>NC_056626.2:127089832-127837332 GCF_002870075.4 Lactuca sativa
CCTTCCTACGGTCCTCGCTAGTACTTGAGACCCTCCGGTCCGGTCTATATAGTCATACAGCATACAAATAACACATAGCATACAATCTCATAAATAGCACATAATCTCATACATAGCAGGTAAGACCCTCTGGTCAACTCATAATACCACTCAAGGTAACGTATAGTGAGAAGACTCACCTCGCGTGTCTCGGTAACTCGTAAAGCTCACAACCACTAGTGCTCGATCTCCCGAGCTATCATCCTCCTACAACACAAGTGTATTTCTACTTAATACTACTTGACTCTGGCTGACTAATACCACGAAGTCAAACCAGTCAACACTGGTCAACGGTCAAGCCGACTCGCCGAGTCTAGCGTGGACTCGCCGAGTTCCTACGGGAACCCGATCCCTCTAAATCTCTTCCGACTCACCGAGTCACTCACCCGACTCGGTTACTCAACCCCTGGTTCGTAATCGACGAACAACTCGCACCAACTCGCCGAGTCTGGGAAATAGACTCGGCGAGTGCATTCCATGCACATCCCCAAACGACCTTCTGAGGTCAGATCCGCTTCACTAACTCCTAGATCCAGTCTCCTAAAGCTTATTGACCACGTAAAGTCCAAGTCTTGATGCTCATCAAGCATTGAATAGCTCATGAATGGTGTTTTAGCCTCAAATACATTGATCCCAAGCCAAAACCTCCATGGATGTATATAAAGCTTTGGCAATGAGGTGCTCTGGACCTCTATGGGTCCAGATCCAGGACCTTAACTCGCTATGGGACCATGAGGACACTAGATCTAGCCACAAATGGGTCCAAAAGCCCTAAATCTACATGAACATCACAATAACAGAGAAAGATTCGAGATTGTACCTCAGATGTGATGTTTTGGACCTCAAATCTTCAAGAATCCACCCCTCTCTTGCTTCCTCTTGGCTAGATCTCCTCTTTCCTTGCTAGACAACAACTCCAAGATCAATAATGGCTCCTTCCCTCACTTGAATCACTCAAACGCTCTAGGGTTTCACTCTGTAGGCTGATGAGTGCAAATGACGGCCATAAGGCCCTTTAAATACGCCTCAAACCCGAGAAATTAGGGTTTCATTAAACAACGTGGACTCGGCGAGTCCACTCTTGGACTCGTCGAGTCCGGACGCGAACCCGCGTCCAAATCCGCGAACATACTCGGCGAGTCTAGGCTCCAACTCGCCGAGTCCCCTCACCAATTACCAAAATACATAAATAAATAATACCTAGGAATCCGGGTTGTTACAGGGATTATCCGGTTCAGCAGCCTGAGCATCAATTTGACTTTCAGCAGACTGAGGTAAGCTTGCTCACTATACTGTAGGACACTAGGGATTGTATGTGCTTGTAGTTTTTATGACTCCTGTTGTATGCTTGTATGCCTATGTGCTTGTTTTCTATATGCATGTGGGGTGAAATAGTGAAATACCCTCACTTTCATATTTCTAAAAGAACCAAACTTTCATACTTGACAATATAGTTACTCCAAAACATGCTACTTGCATATTCATAAAAACAATATTTTACATTGATATAGAGATTTCAAATGACTAGATACAAACCGACTATTACAAAGTGTTATATATATTACATAACTACCTAGGATACAATATATTTATACATACATTATCCCTAAATACAAAAGTAATATTACAACTATTCTAAACCTTCCGACAGTATATGACTATACCAGTTACTTATCTCCTGCAAATTTGTTAAACATTGAGAGGGTAAGCGGTGACGCTTAGTGATTTCAATAATAGATACAATATAATGTTATGTCATATATATACTTCAATATGGCAGACGAAAGAGGAACAAGGAACAACAAAGGCATATGAGAATCATGTGACAAACTTTCCATTTCAATCATTGATTTGATTCAAAAATATACACTCAATGAGACATAACAATTTCCATACTTGATATACATCAATAAATCTTTGGCCCAAATGGCACATATGACATACAACTTCGGATTAACATTTTGGTAGATTTCAGGCTTATAGCCTTGTCTAACCTTCTGCTAATACCATAGAATAGAAATAATTCTCTTACGGAGACATTTTGGTAGATTCCAAACATAATTTTACTTCATTTCTAGTAGAAATAATTCTCTTCGGATTAACATTTTGGTAGATTTCAATAACAAAATTTTACTTATTTAAAATTTTATATTTTCACTAAATTTCACTATTTGCCTTTTAATTGGAATCTCATAAGACTTCCAATATTTTCTGAGTGATTCTAAACATAATTTTACTTCATTTCTAGTAAAAACTATATGTTAGAACTCAACACTCAATTTCACATAATATTTCATAATATTATTCTCTTTTATAATTTACAATACATGATTTCAAAATGTGTACGTTACAAATAGACCTGGTACAACCTAGTGTGCTGACATATTTGTAGAGATAGACTCAGGGGTGAAATTGACTTGGGGGTGAAATAGACCCGATACAGCCTTGTGCTGGCACATGAGTTGAAATAGACTCGGGGTGAAATAGACTCGGTACAGCCTTGAGCTGACATATATGTATGGTATGAGGTATTATGGGGAACTCGCTAAGCTTTATGTTTATGGTTTTCACTTTATGTTTCGGGTATCTCCTGTTCAAAAGGGAAGAATTTAGGATGATCGAATTGCACATACCACTATTTTTCGCTTATTAGACTCTGATGTACCTATGGATATTTTCTGAATACTCTATGGTTTTGACAAACATGTTTGGCTGATGGTTTATTTAATATAAAAACAAAAAATTTTGGTTCTAAGTTTAGGACGTTACAATTTCGTATCGGAGCCTTGGTTTGAGTGATTCAGGCATATTCTCGGGTGTGCCTGAACTTAAACTGAGGTTTTAGTAGACTTTTCATAAAAAGAAATGTTTTACGAAAGAGTTTTCTAATAAAAGAAAGGGTTGTGGTGCATGCAATCGGTCAAGCTCAAGTAAGTTTTCCCAAAATAACCATACATGTTCTTGTGATATGTTTGCATTGTGAATCTGTGGATCGCATGCTAGACTAGGGCAAAGGATCTACTCAGGATTTTTGCATGATAGAATGCTAAGAGAGATGCCTTTAGATGCCTATTGTATGAGCTTGTAGACTTGCATGCTAATACTGGATCAGTCAATGATAGGATGGCATGTTTAGGTTATGCTTTGATTTAGATTACTCAATGCTCAAATGCTACTTGCTTTGTGCTTTTATGAGTTCACATTAACATCAGCTAACTAGTAAGATAATATGCTAAGTTACATATTTTGTGATTAGATAATTTCAAAAGGTTATGTTTAACCCTATTGCGCAACTCTTATCCGATTCCAACCGTTATAGTGCGAGACATTTCATTCAAAGAATTATCCGATATTAGTGATATGTAGTTGTGTTCGTGAGCTAGTTAGAGGGTGTTAGAAGGATTTCCTTCTGCAGTTGATGACTGTGAGTGGTGTGGCGGTAGCCCTAGGAAAATCTAAGAGGTGATTCGGTGTCGAGAACCTTGCTTTGATAGAGGTTGTTTGGATGGATAAGGAAGTAACTTGGGGGACTTGAGAGGATCCTTAAGGAAATTATGGATATATATGGAAGGTAGTATGGGCCTATACTGTCACACCCCAAAACCAAGAACGGAGGAGACGTTCTGGGGCGGAGGACGTCATATATAGTATCACAACAATGAAAAGTAGTAAACAAGCAACAACATCATCCATTGCGTTAATAATATAATTATTATACAAGTGTTCTGTCAAATTTTGATAAACACTAAAGCATAAATCAAAATGAAAGATGAGTCTTGAACTAGCTCCATCTTCTTTTCTCCTTGCATCGGTACCTGTCTATGATGACCTGAGGATACAAGTAATTTTGAAAGCGAGTATCAGCTTTGAAGTTGGTGAGATCATAAGTATTTTAGTGTCTTAATTTGTATGTAAGAATTTGTAAGTATTAAAATGTATATGAACTGTAAGTGTAAAAATGTTTGTAAAACAACTATAAACGTTTGAAAAACCCTAGAAATCCCTATGATTCCTACTATTATGTAAAGGGTGTCTTCTACCAAGACCTAGTTGTTCTCAATGTAGTCTTCTACCAAGACTTAACTGTGCTAAATGTTCGTTTCTCATAAAAGTGTGTAATTTTCCCAAGTGTAATTATCATTAACAAAATATAGTTTTTACATTTAAAGTGTAAGTGAAAAGGATCATTAATTATATGTACATGGAAAATTAATGTAGTACTAAAATATAGCGCTATAAGAACTACTGCTATACTAACTACCTTAAACCGAATTTATATTAAGGCATCATGTGATTAATTGTACCATACTATTGACTGGTAACAACGACATATGAATGGTCGTAAAACGGAATGACGTTTGGCACCCGCAGACCTGCAGGTCCGGCTGTAGCTAGTAACAAGGTGTAGGATAGTCAATCCAGTATAGATCTATACGCAAACTCACGCTCTCCCTCCAAGAGACTTTGGCTACAACTCGGGCCATGACATTTAAGGCATGCTCCGATACAGTGGATCACAATTATTAACGTATTCATGTATATGTAATGTAATGAACTGTTCTAGCTGTAATATACGTGCTCTCTACCTAGCAAGTATAGTAATGTACTCGTTCTAGTATCATTGTATATGTTCTCTTTCTAGTATAGTTGTATATGTTCTCTCTCTAGTATAGTTGTATATGTTCTTCTCTAGTATAGTTGTATATGTTCTCTCTCTAGTATAGTTGTATATGTTCTCATAGTTGTAAGTATTGACTCATGAATGAACTGACTCATAGTATGATATTGTGTTCTAGTAATAGTTCTAGTATCTTCCTAAACTACCCATATGGTAGTTTACTAGTAATCTAACTGGTACGTATGGACATGGATGTATACCCTTGCTACCCAAGGGTATGGGATGAACTGGAAGGGCCTTTATGACTATATATGTACATATGTTATATAACTAATATTTAAACTACCTTCGGACGAGTACCCGATATCCCACCAGACCACATCTCAAGCGCGAAAAGGAAATAGGGTGGATAGCCTTCCTAAGTCTTTTAAAAATTTCCTATATAACTATACATATAGAGGCATGCAATTTATAATATAAAGCATAAATAAGTTTTGTAAAACCTTTGAACATAATTATTATCTTAAGAGAAGATCGACTTGATGTCAATCTATAAAACGGTTTGAAGGCATGGGTTTGATAAAACAGTTTAGTATAAAGAAACATTTGTTTGAAAGACAATTGTAAATAAGTTTGAAATGTAATATACAGAGTAAAATGTACAGTGTAATAAGGAGTTTTAAAACATATAAAATGTTTATGAAAATCATTTGAAGGAAACTGTTTGGTAAAACAGCTAATGAGTAGTAAATCATTTAAATGCAGCTTATTAATCACATGTGATTGATATAATAAGTAGCATGATTCTACTTGTATCCCCCCCCCATAAAACATTTAAAATAGTTAAAACATTGATTAAGGGGTATGAACTCACCTGTTGTGGGTGATACGGATGAACTGAAGAGGTAGGACCGCTAGGTGTCAAGTGAAGTCTTGAACACACTCTATGATCCTAGTTAACATATAATTTCACATATATGTAACAAATTAGTCTATAAACAACTAATAAACATGTCAAGACACCCTAGGACATGCTAAACACCTTTATCAAGTGTTATTAGCCTCTAGGATTGCATCTAAGTGTTTGTAGGGGAAGCTATTGTGTGTAGGGCTCAAGGAAAGCTCCACTATGAAGTTCACGGCCCTAATGACCCTACTAAGTGAGTTTACGGTCGTAAAATCATGAGTTTACGGCCGTAAGCTCACACTTATGTTACCATTTGATGTTTGATGCTTTATAAGGTCCTAAGAAGCATTTCTACTTAATGGCTTGGTCTATGGAAGAGTTTAGGGCATAATATAACTCCTTTTAGGAGTTTACGTCCCTGGGACCATATTCCCTTGGAGATTACGGTCGTAATCTCCCTTGGGAGGATGTTTATGGTGTTTTCAAGTCCTTAATTTCACTAGGATTAAAACTAGGCTTTTGTACTTGGCTTTAGAAGGATTTATGGCACCATTTGGCACCCTTTATTGGAGTTCACGGCCCTGGAACATTTTGGGCCGTGAACACCCTTTTATTGGTGTTTTAATGGTGTTTGCTTGCCCCAAACACACTAGGGTACTTGTCCTAATTTGTCTCTTGGCTTAAGGAAGATTTTCAAGGCATTTTGACACCTAAACATGGAGTTCACGGCCCTGGAACACCCTTGGCCGTGAACTCACTTTTCATCCTTGATTTTAATACATGTAATGCTAGTCCCTATGTTGAGTTCTAAGGCTTTGAGGGATATTGGGACACTTTTGGCCCTTAAAATGGAGTTTACTCTCCGCGTGTTCTTGGGCGGTAAACTCCCAAATCTTGGGGTCTTGATCCGATTTTGATGTTTTCTAGTCATATACACACTAGCATACAAGCCTAAGGTAGTTACCTAACATGGGGAAAAGACTAGGTAGCATTTAAGCCACATATAGGAGTTTACTCTCCAAGAACATTCTTGGGCGGTAAACTCCCGAATTTCACAGATTTGCTATGTAATCTAAGTTATTAAGCACATTATAAGCATTATAAGACAACTAGAGAAGTGTACTCACGATTTGGGATAAAAACCCGAAGATCCGTGAGAGAGAAAATGGCTTTTCTCTAGTTGGAAATGTAACTAATGACATAATTTGGTTCAGAATTCTATTTATAGTCCTGAGATATTTTTGGCAGAAAATATTTTTATTCCCGAAATGATTTCTAATATAACAGTGTTGGAATAACAGTGTTGCACGAAACCCTAGTGCATCCACTCTCCTGATATCCCCTTAAATGTAAATCCTGAAAAACTGCCAAACTTATACTCGAAGTCTGAATTTTCACTATAACTGTTCTACTTCTATTGGCTTCAAATGGTTTGTACAGAATGGAAATTTCGGGTTGTCACATCATCTCCCTGTTAAAGGGAATTTCGTCCCGAAATTAGAACTTAGATAAGGAACTAGGTACGAATGATCGAGTCATGAGGAGGAAACTTCCTAATCGATTGGTTCTAGTGCACCTAAGTGAAATCGGGTTCTCGGTTGGAATCCCAACGAACCTTCACTAACGGGCGATGGCGTTGCTTCGTCCGCTTGACTTCTCGATCGAGGGTCACTACGGTTCTAATACGAAGGCGAGGATCTCGACGAGTGGACTTACAAGAGTCCTAACGGAAAGGTATGGTTTCACGATCGAGACGCGAAGAGTAGAATGTACGTTACTAAGTTCGCGGAGTAGGTCTAGTTTGTGCGAGGCACAGGACCGATTTTGATAAGAATCTCGGAGGTCCTAACTATATTGGATTTAGCTTTCCATGCGTATTAAGCCATTCCCAGAGTGAGTTCTCCTAAAAAACTTGGTCACTCTCTTAGAATCTCCAAGGTTTCTTTTTCTTGTTTAACTTCCCAGTCAAGGGCCACCCCTTGCTGGGTCAGAGTCGTAAAGGTTTCTGTAATTGTGAGGGGTTCTGAATGAACTATGACAGTAGGTCGGTAAGACCTAGAATTTGGCGAATTTCTGTCGGCGTCTCTAGTGCCGACCAATTCCCAACGGTTTCGGATCAATTGCCAGAGTACTCAAGAATTTCCACATCACTAATAGTGTGTCTTAGGAAATTTTGACTCTTCAATTCCAAAACTCGAGTTCAGAGAACTTTGCGAAAAGTATCTCCGAGGGAAATGTTTCCATGGGTTTTCTTCTTACTACGAGGGTAGATAAGTAAGTCATTACATGGAGAAATGACGAATTGATCCAAGTAAGAAAGACATACCCTACTCATATAGCTCATGAAAACTATGGGTGTATGGTCCTATCCGAAGGGTATCACTACGGACTCGAAGTGTCCGCATCGAGTTCAGAAGATAGTCTTCTGGACATCCTTCCCTAACACTCGAACTGGTGATATGCGGATCTCATATCCATTTTTGAAAGTAATTATTTCCTTGTGTTTGCTCAACCATTTCATCTATGCGAGGCAGAGATAACGAATTCTAATGAAAAATCTTGACAGAGTCCTCGATATCCGAGGCACATACGATGCAATCCGTCGATCTCCGGAAGAATAAGACCGGGGTTCTCCAGGGTGAGAAGCCTAGTCTTCTAATTCTATTTCTGTGTAGTTCATTAAGTTGTATGTACTGTTCTGGTATCTCCATAGGTGTTTAAGCTGTAGGGCGATCCGTTTACGGGAGTTATACTGGGTTCTAAGTTTGTTCGCATGACGATGTGATTACTCGTACTCTTGAGCAGTTCTCCGTCCTGAAGTTCATATTAGAATTCATACTTGGTTTCACAATCACAATTTCGTGTATACGAGTCGTATATAATTAAGATTGAAAAGGTAGTCGAATAACTGATTCTTCTTTAAGCTCACATCCCATCAGGGAAAAAGAAGTTAAAGTGGAATCATCAATTCTAAACCTATAGAACCTTGATTATATATCACTCTTATGTATACATTCCTCAGTGATAGATCAATCGCATGAATCCTTGGATTAAACTTGACGTACTGCACAAGTGGTACTTCGGGGGTTTCTTCGGAAAGAAAATAACTAAGATGTACTCCTGGCATGAGTACTTCGGTGTTCTGATATGACGGCTTCGCTGGAAAAGCGATCTAGAAGAAAGCGATGTACGTATGAAGCTGTTTTTGTGAGGATCAAATTGAATCGAGTCGTATGATAATGTCGAAATCATACTGAAACTTAAAGACATTAGATTTGAACATAAGACGTTTACAGACAAAACACAACCGTGCAACCATCAACAGAGTTACAATACTTTAGACTTACAACAAGACCATTGCTGCGAATTAGGTATACTACAAAAGACAAGTATACGCAGCACGAGCATCCTTATACAAACAGGATCTCGCAACAGGTAAGACTCTAGTTGCACTAGTTCTGGATAGTTTATAAGTCTGTTACAACGAAACGCCTAAATTATATTAACGAGGGTTCCGAAGTAGGCTCTCCTGCCGCTGTGATTCTGAGAATCTTCCCATCTGTGATCTTCGGTACAATCAGGGAGGGTATCATCGAGATTCTAGATGAGTGCTTGGGCTCTTTTCTTTCTGAGATAGTGGCAATGGTGGGAGCCCACACTTTGACTTTCCAAGAGTTTTGGGCATGTGGGGCTCTAGAGTTCTTTGAGAAGAAGGACCCGATTGTGAGCGGTCGTTAGTTAGTGGATATCGCGAATGCCTTCCGAACTACTTGTTGCCCATAAGGGGCAAAGGTTAGACTTGCATCCTGTCTTCTGAAAGACAGAGCTCGAGATTGGTGACAGGAGGTTGGACACGTCTTAGGAGGTTCAGACAATTGAGTCGATGACTTGCTAGGATTTCGTGATGAGGTTTCTGGCTGAGTTTTCACCTGTAATAGAGGTCCAACAGTTGGCAATGGAGTATCAGGACCTTCACCAGAGTATTGAGACAGTGGCAGAGATCACCGCTATGTTCCTTGAGAGGGAGTTACTGGTTCCGCAATATATGGTGGACAAGGAGATTAATAAGGCAAGATATCACAATATGTTGAGGAGGAAAATTAGTCAGTTTGAGAGTATATCCAGTTTCAGGACATTGGAGGATATGGTGGTGAGAGCCATATTGACTTAGAGATGGAGAAGAAGAGGAAGTCAGATTAGGTTCATGGTTCTGAGGGTTTAGGCAAGTCCAAGGGTTTTGATTCGAGATCAAAGGTCCAGTAGGGTCAAGGCTGTTGTGGCAAGTGCGGCAAGTCGCACGATGGAGCTTGTAGAGGAGGTGGTTCAAGGTGCTACCAGTGTGACAAGACTAGGCATTTTAGTTGAGATTGCATAGCCACCACCTAGGGATTGAGTTTGATTTGCTTTCATTGCAATCAATGGGTCCATAAAAGGCCGGTCGTCCAAATTTAGCAGCGGTAGGACCAGTTGCAGCGCCCGCTTCGACGACCTTGCGGATTACAGATGGTCGTCAGGGCAAGGCGGAAGCACGTGTAGTGAGGATCAGGGCATTTCAGCTGACAAACGAGGATGCTTACTCAGCACTTGATGTGGTGACGGGTATGTATCTTCTCCTTATCTCTTTATTTATGTTGATTTTTCATGCTTATATTCATGTTTTGCTTTTTGGGGCGTTTCATGTGAACAATATCTCTGCTTTGGTTTTATTCGATTTGGGGGCTACCTGATCATTTGTATTTCTTAAGTTCAACAAGAGGTTTGTCGATGCCTCGAGGGAGCTGGATTATCCATTAGAGGTTGTAGTTGCTGATGAACGACTGGTGCGTGTATCAAGGGTTCATTGGGGTTGTATATTGCAGATGTTTAGTGAGTGGTACCCAATTGTTTTGGTTCTTATTCCTCTATGTGAGAGCAAGGTTGTTGTGGGGATGGATTGGTTAAGCCCCAATGGGGAAATGATTGATTACAAGCATCAGTTGGTGCATATTCGAAACCCAAGTAGGGGAAAGTTAGTGATTCAGAGAGAGGGTGTTCAACGTGAGTTGGCTCTCTGTCCAACAGCTCGGGCTAGACTCTACCTTTAGCAGGGTTGTTTTGGGTTTGTGACTTATGTGATGGATACCCGAGAGAAGGGTAAGACGACTGTGAGTGATGTATCGATTTTTCAAGAGTACCTGGATGTGTTCCCAAAGATTTTCCTAGAGTACCTCTAGAGAGACAACTGGAATTTCGGATTGACTTGGTTCCAGGTGCGACTCTGATAGTCAAAGCACCTTATCGGTTAGCACCCCCAGTGATGCAAGAGTTATATACATAACTGTTAGAGTTGTTAGACAAAGGATTTATTCGGCCAAGTAGTTCACCATGGGGAGCGCCTATCTTGTTTGTGAAGAAGAAAAAGGATAGGTTGCATCGAATGTGTATAAACTACCGGGAGCTAAATAAGCTAACGATGAAGAACCGTTATCCACTCCCAATGATTGATGATCTGTTTGACCAGCTCCAGGGTGCATCCTGGTTTTCCAAGATTCATCTACGTTCGAGTTATCATCAGATGAGGGTCAAAGAGGAGGATACGTAGAATACGGCCTTCCGAACTCGTTATGGTCATTATGTGTGGTGGTGATGCCTTTCAGGCTCACTAATGCTCCAGCCACATTCATGGATCTCATGAATTGCATATGCAGACCGATGTTGGATTGGTCTGTGATTGTGTTATTGATGACATCTTGGTCTATTATAAGACCTATAAGCAGCGTGTGGAGCATCTGAAGGAGGTATTGTAGACTTTAAGGAGAGACATGTTGTATCAGAAGTTCTCTAAGTGTGAGTTCTGGATGCACGGGGTGAAGTTTCCGGGACACCTTGTCAACCCGAACGATATTCTGGTTGATCCAGCTAAGGTTGAGGCGGTGATGAGGTGGGAGGTTCTGAGGTTTCCATTTGAGATTCGGAGTTTCCTTGGATTGGGGGGTTACTATCTAAGATTAATTCAAGATTTTTCCAAGATAGTGGTTCCTTTGACCTGATTGACAAAGAAGACCATCACATTTCGTTGAGGGCCCGAGCAGGAGCCAACTTTTGAGACTCTGAGGCGGAGATGGTGTGGGGCGCCGATTCTGACCCTGCCGGAGGGCGTTGAGGATTTTATAGTGTACTGTGATGCATCAATCTTACGTTTGGGTACAGTGTTGATGCAGCGGGGTTATGTGATTGCTTATGCTTCTAGGTAACTGAAGCCTCATGAGGCGAATTATCCTACGCATGATTTAGAGTTGGGGGATATGGTGCTCGCCTTCTCGAGTTTGCGACATTAACTATATGGAATCCGTTGTATTGTCTACACGGATCACAAGAGTTTGAGGTATCTGATGAGCCATCCGAATCTGAACATGAAGTAGCGTAGATGGTTGGATGTGGTGAAGGATTATGATTGTGAGATCGTTTATCACCTAAGAAAGGCCAACGTGGTATCTGATTTTCTCAGCCGCAAGGTGGTTGATGCCCTTGATCGGGGATGTGTTTTTAAGGATGACTGTGATTACGTGACTCTTAGAGAAGATTCGAAATGCTTAGGTTGAGGCTATGACAGAAGAGCACTGGAAGTGTGAGCGCGTAGTGGGTCAGGTGGATTCATTTGATTATGATAGTCGAGGATTATTTACTAATTATCAGAGGGTGTGGGTTCCATATTGGCGTGGTGTGCATGTGCATCAGGTTTTGATGGAGGAGTCACACAATTTGAGATTCTCTATTCATCCCGGAGCGACAAAGATGTATAGAGATCTTCAGATTGACTATTGGTGGCCATGTATGAAGCGAGACCTAGGCTAGTATGTAGAGAGGTGCTTGACATGCAGGAAAGTCAAGGCCAAGCATCAGCGACCTCACGGAAAAATGGAGCTGTTGGAAGTTCCCGTCTGAAAAAAGGGAAGAGATTATGATGGATTTTATCAGAAAGTTGTCTCAGACGGCATGCATAATGGATTCGATATGGGTCAATATGGATCGATTGATCAAGAGCATGAATTTTCTTCTGATCAAGGAGAGTATTTCAGCGGAGAAGTTGGTCGGTATCTAAATTCGGGAGGTGGTAGCACGGCATGGGGTGTCGGTTTCTATGGTCTTTAATAGGGATGCTCAGTTTACTTCCAGGTTCTGGAATAGATTCCACAAGGAGTTGGGTACTCGTCTGCACTTCAGCATGACTTTCCACCCGCAGACTGATTATCAGAATGAGTGGACTATCCATACATTGGAGGGCATGTTGCGGGCATGTGTACTGGATTTTGGTGGTAGTTGGGATAATTTGTTGGATTATTGTCTAAGTCCATAACTATAATGTAACGCCCGTGTTTCGGGGCTAAGCATTTTTAGATGATGTAATAGTCTAGGTCAACTATTGTAACTCTTTTGAAGTAATAACGATGAAATATTTGAATACTATGTGAATTATGTGTATTTGTGTGCTTATAACTTAATTATAAAAGTATAATAAATAAGGGATAAAAATAAGCGTCAAAATTAAAGTGTGAGATAAACTTGATATCTTTACATAAAGTTGTCGTGGTCGAAACAAGGATTGCGGAGATATAAAGAACGCTGAAATCCGAGTCATAACGAAGAAGTTATGACCCGTCGAAGTTTCGCGATGAAACCGACACGATATCGGGAGATGTAAATAGTGAATATATGATGGAAGACTTTTTATCCTTAGCGATCTAAACCAAAGTTGTAGTATACATTAAACCGAGAGCGTCTATAAAAAGAACGCCCAAATCTGACTTCGTATGAGGAAGTTATGATTTTTCGATGTTTCGGCTTAGCAGTGTACAGCCCGAAATTCGAATATTAGATCGAGCGATTTTTAGCCGACACAAACCAAACGAGAATCAAAGATCTGGTTAATAGTAGCGTAACGATAAAAAGACAGACGAAAACGAACGTCGGATGAAGAAGTTATGAATTTTTAACTGACCAATTGTGTCCCGGCATGTTAAAAATATAACTTTTAAAAGAAAATCAAAATTAGTCGACGGAATCTAAACGAAAGTTGTAGAGTACGTTCCTGCCTATGCGTGGATATAAAGAACGTCGAAAACGGAGCTCGTATGCGAAAGATACGAATTTTTAAAGTTTAGACTCGAATTTGCGAAGCATGTTGCTCGATCGATGACGCGGCACAATCTGGACCCTCCAATACTGACTCGGTACCCGCCTCAGATATGTGACGCGTTGCCCCTCGCAACGACCAGCGTCCGAGCTCGGAACGCGCGGCGTACTGCTGTCTTCTGCGAACCGAATTAAGCCACGTCCCCCCACCGAAGCTTCGACACATGCACGACATACCACCTTCGGTACAACCATTGTAGACCGAAGGCTCACCCTATAAAAGGCAGCGAAGGCTGCCGACTTTCATGCACATTTTCCACACTCTCTCTAAATCACTTTCTCTCTCTAAGTGCCCTAACCCCCCTAAAAGTCTAGGTAAATTCCCTAGCACCCGAAGGAAGCCCCGAGGCTCCCGGAGTCCCGAGAAAAGAGCCTTTCGGCTCGGGAACGCTGCTCCAAGCGAAGCCCGATTTTCTTTAAAATCCGTTGTAAGTGAGTTACGCCTATGAAATTTTTAATATAGCTTTTAAATAATTATAGTAATGTTATTAGGTCCTTAAAATAATTATTTGGGCTATTATTATGAGTTATATAGAGTGTTGTTTAACGCTTATATAATAATAATAATAACTAGACTATTAATTAGTCGCGGTTAACGTTAGACTAAACCCTAGTGGTATTGATACTAGGTTTTGTCGAGGGAAAATTATTTTGAGACAACGAATCGTTGTTCAAGTGCAGAGTCACCACCTAATCCGGTGAGTGCATAGTTACTTTCAGCTTACACATAGATATAAAGTATTTTATATAAATTACGTACTATGTGTGCATATTATCTGTATACTTGCTATCTATGCTAGATGAACAATTTTATACATGTTTTAAATGATCTAAACTGTATATGTATTTTATATCTACAAAATGTGTTGGGTAAAACATTAGTAGATGTAATAGTTGATGTGTGACAAAATAAAATGATGAGAGGCCTCGTTATAGATGTTATTGATGATCCAGTCATCTAGCGGAGTATAGATGACGACCACGGACTATTCTAAACAGTCGAGTGGAACGCTAGCAGGCTCGCAACCTGTAGGTGTTTATTTGAACTGTGTGTTCACTAGGTGTACGACATCCCCCACATGGTTGCCTTAAGGACATTTATTGCTGAGGAATCCCCTTAGCAGTAGTGTTCATCCCAATGATGATCTTTAGTCTAGGTCCCTTATGATAGGTGTTTAGGGATGTAATAAGAGGATAACAGGAATGGTTAATCGGGTTATTGTTGATTGATGGAATTAATAAACTTATTTATTATGAGTTGAAAACCCTATGTGCTCACCAGGCTCCCAAGACTGACCCACTCAATTTCTTGTATTACAGGTAGTGACGCATGAGCATAGATGTGATGTCTTGGGATGAGAGATTAAGGGATTTTAGGCCTGTATATACGGAATAATGTAGTAAGGCCTATGTTTTATTGTTTATGCTTATGATTTGTATCGAACATGACATCCCGAGTCTTTTAATGAAATACATTTCTACGGAAATTTTTTTGATAAATCTTTATCATATTTTGTTTTGGGACAAATTCCGCAACACTTTTATTTAAAATGTTACTCTGATTTTCAAACAAAGCATAAACAAAATCGGTCTTTTCTGGCCGTGAAAATGGGATGTCACAGTTTGTATCAAAGCATTAGTTTAAGTGAACTAGGAATTTGTAGGATTTCTAGACTTAAACTTAGAATGCTAAGTGATGATTGTGAGGTGTGAGCACTAGTTTATTTTAGGAATTATGCCTAAAATGCTTTTATGTGCTAAATGCTTTGTGCCTGATATGCTGTTATTTGTTCGGATCTATGGTCTATTGCCGACCGGATCTGGAAACCTTATGTGTTTAGGATTCCAAACGTACGACTACGATATTAGAAATAACATGTAAACGTTTCGGAGGGATAAGGATCATTTAAATGACCATCCTAAATAAAGATTTAAATTCACCTTATTCGGTGTATAGATCAAAATGGCGAGAACCCGTAGCGGAGCCGGGAATGCAAATGGAAACAGAAACCAACCTCCAGTGATTGAGCAAATACCGGTTGAGGTAGCCGCTCCCGAGCCAATCACGATGGCCGGAGTGCAAGCAATGATCCAGATGATGTTGGATCGTCAAATGGAGGAAACTAGACGTTTACTCCAACATAATCGAGCAAAAGCTACCATACCGATCGAACAACCCGAGTTGAACGAAAGGCAGTCTGAAGAGGGGAACTACAGTGGGACCGTTGGTCAAGTCAAGGATGATAGAGGTGAGAAGAATGGATGCAAGTACAAGGATTTTCTGACTTGCAAGCCATCGACTTTCACTAGAAAGGAAGATCCGATCGGAGTCATGGATTGGATCTCAGAAATGGAGTTAGCCTTTATGACGTGCGGTTTCAGAGGCATGTTGCAAACCACCTTTGCAGTGCGTCAGTTCTGAGGAGGCTTTGTGCGTTGGTGGAATACCCTGGGAAAGAATCTAAGCCCCAATGAGCCCCTACAACTGACATGGGCAGATTTTTTGGTGCAGTTCAAACGAAAGTACTGCTCAGCTCAAAACTTGCTCGAGCTAGAGAACCAGTTCCTGACCCTGAAGAAGGGAATCATGTCGATCGATGAATACACCAACAACTTCACAGAAAATATGGGGTTTTCCTTGCATCTTGTTTCGGATGAGCCGACGAAAATCGATAAGTACGCAAAGGGACTTCCATGGGAGTACGCGTTGCCAGTGCATCAGACACATACTCTGGAGGCAACTATCTGGGCTGTCAAGTCTGTAGAGGATATGATTAAGGGAAGAGCTGCCAGCAAGGTTGAGGTTGGCGAGAAGAGAAAATTTGAAGGGTATGCTAAACCCAACAAAAAGAAGAGCAAGTTCGGTTCAAAGAAGTTCGGGGGAGGAGGAAATGAATCGAAATGGTGTGAGAAGTGCAAGAAGAAGCACTCAGGAAAATGTAGCGAGGAAGTAACCTGCTACAAGTGTGGGAAAACAGGGCACTATGCCAATGAGTGCACCATCAACAAGAGGGTGTGCTACGAGTGTCGTGAAGAAGGGCACATCGCCAAGGATTTCCCAAAGAAGAAATACGCGGCAAGGCCCAACGTTCCACCAAAGTCGAAGGTGAGAGCCTTCCAGATGACGCTCGAGGCTGCGAAGGAGGCAACAGACGTTGCTTCAGGTACCTTTCTTGCAAATGGTTTGCCTACCAATATACTATTTGATTCCGGAGCCAACTACTCCTTTGTGTCGTGTAAATTTGGTGGGAAACTACCATTACCTGTAGAAAAACTTGATAATGCCCTGATTGTAGAAGTTTCCAGTGGAAAATTCGTACCTGTTAGTAATCGTATTAAGAACGTAGTCATCGACCTAAATGGAAATGAATTCGATGAAGAGTTGTTGCCCACAGAGTTGAACGGTTTTGACATCGTTTTGGGAATGGATTGGCTTAGCGCTAACGATGCCGAGATATTATGTCGAAAGAAGATAGTTAGGGTAAATCCCCCTGGAAAGGAGTCATTTATGGTGTACGGGGACAAACGCATAGTGAATTCTAGAATCATCTCCCTGATGAAAGCCAGAAAGTGTTTATGTAAAGGATGTGTATCA
The DNA here is from genome assembly GCF_002870075.4 of Lactuca sativa. Lineage (NCBI taxonomy): Eukaryota > Viridiplantae > Streptophyta > Magnoliopsida > Asterales > Asteraceae > Lactuca > Lactuca sativa. Next base: position 127,107,164 of record NC_056626.2, read on the forward strand.
TATTTGGCATTTTTGATTGATGTTAAGAAGGAAAAGAAGGAGGTGCAGAATATACCAGTCGTATGTGATTATCCGGAAGTCTTTCCCGAAGATCTTCTTGGATTACCACCTGATAGACAAGTGGAGTTTCAGATAGACTTGTTACCAGGTACAACACCGATAGCAAAGGCACCTTACCGATTAGCACCGACGGAGATGAAGGAGCTTATGATGCAACTTCAGGAGCAATTGGACAATGGTTTCATTAGACCTAGTTCATCGCCCTGGGGAGCTCTGGTGCTATTCGTGAAGAAGAAATACGGAAGCATGAGGATGTGCATAGACAACAAAGAGCTGAAAAAGGCAACAATAAAGAACAAGTACCCATTGCCGAGGATTGATGACCTATTTGATCAGCTACAAGGTTCGAGCTATTTCTCAACGATCGATCTTAGGTCAGGATATCATCAGCTGAAGGTAAGATATCAGGATATGGAGAGGACTGCATTCAGAATGAGATATGGACACTACGAGTTCTTGGTAATGTCGTTTGGACTAACCAATGCTCCAGCAACATTCAAGAATTTGATGAATAGGGTTTGTAAACCATTCCTCGATAAATCTGTGATAGTGTTCATCAACGACATTCTGATCTACTCGAAAAGCCAAGAAGAGCATGACAAGCATCTAAGAGAAGTATTAGAAGTGCTGAAGAAGGAGAAGCTTTATGCAAAGTTCTCCAAGTGTGATTTTTGGATCCGAGAAGTCCAATTCTTGGGTCATGTGGTTAACCAGGAGAGAATAATGGTTGACCCAGCAAAAATCGAAGCTGTGACAAAATGGGAACATCCAAAGAGTCCCACAGAGATTCGAAGCTTTCTTGGGGTAGCTGGATATTACCGACGATTTATCCAAGGCTTTTCTTCGATAGTTGCTCCATTGACAGCGTTGACCCACAAAGGAGCTACATATACGTGGAGTGAGAAACACGCAGAGGCATTCGGGAATCTAAAGAAGAAGTTATGCGAAGCACCGATACTTTCTCTACCCGATGGATTTGAAGACTTTGCGGTATACAGTGACGCATCTGGAGTTGGGTTAGGTTGTGTTCTGACCCAAAGAGAAAAGGTGATAGCATATGTCTCTCGACAATTGAAGGAGCACGAAAAGAACTACCCCACTCACGATTTGGAGTTGGCAGCGATAGTTTTTGCTCTAAAGATATGGAGTCATTACCTTTATGGCACGAAATGCAAGCTTTTCACTGATCATAAGAGTCTCCCGTATCTCTTTAATCAGAAGGAGTTGAACATGAGACAACGACGCTGGCTAGAGTTACTCAAGGACTACGACTTTGAGATACTTTACCACCTCGGTAAAGCAAATGTTGTTGCTGATGCACTTAGTCGAAAAATCAACCTTGAGAAAAAAGGCCAAGAGCCTTGAGAATAGAAGTTTTCTCGACGATTGTGGAAAATATCAGGAAAGCTCAAGAAGAAGCTTCAGAAAAGAATGACCAAAAAGAAAAACGTTTGGGAAAAACGTTGGTGTTTGGTACAAACCGTCAAGGACTGAAGGTATTCCAAGATCAGATTTGGGTACCTAAGATAGGAGGAATAAGAGATCTTCTGATGGAAGAAGCACACAAGACCATGTACTCAGTTCATCCCGGTAGCACTAAAATGTATAGGGACCTAAAACCTTACTACTGGTGGCCGACGATGAAGCTTGGTGTTGCAAAGTATGTAGCCGAGTGTGTAACATGTGCGAGAGTTAAGGCACAACATCAGAAACCGTATGGGTGTTTAGAACCTTTACCTATACCCATGGGTAAATGGGAAGACATCACCATGGATTTTGTGACTAAACTGTCCAGGACAAAGAACGGTCACGACATGATTTGGGTGGTCATAGATCGTTTCACTAAGAGTGCACACTTCATAGCAGCCAACGAGAGGTGGTCTATGGATAAGCTCGCAAATGCTTACGTGAAGGAAATTGTAAGACTTCACGGTGTTCCTCTAACAATTGTATCAGATTGTGATAGTCGTTTCACGTAAAGATTTTGGAGAACCCTACAAGAGGAATTGGGTACGAAATTATGTTTGAGTACGGCTTACCATCCACAGACTGATGGTCAGAGCGAAAGAACGATTCAGACACTGGAAGATATGCTGAGAGCATGTACCCTCGAGTTCCAAGGGAACTGGGACAAACACTTACCTTTGGTAGAATTTTCCTACAACAATAGTTTTCACTCGAGCATCAAGACGATGCCCTACCAAGCTTTGTATGGATAGAAATGTCATACGCCGTCTTGTTGGCTTGATGCCGGAGAGAAGCAGTTTATGGGCCCCGAGATAGTCCATGAGACTGCTAAGAAACTACAGATAATCAGGGAAAGGATGTTAGCAGCTCAGGATCTTCAGAAGAGCTATGACGACAAGAAAAGACGACTGATGACCTTCGAAGTTGGGGATTCAGTTTTGCTTAAAGTCTCACCATGGAAGGGACTTATAAGATTCGGGAAACGAGGAAAGTAGTGTCCAAGGTTTATTGGACTGTTTAAAGCTCTTCATAAGATTGGGAACCAAGACTACAAACTCGAATTACCCTAAGAACTAGATGGTATTCATAACACCTTCCACGTGTGTTATTTGAGGAAGTTCACGGGAGAAGTTCCCGACAAAATCCCGATCTCAGAGTTAAGAATGGATAGGAATAAGAGGCTAATCAAAGAGCCTGAGGTAATTGTTGATCGTTAGACTAAGAAGCTACGACGCAAGATGCTTACGTGAAGGAATAAGAGGCTAATCGAAGAGCCTGAGGTAATTGTTGATCGTTAGACTAAGAATCTACAATTGTTGATCGTTTCACTAAGAGTGCACACTTCATAGCAGCCAACGAGAGGTGGTCTATGGATAAGCTCGCAAATGCTTACGTGAAGGAAATTGTAAGACTTCACGGTGTTCCTCTAACAATTGTATCAGATTGTGATAGTCGTTTCACGTAAAGATTTTGGAGAACCCTACAAGAGGAATTGGGTACGAAATTATGTTTGAGTACGGCTTACCATCCACAGATTGATGGTCAGAGCGAAAGAACGATTCAGACACTGGAAGATATGCTGAGAGCATGTACCCTCGAGTTCCAAGGGAACTGGGACGAACACTTACCTTTAGTAGAATTTTCCTACAACAATAGTTTTCACTCGAGCATCAAGACGGCGCCCTACCAAGCTTTGTATGGATAGAAGTGTCATACGCCGTCTTGTTGGCTTGATGCCGGAGAGAAGCAGTTTATGGGCCCCGAGATAGTCCATGAGACTGCTAAGAAACTACAGATAATCAGGGAAAGGATGTTAGCAGCTCAAGATCTTCAGAAGAGCTATGACGACAAGAAAAGACGACTGATGAACTTCGAAGTTGGGGATTCAGTTTTGCTTAAAGTCTCACCATGGAAGGGACTTATAAGATTCGGGAAACGAGGAAAGTAGTGTCCAATGTTTATTGGACTGTTTAAAGCTCTTCAGAAGATTGGGAACCAAGCCTACAAACTCGAATTACCCGAAGAACTAGATGGTATTCATAACACCTTCCACATGTGTTATTTGAGGAAGTTCACGGGAGAAGTTCCCGACAAAATCCCGATCTCAGAGTTAAGAATGGATGGAAATAAGAGCTTAATCGAAGAGCCTGAGGTAATTGTTGATCGTTAGACTAAGAAGCTACGACGCAAGATGGTCGACTTAGTGCTAGTCCGATGGAAAGATTTGAATGGGCCGAATCTCACATGGGAAACAGAAAGTAACATGATGAGTCGCTACTCGCATCTATTTGCTAATGCATGATTCCGAGATGGAATCATCCAAAGGGGGAGAGAATTGTAACGCCCGTGTTTTGGAGCTAATCATTTTTATACGATATAATAGTATAAGTCATCTATTGTAACTCTTTTGAGGTAATAAAGATGAAATATTTGAATACTATGTGAATTATGTGTATTTATGTGCTTATAACTTAATAATAGAAGTATAATAAGTAAGGGATAAAAATAAGCGTCAAAATTAAAGTGTGAGATAAATCCGATATCTTTACATAAAGTTGTAGTAGTCGAAAAAAGGATTCTGGAGATATAAAGAACGCCGAAATCCGAGTTATAACGAAAAAGTTATGACCTGTCGAAGTTTCGCGATGAAACCGGCACGATACCAGGAGACGTAAATAGTGAATATACGATGGAGGACTTTTTATCCTTAGTGATCTAAACCAAAGTTGTAGTATACGTTAAACTGAGAGCGACCATAAAAAAGAACGCCCAAATCTGACTTCGTATGAGTAAGTTATGATTTTTCGAAGTTTCGGCTTAGTAGTGTACATCCCGAAATTCGAATATTAGATCGAGCGATTTTTAGCCGACACAACCCAAACGAGAATCGAAGATCTCATTAATATTAGCGTAACGATAAAAAGACAGATAAAAACGAACGTCGGATAAAGAAGTTATGAATTTTTACGGACCAATCGTGTCCCGGCCTGTTAAAAATATAACTTTTGAAAAAAATTCAAAACTAGCCGACGGAGTCTAAACAAAAGTTGTAGAGTACATTCCCGCCTATGTGTGGATATAAAGAACGTCGAAAATGGAGCTCGTATACGAAAGATACGAATTTTTAAAGTTTAGACTCGAATTTGCGAAGCCTGTTGCTCGATCGATGACGTGGCACAATCTGGACCCTCCATTGTTGACTCGGTGCCCGCCTCGGATATGTGACACGTCGCCCCTTGCTACGCCCAACGTCCGAGCTCGGAACGCGCGGCGTACTGCTGTCTTCTGCCAACCGAATTAAGCCACGCCTCCTCACCAAAGCTTCGACACATGGCGATCTTATCCGACGAACGTGCCGCGTACCACCTTCGATACGCCCAACATAGACCGGAGGCTCGCCCTATAAAAGGCAGCGAAGGCTGCCGACTTTCTTGCACATTTTCCACTCTCTCTCTCTCTAAATCACTTTCTCTCTCTAAGTGCCCTAACCCCCCTAAAAGCCTAGGTAAACCCCCTAGCACCCGAAGGAAGCCCCGAGGCTCCTGGAGTCCCGAGAAAAGAGCGTTTCGGCTCGGGAACGCTTCTCCAACCGAAGCCCGGTTTTCTTTAAAATCCGTTGTAAGTGAGTTACGCCTATGAAATTTTTAATATAGCTTTTAAATAATTATAGTAATGTTATTAGGTCCTTAAAATAATTATTTGGGCTATTATTATGAGTTATATAGAGTGTTGTTTAACGCTTATATAATAATAATAATAGCTAGACTATTAATTAGTCACGGTTAACGTTAGACTAAACCCTAGTGGTATTGATACTAGGTTTTGTCGAGGGAAAATTATTTTGAGACAACGAAGCGTTGTTCAAGTGCAGAGTCACCACCTAATCCGGTGAGTGCATAGTTACTTTCAGCTTACACATAGATATGCAGTATTTGATATAAATTACGTGTTGTGTGTGCATATTATCTGTATACTCGCTATCTATGTTGGATGAACAATTTTATACATGTTTTAAATGATTTAAAATGTATATTTATTTTATATCTACAAAATGCGTTGGATAATACATGGGTAGATGTAATAGTTGCTGTGTGACAAAATAAAATGATGAGTGGCCTCGTTATAGATGTTATTGATGATCCAGTCATCTAGCGGGGTATAGATGATGACCACAGACTATTTTAGACAGTCGAGTGGAATGCTAGCAGGCTCACAACCTGTAGGTGTTTATTTGAACTGCGTGTTTATTTGAACTGTGTGCTCACCAAGTGTACTCCATCCCCCACATGGCTGCCTTAAGGACATTTATTGCTGAGGAATCCCCTTAGCAGTAGTTGTTGGAATAGTGTCTAAGGCTGCAACTATATTAGACAAGTATTTGCCCCGGTTGTGCATTGTCCTTTTGGGTTGCCTTCACCATAGCAACTTGACAGAATGATTTATTGTGAGAGAAGAAATATTATTAATATATTATGAGAATAATATAAGGAATAATAATATTATTATTTGATTAATATAAGTCATAAATTAATTAGGAATTAATTTGGTGACTTAAATAGATTAATTGAATAAAGGGGCATAAACTGTCAAGTGTTTGATACTTGTACTTTGGGTTATAAATCCCTTATGGATAAAGGGGGACGGATTTAAGGACTATGGATAGGCCTTGAAATCGTCCAAAGGCTTATCAATTAGGGTATTGGATTGCTTAGGGCCTAAGTTATCCAATTAGGGTTTAAGGGTGAAACCCTAGGAGCCTTACTAGTATAAATAGACCCTAAGGGTCAAGGGAAATAGGCACCTATGCTTTAGAAGAAACCCTGGCCGATTTTGATCCCCTCTCCTATCTCTCAAATCATCTTCTTGCTAGTTGGTGTTTGTAAGCCATTAGAGGAGTGACAATTGTGACTCTAAAGCTCCAAAGACAAGAAGATCAAGCAAGTGATTCAAGGTAAACTTCTAATTTTGATTTCTTATTGTTATTCTACTCTATTAGCCATTAGAAGCCTTGGATTCAATGTATGTTCAATTAGAGAAACCTAGATCCAAGCATTAGGGTTTGCATGTGCACATAGGAATGTTCATATGGCTAAAACTCATCAGTGGTATCAGAGCCTAGATTGGTTTCTATTGAATTGATGCATTGGTTGCTTGTTTGATGCTTGCTAAATTCGAATTTTATGTTTCTATCTGATGGACTCGGCGAGTCCAAGCGTCAGAAAGAGCAAATATCGGGATTTCTTGCTGTTTATCTTTGAGATACTTGCCTTTATCATATTAGATAAATATAAATCCGATTTTATGATATATATGAGTATATTCTTGATCTAATTGAAGATATTTATCAATTAATAAAATATTTATTTCCTTATGTGATAATTGATTAATTATTTTGATTAATTGGTAAATTGTTTTGCAAGAAATTATTAATTAAATTAAATATGGATAATTATGTAATTAAATGTTAATTTAGATTATTTGTTATTTGACCCCCCATGTTTTGAAAACTTTAAAACTTGCCCTCAAGTTTTGAAATTTATGTTTTGTGATTAAAAGTTTAATTTAGACAAGTTAAATTTCAAAACCTAGAATTTTACAAGTTTAAAATTCAACCTTATACTAATATAATATTACAAGACTAATATATATATATATATATATATATATATATATATATATATATATATATGTATAATTAAAATGCTAGTCTTACCGTTAGTAGGCTCATTCACGAAGCCGGTCTATAAGGTGGGTATAAGGTTGCTGCCTATAAAATGGCGCTTAATGGGTGTACACTCACACCCACTGCTTGCTTGATCGGTGGAGGGTCGTTAGCCGAACGGGAAGGATAGGGCAACCTCATCTTCTCATTAAAAGTATAATATGAAATACAAAGTAACTACATGTCTTTTTCAAAATTCCCAATCTTAGTTACTTTAGGAAAAGTGAATTGATGCAATCCCATGAAATTAAACTTTGCACCCTTGCTAAGAAGTTAGTGGAGCATGTGTGGTTTACCGACACACTAATTGGTTCTAAGCAAAGGTGGAAAAGGGTGATTCATTGTTTATCATAGTTCGATGGTGCGTGTGTGGTTTACCGGCACATCGAATAGGTGATTGTTACAATGAAGGCACCATGTGAATTTGCATGGTAATTCACACCCACTTTGTGATCCTCGGTATCCCAGTCACAAACGAGAGGGGCATATCGAGATTTAAACATGACATTGAAAAGTTCAATGAATCTCATCGAAACCTAGGAATTCTCAATACATTTAGAACTTAAAGTTATGTTTTCATAGTGGAGAATTAATGAATCGTCATTCACTTACCTTCTTAATTCTGGTTTTGATGGGGTGACTCGGGAATTCCGATAAACTAGGTTTGTAGAAGGTTATTTTCTTGTTTTCTGTCTGTTAGTCATATGTTGCCTCCTTTGCGTGATCGAGAGATCCGACCTGGACTGTGACATATGCAATTCTATCTCTCTGCATCTTCTCTCTATGAATTATTTCTATCTGTTAGCCATATACTGTCACCTCTGCGTGACTCATAATCCGACCTGGTACACAGTATATGCATCATTCTCTTCTCAATCCCTCTAAAACTTCAGTTAGTCATATGTTTCATCCTCTGCGTGATTGGAAGAGATCTGACCTGGATGTATAGCATATGCACTCTAAATCTATTTCTATCTTAATAATTGTCTGCTCACCCAGTGTAAGGAGTATTCTGGAAGTCCTTGATGGTTGGAGCATATCAGGAAGCGGGAAACACGTATAGTACAATTAAAATTTGAACACATACAGATTGTCTGTAGATCTCGCTGCTCAATTTAGGTGGACAACAATATCCTTGGTCGTCGTCAGCTAAATAGTCCCTAGGAAATTTATGTAAGAATAAGGGGTAAAAATGTCAGGTTATTGGTAAATTGTCCAAAATTATGTCCCAAATGTTTCGTGCTTAAGTGGACCACAATATTGGTGATCGATCAGACGAAGACGTGAAAATAAGGGTACCGACAAGTGGAATAGGGTTGTTCAACAACTTTGATCCCAGTGTCATAAATTTATTATCAGTAATTAAATTCTTATGTTTTGTTATGTCGTTCATTTGATTTGATTTAATTTTATTTTTTATTTTTATTTTAATTTTAATTTTAATTTTTTTATTTTTTCCTTTTATTTTATTAATTGTTAAAATTTAATTGTTAATTTTTAATTTTTTTAATTTTGCAAATTAATTTTGTTTTACTTTATTTTCTTTTATTTAAATTTAAATTTTAGTTTTAATTTTAATCCTCAAAAAGATTTGTTTTTAAAATTTTTGAAAAACTTGGATTGTGTCTTACACTGTGTGGCCAATAGGTAAAGGGTTCTTGGGTATTTAAGGAGTTTACAGCCGGAATCATCCTCATTTCTCTGATTCCGGCCGCAAACACTCCCCATCTCTCTCTCTCTCTCTTCGAATTTTTTTTGTGTTTTTTAGTGAAATTGCTCCGATAGCTTCAATGGTATCATGATTTCGACCGTGAATATGTGTTTCTTTCAGTGATTAACCGTTTTTGAGCCTGAAATCGACGAAAAAGGATGTGTCGGAGTTTACGGCCCAAGCTTACGGTCGTAAGGAGCTTACGACCGTAAACTCAGTTTGCGGCCACAGGCTTGCGGTCACAAGTTTACGGCCGTAAACTCTTGTTGACCGTAAACCAGTCGTTGACCGTAAACTCCCCACTAACCATGAAATTTAATTTTTTTTAATAATTCACTCTTGGGCTCAAAATTAAATTATTTGAAACATTATTTGATCAAGTTTCTCTCTTGTCTTACTTGGTGTGTTTTAGTGCAAATAAAATGGCAGCTTTAAAATTTGCAGATATGCACAACCTGGCTATGGTTCTCGCTAATCCTCCATTAGCCCATGGGGACTTCAAAATGACAATTCACGGATTACGAGAATGTTGTTTGGCCTCTGCCATCACTATGAACACGATTGTCTACCAGAAAATCATTCGGGAATTCTGGCAGACTGCCAAAATGACAAGGAACGATGATGGAGCTGTGACTGTGAATGCGATCGTTCAGGGATGCAAGATTTTTATCGATGAGACTTTTGTGAGAGAGACCCTACTGATCAACGACCTTCCGAACTTTCCCACGGAGATTGGTATTGAAGATGCTCAAAGAATATTAAGGAAGATGGGGTACGAGGGTGATTCTCCACCAACAATGAAGAAACTTATGCCGCCTTATTGGAGATTTCTAGCCCACGTGTTCGTAAGCTGCATCTCCGGCAGAAGGTCCGGTGCTGATGAGATATCCCTGAGAAACACTGGCGCTATTGTTTCTCTTGTTGCGGGGATCGACTTCAACTTTTCTAGGTTTATCCTAGACGAGTTTGTGGTCAACATTAATGCCACTACTCGGGATACTTTCCTAATGTACCCTCGGTTCGTTCAGCTCTTCATCAATAAGCAATTTCCCAACTTGGTAAAGGATGGAGAAACACTCGACATGACGTCTTTGGGCCCTCACACCATTGGGCTCATTAAACAAAACCGCAAGGGGAAGGTGGTCTTTCAAGGGTTGTATCCTTTGGTTAAGTTCAGACGATTTGCTGAACCGAATGAAGCCACCGAGTCACATGGATCTTCAGATAAGATTTCATCGGAGCACACTTTGTCAGAAAAGGCGATCTCAGAAGGAGATGTGATCACCGTGTCGGATCAAGAAGGAGAAGAGACTGTTGATCATGTTGTGTCTGTTGCAGAGGAGCATGACCTACAAAATGTTTAAGTTAAAGGAGATTACAATGAAGGGTATTCTAAGAACACTGCTGAGCCTAATCAATTTGATGACCTTGATCTCACAGGTTTCGACAGAGATGAGATTCCAACTAATTTTGGAACTAATGATGATTTTCTGTCAAACATCAACCTCAACTCGCTGCTAGATAATCTCAGTGATGTTGCTCACACGGCAATGGAGAGTAGAGATTCGAAAGACACTTTAGAATCAACCCCCATTACTACAGAACAAGTGGTTGTCTCTACAATCACAATGGTGACAGTGTCAGGGATTCCTCCCCTTGACATTGCTTCACCTACATCTGAGCCACTTCAGGGTGATTTCTCAACAGACCAGACTTTGCAGCCTCCGACCAAAAGAAGACGACAAGATCCTAGATTCGGGCATCTGGATTCTAGCTTGTCTCAGGGCTAGCCATTTACCCCAACTACCACTCCTGCTATTGTAACTATAGAACCTTTATGTGAAGGCCCAAGCACATTCTTTGAAGCTGGTGGCTCCTCTATTCCACCAGGTTTCTCTCCTCCAAGAACAGATCTCGATGCGGCCTTGGTGCGTTTGGCCTTGCATCTTGCTAAAGAACAAGTTGTCGCGCCTTAGTCTAAGGGAAAAGGAATTGCTTTTGGAGAAGGTCAGTCAAGAGAAGATGACTCCGTGATTGATGAGCTTCAGAAAAGAGTGCATGTGCTGGATCAGAAAAATATTGAGCTCAGCATTCGTGTTGAAGATCTCTTGAGTGAGAATACAAATTTGAAGATTCAAGTTTCTGATCTCCAAGAAAATAAAGGAATCAAGTCCAGGAAAATCTCTGAGCTCCAAGATCATTTCAATCTTCTGACCTCCAGTTACTTTAATCTCAAGAAGAAGCTTGAAGAAAACTTTGGTGATAAGTATAAGACATCCACAGATGTGCATAGAATCGATCTTCACTCTTAGGCTCATCCTATTGTCGTGCCAACTGCTCAGACTTCTCGAGTGGTGAATCGTTTTGAAGAAGAGCATGCTCATGCTCCACGTGTTGCAGAGACTATTCGAGATAAACAAGACAAAGCTGCCAAGAAGGGACAAATCTTGTTCAAGAGGAGTTCCGACAAGAATGCACCAGGAAATCAATCCACAATCACTATTACGGATCTCAAAGCCGTAAGGTTTAGAGACACGTATGGTGATTGGTCAGGAATCGTATCTTGGGGTTTTCATGATCCCCTGAAAATGTGGTTTGTTCGCAGAAAGAGTGGCAATACGGAGCTCTATAAAGATTGTCATGATTTTAACTCTTGGACCAGGGTGGATTTTTCAGAGCTATATCAATCTCCATTTTCAAACCCGACGGATAATCAGCAAGCAACCAACTTCAAGCACTTTCTGGAAGATCAAGTAAAGAAGGGTTTTTTTCGGCTATGAAGACTGATGAATCTGTAATAATGGATCGTCCTGACGTCATTGATCCCAAAACTGGTAATCCACTCCAGGTGGTGATGTGGCCTGCTACAAATCAGGTCAAACAAATTCCCGTGCTTCAAGATTACCCGGATGGATCCTTAAGCTCTATACTCTACTGGGTATTTGATGAATCCACATCATCTGTTGTCATCAAACTAAAGGAGGGGTGCATTCGTTTGTATGATAGAAGGGATTTGTTCCAGTTTAGAAAATGGGACACTCATCATTTGAGCCATTTTCAGATTAAGGTTGCTGAGGAGATATTTGAGTCTGCCGCGAAAGAATACACCACTATGGTTGCTGATATTATTAACAAGCGGATGTGGAATGGAGCTATGGGGCTAGACGATGTGATGATCGTGGACAAATATTGACTTCAAGCTAGCACCAAACCAAGGGGGGGATTGAAGGGCCTAATTGATGGTTTGGTCTAGGCTTTCAATGTAATAGGTTCTTTTGAGTCAATACACAATTTTTGGTAGTTTCTGTGTAGTTTACGGCCAGCTCAGAGTTTACGGCCGTAAGGCTGTTTACGGTCGTAAACCCAAGGCCGGCCCAAGTCCAATATAAATAGAGGTGTGCTAGGTCTTTTGTTAGTTGTTGATGCCACAGAATTCACGGATGCTTTTACCACAAGTTGTACCAAACGTTATTCCTAATAGAAAGCGTGTGCAAGCTTGTTATCGTTCTTGTTTCTACTTATTCTTTATTGTTATTGATTGTGTTTGTTACTTGATCATTGGTAAGATCCGTTTCAGGACCTTACAAGCGTTTGGCTCTCGCTGTTCAACACATGACCGGTCCACACTGCGGTCTCTCACCTTAAATCACCAGCTCTCCCCCACTTAGGGTCCTGACCCAAACCAACTACTGCTCACAGTCGATCACTGCCCCATTAGGGCTCAATCAATCCATGCGTATGATGACCTTGTTCCCACGCAATTGAATGGGAACCAAATCCACGAGATAACGCTCGTCATAGATCCCCAGGACATAATTTCTATAAACCTCTGATGCCCGAATGGATCGATCGTATGCAATCTCAAACTCTAAAGGACAATCCAACATGCTTGTAGACTCGGCAAACCTCTTGTTGAGTGCAAGAGAAACGAAATATCAGGTAGCTCCCGAGTCAAATAACACCAACACTAGGATACCGTTCACACAGAATGATCCTAAAACATAATACATGAAACATAAATATCAAAACTGAAACATAATAAAAGATAAGGGGAAGAAACATACCCGTCACCACATCTGGTGCGACACGCGCCTCCTTGGCCGTCAACTGGAAGGCTCGGCTCTTCACCATAGGAGCATCTGGCTTGCCCTACTGGGCATCTGTAATCCGTATGGTCGCTGGAGCTAGGGGTGTAAATGAGTCGAGCCGAACCCGAGCCTGACCAAGCTCAAGCTCGAATTGTTTAATTTTAGGGAAGCTCAAGCTCAATTCGAGCCTTAAAATGAAGCCCGAGCTCGACTCGTGAACAATTTAGTGGGCTCGCAAGCCTAATCGAGCCTCTATGTATATATATATATATATATATGTGTGTGTGTATGTATGTATGTGTATATATACATATATATAGGCTCATTTAAGCTCGTTTAGGCTCGCGAGCCCATTAATTGAAGCTCGGCTCGAGCTCGTTTAATAAACAAGCCTCATATTTAGGATCGAGCTCGGCTCAGGCTCGTTTTATTCGATCTCGAGGCGAGCTTTTAAGGAGTCGATCCCGAGTAGCTCACGAGTAGCTCGGCTCACTTACACCCCTAGCTGGAGCTGGCACCACCAATGACGCTCCTGATACCAATCTCGGGCAGTTATCCTTTTTATGGCCTCGCTGGTTGTATTGAAAACAAAGTGTGTGTGATGTCTGAACAATGGTGATAGGGGCAGTACAATCCTTGCTAAAGTGCCTAGTCTTGCCGCACTTATAGCAGCCCGATCCCCAGCTCTGCAAACTCTCTCGTGTGGCTTGCGACATTTCCTTTAGTGGCTCCGGCCCTGTTGGCCCTTCGACCTCGAGTCGAATCCCTTGGGTTTCTTCACTGAAACCCCACTCGTCTGCCCCTCCTCCGCATTCCTCTTCCAAAGGTGCTCTATGTCAATCTCCCTCTCTCGTGCCCTGGCTATCATGTCATCCATGGTCGGGCACGCTGATTAACTGACATGTTTCTGAATGTCAGCTCTCAACATACCGAGTTTTCTTCATCTCCTCATCATCCGCGTACTGAGGCACCAACAAGGCCCTCTCCTTGAACTTGGCGGTAATCTCCACCATTGTCTCTGTAGTCTGTATCATATCCAAGAACTCTCTGGCTAGCTGTTGAATCTCCACAGCTGGTGCAAACTCAGCCCGTAATCTGTTCACAAAGTCTGACCAGGTTATAGCCTCAATGGTTGGGGCTCCCAATGTATCACGAACCTCCTCCCACCAGTTCCTAGATTGCTCCCTCAAACACCCAACAACAAACCGTACCTTTGACCCCTCAGGGCAGAAGCTCGTCATATGTGCATACTCCATGTTTGTAATCCATCTCCTGGCTACAATAGGGTCTTTCACCCCGTAGAAGTCGGGCGCACCACATCCCCTAAAATCCTTGAAGGAGAGCGTGCGAGTCCTTGACTGGCCATGTGTCATGTCACTCCTACATGCCCTAAGGCGATCCTCTATCAGCTCAATGATACCCTCCTTGATCGACCCGAAAATCACCGGGTCGCCTCAAGGATGCCTCTCGTAAATCTCGGATGCAATGAACTCACGCAATCTGTCATCAATCGGCTCAGAACTCGTACCCGAACCTGACCTAGACTCTGAATCTCCTGCTCCATGACGTGTCACCACCATTCCGAAACAAAACACACAATCGTCAGGGTTATACATAACATTGAGAGACCTCATGCTCACTACAAGTTCCCTGGTTTAATCTCAGCTCTCCTTGATTCAAGTACGGATCCTCTGCTTCTACTAGTACGGGCCCATACTACCTTCCACATTTATCCGTACTTTACTCAAGAACTACCTTAACTTCACCAAGTCCCTTTTACTACTAATGCTGTCAGCGCTAATCTCATCCTAGGATTGCCCTAGGGTAATCTATGACCTACTCTCTGCCATCAGCTGCATAAGAAGTCCCTGATATATCTCCCTAACTAGCTCGCGAATACCATTACATATTACTAAGACCAGATAATTCTTCGAATGAGAGGCCCCACCCTACAACGGTAGGACTCAAACAAGAGCTGCGAAATAGGGCTAGACCTAACCTTCTAAAATTATTTAGTCCTTGTAATATTTAACTTAACGTATTTGTTTACTAGTTAATTAAAGATAACTAGGACTCCTAAAAGCACAAAGCAATCAGCATTCGAGCATTAAGTAACCAAAACCAAGCATATCCTAATCAAGCTATCATATTACTGATTAATCATTACTAACATGCAGTTCAATAAGCACATACAACATGCATATAAGGCATCTTTCTAGATCATTAGCCCTAATCTAGCATATAATACACATACAGTAGGCATACAAGGCATCTTCCTAAATCATTAGCCCTAATCTAGCATTCAATTCTCATATACATACAGTAGGCATATAAGGTATCCTTCCTAGATCCTCAGCCCTAATCTAGCATGCAGTCCACTTAATCATAACATATATCATAGCAAACTTGTATGGGTATCTTGGGGAAAACTTACTTAAGCCCGACCGTTGCACGCATCACACTCCTTGTTCTTTCTCAAAATCCTTAATTTTAATTTTAAGAAAATTGTTTTCATTGTAAAAAATTCTCAAACCCTCAATTTGAGTCCAGACACCCCTGTAGGTGTGTCTGAATCCCTCAAACCAAGGCTCTGATACCAGTAACATCCCAAAAATTAAGGCCAAAATTTTCAATTTAAAATAAGTAATAAAGGGACCATTAGTATTAAAAACATTCATTGTGTCATTCCATAGCAAAACCAAATGTCAATAATCAAAACGTGTTACAATAAAACATCCTCAGAGTATATCTCCCAAGAATTCCATGTGCGGAAATAATGGTGTGATGCGCTGCAATCATGCCGGCTCCTTCCCCTTCGAAGAAGAGATACCTGAAACCAAAACTAAAATCCATTAGTAAGTTCCCCCATCATACCACACAATCATACATTGTCAGACATATCTGGGTACCCGACCTACCCTATCAGACATATCTGGGTGCCCGACCTACCCTGTCAAGCATATATGGGTGCTCAACTTACCCTGCCAGGCATATATGGGTGCCCGACCTACCCTATCAAGCATGTCTAGGTGCCTGACCTACCCTCCGGTTTATTTCAACCAGTTACGGGGACTATTTCCCCTACCACTACCACATAATAACATAACAATAAGCACATAAATCATAACATGTAATGACATACCAAACAATTATCACAAAGACAATCATATCTAACATAAACAACTACTAGCGAGCTGACATTGGTGCCTTCGACCGACTCCTAGAGGAAGGCAACTCACCTCGTAAAGCTGAAAGCAAAATCTCACGGTAGGAAATCTCTAGCGGTAGCTCTGACGACTCCCCGAGCTATCATTACCACAATAACACTTAATCAAAAACTAATAATCCATCTTAGGGTAAAATGACCATTTTACCCCTGGTCTAATTTGGCCAATGCCTAAGGCCCAACACCATAACATGAAAGGCCTAAATCTAAATAATCTTCCCAAACCCCCTAATGGCCCACCAATGGCCCAATTTTCTAAATTGGACCCAATTCCTCAAATGGGCCTTATCGTAAGCCCAACATACTCTTAGCCCAAAAGTAAATAATTTTGAATGGCCCATTATGGCCCCAAAGCTCCAATTCCATAAATCTCAGTTCTAGGCCTAGGGGCCTTACTCCATAGTGGGACATGAGGCCCAACAATCCAAGCCTAAACTTCTAAGGCCCAAAAACCCATCTTTGTTACTCTGCATGCGTACGCACAACGTACTTGACACGTACACCCAACGTACGCTGGCCTTGACCAGAAGCGGGAAGTTGACCCAGTACGCGCGTCGTACTAGGGTGTACGCCCAACGTACTAGCCAACTTCCTTAAGACCCCTTTTGTGACTTAATCCATTAATTCCTAACGTCCACAACATAGATTCAGGTCCTTTAAGACATTCTAATCCATAAAGTCACAACTTTATGTCTTTGCATGCATAGATGGGGTTTAAAACATGATTTAAGTCCTTAAACAAACTTTATGACCATCACATACTTTCATGGTTGTGGCTTAACCATCAAGGTCCGATTTTTATAATTCTAAATGCTTCCAAGAGCTCAAAAGGACAACTCTTATGGTATGGAACTACCAATACACAAGCAACCTCAACAATGGAGACAAAATAACCCATAAAACACCCCAACACTACAACTAAGAATGTAATGGTCAAGTTTGAAGCTTGATACCTCAAATGAGTCATAAATGGTGCTAATCCCCTTGATTTACAAGCGATCTTCAAGTCCTTGATCCTTCTTCAAACTTCTTTCTCTTCAAAATCTCCAAAACAACACCAAAATGCTCTCAAATGGCTACCAAATCACAAGAACACACAAATATATATTAAGGTTTTCGTGAGAGATACTTAAAGGTGAGAGGGAGGTTGGACTAAGGGCATAATGTTCTTTATATAGGTATCAAACCTTAAATTTTATGGTTTTAGAGGTTGCATGCCTCCTTTTGGTACGTTGGACATACGTACTTGCCATATGCGTCCTAATCTCTTGATTACGTTGAGCGTACATGGCATGGTACACCCCGAGTACGACACTTCTCAGCCCAATCACAAGGACCCAAACCAATTTAATTCATTAATCTTACATAAATATAAATAATACCATATAAGTCCCAGACATTACAATACATCTGAGTACGACATGCGTACTCAGTCTAAGGGGCTGTGCGTTTTTGGGCTTCGAGGTTGGGCTTTCCTTTAGGGCTAAAGTGATTGGGCCTTGTTGGGCCATCTGAAGACAATTGTTTGGACTAAGAAAGGAGTGGGATTTAGGGTAAGGTCCATGTAAGGGTTTGGGCGCAATTTGGAAAATCGGGCCATAAATGGGCCTTGGATGATTAGTTGGGTTTTGGGCCTTTAGATTGTGAGTTTGGGTCTTAGTCTTGGACCAAACTGGGTGAAGGGTAAAATAGTCCTTTTACCCCAAGTATGGATTGTTGGATATGGATTGGAACCCAAATGTTAATTAGGTGTTATTTTATATGGATAGCTCGGGGATTCGTCGGACCAGCAACCAAGGATTTTTAGTGAGATTCAGCAGTCGAGGAGAGTTTACTCACTGGGTTTAGCGAGTATAAGGCACCTATGTCGTCCCTTATCATTTATGTTAGGATGCTAAGAGTCTGCGTGGCCCTTGCATGTGTTATGTGCTGATATGTAGACCGGGTGGGTCTCGATGTCGGGCGAGGCCTGATGATTGAATCGTATGTTATTGTCTTATGATCATTACATATGTTAGCATGATTATGTGATATATATTGTATGTGTATAGTGGGTGGGGCCCGATGTCAGGCGGGGCCTAAGAATAAGAGATATGTATACCTAACAGGACATGATGTTAGGAGGGGCCCGAAGGAGGGCGGGGGCCTAGTGTATGATTTAATATGTATGGTATGGGGTAGTTTGGGAAAATCAGTAAGCTTTGTGCTTACGGTTTTCAGCTTATGTTTCAGGTACTTCTGGTTCTAGAGGGAAGAGCTCGGGATGAATGCAACGCACAACATGTAGTTTCGGTTTTGTGATTTACTCTGATTGATATGATGTGTGATACACTTATTTTCACTTGGATTGTATTGATGATGTTTTTGGAATACTGTTTTGTTTTAACTAAAAATGAAATTTTTTGGTCATATTTTTGGGACGTTTCACTTTATCCTCATGCTTTCACGTCGTGAAATATTCCTGGCAGCGTCATGATCTTGCTTCGTGTCGATACCTGCCAATACGTGTCACCACCTAAGCAGGTATCATCTCTTTCGCCACATAGCCCAATGACTCACATTCACTTTCATGGTACGACAATAACAATGTCCACATCGCGACTTCGTCTTTCTGGCCCACTCTTTGTCCTTTGACCATTCTTGCCGTGTCTTTGCATGATTGTGTCGTTTTCATTTTTTTTTTCATATTCAACCTTAAGTAAGTTGACATTTTTATAACTACAACCTACTTTAACATTTACATATCAAAATAAAGTATAGTCAAATACTCAAACTTTTGGTCGTTACATGTTATTATCACGCGTCCTTTCACGGTCACATCGCGTTCCTTTTGTTTTCACATTCAATTTAAAGTAAGTTGTCATTTTTGGAATATCAACCTACTTTAACATTTACATATCAAAATAGAGTATAGTCAAATACTCAAACTTTTGTCGTTACATTCTCTCATTTTCTTCTCTTTTCTCTCACCTGAAACACATAGAAATCAAACTCAAGAACTCCAAAAATCGATATGGGTTTTCATTTTGTTCTTAGTTCCAAAAATCGAACTCAAGAACTCTAAAAACCTTTCCAAAAGTCAAGAACTCCAACATGATTTTAGGGTTTGAATCCGTGTTTGATTGGGTTTGAAGGGTTTACTCTGAGTTTAAAGTTTACATAGATACGAGTTTGAAGCTTGAATAATATCAATTTTATAGTTGGATTTCGAAATCTGAAATCTGAAACCTTGAACTTGATTTTAAGGTTTAAATATGGGTTCAATTTTAGGGTTTGAAGCTCGAACAAATCTTCTTTGAGTTTTGAAACCTTAAACATAAATGAATTTAAAGGGCTCGATTTTTTAATCTGAAGCTTGAAGAAGAATGTTTTTTTTTTTTGGTTAAACAAGCATGACTTATGAATATAATGAGTTTTTTAAGGAGACAAACACGACCTAAGAAGAAAAGAACACAATAATGTTTCTCGTTTCTAGGACATCAACACAATGACCATGATGAAGATGATGAAGAACACTTAAAGATGACTGAAGAAGATAATCGGAAAATTCAAAGATGATTAAAGAACTCATATTTGGCTGAAAAATACGTTGAAAACTTGCAAAACCCAATATATCTAGTCATATTTACTCTTTTTTTTTTAACAATTTTAACAAATTCAATAATACATAAACTACAAAAATAAATTAATGATTAAATATAAACTGCAAAAATAAAAAATAAAATTGATTTCCATATTACGAGAGTCTTTTTTTTTTTTTTTTTTAATTTTAAAAATCTGAGACAGATTTAGGTTTTGACATTTAGGTTTTGACTTTTAAGTTTTAACCAAAAAGGCTTTTTAAATTCCAAAGTCCAAAACAAATTTACGTTTTGTTTTTTTAATATAAATTGCTCTTGAACTTTACTTTAAGAATAAAAAACCAACTATCTCTCAAAATTATTTCTTTTCCTATTAGCCACCGAACTTTACTTTCTTGCTTTTAGCCCTTAACATCTTCCCAGAAATTGCCTTCGAGGTGTTGCTCATAACCCTCCGTTACTTTATGTCATCCAAAATCCGTTAACTTCTTCGCAATTTCATCTCAACATTTCTCTCAAACATCGTGGCACTGGCATCTACGGCTTTTGCTTTACTCCTTTCTCAGTCTCCATTCTTCCAAAATCGGGTGAAATCGTGCCTTTTTCATCCTCGGATTTGAAGCTTTTACGTCAACAAATTATAGTTCAGTTAGTACTGAAGTAAAAGCTAGGGTTTTGTAACTTGATTCGTCTTCAGAATGACTCTCAGGGGCGCAGATTTTAAGTGGTTCGTTTTCATAACCTATCTTCGCATACTTTACTTTCAAAATTCATCATTTTTTTTTTGTAAAATTCCTGATTTCTATGAGTTCTAACTCCGAAATTTGCAGGTATGATGGGTTTTTCCTAGCGATGCTTGCCACTAGCATGTATCCTTTCGCGACATATAACCTTTTCCTTTTTTATACTCGTTTTCGTTTTCATTTGTTGATCCTTGACGATTGTAACTATTAGAATTATCATTGCGATCAATTGGAACCATTACCATCTCTGTACGCACCCATTGCACATATGGATTGTGGTACGTGATTACCAAATTAAAAACTCTCGATCTTCCCCCTTTTTCGAATTAATTCTATCTTAGCCCAATTCATTCATGCTGTCCTTGTTTGAAATAGGTCGATTACTCTACTGTTTTTGTATTCCGTCTGTTGATGTTTGTAGACAATGGACTTGCTTCAGGATTGGGATTGTAAGTTGTTCTTGATCATATCTTCAAATTGCTAATAGCTTCATAGCTCATAGTTTCTATTTCAAATCAAATGACATAGGGATTTTGGGCGACAACAGAGAGATGCTCGTTTTTGTGGAAGAGTGGTGGTTCTCTCCATTCTTTGTGTATTGCTTTATCCTTTCCTCTGGGCATGGACCATTATTGGATCTCTATGGTTCAGCAGTGCAAGGGACTGTGTATGTATAATCTTTTATTTTCTTCAACTATTACTTTAAGTGAAAAGCTTTGATGAAAAGATATTGTGCAAATCATCATTACAGTTGCCTGAAGAAGGTCAGAAATGGGGTTTCCTTATATGGTTGCTTTTCAGCTACTGTGGACTCATCTGCCTTGCTGGAATATCTATGAAAACAGTATGATTTATAAAATAATTCAAAGACTTTGATTTTAGCCTTTTAGTTTGATAATCCTTTAAAATCCATCTATTCTTCAGTGGTTAAGAAGAAGACAAGCTCATTCTCTACGTGCTCAACAAGGGATTCCTCTTTCAGAATACGGGGTACGTACATGTACATGTACATGTACCCTTTATATATCAATCATTTTCACTTCATTTTTTAAGCTCACTCAAGATTTATGAAGATAAAAGAAAGAAAAATTTCACCGACTCTGTGTTGTAGGTTTTGGTTGATATGATACGTGTACCTGATTGGGCATTTGAAACTGCTGCTGGCCAAGAAATGAGAGGTATGGGTCAAGATGCAACTTCATATCATCCGGGACTTTACTTGACTGAACCCCAGGTAATAATAAATTGATATGCCTCTTATTGGGTCTGATTCAGACTGTTTGATACCACAATCAGAAGTCTTTGAATATGTACTATAGCCTCTGATATGTCTCTTACTGGGTCTGAAAACTTTGTAATTTGGGAAATTAGAGAGAAGCAGTGGAAGCACTAATCCAAGAACTTCCAAAGTTCATGCTGAAAGCCGTTCCAACCGATTGTAGCGAGTGTCCAATTTGTTTGGAAGAGTTCCATGTAGGCAACGAGGTAATCTTACATTTCTTCAACCATAATAGGAACGTACGATTTCTTTATTATTATTATTATTTTTACTAATGATAATAATATGTAACAATGGGATTATCAGGTGCGTGGGCTTCCGTGTGCTCATAACTTCCATGTGGGATGCATTGATGAATGGCTTAGATTAAATGTGAAATGCCCTCGATGCAGATCTTCTGTATTTCCAAATCTTGACCTAAATGCCCTTCCCACCATCCCTGCTGACCCCGATGGCTCAACTGTTGCAACCACCCGTTACATGAGGAGGAGTGAGCCGTCTAGCCAGAGTTATTTGTTGCGAATGCAGGGTTTTTTGAGACCGATTCGCATGGGAAACGCGGATTCCGGTTCCGATAGCGCGTTGGAAACAGCAGAAAATGGAGGTGTGTCGTCTGATGATAGTCGGAATCGGAATCGGAATGATAACTCTTGCTAATAAGTTGATTCTTAAAGATTGGGTCATTAACAATGTAGGTGGTTAGAAACTGCAAATATATATTACATATATGTATTAACAAGAAATCACTTTTGGAGGAAACTTGTTTGAAATGAATAGACTTGTTTGTAAACATCTTTTTTTTTACTAGAAGTGGGCAAAAAACTGGTTACCTAGAAAACTTAATTGATCACAAATAGCCAAAAAAAATAATGAATGTATGTATTTTTTAATTAAAAGTAGAAAAATATTGTTTTGACCTTTTTAACAAGATTGAATGGCCGAAAAACACTTTATGATGTGTTTCCTTATTGGCCCATATTTGAACTACAGTGTGAATTTTGCGAATTTTGTTAAAAGAGAAATTATGAAAACACAATCAAATCCGGTAAAGTGGTGAAGCTATGAGTTGTCCAAACTGGTTTTGCAAAAACTAAGCTCCAATAACTGTCATAAATCGGATAGAAATTATCGAATCTTTTTATATTAAAAATCGGTTTCATACTGATCCAGTTTTGTCAAAAACCGGTTTGTTTTCCATGAGGATAAACCGAATCGATTTTCAAAGTTCGGATCGAATTAAATATTAGAGGTGGCCAAACCGGATCCACGAAATTAAACCGATCCGATCCGAAAACCGGTTTCGGTCAAAACCGTTTTGACCAAACCGGATCGGATTAAACCGGTGACCGGATTCAAACCGGTTTGACTTTACGGACTCAAAATCGGATTTACCCCCGGATCACAAACCGGATTCTACAAAACCCGGTTCTTAAGCCGTTGAAAAATCTGGTAAAAGCTTAAAAAATCCGGATCAAACCGGTTTCAAATTGGATTCGGACTATTGACCAGATTCGGATCGGATTTTGACCGGATTTGGATCGGATTTTACCGGATCGGATTGTTGACCGGATCGGATCCTGGGTTTGTGCATCTCTACCTCTAGGTTTAACACCATGAAAGCATCATTATGGGCCTCAATATGGGCCTGATGAGAGGTTGAACCCATTTGAGTTAGAGATATACAAAATCAGGCTTTAACCGGTCCAGGCAAAACCAGTCTCGAGCCTAAAGATTCTCTCAAAAATTGGTAACTGACCTAATCGGTCCTCGACTAATTCTTGTATAAAAAGTTATTGTGGAACAATTTTATTTGATTTTAAAATACAAAAAGAAAAAAAAATTATATGATTTTAAAATACAAAAAGAAAAAAAAAATTATGAAACTCAATTTTCTTTAGAAACACGATATTTATTGACGTGTTATAATCGACTGTGTCTTCGTTGGACTTTATGAAGCTTAATTGTCGCCGTCTTCATTAGGTTTGGTGAATCTTGTCGGTTGTCGTAGCGGTCTTGAATTGTAATCCTGCCACTTTTGATACAGTTGTAGAAGTTTTAACTGTTAGTAACTTGTGGATCATGATAACTAAAATCTGAAAATCAAATTAAATACTTATGTCCATTTTTTATATTATTATATTCCTACACTAACCAATTAACATTTATATTTCCACACCAACCAAATAACATATTATCATGCACATGGTGATCCCCTCATCGGCCATGTTCTAGCAATGAACATGACTTGACATATTTGAGATAAGAAAAAAATATATATTTGAATGGATTGAACGTTGCAGGGACAAATATTCTCTAATATTTTTTTGGACCACACCATCATTATTCATTATTTTTACATTTTATCATCCTCTTTTCTAAATATGTGAAAATAAAATATCGGATAAATAATGAATAAAAAATTTATATTTCTAGCATATGTTCAAACTATAACCCAAAGTTTACTTATAAAAATCATTATTTGAACAATTACCTTTTTTTTTTAGTTTTATTTGTTAAATAAAATATAACCCAAAGTTTACTTGGTTTTATGCAATAAGAGGTTTTTTTTTTCGAATTTGTGAAGTGGTCTACAAAAACGTGGATTTTTTTTAATTATTGATATATTATTCAATTACAAATCGTAACTATATAGAATCTTTTCTTTCGTATTTGATTTGTTATCATCCAAATTATTTGAAATTTAGGGCCGGTCCAAACATGTATGGGGCCCAGGGCGAAAATAAAAAAATGGCCCCTCAAAGGCAAATATAATATAGATTAAAAAAATATCATTTACACATGTTCAATTAGCAATAATAAGCAAGTCAAATTGTTTATCGTTTGAGTTTGAAACGACCCTCAAAATCATTTAGGTAATAATTTTTTTATATGTATACACTACATAGCCCACAAATTTTGGGCCCCTGGAGACGTGGGTCCTGGACGGTCGCTCGGGTTGCCCACCGTCTGGACCGGCCCTGTTGAAATTATTGTTCGAGTCCGTGTGAAACCTTTGTTGATTTGTTTAGTCCTCTTGCAAATTTAAAATACACATATGTGATGTTTTAAGCAATAAGAGTTTTTTTTTTCGAATTTGTGAAGTGGTTTACAAAAACGTGGATTTTGTTTTAATTATTGATATATTATTTAACTACAAATTGTAACTATATAGAATCTTTTCTTTCATATGTGATTTGTTATCATCCAAATTATTTGAAATTATTGCTCGAATCCGTGTGAAACCTTTATTCATTAGTTTAGTCCTCTTGCAAATTTAATACACAAATGTGATGTTTTGATTGCAGCAGTTGTCCAAAATCCTCTATAAATATGATAAAATATTATTATATGAGTAAATATTAAATATAATATATCGGTTTTTTACGTACTTATACAATTTAAAAAATGGTACTTTTGATAGAGGTGTGATGATATTTGGTTTGTATATATGATGTGTCAAAAAAAGGTCGAAACATAATAGTTGACTACTCTTATAACTAGGGTTGTTAATCGGGTCAACCCGATCGGGTTTCGGGTTAAACGGGTCGGGTTAAACTGGTTTTTTCTTTAAAAAAATTTGACCCTAAACCCGACCCTATTAAGGTTCGGGTTAATCGGGTTGAGTTAGTCGGGTTAATCGGGTTTAAATAGAAATAAAATAATATTTGTTTATTTTAATAAATAACTTATAAATATAAGGACCTAAAATATAACGTTTTAAAAAGTAAACTCTTTGTACATGCAATGCAATGAATTTAAAAACTACAAAACCTTGGGTTCATAAACTTGCTTAACTTACGTATACAAATTTTTGTTACCTTTAGTATAACTATCAATTAATTCCTTATATATGTTTATTTTATTAAACCAATATAATTTACCTTTTAATACACCTTAATATGAAAAGATCCGATATGTATCGTTCTAGAAAATATAACCTAAGATTAGTAAATGTCAAATAAGCCAAACATATATGCATAATAATTTTCTTATTTCAAAGAAGATGTGTTCGTACTTCATATCTGGGGATATAATATGTAAAAAAATTATAGTATGCCCCTTATTCGGGTTAATCGGGTTAACCCGCAACCCGATTTTTAAAAAAAAATCAACCATAAACCCGACCCTAAATGCAATTCGGGTATGGCGGGTTAACCCGAATGACCCGATTTAGAATTTTGACCCTATTAAATCCGACCCTAAGTACCTTATTCGGATTCGGGTCGAGTCGGGTTAATCGGGTTCAAGTTTTTTTGACATCCCTACTTATAACTGTTGTAACTTTACAAATTAACAATTTATACATAATAAATAATATGAAAAAGTTGCTGTAACAATAATGTTATTGGTGTTTCTACTTTGTCATTTATTTTTGTTTGACTCGTCGGTATGGGTAGGTAAACAGTGTGGAGGGCCGATGTGGCATTTCCCCCCCCCCCCCCCCCCCCCTTTGTGGTAAGTTGCGTTCTTGTTACAACATAATGAAACGTGAGAAAATTCACACTAGCTTCCACTCGCAATATGTCGACGTGTGGCCACTCATTATTTTTAGACTTCCGAACCGGTTTGATCGTCTACAAACTATTATCGATAAAACTGCGGGGATGTGGTATTATTAGTATGTATATTTGTACATTAGCCCACTCTTGTATTTAGACTAAGGCTCATGCCTATATTTGTGTTTATATATGTATATAATCTTGATCGAGAGGTAATCAGAATGATATTAAATTAAATCCATAATAATAATTACTTCCAAACTTTCAAAGTTTCGAATCAAGTGGTTATTTTGGCAATTTCTTAAAAAAGGATTAAGTCGTTAAAAATAATTATCAAATATATATCGCCATTTTCGTTAATAATAAAAAGATTATTCAAAGTCGTAAAAATCGCAACAAATCTGTACACGTATTTTAGAAAAATAATAACAATAATAATTGAAACCAAAAAAAAAAAAAAAAAAAACAACTACATTGGCTATTTTACAGTTTGCTCTTATTTTCATTATTCAATATCACACAACAATCCTCAAACTACACATTGTCACATTCAAACACTCGTAAATACATCTACGTATCTTGATTATTATATTGGATAATTATTTTCAGATAATGACTAAAGAACCATTATTTCAAAAACTAAAAAATAATTAAAAGCTCTAACATATACATGTGGTATTCGATTCGTGAGGTTCTCCCACTAGGCTCTAGCTTTCTTTTTAAGACAATAATAAGAATTAAAAATATTAAATTAATACAAAATAAAAAGGATAGAGTTGTACCATATCGTACATCACGTGGCTGCATGTGTTTCAATTATGGCTTTGACAGTTACCCCTCTTGATCCCATTCCCCATCTTTCGCTATCACAAAAAAATAAAAAAAAAATACGTTATATTATATTTATATTATAATTTTGAACTGTTTCAATTATGTGATTGTTTTTAATAATAAAATGGATATCTAAATTACTAAAAAAGTCTTTAAGTTCATACGTTAATTTTTCCAACATAAAAATTGTTTTGTTACAAAAAGACTCGCTAATTTTGACCTACGTAAATATATTAAACTTTTGATTTTTTTCTCAGAGTGACTTCTTTTTCGCAGAGTATGTTTTTGAGAGATTTTTGTTTCTATAAAAGTCATATGTCCTACGGTTTTCTTTAACTTGGATGATCTTGAAAATGATGCAATACATCCATTTTTTAGTTATAGATTAGTTTTGTAAAATAAATTATAACAGTATTAAAATTGAAAGCGAAAGATTCTTATTGTAGTTCTTATAGAATCGACTTGGTGGATATGAGAATTGAATGATATAATCGATTTGCAATATTTGTTTCATTGTGAACTATAATCTATTTGGTGAAGAGAAGTGGTAGGTTAAATGACGAATAGAAAAGATGAAAGGAGTTTTGTGGGCCCATGCCCGCTCACAAAATCACGAGTTCATTTATACGCAGTGTATATTTTCTTGATCAAGGGTAAAATGGTGCGTTTTAGATAATATATGGACTATAAAATGAGTAATTCTATAATTTATTATAAAATTATTAATTTCTAAATGGAATTGAATATCTCAATTTTCAACCGCAATTTTAAAATCAAGATAACAAGGAAATGAAAATTGCAACTAGTAAAAAACAATCTTAAACTAGATTTTATCATGCATATTATCAAATCAAAATGATTTGGAAATCTAGATGAAATTGAGTATGTTTGTGTATAGGTTATTCACGCTGTCCGTTGATCTTTGGGTGATTTTCGTATTTTTTGCCAAATTCGCTTTAGTTCTTTTTGTGGGTGAATTTGGTCAAAGCTATAGACAATATGGGTTATCACAATCTTAATATGGAATGATTTATTGTTAGGAGGACTCGCCGAGGAGATTGAAGTAAGTTTTTATTAGAAAACAAAAGATTTTTTTTTTGATATAATAAGAAATAATATATATATTATAGTTCAATACATATCGATTGAAGGCAAACAGACAACAAGCTGCGCCGTTAGCCCTTTCTGAATGACAAAATCAATTTTTTTGAAAACAACATTTATGGATCTAGGAGATATGACATTAGAATGCATGACCCGTTGGACTCTATTAAGGAGCTCCACCGCCTCTGGTGCGAGAAAACCAAATGTATCGAATGCAAAAAGAACAAACACATGTTGATTTTCTCTACATGCATTCTCGTGCTTTACCACTTTGCACGCAGTGGCTTTCAAAGCGGCATGCCCAGCTGTGAAACTCATGCTCCCCAAACCAATGAAAGGAAAGACCTCAGTAAGATCCACACACGCATGCTTCCCTCCTATCCATCCAAATACCAAAATGTCAGTCGGTCTAAGTGTGGACCTGTCATCATGCGGGTCCGTCAAAAAGTTCACTGACGCTTCTTTCTTCACAGAAATACCAGCACGTCGACAAGCATCAAAGAGAACATCCTGAACCACATCATGTCTATACTTGAAACCAGGGAGCTCTCTACAATTAATCGTGTGTTCCCCAAAGGTATCCAAACATGCCTTGCCACAAACTGGGCATATCTCGTCAATTGGGAATATGAGAATCATGAAGCGGTAACGAAGGATAGTTCGGTACTCCACAGGAGACATATGCTGCCCAAGACCATCAATAGGGATAGTTAGCAGAAAATCCTGAGCATGAGGCGCCCGCAGACACTGAAAGACTATTTCCTGTCTCACAGTCATGTCGAAGTCGACTTCCATATCTTGGACGATTTTGCTAAACAGGGCACACGCCAAAGCTTATTGGGTTTCAGGGGGCGGTGTCCTTATTAGTGAAACCGCTACATTCAAATCTCGGAATCGTATCGCGAAAACGAGTCATAGCACATAGGTAATCCGAGTCCATACCACATATGTCACTGTCACGTAAGATGTGGTCTTGTAATGCCCAAGATTGGGCCCTCGAGGCTACAAATGCGTAGGAGGAAACCTCATAGGCCGAATACAAACCCAAACCATCGAAACGAATAGGTAAGGAAGCCAAGCGCCACTGAATGTCTCCAAAGAAGGGGCCTCCACATACCACCATATCCTCGATAGACCTGCGCAATCCTTTGTCAAAGAATAACGCTGCCTATTCTATGTGTACCGGTTGGCATGTCCTTAAACCAAAGAAAAGTTTTGCAATACTCATACATGATCGAAGCAAAAGGAGCTCACTCTACTGGTCACATAGTTGTGGAAGAAGGCCCATCAAATCAACAACATTGACCGCTCTCTTCATGGTCAGCCAGCTAATAAACCCCGCGTCTCTACTAACAGCCCCCCCCCCCCCCCCCCCCCCCAAGGAGCTTCACCCCCAAAGAAGGCCTCCCTATATCCGTTGGGAATAAATCGGCACGAAGCTTCCTACCACCACCTGAGGGCCAAAAAATCTTCGTTTTCTTGATGTTTAACTCAAGACCCAAACCTGGACCATGCAACCGAATTATGTTCAACACTCTAGCCACCTCCTTTGAATCCCCAATGATAGTCCCATCATTTAGATAAGCACGGAGAAGGAGCTTACAATTGTCTCTAATCTTGTGGAATTGATTAATGCAATTGATTTTTAATGGAGGGTACTTGAATTAATTAATGGCAATTATTGATAATGTTAATCTTGAAGACGTGGAAGATAAATGATATTCTCTGATTTACATAATTTCACTTCTCCGGCACCAATTGCATTATCATAACTTGATCACCAAAATTGTCCACACTACTCGAATTAATCTGAATAAAATGATGGTTATTGATTTACAATATTCATTATGCCCTATTTGTGAGTACGATGTGGAGAGGTGAAATCAGTTTATTGAATGCGAAGTAGCCAAAGAAATTTGATCAAAGGTTGCCTTATGGTCGGGGAGTCATTACGGAGTCATGATGATTTGAGGACTAGGCTTGATCGGGCAGATAGTTTTTACTTTTTATTTGATTTCGGCCAAAACGAAATTGTATGAGAATAATCATATTTTTAAAGAGAAGCAAATCAAGAAGGATTCTGGTTTTTATCCGGATGGCGCTATGGCGTTTTCTTGTTTAGGGACTAAGTGTAGACATTAGTAATTTTAAGATTTCTTGATGGGATTGGGTTAAAAATCCACGTTCACCATAATCTTTTTTTATTTATTATTTTTTTTATTTTTAATTTTTTTTTAATTTCATTCTAGTTTTTGATAGTTTGATTAAGAAAAGTCAGTTGGTTGTTCAAGGTATTTGAGTGGGTTATATACTTATATATAAAGTGAACGTATTTCAATTAATTTATATTCATACTTATACATTCATACTTAAATAATAAAGTACTTAAATAATAGATTTTGATAACATGATTTTAAAAACGTGTTATAATAGTAAATGATATACGTTCATACTTAAATAATTAATAAATAATCGACAAGTAAATCCAGTTTAGGTAATAAGAATCTTGATTATTACAACGATCATGTACTTCGAAATCCTTTGAGAAAACGAAATAAAAAAAATTAATCTTTTGAGAAAATGAAATTAGAAAAAACTTATCATATAATAATAATAATAATAATAATAATAATAATAATAATAATATCTATTATTGTACTAGATATATCGTATATATCTATTTTATAGTTTTTTTGTTATCAAAAATCTTCGAAACCCATTTTAATCACAAAATAAAACATATTATTATAGTTTTGACCTACGGGAAAAAAAACAAACATAATAATTAAAATTCCTAAAACTATTTTTTTAATAAACTTAAAAAATATTCAATGACAATTTGTTTTTAAAGAGTTAAAGGGGTTTAAATGTTTTAAATATAAAACCAAAATTAAATTGTGTAATTAACTAAAAATGTCTAAAGCCTTATTTTTATAATAATTAATTTTTTTACAAATAAATAATTTTTAAATTAATTAATAACAATAGTTAAAAATAATACAAAATTATAAATTACATTATCTTATCTTATATCTTACAAACAATGTTTTATATTGTAAATAATCATTATGGTCGAAATTAAGTAATTTCTAAATTAATTAAATAACGTTAAAAATAATATTAATCAAGCATAATATGTACTCTTTTTCCATTCCTAAAGTTATTTTAAAAAAACAATTCAAATGAAAGCCAAGTAATTGTCAAATAATTTCATTTTTATATATTAATTTAGGGTAAATAACATTATTTAATAGTTAATATTAGCGACATAATAATTTCAACAAAATATTTTTACCAAAATCTGAATTAAATAATTTTATTATTTTGACATGATACATGCTAGCATTCGTCTTATAATAATAATAAATCGTAATTTTCCAGAATAAGAAATCAACTAAAATTAGTAATTTGCCCAAAAAATCATACCTAGTGTTAACAACGAAGAAGTTACTATGAAGACGTTAATGTGATTTTTTAGCTTAATTCATGTCCAACAAACAACAAATTAGATATAACTTTGGTATAGTAACATTTTTATTTTGTCAAATAATATCAAACTTATTTAGTATATCAAAAACGTTATATTTTACTCCTGTAGATTTATAAATAACTTTATTTTCTAGTTTTTTTTTTTTTTTTTAAATTATTTCACATGGTAATTATTCCCATTGACCAAAAAAATTGCAGCGGTCGAAAACCGATTGCCACGGCGGCCCCTTGGTTCCGAAAGAAAGAGCGGGCAAGGCTTAGGCCGTATACGGAAGTAGTCCGACACACCCACGACTACCGGACACACGCCATGGGTCCCCATGCTTCTGTTTTGGTGTTCTTGTTAACCTCCCTTTTCTGTCCCCACCCTTTATATGACTATTCTATCCTCCTTTTGTTTTTATTATCCTTCAACCGTTGAACCCAACTAGACAAATTATAATTTATATAATAATGACACAGTTTGAATCTACTTCTAGCTTTTGTAATTCATATATATTGAGATTAAAAGTTTAATTTTATAGCATTTTAAGTTTCATACTTTTGTTTTTTGTTTTTACTATGTTGTAAATTTAGGTATGTGGGAGTCATTACAAAACTATAGTTAAATAACTATTTTTGAGAGTAAAAATGGTGTACCCCCCCCCCCCCCCCCCCCCCCCCCCCCCCTCCTGTGGAATGTTTCCTACCAAATATACAGACAAAATTTATTTTTTGAAAGTGTATATTTTTAAATGTTTACTATAGAATATATTAAAAATTAAGTTTAGGAATGCTTTAATTTATGAAAAGCAGAAGAATGTTATATTATCTAAATCTAAAGTTGAGAAAGAGCTGTAAATGATAGTATATGATAATTAATTTTCAATACCTATAAATTGTCAATAATATGGTTTTAACTTTTAAGGAAAGAAGATTATATGTTTGACTATATGTAAAATTTGTTCTGTATGTCTTAATACAAACAAAATATAATCATTTTGTAAATGAATATTAATATCACAAATATCTTGTAATAGTTATGCAAGAAATAACAAATAAGTATTATTATGATAACTTTGAGCATGATATAAAAATAATTGAAGCAATTTAATTTGAAATAGAATTGGTTGTTAGTTTTAACTTGAAAACCATAAAAACAATTGTAATTGTCAACTTCTTTTCCTATATCATATCATATCATATGTTATATATAAAACATATTAGTCTTGAATTTTAAGATGTACAAAATACAAACTTTTTGGTACAAATCAATTATGCATAAAAAAAAAACTATTAATACTTACCAAAATTTTGAAGACTTGAATTAAGGAAGATTATTAAAAAATTAATTGAGAGCAAAATAACAAATTTAAAATATTAAATCCATCAATATAAATTAATTTATATTTCTTAAACTACATACAAATAATAATTAATTTACATCAAATGTATAAATATATAATATAAATATAAGTTCTAAACATAAATATTTTAATTAAAAATTATAATTTTTCTTATTACATAATAACTAATAACAAAATCTAATAATTATTTTCCCGTAAGAAAAATATCCGCCAAAAAAACTATTTATCGTCGCTGCTTTGTACGGGCACATATCTAGTCAAATTCGGGTGTTACGTCTTCTTGGAATTCCTTTGTTGCCTTCTTAATTAATCCTCATCCTTGTCCTTTCCTCTGCCACTAGCTAAATAGTTTCCTGAGTTACGTACATTTAAAGTTTCTAAATAAGTAAGTCTAGGGCCTAGTGAATTCGTGTTGCACATATATGTCCATCACTTAAAAAAATAGTTTTATCATATATGTTCAATAAATCATACTGTATAACAAAACATATCACTCGATAACATAATTTAAGGGAATGACTAATTATCCAGAGAAAGAACTGAATGTTAATTTCCCTTCTTCTTGAGACAACTCATTATCCATTGTACTCAAGTATTTTAAATATCCAAGGAAATGAGTATGATTCTCAATTCTCATCCCCGCCGATCACACACATCCGTCATGCTCACGACGATTAAACACCCACCCGTTCCCACTAAACATGTCGCCCAAAAAAAACGCAGCATCGATAAACAACTTAAAATAACATTTGCACACAACCATACTTATCATAAAACATATTGTTAATAAATAATGAAAAAAACGCATATAAACCACATGATAAACTTTTATGTGCGAGCAACCACAGAACACAAAAACCTCTCTTGCAACCGATAAGTCCTAACCGAAGCTTTGTTACTAACCTGCACCCTATATTCAACCAACAAATTTTCTAAGGTTGTAATCCTAAAAAACATCATATGAGTTATTGTGACATCCCCATTTTCACGGTCAAAAAATATCAATTTGTTTATGCTTTATTTAATAAAATCAAAGTAATCATTTGATTAAAAGAGTTGCAGAATTTGTTCCCAAGACAAAATATGATAAGAATTTATCAAAGCATTTCTTTAAAGAAATGTATTTTCATTAAATAACAAAATCTCGGGATATCATGTTCCGATACGGACCAAAAGCATAAACAATATAAAATAGACCTTACAACAGTTATTTATAACTACTGACCTATAATCCAAAATCTCTCGTCAAGTCCACCAACTTATAGCCTTGTGTCATTACCTGTAATGCAAAGAAAACTGAGTGGGTCAGACTTAGGAGCCTTGTGAGCATATAGGGTTTTCAACCCACAATAATATATTTAGTATATTCAATCCTCAAACAATCAACCCAATTACCCATCCCCTTTATCTTCTTTATTTCTTAAGGTTTTACCCTAAGAATCGACTATCCTTCCTTCATTCGTTCCTAAGGATTGAAACAAAGTTCATTGCTGCCAAAGTTTATCTATCAGGTACTAAATCCATAGCTATCAGGCGCTAACTCTATAGTCACCAAGGTTCAGTTAACAGGCGCTAACTACATAGTCACCAAGGTTCACTTAACATGCGCTAACTCCATAGTCACCAAGGTTCACTTTAACAGGCGCTAACTCCATAGTCACCAGGGTTCACTAAACAGGCACTAACTCCATAGTCACCAAGGTTCACTTTAACAGGCGCTAACTCCATAGTCACCATGGTTCATTCATACCATCTTTCATTACACACCAATTATTCCATCTACCCATTTCTACCCAACATATTTGTAGATCTAAAATACAAATACAAGTTAACTCATTTAGAACCTATATAAAACATTCATTTCACGTCCACCTTAAATAAACAAACAATATATAAACACATAGCACGTATTCCATAGCAAATACTTCATATTTATGTGTTAGAAGAAAGTAACCACACACTCACTTGATAATACGATGATCGGACAGCACTACGGCTCTAAAAGTAGAATTCTTTGTTGAAACTGGGATGCTTCCTTGAAAATCGGGTCTCTCGCGGGCAGAGTTTCAGCTCGGAAACTTTAATTCTCGGGATTTTCGGGGCTTCGGGACTTGCTTCGGGTGTCAGAATTGATACCGGGGCTTCAGGGGTATAAATTGCCAAGGAGAAGAAAGAAAAGGGGGAGAGAAGTGAAAATTAGCAAATAAGATCGGCAACCCTCGTCTTATATTTATGGGCTGGTGGTCATAGGGTTACGTTGGGCGTAACTTTCATCTACACGGGGCGTAATGCCTCTTTAATGCGTACCTTGGGCATACTCCTAGTACGTTGGGCGTACCGGGTAGATAGGATCGGCACGTCATGAATTCCGGTATTATCCGAATTTATATTTTATTTATAAACTTTAATTATTTTAAAAACTTCAGAAATTCATATCTTCCTCATACGAGCTCCGTTTTCGACGTACTTTATATCCACGCGTAGGTGAGACTATGCTCTACAACTTTCTTTTAGACTCCGTCGGCTAATTTCAACTTTATGTTTATTATATTATTTTTAGTAGGTTGGGACAAGAAAACTCCGTTAGAAATTCATAACTTCTTCATCCGACGTCCGTTTTCGTCTATCTTTTCACCATTTGACTACTATCGACGAGATCTTCGATTCTCGTTTAGATTGTTTCGGCAAAATATCACTCGATCTCAATTTCGAGATTTGGGTTGTATACCGCTAAGTCGAAATTAGAAAAATCATAACTTCCTCATACGAAGTCAGATTTAGACGTTCTTCTTATGCACACTCTCGGTTTAACGTACTCTACGACTTTCGTTTAGATCGCTAAGGCTAAAAAGCATTTGATCGTAAATTCACTTTTTACGTTACACAACGTCGTGCCGGTTCTGTCGCGAAACTTCGACAGGTCATAATTTCTTTGTTATAACTCGAATTTCGGCGTTCTTTATATGTACGGAATCCTTGTAACATATACTACAACCTAGTTAAGATTAGTCCTTCTAAATAATCTTCCATCAAAAAGTCATTTTGATGCTTATATTCTCTAAATTGACTAGCCCGGATCTACGTGCGTTACAATTATCTCCCCCTCAGGATGATTACGTCCTGGAATCATCAACAAAAATAGGGATTGTATAATGATTCCATACGTTATCTTTCCATCCTAAGTAATAACCGTAACTTCTATGTTTCTTCGAAAGAGTATCTAACTCTAGGGCTTCTTGATTGCAGGCGATGCTCAATCTTGCATCTTCTTGTCGAACTATGTTGGACTTTCAATCATAACCTTCAAGTTACAAAATAATTCCTTATTCTGGACTCCTTCTTCTTCTTAGGATAAATACTTTCCTTTATCTATTGTAATAGACCGATGGGTCGTGTTCTAATGACTTCTCATCGTATAATGCAACGCTTAGAATCAAGTCCCTTAGAGTCAAATTTCCAGAATGGAATATACCTTCCTTCATATTCTAATGTGATATAATCACATTTTTTCATGTAGCATTTCTAGCTACTAACTTCTTTAACAACGAGCGTGATACAATTGGTTGCATTGATTTCAATCTTCTGACTTAAGTCAAATGCTACATCGAACTTGGTTCTCCGAACCATGTAACAAACTCATCGTAGTCGGACTCAATTTGATATGATCACTAGGGTCGAAATAACAACCATCTTACTAGTCATTACCGAAACAATAGTAACGACATACTTGAATAAAACGGAATCAATTACTAGCTTCTTGGTAACCTTGTGACTTTCCTCGATCCAAGTGCGAGTCCTGTGCTTCTGATAGTATAGGCCTCTACTACCATTCACACCTACTCATACTCGTCCCAAGTATTGTCTCGCAGTCAACCAAGTCATCATTCATAAATCATACAATCATTCACCACATCAAATAACAAAACCAGGGTTTATATTAATTCTTGAAACTATTACACAGAGGTTCAAGTTCACCCTATACTACGCCCTTAATAGGCTACACTTCCTAATATAGACTATATATATCAATATGAAGTCTTCATCCACGATTCTTCGCGTTGTTTTCTGCTTCGTCGAGGATCATGTGGAATGCCCTTGGCTGTGGCGGTGTGTTCTTCTTTGGGCAGTCTTTAGAAATATGCCCTTCTTCGTTACATCTGTAGCACGTCTTCTTGATAGGTGTGCACTTGTTGGCGTAATGCCTTGTCTTCCTACATTTGTAGCAAGTCATATCCTCGCTACATTTCCCGAAGTATTTCTTTTTACACTTCTCACACCACTTAGCTTCGTATCTTCCCCCGAATTTCGAGAATTTGCTTTCTTTGTTGATTATTGAAGATCCTTCACGTTTCCTTTTCTCTCCAACTTCAGCTCTCTCCAGACCCTTTTCTTTTATTTGGGTCTTAACATTCTTGGCTGCCCAGATGGCGACTTTCAGAGTGGTTGCTTGTTTGACTATCGGACCAAAGCCCGCTGGTAATCCATTGGCAAACTTTTTGACATTGGAAAGTTCAGTTGGAATTAGGTATGGAATAAGCTTCATCTTCTCCGTAAAGCTTATAGCATATTCAGTGATGCTCAATCTCCCCTTCTTCAGATTCTGGAACTCATTGTTGATTTCCAGAAGATCCTACTCAGAGCAGTATTGCATTTTCAGTTGCACCACGAACTCTTCCCAAAGCATCTTGCTAGCTTCTCCCTTAGGTAGTGAACCGGCAAGCAGCTTCCACCAGCTCAGCACTCCAGATTTTAACAGAGGAAATGTAAGAGCGGTTTTCTGCCTGTTGCTACACTCGCAACTTTCAAACATTGTCTCCATCTTGGAGTTCCAATCCATAACTTCTACTGGTGTTGGGCTTCCAGATAGACACGGTGGTTTGGATGCCATGATATCTTTATACTTGCATCCGCGTCCATCGTTTCCTCCATTCTGGTTGTTCTGACTAACTAACGGCGGGTTTTGTTGACCAATAATCCCACTGAATTTTCTTCCTTCCGACTGCCCTTTCGCTCAATTCGGGCTGTTCAATCGGTATTGTAGCTTCCTCTTGATTATGTTGGAGTAATCGTCTTGTCTCCTCCATTTGACGATCCAACATCATCTGCATCATTTCTTGTACCCCAGCCATCGTCATTGGCTCAGGTGCAGCTGCTACAATAGGTACCTGTTCAATCCCTGGTGGTTGATTTCTGTTCCCATTTGCATTCTCGACTCCACTGCGGGTTCTCGACATTTTTTATCTACATGCCGAATATGGTGAATTTAGATCCTCATTCACGATTTGACATTTAAATTCTCCTTATCACTCCGAAACGTTTACATGCTAGATCTAATATCATAGTCATACGCTTAGAATCCTACACACATAAGGTTTCCAGATCTGGTTGGCAACAAACCATAGATCCGAACAAATAATATCATATATGGCAAACATATAGCATTTTAGGCATCATTCCTAAAATATACTAGTGCTTGTGTCAATTTAGGTGTACTAATTAAAATATAAAAGACACACTTAACTCACAATCATTGCTTAGCATCCTAAGTTTAAGTCCAAAAATCTTACAAATTCCTAGTTCGCTTAAACTAATGTTCTGATACCAACTGTGATATCCCTATTTTCACGGCCAGAAAAGACCGATTTGTTTATGCTTTGTTTTATAAAATCAGAGTAATCCTTTGATTAAAAGAGTTGCAGAATTCGTTCTCAAAACAAAATATGATAAGAATTTATCAAAGCATTTCTTTAAAGAAATGTATTTTCATTAAATAACAAAATCTCGGGATGTCATGTTCCGATACAGACCAAAAGCATAAACAATATAAAATAGACCTTACAACAGTTATTTATAACTATTGATCTATAATCTAAAATCTCTCGTCAAGTCCACCAACTTATAGTCTTGTGCCATTACCTGTAATGCAAAGAAAACTGAGTGGGTCAGGCTTGGGAGCCTGGTGAGCATATAGGGTTTTCAACCCATAATAATATATTTATTATATTCAATCCTCAAACAATCAACCCAATTACCCATCCCCTTTATCTTCTTTATTTCTTAAGGTTTTACCCTAAGAATCGACTATCCTTCCTTCATTCGTTCCTAAGGATTGATGTAACGACCGAAAAATTCCAACCAATTTAAACTTTTCAAAAACAACCCGATTTCATTAAATTATTACAAAAAGGTTTTCAATACAATTAATTTAGAGTATTCCCAGAATCACATCACAAAACATAATCATGAGGAGCGGTACGATCACGCCTTTGCCTTGCCACGGTCTCCTGAAGAACCTGAAAAACATTAAACCACAACTGTAAGCCCGAAAGCTTAGTGAGATATCCCCAAAATACCAACCACATATACCATACACGCATAACATGCTATATCATAACAGAACACAGAACAGCCATGCACTCCGGGTCTACTGTGTGACTGGTCCGCTGCACCGGCCAACAGTTCACCTGGTCCACCCTCCGAGTCTAGTCACATACATCGAGTCTACAGTGTGATTGGTCCGCCCACACCGGGCCTTCAATCTACCTGGTCCACTCTCTGAATCTACAATATGACTGGTCCGCTCGCACTGGGCCTTCAGTCGGCCTGGTCCACTCTCCGAGCCTCGGCACGTCTGGTCCTCCCTCTTGGGGCCTACAACCTATTCGGACCGCTCGCTGGGCCTTCGGGGTAACCGGTCCGCCCTGGGTATGTTGGCCTACAACACAAAGCAGGTCCCGCCTCAACCCATCCCCAGTCCAACAACCATGTGCACATAAACATTCAATCATATAACATATCACATCCAATCAAACCAATCTAACAGATCACATAGCATAACATCATCTTAACCAGGATACCGACCTAACCGGTCACTAGCATAGCATCATCCTATATACCAGGATTCCAACCTTAACCAAGTCTCTAACATATACCATCCTAACTACCAGGATGCAACATGGCAAAGCAATAACATAACAACGATACCCGGTTCACAATCCGATAAAAGGGCCGACCTTGGTGCCGTAGAACCTGTTGATATAGTGAGGATAACTCACCTCGCAACTGCTGACTGAACCGATAAACCCGAGCTGCTCCAACCACTGATATGATTTCCACCACTGGTCAACCACCAAAACACTGAACTCAAAACAAATACCAACAATTACCAAAATGCCCTTGGAAATCAACTGGTCAACCCTTGGTCAAAGTCAAAGTCAAAGTCAACCCCTGACTGACTCTACTCGCCGAGTCAACCCGATGAATCGCCGAGTCCCCATACACAAAACTTCCCCAATCCGCGACTCAACTCGCCGAGTCACCCCGAGACTCGCCGAGTCCAGCAACTCTGAGTCCTTTCACACTCGCCTCACCGAGTCATCCCTTGACTCACTGATTCACAGCTCAACCAGAAGAAGCTTGGACCTCACGACCAGACTCGCCGAGTCCAAGAACAGACTCGTCGAGTCCAAGGCTATCTTCAACCTACTCGCTGAGTTGTTCTTCCAACTCGCCGAGTTCCAGTCCATCTTCAAGCAACTCGCCGAGTACACCTTTGTGACTCGTCGAGTGCCTCTAGATCTAATCCCATATAGAAGCCTTCCAGGCCATGCAATTGATCCAAAACGTAGATCTACCCTTCTACAACCCATCCATCACGTAAAGTGGCAAACTTTACGTGAATCCAAAGAGATCTAGGCATTTTACACTCTAGGGCTAGGGTTTGGGACAAGATGGCTTCACCAAACACTCAAGGACAAGGACTTTAATGCACTCTAGACCTTCTCCATTCCAGATCTGAGGTAGCAACCTCAGATCTATCCTTCAAACTCAAGATACCACAAGCTAAACCTCCCACACATCCCAAAAATGATGAATCTAGATGAATAGCAGCCCAAGAACGAGATAATACCTCAAAAGGAAGCCCCAACAACAAAGAAATCCGAATCTTAGCAAAGCCCCTTGCTCCAAGCCTCCTAACTCTCTAAGATCTCCTCCAAAATCTCTTCTCCAAGGCTCAAATGCACTAAAATCCTTCACAATCGCGTTTCTAGGGTTTTCTGGACTTCAAGGGAGGGTAAGGAGGCTGGGGAGAGGGTATAATGTCCTTTATATAGGGCTCATCCTCCGAAATTAGGGTTTTCTCCACTCAGCACCAACTCGCCGAGTCCAGCTGCCGACTCGCCGAGTTGGCCACTTGACACGCGACGAGAGTCGCGACCCTACTCGCCAAGTTCACTTATGGACTCGCTGAGTAGCCCTTTCCCAATTACACTTTTAACCCTTCGACTCTACTCTTGATATTCCGGGATGTTACAATTGACCTAAGGAATTGACACAAAGTCTATTGCTGCCAAAGTTTATCTATCAGGTACTAAATCCATAGCTATCAGGCGCTAACTTCATAGTCACCAAGGTTCACTTAACAGGCACTAACTCCATAGTCACCAAGGTTCACTTAACAGGCGCTAACTTCATAGTCACCAAGGTTCACTTAACATGCGCTAACTCCATAGTCACCAATGTTCACTTTAATAGGCGCTAACTCTATAGTCACCAAGGTTCACTTAACAGGCGCCATAGTCACCAAGGTTCACTTTAACAGGCGCTAACTCCATAATCACCAAGGTTCACTTTAACAGGCGCTAACTCCATAGTCACCATGGTTCATTCATACCATCTTTCATTACACACCAATTATTCCATCTACCCATGTTCTACCCAACATATTTGTAGATCTAAAATACAAATACAGGTTAACTCATTTAAAACCTATATAAAACATTCATTTCACGTCCACCTTAAATAAACAAACAATATATAAACACATAGCACGTATTCCATAGCAAATACTTCATATTTATGTGTTAGAAGAAAGTAACCACACACTCACTTGATAATACGATGATCGGACAACACTACGGCTCTAAATGTAGAATTCTTTGTTGAAACCAGGATGCTTCCTTGAAAACCGGGCCTCTCGCGGGCAGAGTTTCGGCTCGGAAACTTTAATTCTTGGGATCTTCGGGACTTGCTTCGGGTGTCGGAATTGATACCGGGGCTTCGGCGGTATAAATTGCCAAGAAGAAGAAAGAAAAGGGGGAGAGAAGTGAAAATTAGCAAATAAGATCGGCAACCCTCGTCTTCTATTTATAGGCTGCTGGTCATCGGGTTACGTTGGGCGTAACTTCCATCTACGCAGGGCGTAATGCCTCTTTAATGCGTACGTTGGGCGTATTCCTGGTACGCTGGGCGTACCGGGTAGATAGGATCGGCGCGTCACGAATGCCGGTATTATCCGAATTTATATTTTATTTATAAACTTTAATTATTTTAAAAACTTCAGAAATTCATATCTTCCTCATACGAGCTCCGTTTTCGACGTACTTTA
This sequence comes from Lactuca sativa, assembly GCF_002870075.4. NCBI lineage: Eukaryota > Viridiplantae > Streptophyta > Magnoliopsida > Asterales > Asteraceae > Lactuca > Lactuca sativa. The sequence goes on from NC_056626.2 coordinate 127,149,698, forward strand.
TATCCACGACTAATTTTGACTTTATTTTTATTATACTATTTTTAGTAGGCCGGGACAAGAAAACTCCGTTAGAAATTCATAACTTCTTCATCTAACGTCTGTTTTCGTCTGTCTTTTCACCATTTGACTACTATCGATGAGATATTCGATTCTCGTTTAGATTGTTTCGGCAAAATATCACTCGATCTCAATTTCGAGATTTGGGTTGTATACTGCTAAGTCGAAATTAGAAAAATCATAACTTCCTCATACGAAGTCAGATTTAGACGTTCTTCTTATGCACGCTCTCGGTTTAACGTATTCTACGACTTTCGTTTAGATCGCTAAGGCTAAAAAACATTTTATCGTAAATTCACTTTGTACGTGACACTAGGGGTGCAAACGAGTCGAGTCGAGCCCGAGCCTGGTCAGGCTCGTTTAAGTTTTATGAGGTTCGAGCTCGAGCTCGGCTCGATTCGAGCTTCTTATACTGAGCTCGGCTCGAGCTCATAAATAATTATACAAGCTCGACTTGGGATCGGGCTCGACTCGTTTTTTGTCCGACGTGCCTAAATAAGATTAAGCTCGGTTTGAGCTCGTTTACTAATACCCTAAATCCCTAATCCCCAAATATGTTTTTATTTTAATATATAAAAAACATAATAAATTATTTTATATAAAGTTTCGTTTATGCTCGCGAGCATAATCGAGCTTAGTGACATAGGCTCAAGCTCGAGCTCGTTTAATAAACGAGCTTAATATTAAGCTCGAGCTCGGCTCAGAATCGTTTAAAATCGGTTTCAAGTCGAGCTTTTAACGATCCGATCCCGAGTAGCTTGGCTCGTTTGCACCCCTACGTTACACAACGTTGTGCCGGTTCTGTCGCGAAACTTCGATAGGTGATAACTTCTTCGTTATAACTCGGATTTCGGTGTTCTTTATATGTACGGAATGCTTGTAACATATAATACAACCTATTTAAGATTAGTCATTCTAAATAATATTCCATCAAAAAGTCATTTTGATGCTTATCTTCTCTAAATTGACTAGCCTGGATCTACGGACGTTACAGTTATTTTGGTTCAACTGTCTACGTGTCTTGTTCGGCTAACTAATAATTATTCATTTACATTAATTAAAAAGTTCGAAATTGGTGTAAATATATATGTCTTTTCTTCTTTTTTATCCTTACATTTCCAACATATAGTTTCTCTTTAAAATCAATACTCATATAAAAGTGAAATCAATAAAACATGGACACTTATAATTTTAAAGATAATAATAATATTAATATTAATGAAAGTTAGCAAACTGTTAAAACTATAACCAACAATTTATCAAAACTTTAGGGACTAATTTTATAAAGTTCAGTTAGCGTCTAGTAAAAGATGTGAAACAAGGCTCTGGATACTTTATTTTCTTAAATGCTACTCCCATTGAGGTGGCAGTCTCTATTTCTTTTTATTTTTGTTTTTTTAATTCATATACTTATAAAAGAAACAAATCCGAATACATCTTCCTCTTTACATGTTTCTTTTTGTTTTTCTTTTCTGCCATTATCGAACTGCTAGAGCTCTATATGTTATACAAATTAAACCTGAATAATTATATAAAATCATCATTTATTTTCTCCACCTTTCACTAACATATAACAATAAATAATTTTCAGAAATCATTTCAAATCATGATACACTTAAGCTTTTTTTTTTTATCGAATATTTATCATTTCAAATTTCCATCGATTAGATCATATGATTGGCCGAACTCAGACACTATATAGAACCTAAACACGTAATGAGAACATATAAGCCTAATTAAGGACCATACCAAACTAAAATCAAAGAATCATACCTTAATTTGCTAGATAGCTCCGGAAACCTTCACGAACTTCAACCCCGATTTCTATTTTGTTTCTCCAACCTTTTTTGCAATTTTTGTAGGTATTCCACTCTATTTCTCGTGTCTTTTATAATGCTCAAGTTTGTAACCTTTCTAGTTAACCAAAAAGTCCAAATTTATGATTCTAATGATGAGTTTTGGAATTAAAATTCCATAATTTCTCTATTTACTCCTAATTAATTCCTTAATCATAATTATAATAATATATTTATACCATATATTTATATATTTATTTTAATTTGAGATATCACAAACTTCATCCTTCGAAAAATTCCATCCTTGGAATTTGAAGGAATAACCAAATAAGGGTATTTGGTCTTCTTACCAAATAAGGGAATTTGAACGAACAACTAAAACACTCTAAACTTATAAACTATGTGAAGTTTTATTTCACTATATCGAAATAAACTGTTATAAATATGCAGGAAATGGAGTTTGCTCATATTCTAAGGCATAGCATAGTGAATATGAAGATATGCCAGATTACCTTTTGATCCTTACATTTATAAATTCATTCAAATATTATATGATAATGGTAGCCTTCTTTTATTTTTTCTTTGCATGATTCTTATGATCTTCTTCTGCAATATCTCCGCAAGACACCATCCATTACAATGTTTGGTATTATCAATGAGGCAGTGGCGGAGCCAGGAATTTTGATATGGGGTACAAACATTATCAATATATATTCTATGTAGTTATCATATCCCGGACATTAAAAAACATGGTACAATATCTTAAGCTGGGGGTACAATAACATAGATCATGTTTACAAATAAATTTTTTTATATACATAAAACAATTTTTTGGGGATGCTGTAGTACCCCCAACGCCCCATCTAGCTCCGCCACTGCAATGAGGGCTAAATGATTGTAATAAAAACATATATATTTCTGATTTATTATGTTATACTCACGGACCAACCATATATATTTCTAACTTATTATACTTTTTTAAACCCGTGTCAATGGTGCGACGGTTTTTAACTTTTTACTACTTTATATAATTCTTAAAAACAATTTGAATTTTTTAAAATCCGTCAAGGGTGATATGGTCAAATTGTATGCTAATAACAACAAAATCAAAAGGTATTCAATGTCAATATTGAAATCAATTCCTTAATTAGAGACATTTCACCTACTAACATGATCATTGATCCACTCTCTTGAATGAATGTACGATTACACCCTTAACACAAACATCACAAGTTTACTTTACTTTATTTTCTTTTTTCATATAAAACATTTAAATCATACTATGAACTTTTAAACTACAGTTACAAGAGGAATATGATGTATTTAAAAAAAATAGGACTGATGAACTACATATGACATTAGTTTATATATTATATTGGTCATTAAACAGGTAACATTCTAAATGAATTGTTTACAACTATTCATGAGCATATATTGTTATTATCTAAATTATTTTCCTGTATCCCTCGTGTTCAAAGTTCAAACAATGAAACTTGTCATATTGAGAGAAGTAGAAAATGTTTAAATTAATATTTTATTTTTTATAATTTTATATATCAATTTCCAATGTGATAGCGAGGGGTATAGTTGGAAAGTAAAAAATGGGGTAAACGTCAGGATCAACGGCAATACCCCTCTTGTCTCCTCTGAAGTGGATCTTCGCACGTTATGATTGTTACAAGGACTGTGAAAGACTCCACACCTCAACTGTATTTCTCCCATTTTTCTAGTGAGAGAATATTCTAGGAAGAGAAAACCCACCACCTCCACCACCACCGCATCCGCCGCCGGCCGACAATCTATCTTCTTTCTTTCAACCTTCTTCTCTCATCTCTAACACACAGACTTCTGGTAAACCCTAACTCACTCTGAACGCAAATCTGTTCAGATTTCATTCTGTGTATGCACATTCACGGTTTTCGATGTAGTTCGTCGTCGTTTCATGTAGATTTCGTAGTTTCAACTATGCGGAAAAAGACGGAGTAGATTTGGTTTGGCTTTGAGATTTTCCTTTTTGCACAGATATCTATGCATATCTAATCCTCTCACTTTTACCTATCTCTGGATCGACAGCGTTTTCACGTCGTCGGACTTTTTCGTTTTTGTTTTTGTATCGAACTCGAATCGCTTTTGGATAATAATTGTTTAATGTAGTTAGTTGAAGCTTCGGTGAGTTGGATTATTTCGACGTATTTTCGTTACTGCGAAGTGTGAGGTAAAAATTGATGAATCTATGAAGAAATTAAACTGGTTTAAGCAAATTTCGAACAATGGGAAGCTGGAGAGGAGGCTTTCTCTCGGTGAGTATAAGAGAGCAGTGTCGTGGTCGAAGTATTTGGTATCATCTGGAGGTGAGATTAAAGCAAAAGGGGAAGAAGAGGAAGAAGAAGAAGAGGAAGGATTAGAATGGAGTGCTGATATGTCACAACTCTTCATCGGTAATAAATTCGCTACAGGGAGGCACAGTAGGGTTTACAGAGGGGTTTATAAACAGAAAGATGTCGCTATTAAGCTTGTTAGTCAGCCTGAAGAAGATGGCGATTTGGCCTCTATGTTGGAAAGACAGTTCACTTCTGAGGTCGTCTTGCTTTTTCGTCTTCAACATCCCAACATCATCACTGTAAGTCGCAAATAATAGTCATGAATTAATTGATTCTCATCCTATAAGAAAGAATGAAGAATCCACCATAACTTTTAACTTTAGCACTTAGATTTCTTAGATTCTGTTTTCCCTTCCATGCTTGGTAACTACACCGTACAACAACCATGTGAAGCCTAGTTTGAGATCGATGGCCTGAAACGTTGTTTTCATAACTTGTAGCAATAAATGGAAGCTTTCAATTCGGGTGTAATTGTTGGTGCATGTCTACATTCATAGCCATAACAGGCTAGATTTCCAAGGACCTGCCATGTTGCACCGAAAGTTTTCATTTTCATGGCCACAGCTTTCAAGTCTTCACATGTTAGGTGTTGATTACACCGTACAAGCATGTGGAGTTCCTGAAATGGCAGGATGAAATCTAATTCTGGGTATACATGTATTTTCTGAAAATGTAATAGAAAGCAACATAACTTTTCAAACGGAATATTATCAGGAAAATGGACCACATCACCTTTTTCTCTAGCTTTTTTTTTTTATCAAAGATTTTACTTATATAATCTGTTGTTACTTTTAGGATCATGTTGGTGGAGGACTTGAATTAAGAATCTTTTGTCCTGCCGACTTATATATTAAAGCTTATAAAGAAAAAATCTTAGATTATTCAATTGACAACTGGTATTTACTTGGGTGAAAAAAAATAGTAAAAAACTTTTTCTTCTTTGTCATGATTAAGAAATTCAAAGACATTGATTTGGGTTTGTTTAATTATTATCTTAATTTGGCCAACAAAAAGCATAATCATTGTTGTCTTAGTCCTTCAACAACCTCTTAAATTTATTACCATGGGTAAAATTAGGCTGTAAAAAGTGTGAATGAAAGAGACACTGTTGTAAAGTAGTACACTTTAATGGTCCAAAAGTCTTTAGCTATATATTGTACTTCCTTTTGTTTTCCATTCCTTTTTTTTCCTTTTTGTTTTTCTTGTTGCTATTAAGCCATATCTTGTTCTCCACTTGCATCAATATAAAGTTGACATGAAATTTTCTTGTTACCTTTTTGTTTTACTAGATGAAAGGCTAGCTGCTAGCTAATAAAAAAATGACATTTAGTAAAAACTAGCTATAAAATGTAAAATGACATAAATGGCATGTAGAAAAATGAATCAATATTAAAAGGAATTACAATCTTCCTTTTTAGATAACAAGAATATTTAATTATTTGTATCATAACTTAAAATATATAATATAATAAAGTACACATGATGATAATATTAACTATTACATCTCTCCAAGCTAAATTAATAAGAAACATGATTTGTTGTTTTTGATGCAGTTGATTGCAGCTTGTAAGAAGCCTCCTGTATTTTGCATAATCACGGAGTACTTATCAGGTGGTTCACTAAGGGCATATCTCCATCAACAAGAACCATATTCAGTGCCTCCAAATCTAGTTCTAAAGTTAGCCCTTGATATTGCATGTGGTATGCAATACCTTCATTCTCAAGGCATACTCCATAGGGATCTCAAATCTGAAAATCTATTGCTCGATGAAGATATGTCTGTAAAAGTAGCAGATTTTGGCATCTCTTGTTTAGAATCCCAATGTGGGAGTGCAAAAGGGTTCACTGGGACATACCGTTGGATGGCTCCGGAAATGATTAAAGAAAAAAAACACACAAAGAAAATCGATGTTTACAGTTTTGCAATTGTTCTGTGGGAGCTTATAACCGCATTGACACCCTTCGATGACATGACTCCTGAACAGGCTGCATTTGCTGTCTGTCAGAAGGTATTCTCATTTAGGTTGAAATCCTGGTCGGAGAATTTCAACCTAAACCCTTTGATTTTAGGTTGAAATCATGGATGAAAGATTCAACCTAAAAGCTTTCATTTAGTGTTTATGTTGAAATCCTGGATCGTGGATTTCAACCTAAACGCTTTTATTTACGGTTTAGGTTAAAATCATGGATGGAGGATTTTAACCTAAACCCCTTTGATTTTCATGTACATGTTATTATATACAAATAACATGCGCATTTAATTGATTTGTATGATTCTGTTTTGGTTATGCAGAATGCACGACCTCCGTTGCCCGAGTCATGTCCAAGCGCGTTTGGTGAATTGATTAAGCGGTGTTGGTCAGGCAACCCAAAGAAAAGGCCGGGATTTAATGAAATAGTGAGGATTCTTGAAAGATACGCTTCGTGTGTGGAAAAAGATCCTGATTTCTTGACATCATATGAACCTGGTGATGGTAGTTTACTCGGGTGTTTGGGTCCCCGTAAAAGTAAAACTACTACTGTATAAGTATTACGGGAATTAATCATGGATTATGCCAAAGTGTATGATCTGGTTGTGTTCCCTGTTGTTCAATGATTATGATTATGATTATAAATACAATACTTGGATCTTGGGATTGTTATTGGTATTGGCTTCCCCCCTATTGTAATTTGTGTGGGGATTTAGATAGAATATACATTCTGTTTATATAAGACCAATTTATGACATGTTTATGTTTATGTTTGTCGTGATGAGTGATTGAGTTGCTGAAGTGGTAGCTATTGTTTTATCGGTTGACCTTGTTTGCTTAGGATTCCATAATTGGTTAGAGGCCACGTGAGTTAGATGTATTTGTTATAAAAAAGAGTTAAGTTCCGTTTGTAAATTAATGCTCATTCGACCTAACAAACAGCACAAGAGCCACGATAGGATTGGGATTTATTACAACATCAATACGGAAAGGTGATTAATGGCAACTGAACAAAATTTGCAAGATAAAAACCCCAATACAAAGAAGATTTGACAACAAAAAGTACCTTAGCAAGATTTTCTATTGATGTAGAAATAAAAACCAAGTGATACAAGTCTTGTCCCAACACAATAACATTGTAGGTATGAAAATGTTGCAACTAGTCGAGGGATAGAGAAATAGTCAGCTTACCCAATTTGAGAGATTTCGAACATTAGAGATCTTAATTTTACCTCTCGAACTCCTAAAACACAGATTCTCAATAACATTTTAGATTAATCATAGTTGATTTCATTGTCGGAGGATATTTGAGTTGGAGGATATTTGAATAGGATGATGGTGGAGAATTGGATTTCTCTTGGATTATGTAAACTTTCCAAATTGAAAGTTTTACCCTATGTCTGGGTTACAAGAAATCCATATTAGGATAATGCAAAATAACACTTGTGTATTTAGACACAAAAATACAAATCAAATCGCCAGAAAGTTGTTCGTGTAGAAGAAGAAGAGCTGAGAAGCGTATGTGTCATGGCTCAATCAATAAGTAGTATTTATACTAGACAAATTAGGGTTTTCGTCTTCTAAATTAGTTAGGAGAATCAAGACTTTAATGACATAATAAATTGTTACCAAAACTGATAAGATTTAGCGGAACCGCTGACAGGGGCTCTGCCCCTTGGACCCCATTAGGGGCGCTGCCCCTACGACCCTGCAAGGGGGCGCGGTCCTCTTAACCCCCGTATTTCTTTCATACCGGCTTATAATTCGATCTTATATATACATACACTCTGCATTCTTCATACATATAATATAAAGTATAAGTGATACGCCTCTTAGCTCACATGTCAGTTCTAAATTATATAAAATATGTGGTGACACTAAAATCACCAACATTAACTATCGAAAAACTTTTAGCATCTATTGTCGGGTTATGCCAAAACGTATCATATGGTTCTTCCTTTTTGTTGAATGATTATTCTTATGATTACAATACCTGTACTTCGCGATTGTTACCGGCTTCCTCTCTACCCACGTGGGGCTTAAGATAGAATATATTCTGTTTTGTGACCAAATCATTTTATGTGCATTATGTTAATGTTTGTCATATATTAAAAATGCTTGAATTGGTGAAAATTTATTTTATATTCACTAGATTTGTAACAATCAACAAATATTGATTTTAGATGGTTTCAATATCTGGAAAAAAAAAGAGATGTATATGGTAAGATATACTTTTACACTACAAATACAATATAACAACTATTTAAGAAATTGTTTCATACATTAAGATATTGTTTCATACATTAACTTTATCAAAATCAACGATCAAATTCAAAGGTATATTTCTAATCAACCAAAAGTAAAATAGGTGTTACCGTTTGTCGTCTCACTCATTGTACGATGACAATTAAAAAGATGTCAATAATAAATATAGTAAGTGTTACCGTTTCCAACCATCACATACAAATATCTTCATATTCACTAGATATGTAACAAGTATTGATTTATAAAAGTTTTTTTTTTAAGGAAAAGCTTTTATAAAATGTGTAGTCATGACACCTCATTTTTTTTTTTTTATAAAAAATGATTTTTTTATGAATAATATAAATTTTATAGTTAGAAATCCGGAAGATAACGTGGACTATATATATTTTGTGGATGTAACGATGAATGTGGACAATGATTTTAATTATTTAAAGAAAGTGATTTACATGTATTATTAAATTAAAGAATAATATTTTCTAAAAAATACATATTTTATAATAAATGAATTTTATTTTTTAAGAACTACTAATTACATTATTTCTTAAAGAATAATACTATAAACAATAATTACATTCATTCTAGAAAAAAAAATACGACTAATAATGGCTAAGAATTGTATTTATTCTTAAAAATTAAAATAGGAATGGTTAAAAAAAGAAAATAAAAACATTAAAATCTAGACAAAACTGTACAAATGGTCCCTGTAGTTTGCTCAAAATTGCCGCTTTGGTCCAAAAAAGTTTTGACTAGCACCATAGGTCCAAAGTTTTCATTTTATTGCGAGTTTGGTCCAGTTTTCTATAAACCTTTTCATAATGACTATTTTGCCCTTATATTTTTCTTTTTCAGTTTTTTATTATTTAAATATTTATTTTGATTAAAATAATTTTTTTTCATTTTCTATTTTATTTTTATAATTTTTTATAACAAAATAAAAAAATAAAAATGAAATCTCTCTCTCTCTCTCTCTCTCTCTCTCTCTCTCTCTCTTCCAACACCATACACTACCCTTATACCTCCCTCACCGGATCGAAAACCACTCCACCAACATACCTTAGACCTTCTTCACTCCCTTCCATCCTTCTTCTCGTCTATTTTCTTCCAAGAAACACAAAGGAAAACGTGGCAGCCACCACTCGTCACCCCACTGCCACCTTCTGCCATCGTGTACCACCATTTCACAACCCATTATCCCTCCTTCCGGTGACACAACAACCCCAAGCAACCCTCCAACCTGCTGCCTTACCTCTTCCCTCTTCCCCTTCGACGATCATTACCGACATAAGCAAAAAGGAAGCAGTCGATAGACTGTCGAGCAGCCTCCTGCCACTGTAGAGCTAATCTTAGTCACCACTATCGACCACCTCTGTTATGCTTCTGCTGCTACTACGTAAGAATAACAATGAGAGGTTGAAGTCGCCGATAATATTAGGTTTAGGAGGAGAGGTACGTTACTCATGTCATTTGAATTTCGAGTTGCAGGTATGCTATCATTGTTGCTCCAATTGAGGGTTTTCAATCCCTAATCACACCTAAATTAAAATTGTCGGGGCAAGCTTCAATATCTGGTAAAATCACACCGCAAAGAGAGGGTAATTTGAACCCTAGATGGATGAAGCAGGAAATGACGAGGGAGCTGTTTGGGAATCGAAACAGGAGGCAAAGCGGAAGATGCTCGACTACCTTTCTTCTCCGGTGAATAAAGAAACATAGCTGCTTGTGATCGAGACTGTTTCAGCGGAGATCGACCCTGATCAGAGGGTGTTTGGGTTCGCCAGTCGACACACGAGGGAGAGGTTGGATAGCTTGATCGGAGGCAGCAGCCTCTGGCCTCTATTTTGGGTTTCTCGACGAGTGAAAGAAAAACAAGAGAGAGAGAGAGAGAGAGAGAGAGAAAGATAGAGAAAGAAATTCTTTTTTTTTTCTTTTAATCAAAAAAAATATTTAAATAAATAAAAAAACAGAAAAAGAAAATAACAAGGGTAAATCTGTCATTTTAAATATTTTTAAATCAAATTGGACCAAACTCGCAACAAAATGAAAATTTTGGACCTGTGATGCTAGTCAAAACTTTTTTGGACCAAAGTGGCAATTTTAAGCAAACCACAGGGACCATTTGTGCAGTTTAGTCTAAAATCTAACAAAAACACTAATCTATTCTGAAAGAATTATTGCTAAGAATTGTTTTATACATTCAAAAAGAATACATTCTACTAGAATACACTCTCGTTCTCAATATTTTCTTTATTTTCCACATCAATTGCAACATCTTCAAAACTTAAAAAGAAAAAAAAATAACATCAAAATCTAACAAAAACAATAACTAATGTCGAAAGAATATTATTGCTAAAAATCGTTTTGTACATTCTTGCATAATAATTGAAAATTAAGAAAAATATTTCATGTTTCTGCATGAATATGAATATTATATAAAGTGATAAAACATATGTTCTTGATATCGTATTAATAAGAAACAAAGTCTATGAACAATAACAACATTTCATATTTTAGCACCGTGATATATTAATCAAAATCAATTTCAGCACCGAAATGTGACTATCAAAATCCTATTTTCATCAAACGGTTTAATAAGCATACATAATATGAAAATTCAATACGAACGAAATTTGTGGCAACTTGTACTGCAACATGCTATTAATTGTTCTCCTAGAATGTGTTGGATTTTTTTCTTGAAAATCATGTCTTATGTTGCTAGTGGAAAATCAAATCAGAGAAATGCCAATTTCAAGTGTTGTAGGTTCTCAAATAGGATTATATTGTTCATAGATCAAGAAATGATAATTAACTGCTTTATAAAATTTATAACAATTATCCACACCACTATAATCTCGATTAAAAAAATATGGTTGCTTTTAAGCACTATCACCAACACGTTTTTAACTTGGAGTACAAGATGAAGACATGGTAACAGATAGGTGGTGGTTATGGTGAAAAAAAATCATATTTACAAGGTGCATCATGATCATCGTTGTAACTTTTTTCTTTTACCGATACACAAATTAAAAAATAGGGTGATACATAATTTATATCAAGTTATAATGATCACCTACCTCATGGATGTATATCGTGCTCTATGCGACAATACAAAAAAGGCAACAACATTTTCGAACTTGTGATTGTCGGCACAACAATTGTCGATTAATCGATTTTAATCAAACGATTTCGAGGGGGGTGTCACTAGTATTAGGTGGAGGAAGCAGTGGCGAAGAGGAGGAAGAAGTTGCGGCGGAGCCGAGGAAGATGGCGACCAAAAGTGGAGTGGGAGGAGGAAAAAGTGGTTGTCTTGTGTGAGGAAGAAGAAGGATAAAATCTTCTGTGGTGGTTTAGGGTTTTAAATCATTAAATTAATTTGTCTAAATTAAAGGGGTTGATAATTTTAATTAATTAGTTACCAAAATTAATTAAGATAAGATTATAATTTTTTTTTATCTAAGTTTTTGAAATGATTGGTCCATATTGATCCCTATATCCACACAATATATACAAAAAACAAATGAACTTAGCTCTCTCTCTCTCTCTCTCTCTCTCTCCTATATATACATACTAGGCGAATGCTCGCACGTTGCGCTGAAGTATCTATATAGCTAAAATCTTTATAAATATATATTTTTTTAAGTATAACAATAATGTTGTTAAATTTGATATAATAATTCGTATACTAAGTTGATATAATATATTGATTATTTTGAAATATATGATAATACATACATCTATTAAAACTGCATAATCTCAATCTTTTGAATAACCTCTACTCGCGGGTTACTCATGAATAAAATTAAATATAATATGTGGTTTAATGTTATTTATAGTTGTTGTTATTGTTAATTAATTTTTTAAAATTTATTTGCTTGACGTTTTAATTTCTATCATTGTAATGATTTAAAACATCAAAAATTTTTTTTTAAAGGTAACAATATAATCATTTATATAGAGTTATTTTTAATTATTGTTATTGTAAGTTATTTTAAGCTACTTATTTGAAAACTATTAACGATTATAAAAATATCTTTAATAAATATTTTAGTTAAAATAATATTATAATTTAGTTTTTGCATTTAGCACTACAATTTATCACTTTTAATTATTCACAAAATAATATTTGGATTTTTTAAGTGGAACTAAAATTTATATTGAAATTGACCCTGTAATGTTATATTTAAATCAACAATTCAAGTATTTTGTTCAAACTGTTCATAAGTTGTACCTTTAAACTGATAATGGTTTACATACAACAACATATTAAATCTAATAAACTAAATATAATATTTTAAAAGTTAAAGATATAACTTTATATGTAGAAGTAAAAATATTATTTTAATATGGAAATTTAGTTTACACTTTTGGTTTGATACTTATTTAACCTTATTAACCAACTTATCATCATTATTAAAAAGACACTACAATTTATCACGTTTAACTATTTACAAAATATTCTTTGGGTTGTTTAAGTTCAACTAAAATTTATATTTAAGTTGATCATGTAAGGATATATTTAAATTAACAATTTAAATATTTTATACAAACCATTCAAAAGTTGTAGCTTTAAAATGATAATGGTTTATATACAACAACATATTAGACCTAATAAATTAAGTATAATGTATTAAAAGTTAAAAACATAACTTTATAAGTATAAGAAAATATATTTTTTTAATATTAAAACTTAGTTTTTATATGATTACACTTTAGGTTTTATATTTATTTAACCTTATTAACCAACTTATAATGATTATTAGAAAGAAATTGAAAAGTCATGGGAGTTTCAAATGAATGTGGTGAAAAAAAATGAATGAGAGTTTCAAATGAATGTGGTGAAAGGAAAAATGCTTCCTTTATAAGTATACTAGGCGAATCTCCGTGCGTTAAGCGGGAATACAATTATATAGTTAAAATAATAATTTTTACCAAATTATTATTTAATATTTCTACTTTGAAACAAAATGTTAGTAGTAAAGCAAACATATAGTTAACATATTAGTTTTATTAAACATTATAGTTTAATTTTTAAGTCATTGTGATATATACAATTATTTGATAATTTTATAAACCATTTAAAATTATGTAAATTATATATCAAATAAATGATAATATAACAGGTAACAAAACGTATGAAAAAAAATATGAACTGCAACTTTTAGTAACATAAAAATAGAAAAACATATTATAACATTTGTATCAAAAAAGATATATATACAACGAATAATAAAAAATAGAAAAAATAAACACTACAACTTTTAATAACAAAAAAATACTAAAACATCTATTATAACATTTATATTAACTCTTCATATTTAAATCATAAATCTCTTCAAATTTATTAATGTTTTTAATGAGCAAAATTGTACAACCTTATAAAAGAAAGGAAAAATAAAAAGTTATTAGTGATTACTAATTAATAATCATAAGTTAAAAACTCTTGAGTTGTAACTAATAAATATATATAAATTAGAAAACTCTTGAGTTGTAGTGTGAGTTTCAAATGAATGTGGTATTTGGAAATGTATTATTATTATTATTATTATTATTATTATTATTATTATATTCGTCTAAATAATTGGTTTTGATGCATCATTTTAATCCCTTCAATTATTAAACATAAAGATATTTAATTATAAATTTATAACATACATAGGTGCATATACATGTTAAACAAATCACATATAATATATATATATATATATATATATATATATATATATATATATATATATATATATATATATATATTCATAAATGTCATATGTAATTCTTGTCGTAGTAATATTGATAAATTACTTTCATGTGAAGAAGGTATCATGATAAGTCTATCATAATTATATACCAAATGTTCAAAATTATGTTATCTTTTAAATATTGTCTTTTAAATATATTGTGTAGGATAACCCAACAAAAAAATAATAGAAATAAACATAATCAAAATAGAAAAACTACAATCAAATTGTAACACCGTGAATTGTAAAATATTTTTTCGCAAAATATAAAAACATTTTTCATTTAATTTTCATAAAACATCAAGTTTAAATCTTCAATTTACATCATACAAAATCCCAAGATCATATCACATAAAAATCCCTTGCGTGTGTACAGATCAAGCCGACGCCTTCCCACGGTCATCACTAGTACCTGAAACAAACAACACTAACATTGTAAGCACAAAGCTTAGTGAGTTCCCCAAAATACCACATAAACACATATTAGCCACTCGAGGCTATAACTCTATGGGTCCGTGCACCCAAACTCTGTGAACCCTCAGGTTCTAACTCTGGGAACCTTCCGGTTCCATCTCTATAAACATGCACATCATAAATCACATAGACATCATGCAGTACAACACATAGCATACACATAACATACACATACTCTGACACATAACTCTGATTACCTACTCAAGGTAAAGTATAGTGAGAAGACTCACCTCGTATATCTCGATAACCCACGAATCCTGGAAATCACTCGTGCTCGATCCTCCGAGCTATAATCCTCCTATAACATCATACATCTCTAATTAACACTTTTACCACTAAGGTTGACTACCCCTATCAAGTCAACTCTGGTCAACGGTCAACTTTGACCGGACTCGGCGAGTGCACTAGGGCGACTCGGCGAGTCTATACGTATTCACCAACTCTTCTAGGATTCTCTTTTGACACGTCGAGTACTCCCCTGACTCGACGAGTTCCACCTGACATGAATCGCGGGGCCACCACGACTCAACTCGCCGAGTCTCAAGAACAACTCGGCGAGTCCCAGCTCGACTCAGTCCAACTGTCAACCCGCCCTAACTCTCCCTGACTCACTGAGTCGACCCTTAACTCAGCAAGACCACTCGCTGAGTGGTCAAGGACAAACTTCATGCTACTCGCCGAGTCTGTTCTTCGGACTCGGCGAGTCCATGCCATGCACCAACTCAATCTCACTTCTGAGGTCAGATCCGCTCCAACAACTCATAGATCTGGCCCTCCCAAGCACATTCATCACGTAAAGTTCATGTCTTGGTGCTCATAACACACCCCATGCCTCATAAATGGTGTTTTGACCTCAAGCACAAAGACCCCAATCCAAAACCCCCATGGATTCATAAAAAGCTTGGACAAAGGGACACTCTGGACCTCCAAGGGTCCAGATCCAGAACCTAACTCGCTTAAGGGACCAAGGAAGCACTAGATCTAGCCACAAAAGGGCTCAATAAGCCCTAAATCAACATGAACATCAACATAACAAAGAATGGCTCGAAAATAGTATCTCAAACGTGATTTTCTGGACCTCAAATCTTCAGGAAGTGGCTCTTCTTGTTTCCCCCTTGGCTATTGCTACCTTTCCTTTGCTAGATAACACCTCCAAGGTCAATAATGGCTCCTTGACTTACTCCAAACGCTCAAGCTCACTAGGGTTTCTCTCAAGGGACTGGTGAGCACAAATGACGGCCATAAGGCCCTTTAAATAGGCTCCAAACCCGAGAAATTAGGGTTTCATTAAACAGTGCGGACTTGCCGAGTCCGGGCGCGAACCCGCATCCAAATCCACGATCATACTCGGCGAGTCTAGGCTCCAACTCGCTGAGTCTCCTCACAAATCATCAAAAATAAATAGTTAAATAAATAAATAATACCTGGGAATCTGGGCTGTTACACAAATAAATAAGAGCATTGGGTGGCTGAATATATAAATAAAGATGTTACATAAACATACATTTAAATCAAAAGAAAAAACTAACACTCGTCAACTTTGCTCAAACAAAAAAACCTATATCCATTTTATGAATCTTCTTTCTTCATTTAACACCATTCAACCATAGAAGCTTGATGACAATTCTTCACTAACCTGCAATCAAAATATTTTTCTTGAAAAAGAAGAATCAGAAAGATATTCCAAGCAAAACATTGTTGTTTGGAGAGTCACATTCAAGATTGAGTAATACACACAAATCACATATAAAGATTAAATGAGAAACTGAATATAAAGAAAGAATAGAAAAGCTTCATTTGTTTTGGTTGAAAGAAAAAATCATATTACAATTACCATCGATGCGACATAATCCATTTCTTCAAATCATCATATTTGGATCGTGAATGCTTCAACTATATGAAAACTTTTGAATCACAATGCCTTTAAATCCTTCTTACATGTAAGATTTTATATAACACAAAAGATACAAAAGATTGGCCTTTTTATAGTAAACTTTTCACTAAATGATAATTAAACATAATATAAGTTATAGAAATTTTGAGTGTTCAATCATAATTAAGAAAACTTTTGAGTTGCATTAGTTAAAAAAGGGGGTTTAAAATGAATGTGGTTTGAGAAAGTTAAAAAAGGGGGTTTCAAATGCATGAGATTCTAGAAAAAATGCTAGCTTTATAAGTATGTATGACTAGACGAATGCCTGCGCGTTGCGCAGAAACACCTATATAGTTGAAATCTTTATAAATATATGTTTTTTTTAAATATAACAATAACGTTGTTGTTAAATTTGATATAATAATTTGTATGCTAAATTGAAATAATATTTTGATTATTTTGAATTATATGATAATATATACATCGATTATAACTGCATGATCTCAATCGTTTGAATGAATTCTACCCGCGAGTTACTCATTAATAAAATTAAGTATAATATATGGTTTAACGTTATTTATAGTGGTTTTTATTGTTAATTAATTTTTTAACATTTATTTTCTTAATGTTTTAATTTCTATCATTATAATTATTTAAAACATCAAACATTGTTTTTTGATTTTAAAGATAACAATATAATCATTTATATATAGTTTTTTTTAACTGTTGTTATTATAATTTATTTTAAGCTACTTATTTGAAAACTTTTAACAATTACAAATATATCTTTAGAAAATATTTTAGTTAAATAGAGATTATAATTTAGTTTTTTGCATTTAACACTACAATTTATAACTTTTTACTATTCACAAAATATTCTTTGGGTTTTTTAAGTGGAATGAAACTTATATTTAAGTTGACACTGTAATGTTATATTTAAATTAAGAGTTTAATTATTTTGTCTAAACTGTTCAAAAGTTGTAGCTTTAAACTGATAATGGTTTACATACAACAACATATTAAATTTAATAAATAAGTATAATATGTTAAAATTTAAAGACATAACTTTATAAATAGAAGTACAAATATTATTTTAATACTGAAATTTAGTATATTTATGATTACACTTTAGGTTTGATATTTATTTAACAACCAACTTATAATAATTATTAGAAAGACTCTACAATTTATCACTTTTAACTATTTACAAAATATTATTTGGGTTGTTTAAGTTCAACTAAATTTTTTTATTTAACTTGACCCTATAATGTTATATTTAAATTAATAATCTAAGTATTTATACAAATTATAGCTTTAAAACGATAATGAATTATATACAACGATATATTAAAACTAATAAATCAAGTATAATATGTTAAAAGTTAAAAAACATAACTTTATAAGTAGAAGTAAAAATATTCTTTTAATATTGAAATTTAGTTTATATATGATTACACTTTAGATTTGATACTTATTTAACCTTATTAACCAACTTATAATTATTATTAGAAAGAAATTGAAAAGTCGTGAGAGTTTCAAATGAATGTGGTGAAAGAAAAAATGTTTCCTTTATGATATGATATATATATATATATATATATATATATATATATATATAAATATATATATATATATATATATATATATATATATATATATATATATATATATAAATATATATATATATATATATATATATATATATATATATATATATATGGGTCAGTTATTGTGAGAACTTGAGAACTTCTAATCCGCATACCATTTTTAAAAACCAAGACCACCAATCTTCACGATGCAGCGTCTAAGTCATATCTAGGCTAAAAAAAGATTTGATGATTTTTTGTGAAATGTGCATGTATGCACATTTAACTGTAGATAATCATGCGTCCACAGTTCATATTGCTATGAATAATCATACGTCCGCAGTCCATATAACCATCGATTATCAATATTACTATAGTACGTTCGAATTCCAAAAATATACATGCATGCATATTTAGATGTACATATATGCATATTTTCAAAAAAAAAGTCCGTCAAATATTTTTTTTGAACATTGATTCCTCTTGGACGTTGTATTTTGTTAATATTGGTGGTTTTGATTTTGAAAAATGACGAGCGGATTATGAGTTCTCAAGTTCTGACAAATCTTTAAGTTCTCAAAAGAACGTTCTTCTCTCTCCCTCTCTCTCTCTCTCTCTCTCTCTCTCTCTATATATATATATATATATATATATATATATATATATATATATATGTGTGTGTGTGTGTGTATAGGTTTAGGTTCTATGGAAAACAAAAAAAACCCTAAAAATCATTAAAATGCATAAAAAAAGGTTTTTTTAGGGTTTTTTGTTTTCCAAATAACCCTTCCCTATATATATATATATATATATATATATATATATATATATATATATATATATATATATATATATATATATATACACACACACACACATTTGATCTTGAGATTTGTCTCATTCTCAACAACCTTCTACTTAAAGGTGGTGAAAACTTCATATTTATTCTTGAAAAAATAGACACACACATTTCTCGTGGAGTTATATATGAAGGTAACATAATACCAAGATCCTTCTGTTAAAGAGACTAAAGTTGGTTCATAGACGTGTGAATAACAACTTATATCTTCTTAACCTTCAATGCTTGCCCCATCTTGGCAAATGTAACCTATTTTGTTTTCCTAGTACACATGACTCACAAAATTCCAAAGTTACGCTTTCTCAACTATAATATTATACCTTTAGAACCTAACATCTGTACTCCCTTCTCACTCATATAACTGAACTTTCAATGCCAAAGAGTAGAAGCTTGTGCATCTTCAATTGATGAGTGGATCATATTTGAAAAAGCTTCAACCATATACAATGTTACATTTGTATGTGTCCAGGCCACTACAAGATTCTCTTTGTTGCCTTCCATTAGTGATTGCCAAAATCAACATGGTTTCATTCTTCGTCAATTGTCTTATTGATATCAGCATCCTCTTTAGATCCATAATGTACTTGACATTCTTCAAAGTCCACTTCAAACTTCTGGTAGTATTTAGGAAAACATCCTAAACTTCAGTGATATATAAGATCTTGTTATTTGCAAGCTTTACATTATCATTATAATGCTTGAAATTATGCATTAATTATTTGTAGTGACTTGCAAGGAACAAGGCGTCTGCATCCATGGACCATGGTTAAATCAGACTCTCTACACAACAAATAAGGCATGACATCCCCAAATTCACGGTCATTTTAAAAAAAATATTTATGCTTATTTAAAAATCAGAGTATCCATTTTGAAAAGTAGTATTGTGGAATTTGTTCCCAGAAAAACATGATAATCATATTATCAAAGCATTTCCGAAGAAATATATTTTATTTATATTAAAACTGTGGGATGTCACCGTCAATACAAAAACATAAGCATAAACAGGTCATACATTCATTTACACTAGTGATTTACATCTCATCTAATCTCTCAGTGTAATGTAGCTTCGTATCGATACCTGTCGTAAAAATAAATTGAGTGGGTCAGGTTGAAAAACCTGGTGAGTACACAGGGATTTCAATCCCACAATGATATATATATATATATATATATATATATATATATATATATATATATATATATATATATATATTAGAACTCGCAATATATACAATTTCACTTCATATAAGATTTTTTACCCCACCCCATCGATCCTCACAACACCACGATCTATACTCTTGGATCTAAAATTAACCTCTTTACCTAATCCATACTCCCGGATCAGGTATGTCTAATCCATACTCTCTGATCAATAATTATGCCCATTTCATACTCTCGGACTAGGGACAATTGACTATGTCTAATCCATGCTCCTGAATTAATGACAATTAACTATGTCTTTTCCATACTCTTGGGCTAAGGACAAATGACTATGTCTAATCCATGCTCTCGGATCAACGACAAGTTTTAAAGTTCTACCCTCCATGTATATTTCACTTGTACTCATAAGAAGATTGTGACAACCCAAACTTACTGCCGTTACAAATTCCGTCTGCACTAACGGAATTCGTCATTATATACTATTTTCTGTAATGTTTGGAGTCGTCAATAAACAAATATCTAGATAGTTATATGTCATGATATTATTATAAGTAATTATAACTCGTAAATGTTAACCATGTTTAACTAAATAGAGTTGTATTACTTTTCAACCACTTCACCCGGGTAAAAAGTTTTAACCCCGTTAAACTTTAGCATCGGGTAGCCGTGTATCGGGTGCAATACCCGAGGCACATGAAATGAGTGTAAACAACACTTAAACACTCTTTACCACACATTCACTCTCTCTCACTACTTTCTCTCTCTAGACCTGAACCCGACTCCAAAACCGCGATTTCTGGCTTCCAAAACGTAAGGATTTCTTCCCTATCTTGTTCTAATCATAGTTCATAGCATTTAGAGGCCAAAAATCATATAATTTAGAGGATCAAGTGGAGTTTACGGCCTAGGAAGCCCCTTAGGCCGTAAACACCTAAAAACTTGCCAAAAGCCTCATTTTTCCTTCCTTTAAGCTTATATACTAATTAAGGGATTTACCTAAGGGAGTTTGGACATTAAAACATAAGGAATTGAGGCCTAAAAAGGAGTTTACGGCCTAAGCTTATGCTTAGGCCGTAAACACCCAAAAACTTTGGATTTAAGTCCCAAAAACTCATCTAGGGCATGGGGTAAATTTACTTTGACCTTTAGAAAGGTTTAAGGCCATTAAAACACACCATTTGGGGACAAAAAGAGGAGTTTACGGCCAAGACTAGTCTTGGGCCGTAAACACCTAAGAAATATTCCAAAATGCCCCTAAAACTCCATCTAAGGCCTTCTAGAATTTATCTAAGGTGAAGGGAAGTGTGTTGTACCATTTAAACATCCATTTTGAGGGATTAAATGGAGTTTACGGCCCAAGCACAAGTCTTGGCCGTAAACTCCCCAAAATGTCACAAATTGAGGGTTTTAACCCTCCTAATTAGTCCAAGGCACTTGCTAGTAAATTAGGGAAGTGAAATAAGGCCTTAAACTTGCACTTTGGAGGGATACATGAGTTTACGGCCAAGCCTAGGGGGCTTACGGCCGTAAACTCCCAAGGAGTGGCCTTTGGGCCGTAAACTCCAAGGGAGTGAGCTCATGGACCCTCCCGTAAATCTTTCTTGGCCTTATACCACTCCCGGGAACCCCTTCTAGGCCCTAAAACCCCGAAACGATGCTAGAATGTCCAAATACTATAATGAAAAGAATAAGATGAATAGCTTCTTGTAAAATACATATTTCATATGACATTAAGGTCCTAAAAAGGTGCTCAAGTCGTTATTTGGTACCAAACGCTCAACCGACACTTTTACCCGATTCACCCGATTTACGTGATTTCAGGTGAGTTCATACCCCTTTAATGAACCTTTCAAATGTTTTATATGTTTTAGGGGGGGGATACAAGTCAATTATACATGTTTATGGAAATTCATACAAGTGATTTATTCCTGTTACGGAAATTAATCACATGTGATTCACTATCCGTAGTTCAAATCACATGTGATTTACCACTATGCTTTATAAAAAGGATTTTCGTTTTCAAAACCATTTCGGATAAAAGATCATTTTTCTAAATATTCCCTTTTGACAAGATTTCTATTAAATAAATTCCTTATAAAATGTAACCACACCAATATATTTATATAAATAAGGCTTGAAGGACTTAGGACCTATAGCTCGCCTTAATTCTTGTTCTTGTTTGATTGTGGACTTAGGGTAGTTGGTATCCGTCCGACTGTCGTTGATTTCTTACTTATATATCATATATATTGGTGTTGGATACGAGTATCTTCAATTTCATTAAATGTTTAACCCACCAGATTGACAAGAATCATACGCACTAAGTTAACTATAATAGGTATAGTTAAGGCCACTATTACTCGCTATAGCTACACACTATAATACACTCTATAATGATACTATATACTAATACGAGAACATACTAAGAGTATGCAAAAGACTACTACGCTATAATATAAGAGAAAAAGCTAATCAAGAGATAACACACTAACCCACTACGAGATACTCTATTCGCTACGCACTACACCCAGAGTCTTCTGGCAGGAAGACGACGCTATATGTATAGATCTATACGGGGCAGACGCTATTACATCCCGACTGATAACTTCAATCCGAGCCGTACAGGCCCAGGGATGCCGCTACTTCACTACACTGTGCATGACCGGGAAGGTCATGGGGACCTCTATTACTCACACTATCGGTAACATACAAGAAATACACTATAACCACACTAAAATACTAGACAACAGTTAAAGTTAATATCCCGAAGTAAATAAGTATCTACTACTAAAGAAAGTCTGCACCACTATTATGGACTTCAGGCATAACCTACTATATTGCATCACTTATGGAAAACCCACTATTATACTGTTACAATGAATGTGTTTCTTCATTGATGAAAATTACATGTCTCTTAAAGGTTTTCACTTACAAAGTATTTCTGGAAAATATAGGATTTTCTTGGTTTTTCTACTACTTATGAATGTAAATTACAGCTTTTCATACTATCGGTTCTAATGCTTTTTATACAAAAACTCACACTAAACTCTTATGAACTCACCAGCTTTATGCTGATTTTTGTTTTCAAAATAGCTTGTATCCTCAGGTCAAAGATAGACAGGTACAGGTGCAGTATTTTGGAGAAGGTGGAGCATACAAGATCCATCTCTTATTTTTGATTTACTTTTGGTGGTTGTTAAACATTACAAAACACACTTGTAATTAAATTCACTATGTAATGCAATGGTTGTATGTTTCTTGTTTTTACTATTATGCAATTGTGATGATACTGTACATGACGTCCTCCACCCCGAAACGTATTCCGCCGTTATCGGTTTTGGGGTGTGACAGATTGGTATCAGAGCATTGTTTATAGTGAATCAAGTATATCAACCTATAAAAGATATACGAACTATAAACACTTCGAGACTAAAACACTCTGACCAAGAATATATACTGTTAAGTATCTAAACGATCTAACTAAGTATATATATATATATATATATATACACACACATCACTATAAAACACAGAAATCAGTATCACCCTAGAACAGAACAAAAGTATTAAGATTGTTGGGAAGCACAATTGGGCTTAGAGGCATATAGTCACATTCAGGGTGATGTAGCCTGATCAACTACGTTTTCCTGAGAGTGACTAGCATGTGCCTAAGTTTGGTGGTGATGTTACAACAAGTCTAAAACTTACCAATACTACCACAATAACGTTACCATAAGAATACTATAGGAGTATTCTGTATCTCTAGAACATACGTATGTGATAACAATAAGGGTCGTTACTAGTAGGAAAATAGTTGCTAAGTGGGTACACCACGGTTACATGTGACTAGGGCGCTATAGACTCAGAATCTGAAGCCTTTGCTTCATTCGCTGTTCTTGTTTGATTGGGGGTCTGAAGTTAGGGTTGCTTATTTGAAGGACTATCTTGCTTCGGTTACATGTAATCGGTATGCACTACGCAAGTATTGGGTCGACTAATAACGATCCATCCTATAAGTATCTTAGAATAGCACGTCTATTAACGTTTCCTTTCCCCTTTCCCGCGTAGATAGCATGACTGGCTTCCACCATCCCGGTGATCTGTACTTTCCGAACCAGGGCAATGGAGGATGGCTCGAAGAGGAGTCAGACGATGATCACCCGATCCCTTTGGATGATCATCATGTTGAAGGCTTCTCGGATAGCTCGAGCTCCGAACCAGAAGGTAACAACCAACCTCCTGAAGCCCCGAACCCTAACCCCCGTCCGGCATTTCAGGGTCCCACTCCTATGTGGGCCATATCCTTGCACCGATGGAGCGAGGAGTAGGGTCAGCCCTTGCCTTACAATGGAGACCGAAGCTTCTACAACATAAGCGAAGGAGGATCAGCAGATCGGGTTCTGCCCATCATGATCTGAAGGATTGCCAGGAATGTCGAACAGGGCCAAGCTGCTATTGGTCGAGTTGTAGAAGTGGATGCCAACTCGAATCTCAACACTGTTCGCATCCGCCAACTCGAAGAAGCCATGGACAGGACAAGGAGGACCAACGAGGCTCTGCAGCATCAGTTGGCTGCATCCCGAGCCGAAGTTAGGGAACTCCGAGCGCACCAAAGGACTCATGATCGACACCTTCAAGAAGTAATGCGTCAGCTAGCGGATCTGAGGATTCGCCCAACAAGTAACCATCGCCAGTAGAAGACGTCTAGTTACCTCACTCTTTTGTTTAAAGGATTAGCCTTTTCTCTCTGTATGTTCCGTAGGTCTATTATCTGTAAACATTCCCAGCTTAAAAGTACTCTAGTTAAACCTCTAAACTGCCAACATTTTCTCTATGGTATGATGTAAGACCTACCGTTAGGTCAATTTTCATGAACTTGTGTTGCATCATTAATACCAATGTATTGGCAGTTGATTACTCTATTGCTATGATTCTCATTCTGATCTTGGATTATGTTGATTTAATCCATGAAACACTCATATTCATATTCGCAATAGACTCTTACTATTGCTATCATTTCTATGGTTTTCCAGTAAAGATGCCTCCTCGAAAGCGTCCAAGCCGAGGAAGACCAGCAACTCAAACCCCTCCTCCACCACCTCCTCCTCCGCAGTTCGATCCGGTGTTGTTCCAAACGGCTGTGACTGCGGCTGTAACAGCAGCCATGGCCCAAATGAACTCGGGTGATGCGAGCGGTGGGAATTCCAGATTTGGTGAAGTCCACCAACGAGTGCAGGGATGCACTTATAAGGACTTCATGAATTGTAAACCTGCTTTCTTCGATGGTACCGGAGGAATTCTGGCATTGTCCCAATGGTTCGAAAGAACCGAAGCTGTATTTGAGATGTGCTCTTGCCCCGAAGAGAGCAAAATCAAGTTCGCTACTGCTACCCTCACTAACAGGGCCTTGTCATGGTGGAACGACCATGTCAACGCGCTCTCCTTGGTCACAGCCAATGCCATGGGCTGGGACACTCTAAAAGATCTCATGAGAGGAGAGTACTGCCTTAGGGGCGAAGTTCAGAAGCTTGAGGAAGAACTCTGGAACCTCAAGATGAAAGGGACTGACATAACGGCTTACACTGCCAGGTTTTGCGACTTGGCGGCTATGTGTCCCAATATGATCCCGTCCGAAAGCAAGAAGATTGAACGGTACATCTGGGGTTTAGTGCCCCCGTATCGAGGAAACGTTCTGGCCTCACGCCCCACCACTTTTGACAGTGCCAAGGAATTGGCCCAGAGTCTGATTAACCACGAAGTCTCCTCCACTCCAGCAACAGCAACCATAACAACCACTGCACCACCCGATTCATCTGACAGAAAAAGGAAACGATGGGATAAGAAGAAAGGCAAGAAAACTCAAACCACCTCCAAGGACCAACAGATCGTGGCGGTCCATGCTGCTACCACTCCAACTGCTCCAGCCCCGCCAAAAGCTTACAGTGGAAACTTGCCCAAGTGTCCCAAGTGCCCTTTCCACCACAACAGCCCCTGCCATGAATTGTAGTGTTCCAACTGCGGCCGAAAGGGCCATACTGTCCGATTTTGCAAGGCCCCTCCCAAACCTATCACACAGGTTCCTGGTACGGGAGTGACCCCAACTTGTTATGGCTGCGGTGAAGCGGGTCATTTCAAGAGGAACTGCCCGAAGGCTGCAAATGCTGGGGGAACCGGAAGGTTACTCGCTATCGGTCACAATGAAGCGGTAGCGGATCCCACAGTAGTCACGGGTACGTTTCTTCTCAACAACTCTTATGCCTGTGTCTTATTCGATAGTGGTGCAGAAAGAAGCTTCATAAATCAAAACTTTAAACAATTACTCAAACAAACCCCTCAACCACTAAAAGAAACATTCGTCGTAGAAATGGCAAACAGAAAGACGGAAAGCTCTAACGAAATCTACGTAGGTTGTACCCTCATGTTAGACGATCACCCATTTTTAATCGATCTCGTACCAGTCGCAATCAAAAATTTCGACGTCATTGTTGGTATGGACTGGTTGAGTCTTCATCGCGCCGATATCCTATGCTCCGACAAAGCCATTCGCCTGAATCTTCCAAATTGCGAAACCCTATTGATATATGGAGATAAACCGGGTACGAGCCTTCGTATCATCTCCGGTATTCAGGCTCAGAAATATCTGCGTAAAGAATATCGCGCCTTTCTTGCTCACGTTGTCGACACTAACCAGAAATTGAAAGATCCAAAAGACATTCTCATTGTATGCGAATTCCCCGATGTCTTCCCAGAAGACCTTCCAGGCCTACCTCCCAAACGTTAGGTTGAGTTCAGAATCGACCTAGTCCCAGGAGCTACTCCTGTAGCTAAGTCGCCCTATCGTTTAGCGCCTGCCGAAATGCAAGAACTATCCGGTCAGCTCAACGAACTACTCAGCAAGGGTTTTATAAGACCGAGTTTCTCACCTTGGGGAGCTCCGGTCTTGTTCGTGAAGAAGAAGGACGGATCGTTTCGGATGTGCATCGATTATAGGGAACTCAATAAACTCACGGTCAAAAAATCGCTACCCTCTCCCTCGTATCGGCGATCTATTCGACCAACTGCAAGGAGCAAGTTACTTCTCCAAGATTGATCTTAGATCCGAGTATCACCAGTTACGAGTACTGGAGGAAGATGTTCCGAAGACAGCCTTCCGAACCCGCTACGGGCATTTTGAGTTCGTAGTGATGCCCTTTGGACTGACTAACGCCCCCGCAATATTCATGGACTTGATGAATAGGGTGTGTCGTCCATATCTAGATCAGTTCGTCATAGTCTTTATTAATGATATCCTCGTCTACTCTCGGAGCGAGGAAGAGCACGGAGATCATTTACGACGAGTCCTGGAAACGCTGTGATCCGAGAAGTTATATGCGAAGTTCTCTAAGTGCGAGTTTTGGATCCGAAGATTTGAATTCTTAGGGCACGTGGTCAGTGAAGACGGAATCCACGTGGATCCCTCCAAAATTAAAGCTATTGAGAACTGGTCAGCACCGAAGACGCCTACGGAAATTCGTCAATTTCTAGGCCTCGCTGGCTACTACCGCAGATTCGTCCAAAATTTCTCTCGGATTGCGAAGCCTCTCACTATGCTAACACAGAAGGGTGTATCATTCGACTGGGAAGAGAGACAGGAGAAGGCATTTCAGACCCTGAAGCGAGCCCTATGCACCGCACCAGTATTATCCCTTCCCGAAGGGACAGAAGATTTTGTTGTATACTATGATGCATCCAATCAGGGGCTCGGTTGCGTCTTGATGCAACGAGGTAAGGTTATTGCCTATGCCTCGAGGTAGCTAAAGACCCATGAAGTAAACTACACTACTCACGACCTTGAGTTAGGAGCGATCGTCTTCGCACTAAAAATCTGGAGACACTACTTGTATGGGACGAAGAACGTAGTGTACACTGATCACAAAAGCCTCCAATACATATTGAACCAAAAAGAACTCAATATGAGGCAGCGTCGATGGGTCGAGCTACTTAACGATTACGACTGTGAAATTAGATATCACCCGGGGAAGGCCAACGTAGTAGCAAACGCCCTGAGTAGAAAGGAGTATTCTGGTCGAAGGACCAAGTCATTGACGATGACCATCCTTTCACATCTATCCACACAGATCAAAGAGGCTCAGCTGGAAGCCTTAAAGCCTGAAAACGTAACGGGAGAATCCCTGCGCGGAATGGATAAAAATTTGGAGGTTAAGGGTGACGGAGCCTACTACTTCATGGACCGAATCTGGACTCCACGCCATGGAGGTTTCAGAGACTTGGTCATGAGGGAAGCACACAACACTCGCTACTCCATCCACCCGGGTTCAGATAAGATGTATCTGGATCTCAAAAAGCTATACTGGTGGCCGAACATGAAAGCAGAGATCGCTACCTTTGTGAGTAAGTGTCTTACTTGCGCAAAGGTCAAGGTTGAATATCAAAAGCCATCAGGGCTCCTCCAACAACCTGAAATACCGGAATGGAAGTGGGAGCGGATCACAATGGACTTTATAACCAAACTGCCAAGGACTGCGGGTGGATTAGATACCATTTGGGTCATCGTTGACAGGTTGACCAAGTCCGCACACTTCCTACCCATCAAGGAGACGGACACGATGGAGAAGCTCACTAGAACATACATAAAAGAAATAGTGCGACTGCATGGTGTCCCTATATCTATTATCTCAGACAGAGATAGTAGATTCACCTCTAGATTTTGGCAATCATTGCAAAAGGCACTAGGGACGAGGCTGGACATGAGTACAGCCTACCATCCGCAGACCGACGGACAAAGTGAGAGGACGATCCAAACCTTAGAAGATATGTTGCGATCTTGTGTGATCGACTTCAGGAAATCGTGGGATACACACTTGCCTCTTGTGGAATTTTCTTACAACAATAGTTATCATACGAGCATCAAGGCAACTCCATTCGAAGCCCTCTACGGTCGGAAGTGCAGATCCCCTCTGTGCTGGGCTGAAGTGGGTGACACTCAGTTAGCTAAAGGACGAGTTCCTGACAGTGCCCTCACTGGTCCGGAGATCATCCGAGAGACGACCGAGAAGATTGTACAGATACGTGAACGACTAAAAGCCGCTAGGGATCGACAGAAAAGCTACGCCGACAAACGAAGAAAACCCTTGGAATTCCAGGTGCGAGACCGAGTTCTTTTGAAGGTCTCGCCCTGGAAAGGCACGATACGCTTTGGAAAGCGTGGAAAGTTAAACCCAAGGTATATAGGGCCTTTTGAGATTCTCGCCAGAATCGGCCCCGTAGCTTATAAACTCAATTTACCCCACGAACTAAGCAACATACACCCAACCTTCCACGTCTCAAACTTGAAGAAATGTCTGTCTGACGAGACTCTCGTGATTCCTCTTGACGAAATCGAAGTCAATGAGAGCCTCAACTTCGTGGAAGAGCCTGCGGAGATTATGGATCGGGAAGTAAAGCGAACGAAGCAAAGCCGCATCCCAATCGTGAAGGTTCGGTGGAACGCCAAGCGGGGACCAGAATTCACTTGGGAGCGCGAGGATCAAATGAAACTCAAATATCCTCATCTCTTTGCTTATTAGTATTGTAATAACTTACCTGTTTGAATTCTAAATTTCGGGACGAAATTCCCCTAACGGGGGGATGATGTGACAACCCAAACTTACTGCCGTTACAAATTCCGTCTGCACTAACGGAATTCGTCATTATATACTATTTTCTGTAATGTTTGGAGTCGTCAATAAACAAATATCTAGATAGTTATATGTCATGATATTATTATAAGTAATTATAACTCGTAAATGTTAACCATGTTTAACTAAATAGAGTTGTATTACTTTTCAACCACTTCACCCGGGTAAAAAGTTTTAACCCCGTTAAACTTTAGCATCGGGTAGCCGTGTATCGGGTGCAATACCCGAGGCACATGAAATGAGTGTAAACAACACTTAAACACTCTTTACCACACATTCACTCTCTCTCACTACTTTCTCTCTCTAGACCTGAACCCGACTCCAAAACCGCGATTTCCGGCTTCCAAAACGTAAGGATTTCTTCCCTATCTTGTTCTAATCATAGTTCATAGCATTTAGAGGCCAAAAATCATATAATTTAGAGGATCAAGTGGAGTTTACGGCCTAGGAAGCCCCTTAGGCCGTAAACACCTAAAAACTTGCCAAAAGCCTCATTTTTCCTTCCTTTAAGCTTATATACTAATTAAGGGATTTACCTAAGGGAGTTTGGACATTAAAACATAAGGAATTGAGGCCTAAAAAGGAGTTTACGGCCTAAGCTTATGCTTAGGCCGTAAACACCCAAAAACTTTGGATTTAAGTCCCAAAAACTCATCTAGGGCATGGGGTAAATTTACTTTGACCTTTAGAAAGGTTTAAGGCCATTAAAACACACCATTTGGGGACAAAAAGAGGAGTTTACGGCCAAGACTAGTCTTGGGCCGTAAACACCTAAGAAATATTCCAAAATGCCCCTAAAACTCCATCTAAGGCCTTCTAGAATTTATCTAAGGTGAAGGGAAGTGTGTTGTACCATTTAAACATCCATTTTGAGGGATTAAATGGAGTTTACGGCCCAAGCACAAGTCTTGGCCGTAAACTCCCCAAAATGTCACAAATTGAGGGTTTTAACCCTCCTAATTAGTCCAAGGCACTTGCTAGTAAATTAGGGAAGTGAAATAAGGCCTTAAACTTGCACTTTGGAGGGATACATGAGTTTACGGCCAAGCCTAGGGGGCTTACGGCCGTAAACTCCCAAGGAGTGGCCTTTGGGCCGTAAACTCCAAGGGAGTGAGCTCATGGACCCTCCCGTAAATCTTTCTTGGCCTTATACCACTCCCGGGAACCCCTTCTAGGCCCTAAAACCCCGAAACGATGCTAGAATGTCCAAATACTATAATGAAAAGAATAAGATGAATAGCTTCTTGTAAAATACATATTTCATATGACATTAAGGTCCTAAAAAGGTGCTCAAGTCGTTATTTGGTACCAAACGCTCAACCGACACTTTTACCCGATTCACCCGATTTACGTGATTTCAGGTGAGTTCATACCCCTTTAATGAACCTTTCAAATGTTTTATATGTTTTAGGGGGGGGATACAAGTCAATTATACATGTTTATGGAAATTCATACAAGTGATTTATTCCTGTTACGGAAATTAATCACATGTGATTCACTATCCGTAGTTCAAATCACATGTGATTTACCACTATGCTTTATAAAAAGGATTTTCGTTTTCAAAACCATTTCGGATAAAAGATCATTTTTCTAAATATTCCCTTTTGACAAGATTTCTATTAAATAAATTCCTTATAAAATGTAACCACACCAATATATTTATATAAATAAGGCTTGAAGGACTTAGGACCTATAGCTCGCCTTCATTCTTGTTCTTGTTTGATTGTGGACTTAGGGTAGTTGGTATCCGTCCGAATGTCGTTGATTTCTTACTTATATATCATATATATTGGTGGTTGATACGAGTATCTTCAATTTCATTAAATGTTTAACCCACTAGATTGACAAGAATCATACGCACTAAGTTAACTATAATAGGTATAGTTAAGGCCACTATTACTCGCTATAGCTACACACTATAATACACTCTATAATGATACTATATACTAATACGAGAACATACTAAGAGTATGCAAAAGACTACTACGCTATAATACAAGAGAAAAAGCTAATCAAGAGATAACACACTAACCCACTACGAGATACTCTATTCGCTACGCACTACGCCCAGAGTCTTCTGGCAGGAAGACGACGCTATATGTATAGATCTATACGGGGCAGACGCTATTACATCCCGACTGATAACTTCAGTTCGAGCCGTACAGGCCCAGGGATGCCGCTACTTCACTACACTGTGCATGACCGGGAAGGTCATGGGGACCTCTATTACTCACACTATCGGTAACATACAAGAAATACACTATAACCACACTAAAATACTAGACAACAGTTAAAGTTAATATCCCGAAGTAAATAAGTATCTACTACTAAAGAAAGTCTGCACCACTATTATGGACTTCAGGCATAACCTACTATATTGCATCACTTATGGGAAACCCACTATTATACTGTTACAATGAATGTGTTTCTTCATTGATGAAAATTACATGTCTCTTAAAGGTTTTCACTTACAAAGTATTTCTAGAAAATATAGGATTTTCTGGGTTTTTCTACTACTTATGAATGTAAATTACAGCTTTTCATACTATCGGTTCTAATGCTTTTTATACAAAAACTCACACTAAACTCTTATGAACTCACCAGCTTTATGCTGATTTTTGTTTTCAAAATAGCTTGTATCCTCAGGTCAAAGATAGACAGGTACAGGTGCAGTATTTTGGAGAAGGTGGAGCATACAAGATCCATCTCTTATTTTTGATTTACTTTTGGTGATTGTTAAACATTACAAAACACACTTGTAATTAAATTCACTATGTAATGCAATGGTTGTATGTTTCTTGTTTTTACTATTATGCAGTTGTGATGATACTGTACATGACGTCCTCCACCCCGAAACGTATTCCGCCGTTATCGGTTTTGGGGTGTCACAAAGATACTACCCAATATTCCTCTTAATTAATTTGGGTTTACTATATATCCTAAATCATCATATATTATCAGATATGCTCTTAACACGTATTTCAAGCAATATCAAATATTTCACACACAAACATATATTTAATACTTTAATCAATACTTGTATTAAAATCATGTTCATGAAAGGGACTACTCACTCACTTGTTAAAGTGACGATTCCAAACTCGGGCAGCGCTTCGCTTCTAACAATTCTATTCTCCTTCGATAAAACCAAGTATCATTACCGTTAGATTTTAGTCTAATATTTATAGCGACTATTTACGAGCGATATTGTTTTATAAGTGTTAAACAATACTTTTCAATGACTATGTACAGATAAGGGATAGACATGAAAAACCGGGGGGCGGGACCATATAGCACTTCTAAAATTCAACAACCCTATACGACCCTTCAAACCAGATTCGCCGTATTGTGAGTAGTTAAAGATATTATAATTACACTTTGTATATTATACTTTATAATATGTATTTTTTATAAGTTCATAATAACGATATTGAACTTAAACATAAACTATACTTAAAGTAGGGTAAGCATAACTCACTTACCGAGGGTTTGGTTAGGAATCGGGCTTTGCGGTGGCAGAACTTCCGAGCCGAAAAACATTTCTTCTTGGAGCCTTCTGGCGCTCCGGGACTTGCCTCTTAGCACTTGGGAAGTACTGATGCTTGGGAGAGGTATATAGAGAAGTTAGAGAGAGGGAGAGAGAAGGGTTAAGCTGTGAGAAATTATGGTAGCCCTCGCATTTTATTTATAGGGAGCCTGGTCCTCGGTATGCATGACATTCCTCGGAGGGACGATGCGCATTACAGGTACGTTGTGCGTACGAGGGTACGCTGCACGTATGCGGGGGGGGGGGGGGGGGGGGGGGGCACCTTTCAACATGTGAAGCGAAGACCTTGGGGAGCAAGCAAAGGTTGAGATTCGGCCACATCACCCTCTTTGCATCAGCACCCTCCCGACTTCTGAATTCCGTAACTTTCTCATACGAGCTCCGCTGACGTTCTTTATATCCACATATAGGTGGTGACCTACTCTACAACTTTAGTTTAGACTCCGTCAGATAATTTTGAATTGTTTTTAAATTTATATTTTAATAGGCCTGGAGAGGTAAAGTTCGTTAAAAATTCATAACTTTGTCATCCGACGTCCGTTTTCGTCTGTCCTTTTATCGTCGAGCCCTTATTAACGAGATCTTCGATTATCTTTTAGATTGTGTCGGCTAAAAATCTATTGATATAAAATTCGAATTCTGAATTGTGTACTACTATGCGAAATCTTTAAAAAATCATAACTTCCTCATACGAAGTCAGATTTGGACGTTCTTTTTATGCATGCTCTCGGTTTAACGTATACTACGACTTTCGTTTAGATCACTATGGCTGAAATGTATTTTATTGCAAACTCACTTTTTACGATTCCCGATGTCGTGTCGGTTTTGCCGTAAAACTTCGACGGGTCATAACTTGTTTGTTATAACTCGGATTCCGGCGTTCTTTATATATACAAAACCCTTGTGACATATACTATAACTTGGTTAACATTATTTACTCTAAATAATCTTCTATCAAAAAGTCATTTTTGATGTTTACTGTCTCTAAATTGACTAGCCCGAATCTACGGGCGTTACATAAGGTTATCATCAACATTATATGTTATATTCGCTTCCTTCATTTCTTTCCTGGACCAAGATTTTGGACATTGATTTTTGAAGTCTCTGCTTTCTTTGCAATTCCAACAGGTCATTTGTTTTTGTTCTTGGATTGCCCTATCCTCTTTGACTTTGATCTTCCTTTACCATCGCCCTGTTTATTGGAGCTTTTGACCCTGTCTTCGATGCTCAACAAACTGCAAGAACACTCTTCGACATTGCACCTTTGGATTTCCTTACCAAGGATTAGATAGCAGATACTTCAAATGTGAGCTTTGTGATCCCAAACAAATTACTCATAGTTGTGATTGTTTCAGACCAACTCTTTAGGAGTGAAGATAATAACAGAAGCGCATGGGATTTGTCTTCAAGTTTAGCATCAACATATATCAGCCTTGATATTGTTTTGTTAAGCTTGTTGACGTGATCTGCACCGACTTCCTTGATCTACGTGCTAACCAACGTTCTTTGCCAACGACAATCTGAATGCTCCAAAGGTTTGTCGATCTAACAAATCCCAATCATATTTCTTTATGGAAAATGTTTTTTTTCATTCAAAGTTGATTTAAATTCTTTTGGTAGATATAATCTTCAATCTTCATCTTTCAGAATCTAAAGTTGTGACCTACACACTTGTTGATCTTAATCCTCTCATAGTCATCCATAACTTTGTAACTGGTTATTAGGATTATAATGAGGGGAACTTTAAGCACTTTAACAATTTCAAATGCAAATCAAACACAATAATGGAGATGCTAATAATATTAAAAAAAGACACAAAGAGATTTAACGTGGTCATGATTTGAGAAATCAAGCTACATACATACGAAAACTAGAGAGATTTTGTTATTAATAATAATCGGTATATAAGATTTGTGTATATACTCCATTTACAACGCCTCACACTCACATTAGGGTTACAATCCATGAGATGCATTTATAGTGTTATTGACCTAAAACTTATGGGTTGTGCCCATGAGCCCATGACAAGCTCTCCCTGGGGAAACTTGTTCTCAAAGTTGATAGGACACATTGAAGCTTATAGATAAGAATTGTTGCTCAATTACTTAAGGAACAAAGCTTAATGATATGTATATATGTATGTATGTATGTATGTATGTATGTATGTATGTATACATGTGCGTACGTACGTATGTATATATATGTGTACATCTATGTATGCATGCATGTATGTATTGATGTATGTTTGTATACATGTATGTATGTATGTATGTATGTATGTATGTATGTATGCATGCATGCATGTATGTATGTATGTTTGTGTATGTGTATATATACACATACATACAGATACACACAACTATGTGTCGTATGTGTATATGCAAGCCCACACATACGTATATATAATGTTGCACATGCATATGTATGTGTGTGTTTGAACGGGCTTATGTGATACGAAAAAAATCGGTTAGGCATAAGGATCAAAACCGCATATTAAAATTGATTTGATCTGATGAACATCAGTTTTAGACATGCAAAATTGGTTTAGGCCAAAACCAGATCTAGTGTAAGCAAGTTTATGATCGAAAATAACCGGACATATGTAACGAGACAAAAAAAATGAGCATAACATTAGTATAGTTGAAGGGAAGTTCACATGATTTTCGCTTAACTGTGGGTTGTTATAGCGGTCTAACGATGAGATTTCTTGGATCGTGTCCTTCGTTATTCGTTCTTGTAGCAATTTTGACAGGTACATCAAAAAGCTACCTTAGAAAGTCACTAATGTGTGGCTTGGGTGTTTGCCATATTTTATGTATTTACATAATGTTCCGACATGTTTTGTTTTTCATTGTGGTATTTGTTCTTTAAAGGAAGTACCACATTTCTTGCATCACGTTTTTCTCATGCCACTTGAATATGAACTGAAAATTCACTAGTCATAATAGCCGAATTTTCTAGGTTTCGTTTCAAGGAAATGCCTTCAAAATGACATTGGTTCTCGTCTTCTCGATGTCGTTGATGCCCCCCCCCCCCCCCCCCCCCCGTGACAAAAGATTGTTGTAGCGCATCAAAATTGGATGTCAATTTTTGAAATACATAAAGAAGTGTTGAATGCTCGGTAACATGAATTTTGAAGTATTATAGAGAATATAAGACAATTAGAGACAAAAAATGGATGTATCAGAAGATTTGAGAATCGAATTAAACTATATAAAATTTCAAGATTTAGAAATAGCGATATTGTGATATTAGAAGGCGTTTTGAATGGTTTGACAAAACCAACATTTATTTATACCAAGTTTTGAAGGGAAAAAAGATCATTTTAGGCACAAAAAATGGTCATAGGTGTGTTCGGCAAAACTAGCTAGTAGTTTGTAGTATGTAGTAGGCAGCGAGTAACGGGTAACAAGTAATGGGTAGCGGTTAGCGGGAAGCGGATAGTGTGTTGTTTAACATTACGGGCGTATTTGGAACGGAACGTTTGAGAACTTTTAGCTTTTAACAAAATGCTTCAGTTTAAACAAAAAGGTATCGTTTGGCAATATGAGCATTTCGTTTTTAGTTTAAACAAAATGTTTTTAATCTAAAAGTTACTTCATGTATCATTTAACAAAATATCACTGAGCTTTTGAAACCAATTTCCAAAATTACCCTTAAAATTATATTTATATATTTATTTTTTTAAACAATTGTCTTTTTATGTAATTTTATATATTTCAAAAGCTTCCAGCTATTTTTGCCAAACACTCATATAACAAATAAAATTTACAACTTTCAACTATCAGCTACTCACTATCTGTTACTTTTGTCAAACATGCCCTATGTGAGATAACTTTTAGACTTAGACCGTTTTGATTAAACTAAACGCTAAAAGACTATGGTACCAGACGAGACTATTTTTTTTAAAACGGAGCATTTTATCAAACGCTATAAATTAGAAACTTCCAAACGGGTCGTGTCAAACACGTCCTGTATACCCGTTATTACATTAAAGAAAAACCCATAAAAATCAAGTTTCTGATGACTACTTCCAAAACCATTTTTTGTCCAGTATTTCAAACCAATTTCCAAGAATCGTTTCCAATCTGATTTCAACATCTGTTTTCCAAAACCGGCAAGGATCAAATTGGATTGTGTCAAACCCAACCGGTTTTACAAAAACAACATTTCATAAGAACCAAATCGAATTCGGTTCCGGATCCAAAATGAAAAACCAGTTTTTTGCCTACCTCCATCTCATTATATGATTTTACATCAGATAATGATACACTCAATCATCATCATCATCATCATCATCATCATCATCATCATCATCATCATCATCATCATCATCATCATCATCATCATCATCATCCAACTGTCTACATGACATTCAACAGGACCCATTAATCCATTATCGTATATTCATTTATTTTCCAGTACAACAAACTAAGAAGACCCACACAAAATGGGCCAAAAATACCTACAAGGACATCTACAATAAGTTGTTTGTGACATCAGAAAGAAATGCTCACACAGACAACTAGCATCAGCCTGTACCTTCCCACTCCCACCACCCATATTCAATGATTGTCAAATAGCATAGCCCACCACTAATAACAAATCTTTCTATATATATAATATAGTTCCTCCTATATCATATAAAAAACCCCCCCACTCTTTTGCACAAAAAACAATCTCAACAAGAATCAATAATAACAACAATTATAAGGAAACAAGTCCAAGATTCGGCTGAAAATGAGAAAAAAGAATCAAAACCTTAAAAGATACCAAGAACGAAAATTGTAATAATCCTAATAAGATAATCCATCCCTACAAGGGTCCCAACAGACAGACGTGATTGAGTTAATAAGGAACAGATTCTCAGAAAAACATCTCATGATTGTACAAGATGTACAAGACATCAACACCTTCTGTAAACGTGTAATAATAAATGTACAAACGAATTCAAACCCACTAGCAAAAACTCACATAAAATAACTTAAAAGTACAACACCAATTTCTTGAACCCAATAATGCAACAAAAAAAAATAACTATTTTCATCAAACCTTTCTCAATCTTTTCTTTTTTTCTCTTCGCTTTTTTTTTCAAATATATATATATAATTATGTGTTTATAAACGTGTATAATACAATCTTGATCACCCATACTTTAACTAGTACCAGTAACAACAGTACCAGTAACAGTATCAGTACCAGTACCAACAACACCTGAGGAATCAAGAAGGTGTTCCAACGATCTGGTTTTTTTAGTTCGAACCTTTCCCGCCTCCTTTAGCAATTCGGCCAGCCTCCTCTTCTCATCATCAACATCCGGATGAGCAGTCCCCAGCTTTTCCTCCCTCATAACAACAATCCTTTCCAAGATTGCAATTGCATCATCCAATCTAATAATTCAAGAACACATCAAAAAAACAAAAAATCAAAAAGGGTTTTTTTTTCTAAAACAATTTCCATGCTTTTAAATCTTATCATATACCTTCCAACCGCATCATAAGTTCCAGCAAGATTGCTATAAACAGCAAGAGTATCAGGGTGATAAGATCCACATTCATGTTCCAATACATTTCTTGCTTCTTCAAAAAGATCCAAAGCTTCATTTATAGCATAAAGTTGCACACAAGTGAGCCCCATTTGGTTAAGTGCAATTCCAAAAAAAGCCGATTTTTTCTCCCCACTAACACGCAGCTTTGAAATCGCGTGTTCAAAAGACGTATAAGACTCATCATATTTCCCCAACACATAATACATCACCCCCATTTGTGCTTCAATCCCTGCAACCGTATTTTGCTGACCTGGCACACCGTTGTATATCTTCAAAGCTTTTTGCAACAGTTTAAGCGCGTGATCAATCTCATTCATGGATTCATATATGGCAGAAACATCGGTAAATCCACACGCGATTTCCTCTTGCGGGATTCCCGGGATCGGTTTTTCGTATATCGAAAGCGCGTTTTCACAATACGATTTTGATTCTTTTAATTTCCCGGTTTTGTTATATAAATCAGCTAAACGAACATAAACGGAAGCAACACTCGGATGATTCTCCCCTTTTGATGATTTTAAAGCAGTGAGTGCTTTCTGATACGCGTGAATCGCTTCATCGAATCTTGATAGAGATAAATACGCATCTCCTATGCTTATATCAATAGAAGAAACTTCATTTTCATGGCCATTTGCCACCATTGCCATGCTGGCTAAAACAAGATGCTCAAGGGCACCTTCATGGTCTCCTTTTGTTTCCATTATAAGTCCCATGAGCTTTCGATCAGCTGCTTCTTCTAAAGATGCGGGTAAACCGTTATTTTTGTGGATTTCAAGGGCCATTTGACATAGCTTTTCAGCTTCATCGAGTTGTAAAGCTTGAACATGAGCTTCAGCAAGATACCTGAAAGTTTCACCGACCCGTGGGTCGGTTTCACCTAAAGTGGATTTTTGGACTTCAAGACCCGATTTGTAACAGTGTAATGAGTTTTCGAGTTGACCTAACATCGCATATGTGTCGCCTAATTGCATGTATCCTGCGAATTTAGCAAGTGCGTGATCTTGACCTAATTCGATTGCTGGAATGTTGATGGAGTTGTTGAGGATGGGAATGGCGTCGTTGTATTGGGATAAGTTACAGTAAATAGCGGCTGTGACATGCAAACACATAACAACGTCTAAACTGGGTTTACCGTTTGAAGATTTTTCAAATAATTTTGCTGCACGAAGAGATAAATCGAGTGCTTTACGAGGGTTTTCACCGGAAGACATTAAATCGCGAGCTTGTTTAAGCAGATATGGACCAAGATCTGAGTTTTTATCAGTAACGACTGATTTTTTAGGGTTTTTATCGGTTTGTTTCTCGAACAGAGGTTTCTTTTGATGGGATTTGGTCTTGGAACTTGTTCCGGAATTAGCTTCAGACTCCATTAGTGATTTCGAGCTTTCTTCCTTCTGTTGTTCTTCTACATTGGAAATCTCTTCATCTTGTTCGATGATTTCCACTTCTTTCCTCTCGCCTCCAACTAAGTGTCTTAACTCTGAATCGATTCTGGATTCTTCACCATCTGATCCGTAGCTGAGACGCGATGCTGAATGATCAGAACTCTGCATCTCACATACATTATCGTAAAGCTGTTCGATAGAAGGCTCAACCACTTCAGTCGCACTATTCCCAGTTCCCACATCAGGAGACTTGCTTAAATCCAAATTATCCTTCGTTTTCGACAAACTCCCATCGTCAGGCATTTCGTCGATCACCTTATCTTCATGAATTTCATCCAAAACTAACCCAGGCATCTTTCACTATGCCACCACAATCAGTGCTGATTCAAATTAATCCTAATAGTAAAAGATAAAAGTAAACATCCACAGTTGTTTCGGACAAAGATTTGACAATCAAATACTAAAAAGTAATTGGCCCTTTGACTAATCAT
Organism: Lactuca sativa; assembly: GCF_002870075.4. NCBI lineage: Eukaryota > Viridiplantae > Streptophyta > Magnoliopsida > Asterales > Asteraceae > Lactuca > Lactuca sativa. Next base: position 127,190,500 of record NC_056626.2, read on the forward strand.
GAACGGTGGAAAAAAGATGCAATTAACCCGAAAGGGGAATAAACTTAAAACGAACAGTAACAGGATAAATTTTGATTCCCCAAAAGTTGTGGATAACAGATCACAAAGACAAGCACCCAATGTTTTTAAAATCGAAGTACGCATAAAAACTTCTAAAGTGGGAACAATAGACCGAGTAAAGTTTAATCTTTACAAAAGTAAATTACAGCTCATTGAAAAGAAAAGAAGCTTCAAGTTGATATTCAGACACACTGTTATATAGGAAATAACCATATAATACAGATCTTATGGATTAACATACACTAAAATTAATCAAGAAACGAAAAACCCAGATGAAACAAAGTCAAATATCTCATTTAGATTGCAACTTTATACACAGTTGACCTGTTTTAACCGATTATATGCAAGAAAAATCATCTACAAACATTAAAATTGGGGAAAAGATCATACCTTAGCGAGAAGCCATAAACATACTTTGTAGAAATTTAAGCTTTTGGGTTCAGATATAGATATGTTGTATATCTGTTATATACAGATTGAGTTGATGGGACAACGGAGAAGAAGATAGATGGGACAGAGTGGGGATTATGAGCAGGGGTCAAGGACAAAATGGGAATGTTTAAATTTTTTCTTATCGGGGTGAAGAAAAATCGACGAATTCTTGAGGTTATTCTTCAAATCCAGAAGGCTTTCTGGCACCTGCAGAGTTGTTCTCTGGTTGTTTGTTTGTTTGCTAGTTGCTAGTTGCTAGATATAGACGCACGCGACAAGGAAAATGACAGATTTGCCCCTGTGGTAGTGGACTCATGTTGGTTCGTGGTTGGGTAAAATGTTAAAAAAAAAATTAGACACCGAGTCACATTCATTTGTAAGATTACTTTGGAATGGTGCAAGCACTTGGTGGACATGCTTCTCCAAAACCAGAAATGGAATCCTAAGCAATCTATGAACTTAAAAAAATTTAAAAAGGTAAATCCCATTTGATCATTTTAATTTTTGTGTTATAAATCATAACTTCAAAATTAATGATTAAACGTTTATTATAATTATAATCAAATTATCAAATAAGAAACTAGTTACTAGCTATCGTTTTTATTAATTGTTAAAAACTTATAAGACTTTTGTTATGAAAACTTATCAAAATAAAATTGTTTATATGTTTAGGTGAATTATATATATATATATATATATATATATATATATATATATATATATATATATATATATATGTGTGTGGTTAGGTTATTTTGTTTTCACTATCTATTGTGTGCATGTATGATTGATTCTGGACCAATCATTTTAGTTATTTTAAGAAAGTAATTAATGCATATTACATGTTGAAGATATAATAGGTATTAATTACATCTTCAGCATTTAATAAGCATTAATTATTTTCTTAAAATAACTAAAATGATTGGTCCAGAATCAATCATACAGGCACACAATAGATAGTGAAAACATTTGAACCTAACTATATATATATATATATATATATATATATATATATATATATATATATATATATATATATATATGTTCAAATGTTTCCTACAAGTATTGTATGCATCTATGGACCAATAATAATTTAGCAATAATTTAATAATCAAATAAATTAATAAGGGTAAATTAGTAAATTATGACTCTAAAATTATGGTAATTGAGATAAATGGGGGATTTGATTCAAAATCACGAAAATAAATATGTTGACCTAATAATCAAACCTTCAGATTTCTTCCATTCGTTCGTCCTTAGAAACCTTATTCCCAATGATTAACCCTCTGACACGTTCATCATCATCCCTCACAACATATCACCATTTTCTATTCTTCCTCCCTCTTCACCGTCAGACTCCATCATTATTGAAAATGGTCGAAGGGCACCTCATCGTCATCTCGTGTTACGATCACCATCTTCAACGCCTCCTTCCCAATTGTCGACCACCATTGCCACCTAATACCACCGCCAACTACTAAAATTGAAAGGATGGTGTTTGCAGTGACGAGAGATGGTTCTTTCTCTACATCTGTAGTTGAAACAAAGATATCAATCCCAGGTAGATCGGAAAGTCCTTTAGGGTTGTTCTTGGTGGGTTTGAATCTTTGTTTGAGCACATAAAGATCTTTGGATCTGGTAATTGGGCAGAGCTTCAGAAGTTGGTCGAGAAGCCATGATGATTGTTGAGAAGCCATGAGAGAACTGTGGATCTAAACCCACAAATTGTTGAGGTATTTTGATAGATTCAGATTCCCCTGATTTATTCTTGACCTTCAAATATTGGTCCGGTCCCCCATGGTGATTTTTCTTGATTTCAATGATTTATGTAATCTTTTTTATCTCCTATAGTGTCGATTCTGGGAAATTGATCATTGACTCTCGTATTTGTTCTTCTGCTTCGCTTCGGTAATGTCAGTAATCCCTCCATCGATACCCTCATATCGATCATACCATGGAGCATGAATAAGCACAAACAGCCATGGTGTTTTACTCCAACTAACCGTCTTCAAGCTATCAGGTATGATTATCCCTTAGTTTGATTTCTCTTTTTTGTCTTTGTTTGAAATTAATTGGATTTCATTGATTGAGAATTCAATAATGGAATTGGACCTATCTTATCCAAGTGTTTGATAGTAAAATATGTCTTCCAAGTGTTTGATATATTGTCAAAAAGAGAAAGTTTTGGTGTAAAAGAGGCAAGTTTGACATGTTGGACTTATTGGGAAGATTTTGTCAGAATATGTTAAGGTAACATGTTTATACTTGTATTGAAATATTCTGTTAGAAGTAAAGTAGATAATATTTTGTTAGACTTTTTAAGGAATTGAAGTTTAAGCAACAAATAGAAATGAAATATTTTTTTAGAATTGATGTTAATATGTGTAGTTATGTTATTTTGGTGTTTTTATTTTATAAAAAAGGATGTTGTAAATTCTGATAGAATATAAGTTAAAACGTGTGTGTATTCTGTCAGAATTTATTTATATAAACAAATATATTTGTTTATATGCATTCTAGCAGAATTACGAGTAATGCATGTTATTACAATAGGGATAGTACATTCTAACAGAATAACTAGTAGTGCATGTTGTTAGAATAAATTACAATTGTGTGATGTCTATTGCACTCTATCAGAATTTATAGTTGTTATTCTTTTAGAATGCTCCGAATTTTTTAATATTTGAAAGTTGTTTATGTTTTTTTTTTTTTTTTGGATTTAGGTTGTGAAGAGACTGTCATTGATGTGGAAAAGGAGAAAAAAACATGGAGAACTAGAGTGTATTCTTGCAAAATGTATTATGCTCAAATGTATAAAGTGTTTCTTAACAATAATATTATTTTGGAATGGATTGGTGTTTTTGTTAGATTTTGATGTTTTTTTTTCTTTTTTAACCATTTTTAGTTTTAATCTTTAAAAATAAATGTAATATGTATTCTTTAGAAAATGTTATTCTTGATAATATGTTGTATGATTCTTTAAGCATGTTTAATATAAAAAGTATCTTGAATGAAACAATATTTCGCAAGAATAAGACCGCAAATATATTTACTAGTTTATTGTTGACTTTTTGTCATTCTGACAGAATAAAATCAATTATTATTAAAAATAATATTAAAATTTAATTAGAATTAATTTAAAAAATTCAGATTTTTAAAAAATAAGGGAATTAATGATCCCTTAAAATCTGAAAATTTCCTTTTTTAAAATAGGTTAACTAACCAAAATACCATTTTGCTGAAATTCGTATGATTATATGATACATGCTACCCTATGGTAATATCATACACCATCAGATCATGATTGTTGATTCTATTCATCTAATGGTGCATTATAGCATACAATAGTTACTAAAAACAAAATAATCTAAGCATATATATATATATATATATATATATATATATATATATATATATATGTATATATATATATATATATATTGTGTTCCTTAATTATTTGAGATTTTATGATCAAAATTTCAGCCATCAAATAAAAAAGATACACCATTAAAATAACATCCCCATAATATGGAATCAATTTTTTCACCGCTCTTCTGCTTCTTAGTTATTTTAATACCGATATGAAAAAAAATCGATCCTTAAAATCAACTTGATTCCTTAAATCATATTCTCCGGCCAACACCATTCGTTCCCACCACCACCGACCACCTCCTATCGACACCATCTACCTCCAGCATCCACCTTCCATTATTTGGCAAAGAACAATTAAGTTATGTTTTTTCGATGACTGATTTGTTCTTGTTGGTCTCGTTGGTATACATTGAAGGTTGCACCAAATAATGATGAAATCTCAGTTAATTCTCATATCTCATATGGATCCCAATGAAGTTTTCGAAGGCTCTCGAACATTGCATATGTGATATCTAGCAAGAACATGAGCAATAAATAGAAAAAAGGATGGTTGCTTCGTTATTTTGACTCAACATATTATGAGTAAGTGTGAGTGTGAAACTTCATTGTGACCAATTTGGGTTCTCCAACAATAGTTTTTGTTTCTCGATGTTGAATGTCTACGTGTATCCACATCTGGTTTTGTTGGCCGGAGAAGATAACTGAAAAATTGATGGTGACTAGAAAAAATGAAAGTTACTAAATGTGTATAAAAATAATTTAATGACAAATCGTATACAAAACTATGACTTTCATGGTGTTTTTTAAACAACGAATATGGGGCTAATGGTGTTTATTTAACACATAAGTTGGCTAGACCTGCAACAAACTGTTAAAATGATACTTTTTTTAACAACATAAGTTTGTGATAATTATATAACAAAATAACTAAACATATACAAAAATAATAACTTCTTATTATAAAAAGTTATTTTCCATATATATATATATATATATATATATATATATATATATATATATATATATATATATATATATATATATATATATATATATATATACACACACACACACTAGATGTATGCCCGCTCAAAACAGCGGCGCTAAATATCTATTTTGAAGAATAGTTTTATTACGGATAAATAATTATTAGATTTTATTATGATTTATTATGTAATAAAATTTACGCTTAGAAGTTATATTTATATTATATGTGTATATATTTTATGTAAATTAATTATTTTTTTGTCTAGTTTAAGAAATGTAAATTAATTTATATAGATTAATTTAATATTTTAAAATTGTCATTTTACTCCAAATTAAATTTCTTAATAACCTTCATTAATTCAAGTCTTTAAACTTTTGACAAGTATTAATAATTTACTTATGCATATTACAAAAAAAAAAAAAAAAAAAAAAAAAAAAAAAAACTGTGTATCTTATATCTCTTAAAATTCAAGATATGACTAATATGTTTTATTATATAATATAAGATATTAGACAAATTACATGATTGATCCTTTCGGTTTACCAAAACGGACGCAATCAGGACAACTATTGAAACATGTCACATCCCATTTTTATCGGCCAAAATTTTCATTTTTATTTAGGTAACACTTTCAAATTAATAAATTCATTATTAAGAAAAGCATTTATCCCAATTTACATTTTATTTAAAATAAGAGTATTACAGAAAATGCGATATCCCCAATGTCGTTGATGAGTATGTATAGTCCCGCCTTCGCCTTCCCATAGACACCAATGAAGCCTAAAACAGTAACAACAACTAGGTAAGGATAAAACTTAGTGCGTTTCCTCCAAAATACCCTTACACAAACTGATAAGATATACAATCAAACATGTCGGGTCCAATCAACCATCAGGTTGGAATACCCTAGGGTTTTTTGGCCTACCGCCTCAACCCTACCCCTCTTACCGCGCCTCCGTGACTATGGCTTTCAACCGGCCCGCACCGGGTATCTTGGCCTACAACACAAAGCAGGACCGCCTCAACCCAAACCAAACACAATATGTCGACATATAAACAGTCATGATCAAGTAGGCTCATAATACATGAAAATAGCAATCATACAGCTCACTAGCGCCTATTAGTCTTTTCACAACATACACTCCCGCTACCAGCTAACCTCCATAGAATGCGTAACCATAAGTGACCAGAGGTCGGATCGCCACCCGAACAGATGATCCTACTCTAGAGCCACAACCAAACAAGGAACGAGCAAGTGAGCCTAGACCAAGAGTTCTCGGTCTATCCTACATGACCACAGACAGTCCCTAAGGGTACTCCATAGATGACAACCAGCAAGCATAGATAACACACAGTTCTACAGATTATTACAACAAAACAACATACTCAATACCAGGAGACATATCTAACATATCACTACAACATATCAACATACTTGATACCAGAACACTGATCTAACAAATCACTACAGCATAGCAACATACTCGATACCAAAACATAGATCTAACAGATCACTACATGTCACACCCCAAAACAGGAACAGCGGAAAAGTTTTGGGGTGGATGATGTCATGTCAAGTATCACAACATATGCAGTATAGTAATCAAAGTACAACAATCATTGCATTAATAGTAATAATTTTACATAGTTTACATTGCATAGAAACATCAAAGTAATACGGAAACTAATATAGTTGCAGCTCGGTACTAATTGTCTTCAACAAAAGCTCCTAGGATGTACCTGTCTATTGCTGACCTGAGAATACAAGTTATTTTGAAAGCGAGTATCAACATTTTTATAAATGTTGGTGAGTTCATAAGTATTTAGTGTCATTTATGTAAGAAATCATTTTATTCAAAATAAATTTATGAAAAGTAGTAGTTTAGAATCTACAGTGTATTAGCGTCCTTTCCAGAAAATCCTATATTTTCTAAATAACAACAGTCTTCTACCAAGACTCGACAGAGATGTGTTGTAAAAGTAATTTTCCCTTAAACACTATCATTACCAAAATATGGTATTTGACTTTAAAGAGAGTAGGAGAATGTCACTAGTAGAATACTAGGGAAAAATAACATATGCCTCCGCAGAAATACTGCTGACTAAGGCAAAAGAAATCATAGACTCCAGGAGAGTATCGAATGAATGATACGCCTGGCTCAGTTTAACAAAAGGAAACACAGACCCCAAACGGTATCAAATGCACGATACGGCTAGAAAGGTCTAAAACAAAGAAACACAGACCCCAGACAATATCAAATGAAAGATACAGCTAGCAAGGTCTAGAACAGAGAAACACAGACCCCAGAAAGTATCAAATGAAAGATACAGCTAGCAAGGTCTAAAACAGAGAAACACAGACCCCAGAGAGTATCAAATGAAAGATACAGCTAGCAAGGTCAAAAATTTAGGGAAAGTCCTAAGTGGGTTGTTTCAAGAATATAGTGTTAGATTCTCGTTACCTTAAGGCCATGAATTATAAGGTAAACATGGAGATACTCATAACCATACTGATCGACACTAGAGTACTTGACGCCCTGCAAGCGTCGGAATAAATGTGACATTTGTCACCCCTTGGCTTGGTAGGCCGTGGACTGTAGCTAGCAGTCAGGGTGCGGGAGTGTCAGTCTCGTATATATCTATACACACAATGCCCGCTCTATCTACAGGAGACTCTGGTTACCAACTCGACGACGGGGAGATCTATGTCTTGAAGATGCATCTCGTATTCTGAATGCTATTAGAGGCGCTGGAGAAACGATATAGACTCGCGTATGAACTTACTCCTGTGGAATTCTCGTACTAGAAAGACTGAATAGAACCTACTAACTATTCCTATAATAGTTACTAGTGTCACTGATCTATGAATGATGAATGGAAGGATGCCCTTGCTACCCAAGGGAAATGAACTGGCCGATGTATACCTTTATGTCTATACGTGTATACATGATATATAATTAATGTTTAAACGACCTTCAGACGAATATCCGATACCCACCAGACCACATCCCAACGAGGAAAAGGAAATAGGGCAAACTAGCCTTCCTAAGTCTTTTAAACATTATTTATATAACTATACAAGTACATACATGCATTTAACGAAACAGAAGTATAGAAGTATAAAAGAAAAACTCGGTAAAAACCTTTTGGAAAACCTTTAAAAATAAGAATTTACGAATTGATATAGTTATGTAAAACAAGCTTTGAAAAACCATTCATAAACATGTTTATAGTATGATAACACAATATAAGTAAAGACAACCTTTGTTTAAAACACTGCTGTAACCGGTTTAGAAGTAAAAAAAACAGCATGAGAGATACTTTGAGAAAAGACTTAAACAAGTAAAAATGTTTTGGAAAACCATCTATAGTATTATACTTGGTAAAACAACTGAAAGTGTGATAAATCATTGTGCATGCGGGTTATTAATCACATATGATTGATATGATAACTGGTATGTTTTAACTTGTATCCCCCCCCCCCATAAAAGCATGTAAAAACATTTAAAAGGTTAATTCAGGGGTATGAACTCACCTGTTGTAAGTGGATCGGGTGAAGGTGTCGGTTGGGTGCTCGGTGTAAAATAAAGACTTGAACACACTTAGTGACCTATTAACATATGATGACATATGTTTACATACAATTAGTAAATATAATACTAATTTAACACGTATACGCATCCTAAAGTGCGGAAAACACTTTGGTCAAGTGCTAGGAGGCTATTGGGTTGCAAATAAGGGAGTGTATGGACTCACATTGGAGTTTACTCTTCAAATGATGGCCCTTATGGGTGTTTACGGTTTCAAGACCACTTCCCCCATGAGTTTACGACCGTAAAATCATGGTAGTAGTGTCATGGGATGTTTAAAGGTCTTATCTCACTCATAGAATCATGCTAGAGTCGAATCAAGGGCTAAGGAAGTGATTAGGGCTCAAAATGGGCACTATAGGGAGTTTACGGTCCATGGGCCACTCCTTGAGGAGTTTACGGCCGTAAACACATGAGTTTACGATCGTAAACTCATGTTTGCCCTTTTCTTTTGTTGTTTGGTGGTTCTAACTCATGCACGCAAGGTTCTAGTCACTTATATGAGCATAGGAAGGTGTTAAAGGCACTTAAACACCTTGGAAAGGTGTTTACGGTCTTTGAAGGTGATATTGGGGAGTTTACTACCTTAAACACATGAGTTTACGGCAGTAAACTCATGTTAGTCCATGAATCATGTGTTTTGGTGCATCAAATGAAGGATTGCAAGGCTCTAGGCACTCATGGAAGCTTTTGGAGGTGTTTGAGGGGTAGTTTAACACCCAAAAAGGTGTTTATGGTCCTTGAAGATGGGTTTACGGTCTAAGAATGTTCTTAGACCGTAAACTCATGTTTACTCCCCATTTTTTACGATTTTGGTGTTCTAAGTCCTTTCATGTAAGCCTCTAAGTCATTGCTAAGCATTAGAAGTGGTTTGGAAGGGTTTTTGGGCACCAAAACCCTCTTTCAAGGTGTTTACGGTTTTGGGATGCTCCCAAGACCATAAACTCTTGTTCTTGGGGGTTTTGGATGTTTAAGCCACGAATTTGCAAGCTAGATGAGATAAACAACAAGCTAGGAAGGTTAACTTACCGATTTGAAGCTCGAAGGGGTGATTTTTGACCAAAACCCGACTTGTAGAGAGAGAAAGTAGAGAGAGAAAGTGTCTAAGGTGGGAAAAAGGGTGGGATGAAACCCACTCAACCCTTATATAGGGTGGAGTTTATGGCCTGGTTGGGGGTTCACCTGACACCAACCGCGAACGGGGTTTTTTCACGACTACCGTTAAACACGGCAAATATTAAAGTTATACCTCCTCAATTTTTGTTCGCTGGACGAATATTATTTAAAATATTCCAATGGGTTTAAATCCGGTCAAAAATATTTTGGGATAAATTTGGCTAATTTTTGACGTACTTAATTTCGACGTTAATACTAACGGAAATTTTTGGGTTGTCACACTACAACATAGCAACATACTAAATATCAACAATCCAAGGAACACTTGATCATATATAATCAGAGGTGAGATAGACACCCGGACAGGTGGTCCTATTCTATAACCACAACCAAACAAGGAACGGGTAAGAGAGATTAGATCAAGAGTACTCATTCTATCCCGCATGACTATATATAGTCCCTAAAGCATGCCTCTACTAACAGATAACCAAAACTAGTCAGCCGATATTGGTGCCTTCGACCTACGAGTATAGTGAGGCTAAATTCACCTCGATATGCGCATAGGTAACCACCATAGCAATGAAGAACTCTACCAGCTTCAACTCACTTCCAATCACCTACAGGAAGATACTAGAGTCAATCCCCAATCATAGGTCATTGTTACTTGCAACAATGACTATTTCACATGAAATGACGATTAGGGTTAAGTAAGAACACTTAACCCATTAAGGACTTAATCACCTAAGGGTGGGATTGATTAATGTTTGACTTAGTCATTCTCAGGTGTAATAATAATCCAATCAATAGCCTAAATATGCTCCCGATCATTGTCCAAAATAGAGCACCCTGATTCTAGGGTTATCCACATAAAATCATAACTAGGGTTAGCGTTCCACGCTTAACCCCTTAAGGACTTAATTCATTAAGTCCAATATTGCATTAAGTTAATTGTAGGGCATTATTAAGTATATTTAAAGCTTAATTAACAGTTTTAATGCGGGTCACGACAAACTCCAAAACTAGGGTTTTCTTTACATTAGGGTTTTCTAAACCCTAATGAGGGTTTCCAGCCCCAAACTCGTGCCACTCAGACTAAAGTTAGATGCTTAGGTCATTAAATGTTTAATAAATCGGGCACCACCCACTGCCACCTCAGGCAGTGGTGGTCGACGGCATTCCATGGTGGCAGGAGGCGGTAGCCACCATTTTTAATGGCGGGAGTTATAAATTTTTAAGTCCAAACACCATCCAAAGCATTCTGGTTCACACAAAATGTTAATCCAACACCCCCTCCCCCCCCCCCCCCCCCACACACACACACACAACCACCCGAGGTGGTGGTTGGTGGTGGTAGAACGGCAGTAGCCACCATGGTCGGTTGCCATGGTGGGTACCTCTTTGAGTTCTGGCCAACAACCACACACACGTCGCCATAGGCTAAAACACGCGCACACACAACCATACTTGCTAAATACAACACAACCGCAACCTCATTCTTAGTGGAGGACAACGTTCGGAGAAACCATGAAAAGAACAATCGCACAAAGCGGCGACATCGACGACATTAATAGAGAACGAATCAGAGAAGAGAGGTATGCAACCCAAACTGAGAACGAAAGCAGTAGAATCATGAGCCTTCGGCTCCTTCGATCTCTCCACTGTTAAGGCGTCCAATGCCGATCTTCGTCTTCGTCGGAAACGGAAACAACAACGATGATGCTCGGTGGATCACGACGATGGCATAGCTAACGACGACGGCTGGAGATGAGGAGTGATAAGGGTGGCGGTTGGAGAACAAATCTATGGTTAGGGTTTCGGTTGAGTGAAAGGTAGGAGGGGGTGACGGATTTAAGTCCCCGTCCCCATTTTCAATTTAAGACCATTTTACACTTTAATCCCTCCCTCTCCATTATTTTTCAAATTAAATCCATAATTAACCAAACTGCCCCTGCTTTACAAAATATTTTACATTCCAAGTCCAATTGTTACAAAATAGGCTCCAAATTTCCAAAATTATAACATTTACTCCTTATGGCTAACCTTCTGATAAATTATTGTAGATTTAGGGCTCAAATAAAATAAATATAAAAATACATATCGGGGTTTTAAGGTTTATTATTTATTTATTTACTTGTTTTATTTTAAACGGGATGTTACAAAACATCTATAAGTTTGGTCTTTATGGTTTGTTTTTTTTTGTCCTTCTAGCCCTTTTGCCGTGAGATATGGGCGGAGCTTTATTAGGGCCGGGGGGGTGGGGGGGGGGGGGGGGGGATTGTGGCCCCCCTGCTCACCGATTATTATACATATTATATTTTCGATCTCCCAAATCATATGTTGAAGCTCTACCCCTGCCATGAGAAATACTTTTTACCCTTTTTGTTTTATTTATATTTTTCTTTTATATATTTTCTTTAAATAATAATTATAATTCTAACTCAGATTTTAACTAACCCTGATTTTACAAGACATTAAATCACCTACCAAACACCTCGTCTCGTTTAATTATCCTACCGTAAAACATCTCCCACCCCTCATTGAAGTTGCCAACCCTTTCCAACCTCAACCGTCATTGCAGCCTCCTCGACGTTCGTCTTCTTCAACACCTCCAACAAAAACACAACTTTTCCCAACATTTTTTATCTTTACAATACATAACGCTCTCTAAGCCCCCTTGAAATGACAACGTCAAACAAAATCGTTTTTTGAAATCTCTGGCCTCCATAATGACCGATACATATGATAATAATGCATCTTATACCTTTAGGCAACTAAAAAACATACATTTTTTTGATTTTTTCCGTTAAATATTGTTCCCATGGTGTAGCCGGAGATTACATAGACGAAAGGGAGAAAGACGAGGACTTTGGTCACTCATAGGTTTTAAAGGTGTAAGGAATTTGGCCTCTATAGATGCAGGAGGTTATACATATATGGTTATGTGCAAAATTGATAAGCAAATCAGATCGGATCTTCATCATTATCGTGAACCCCAAAACCTAAATTCACGAAAGATAGTCAAAGCCTTAAAAAGCTAAAGCATTAATTTTGGCATCGTTTTCCTTAACCTCACGCATATTACTTCCTCAAATTCTTTATTCACTGTATCCAATATCTGATTAAATATAATATTTCTTATGGAATTATAAAACAAATCTAATCTAGAAAAATTGATTAAATATAATATTTCTTATGGAATTATAAAACAATCTAATCTGGAAAATTTAAAAGAACACATAAAATATTAATTTTGGTTTTAGATTGTTTGATTGATGTGAAATTTCAATATGAATTATTCCAAATTATTGATATGTACATGAAGAAATGATTTGTTGGAAGGATCTCTTAGAATTTAGAAAACAAGAAAGACTCAAGGAATTTCCATGTGTGAGAGAAATAGAGAGTTTTTTTTTTCTTTATATATATATATATATATTTTAAATCAAATAAAATTGAACCCTGTACAAGAAAAATATAAAATAAAATAAAAATCGTAAAAATATATTCTTTATGGCAAAAGATATGGACAAGAAAAGTAAATCGCTAAGACCAAACAAGTAAGCATTTCAGTTATTGTTCTGATTATGTCTATTTTGATAAACCACATGTATCAATCGTGTAATTTTGTATGTAATTTTGTGATATGTTATCTTTATCCCACGAAAACTGTAACATTTGAGGCAATTGTAACCTCTTAAATACTGCTTTTATGAATAACGGTAACATTTAATAAAGTGAGGTTTTACTACTTCGACTTTTAAAAATCTTGCCAGCCACCCTGGAAGCGGCCCAAGTACCACTTAAATAAGTGTTTGATTGAAGACGCACTTATTGGCACGTAATCTACTTAAATTAATTGCGTATCCACCATATTTAAAGTATTTTTAAATAGAGTAAATTATAAAAATAGTCCCTGCGGTTTAGGGTGATTTGTGTGTTTGTTTCCTAATAATTTTTTTTAACTCGGGTTGTCCCTACTTTATATTTTTGTTGCACGTTTGGTATCTATCCGTTCTAAAAAGACCAACTTACCCTCATCAATTTTTTTAATTAAATTTTTATTTATTTATCTAAACATTAAAATAAATTAAAATGTGACCCATAACCCCAACCCTCCTCCTTTTCTTATGTCCAGTCACTGGAAACCACTTATGGCCACCACAACCACTAACCTTCGATAACTACATTGGAAAACTAATTCTAGCCCCCAATGCCACTAACATCCGGTCACTACCATTGCTATAAATAAGAACCATAGAAACAAAACAAAAATCATAGATCCAAACTAGATGCAGAACAAAACCATAGATCCGATAAACAAACTACAAAACAAAAAACCATAGATCCAAGGAGATATGGTTCATCTTTTCACTATTTTCTAAAATTTGAGCTTAGGTGATCAACAAATAATTAAAGCTGAACTAGAAATCAGAATTTGAAATCAGATGAAACACATGAATCATAATTCAAAATCAAAATCAAAATGTTTAAAATCCTAAAACTTTCATGATGAAATCCCATATGAAACGATTAATGAATCATGTCACATTTAATGCCTGTCGTGGTGCTCTCAGGTCATCGGTTCTCCATCAACCCTTCCCGTGAATGTTCCCAATAGCGGTAAGCAGGGATTTCGTAGAGGCTTTGGGAGAGGGAGACACACACACACACACACATAGAGAGAGAGAGAGATGGAGAGAGAAAGAGAGATAAAGAGAGAAAAAAAAAAGAGTTGATGGTCGTTTCTAATCTACATTCTGTCTTTTTAAACCAAATGATGGTCGTTTCAGAGAAATATCGTGGATTTGGAGTGCAGATATGGATAGATGGCGCCTTTAGAGTGGTTTCCAACGAAGTAGACAGGTGGTGGAGGATGTCGACAGTCGACGGTAGCTCTAGAGTGTAGATCGAGGCTTTGTTACCACTCGATGTAGGCTTTATAGGGGCCTAGACAGAGTAGAAACGTAGTGAGGTATGGTCAGTGACTTTGATGAGGTTTCCGACCGGTGGTGGCGGCTTGGAAGTGGTGTCCGGCGGCGGTGGGTTTGGTGGTCCATTAGGGTTCTTGAGTTTAAAGAAGAATGAAAGATTGAGCTGATAAAATGTGGGGTGTAGGTGGGAGGGACTCATATGTATTTTTTTTATTTATATTATTTGTTTTTAATCATATTCAGATAATCATAACAAAATAATTAAAAAGGATATAAATGTCATTTTATATATATTAAGGACTAAGTAAAAAACAAAAGTAAATTATATGGATGATCCGAGTTAAAAAAAAAATTGTTAGTGACCAACCACACATATTATCCTAAACCACAGGGACCATCCGTATAATTTATCCTTTTAAATAATACAAAAATTAATTATAATTTCAATAAATATCTTTAACTTGTTTCCTATAATAATACTACACACACAAAAACAACAACAACGATTTCCCAAAAAAAGATTCTTTCCAATTTATTTATATAGTTCTTGTTAGAATCAGTGTTGTAAAAATCTCGACTAGATCCCGATTAATCTTCGATTTGTCCCTAGGCGCTACCCGATTGACTAGAACGCGTCTAATGATTAATCCATACTTACAATATAAACGAAGCAGTAAAAAACAATGAAATTTTAACACTTTAAAAATGTTTTATGTCAATAGAGTTATTTGAGGAATGATTAGTGTTTTATTAATCATATTAACATATTTTGTTATAATATTAGTGATATTTACGAACTTTGTTATAATATTATTCATATTTAATTTTTTAAAATTCAACGAATTAGCAATTTAGACTCCCACTGAATCCCATAATTAATCTTCGTCTAACCAATTAATCCTTAACCCCAGTCCACCAACTAACTTACACTGAACGTTTTTTACAACCTTGATTAGAACTATAATTAAATAAAAAATATTTTAAATATTTAGGTATTAAGTAAGATGGCCTTATTTTTGTGTTTATATGTTTAAAACAGGGTAGGCGGTGCTACTCTTATATTTGTTCAAGAACTATAAATTTTTTTGGATCGTGCTGAGGATAATACAAGATGCTACTCCTAGATGAAATAAGGTACTACTCTTAATCATTGTCACCTACCAATGCCTTCTCTATATCCAAGAAACATCTATTTATTCTTCATTTATCAATTGTTTCGTCTTTCTTTACCTTCCTTTTTCTCTTGGTAGTAAAAAAACGAGAGTGACGAAAAACCACACAAAACACTCTATTATTGTTTTGATTGACTTTTGATATAACCGTAAAATATGGGAAGGTACATGTGACTCATTGCACAATCTATTTGTAATTATATATAATTTTGTATGATGCTCTTTCTAATTTTCTTTTATAGAATTGCATTTACTCTTTATTTATTTTTATGAACATTTATTTATTTTTATGAACACCAACTGTTATATAAAATTCGTTAATAAAAAAGGGGGAATTTCGTATATGTCATTCCTAAACAACTAAATATCGTATTTGTCCGATCTAAACTCTAAATATCGTATTTGCTCTTCTTAATGTTTTATAATATCATATATACCCAAATCTATTTTTTATTAATTTTTATTGATTTATAATCCTTTTTTATAACCTTAAATCATTAAAACTAAAAACAACAATCAAATGGACAATATTGCCCTTCCTTTACAAATCACAGTTATAATTCATTGGCCTTCAGACGAGGTTTAATTCATTTAATTCCTCATGACCAGTTACATGTGTTGAGGCTCATTACAATCACAAATTCGCTGGGCTTCCCTATCGCATCCTGGCTTCTTCCCTATTGCAAGCTCTTAATACAAAGGAGCAACCTCTTATTCTCCCTTGTTGCCACACACAAGCAATACACATCAGGCAATTAGACAATGATGCACCAGGTAGGTTTCCTCTTTTTGCAAGATTGATAGCAAGCTTGAGGTTGTTTAACTGCATTAACACATCAAATTAAGATTTTGATAGTAATAAAATAGTGAAATTGGTCAATGATGAAATGACATTAAGAACTTACCTGTCCACTAACAAAAGGCACAATAGTTGATTCATTTGCAGTGGCAAGTAAGACTTGCCCACGTCTATTAACATCATAAAAACCCCCGACTGATGAAGCTTCGGATGTCAGAAAAGTTGGAGCTTGTGGTGGCAAAAGAAATAAGAATAGAAGGATTATCATTTCCAGAGAACTATTTAAAATGTATAAATATCCAATCAACCTTATGCAACCGGTTACAATATGAATAGATATAGAAAGCAACTATCTTTTTTTCAGTTGCAGTATTAAAGTAAATATGGTTACTTTGAAAGAGGCAAATGATGTTGCATGCACTTTAAGTGCTTGACTCTCATGCCCACCATTGGCTGAAATCCAAAACAATAAAATAGAAGAAGATAAGACACTTGCAGAACTCCATAGGCTTCAAAACGCAGGTGCTCACTTACCTCCAAATTTTAGGGAAGTTGTCTTTCCATCAAAATTTGGTAAAATGATAGGGAGTGGAAGATTACAACCCCAACCAGTTGGCATCAAGAAACGATGAAAAAGAACAGGGGATAACAATTGATCACCTCCATATTCTAAATCCCGAAAACGTATCAGTCTGGAACACGAAGAGATTAATGAGAATTGTCAAGCTTGGGACATTAAGCAAATCAGATGAACAATTGCATAACCTGGATGAACAAGAGGACGAATCAATGACAAAATCAATGAAAGCCAACATAACTAAGCTCTCAAATACAACATAACTAAGTTAATAGTAAAAAGAATTTGAACAACTGAGACTAAGAACCCTAAAAATGAAATTCGCATTCCAAATGATTAAAAATAATAAATCACATTTTGTTTACCTTAAGCATGAGCATGATGTGAATTACAGGGGAAGCAAGCTGCGATCGGAAGTAATAACAGGGAAGGAACGATAAGAATTAAGGTGAGATAGGAAGCAACGATCGTAAGTATATGTGGTATTGGAATTTACAAGTAAGGGCATTATTGTCAATTATTGTCCATTACATATTTATTGTCAATTATAATGATTCAAGGTTATAAAAAAGGATTATAAATCTATAAAAATTAACAAAAAAAATACATTTGGGTATATATGATATTATAAAACATTAATAAGGGCAAATATGATATTTAGATTTTAGGCCGGACAAATACGATATTTAGTTGTTTAGTAAGGGTATATACGAAATTCTCCCAATGAAAAAAAAACCTCCACCAATTTTGGGCTCCTCTTGTAAGATGAGTGCATTAAAGTTTGTCTCCTTTTACTCTAGTCAATATATGTACTTAGAGTATTACTCATCTCACGCAAAAAAATAAACCACTATTTTAATATTCTTTTTCTGTGTACAAAAAAAGATAGGAAAAGCTTGGAATTTTGACCATCCTTTTGACAAGTTAGTAGTTATATCCTTATATTAATCATTCATTTTAACATTATTAAATATGTTTAATAATAGGATTCTTTATTTAAACCATAACCAACAAGAAACTTTTTAACATCCACTTTTTTAGGTAATGGTTTTCCAAGTTTAATTTGTTAAATATTAATTTTTAGGATTTTGGGTGGACCACGATGTGGCATCGACTGATTACGAACGCGGAGTCGTGAAGCGCCACGACGTGGCGGCCATTTTTGGTTAAAAACCTAGATCTCCAAGCGTGTGCCCTATTTAAGGGTAGTAACTCCTAGGTTTGTCTCATTCTATCCTTTGAGATCATACCCATCCAAACCCTAGCCTCCATATATGTGTTTTGAGTGTGTGAAGCCACTTTTGTATATGTTGAGGGAAAAAATAGTCCATTTTGGTGCATGTGTGCTTGGTTCCAGCTTAAATCTTTCATCTTTATCGCATTTTTGGTCATTTGAAGGTATAAGGTGAGTGTCATGTGAAGTTGTCATCCAAGCCATGAGACATTAAGTTCTTAACCTATTAAGTTACTTTTTAAGAAAAAATAAATGTAACTCAAAAAATGATATTAAAACTTATTTTAGTCATGAGTACCATTTGGTTAAGTTTGGTGATGATTGGAAGCATCGGAGTAATTGTATGCGATAAAAGTGAAAATTACATGTTTTGGTGCTTGAAGGGAAGCTACATGGGTCATGTGGAATTCGTTCACAAATCCACATGGGTTGTTTTTCCAACTATAAAGGATTATTGTTTTTTTCTCATAACTTGACTTTGGTTCACTTTCTTGACCTCTAGTGACTTTGGTAGCTCACATATAAGGAGACAATGAGCTCTAAAAGCATAAAATGTCTTAATAAGGGTGTTTTTGTAATTATTAATGACTTAACGATGTTTTACGTGTGAATATTAGAAATATATTGTCCTTATAAGGTTATGGAAGCTTGACTATTAGACTAAGGCGAGTTTACTAAAAGTTGTCTTTATCCTCACTTTAATGATGTTTCCTTGGTATTGATTTCTTATAAGATGGTTTTATTTAATATCACATTATATGACTTTAGGATTGGGTTGAGTTAAATATCCATAAGACTTTAGGATTTCTTATTTTGTAGAATACATGTATTGTAAAACTCGGGAAAACATTCGAGTAGTCATCAATTTATTCAAACTCAACCTTTTAAAAATGCGAGTTATGTCAACTCTGCCAAAAAAAAATCGGAAATCATTCTAACTCGGTGCGACCCACTTCAGACTTGGTAAGTTGTCCATAAAAACCAAGCATGTCAAGGAAACTGTCAGTTTAATGAGACCAACTGGTTCGCTATAGACCCACATTGTTCAATTCATGACTCGCATGCAAACCTACTTATGTTTGGCCATAGATGTAGGACTGGTTCAACTCTACAAACTCCTTTTTATGGCGTAACAAGATGATATGATGTCACACCCCCAAACCAGAATAGCGGAAACATTCGGGGGTAGATGACGTCTTCACGTAGTATCATAACAACTGAATATCGTAAAGAAAGTAATACAACCATCATATATATAATAAAAATGTACATTGTTGCGTTATACATGTTTCCCAAAAGAATATTACAATATGATGATTTAAAATGTTTGATAATAAACGCCTTAGAGTTCCTTCTTCAAAAGCTGGTAGCTACCTGTATTACTGATTCCCTGAGAAATACAAGTGGTTTCGAAAAAGTGTCAACAATAAAGTTGGTGAGTTCATAAGTGTTTTTGTACTGAAAAAGTATATCTTTTTGGAAGAAAATAGATGAACGTAGTTT
Organism: Lactuca sativa; assembly: GCF_002870075.4. NCBI lineage: Eukaryota > Viridiplantae > Streptophyta > Magnoliopsida > Asterales > Asteraceae > Lactuca > Lactuca sativa. Next base: position 127,210,274 of record NC_056626.2, read on the forward strand.
CCAGAAAATCCAATATTTTCCACATATAGTTTGAAAAGTTCCCAAAGTTAGAGGGCGTTAGTATCTTTCGTACTTAAATGATAAAGATGAAATTTTGTACTCAAAATATTGTAAATATTGAATGCATATATGAGTCTCATAAATCAAGCTTGTTTTTATACTTTCGTGTGAGTCTTATAACCATACTATTGACACAGACTGCCTGTAACAGCATTCTTCAGGTGTTGTAGTGTTATGACATTTGTCACCCCAGACCTGCCGGTCTAACTGTAGCTAACAGTTTAGGTGCGGGGTTGTCAATCCCGTATAGATCTATACACAAGTATCACGTTCTCCTTCCAAGAGATTATGGCTTATAATACAGGACTTGAAATGCATACTTAAGAGTACGTTGAAGTTGAATATCTCACATCACTTAGTATAAATAGATTTACGATAAGAAAGACTCTATTTCACTTTAGGTGAAAGTAATTCGTTTTCAAGATGTATACGTAAGAATATATGAATAACTCGCAAACTATATCCATTATAGTTTTTCTAAAAGTATGTTCCATTTAGTGAAAATAACTTGGTGAAATACTAAACTTTGTAAAGTAAGATGTTGGTATCGAATAATAATAAAATAGATGTTGCATTTATAAAGTGATGCGTTTTCTTGTATTGTACTTGTATCCCCCCCTAAAACATGAAAAGACTTCAAAAGTAGGGGTATGAACTCACTTGTTCGGTTTGAAGAGAGTGAGGCTAGAGTCGAGCAGTACTTCAACTGCGAAAAGCTGCGTCTTCGAGCTTCTCGGGGATCTCGGTAGCATAGAACCTTCGTTGGGGGCTCGGGTGTGGAACCGAGGGTGTCGGGATGGCCTCTGGTGCTTACAAGCGTGTGAAAGTGAGTGAGAGTTTGAGAAATGTGTGCCAAATTCCGGAGTTCATGCCTTCTATTTATAGGGTTGAAGGCGCGAGTACGCTGGGCGTACGCGTTACGCTGGGCGTAACTTTGCATCCTGGCTTACGACTCGGGTCTAGCTAGGCGTAGAGCTTGCAGCCGATGGGACTCGACCCTGCACCTGAGTACGTTGGGCGTACTCTTGAATTACGCTAGGCGTAATTCTGGCTTCAATCTTCTAAATTCCGTAACTTTCGCGTACGGGCTCCTTTTTTCGCGTTCTTTATATCCACGCGTAGGTGATATTATGCTCTACAACTTTCATTTAGACTCCGTCGACTAGTTTTGATTTTATTTTTAATACTATGTTTTTAATAGGCCGGGACTACTAAAGTCCGTTAAAGATTCATAGCTTCTTTATCCGACGTCTGTTTTCGTTTGTCTTTTTATCATCTTACTCCTGATGTGGAGACCTTCAATTTTCGTTTAGGTAGTGTTAGCTAAATATCCCTCGATCTTTAATTTGAGTTTTTAGCTCTCTACTGCTGTTACGAAACTTAGAAAATTCGTAACTTCTTCATACAAGGTCCAATTTGGGCGATCTTTTATGTACGTTTATGGTTTAACACAAACTCTACGACTTTTGTTTAGATACTTACGGCAAAAATGCATTTTATTGGAATTTCATTTTTTACGTTAAATAATGTTTTACCGGGTGTGTCGTGAATATTTGAGTGGTCATAATTTCTTCATTATAACCCGGTTTCGAATGTTCTTTATGTTTTTGGAAACCTTGGCACGATATCTAACATTTGATGCATCCCAATTTAGATTTTTGAACACTTTATTTTTTAGGCTAATTTCGTTGATTCCAAATAGTTTCGTTGTATTTGACTTTTGAGTGTTATATTGCTTTGGAAAAATATAGGGTTGTCACATATGATTATATGAATATTAAACATGTTTAATTGTACAATTCTCATGATTTTTTTTTCATAGAGTATAAAAGGCATATTGTATTTTTTTGTAAATTCATCATTTCTATGTATTAAGTTATTGGACAAAAAATGGAGGTGACATTTAATGCATACTATCTATATCCATACTTTTCTTTGGTTTTGGACATTAGTTTAAGGTGATGATTTATGCATATTATTCATGAGTAAGGGGATACTTTTATGGATTATGAGTATATTAAACCTTATGCTTTGGGTTATAGATTGCTAAACATTTAATATGGATTATGGGTTATAAGACTTGTAACCTCCCGAAATTTAAGGCATTTTTTTCATTTTTATTTCATTAAAACATAAGTCTTACAACCCATTACAAAAACTACCATCACACATTTATTTGAAAAGAGAGTTCTAGCTAAAGTCTTAAAATATCATTTATTGCCATCAACACAAGTATAATCATGCGGGAGCCTTTCCTCGATCCGAAAAAAAAACCTGAAAATCAGTTATTCAACATCTGTAAGTCTAGGCTTAGTGAATTACCTCAATATACCACATACCACAACATATATATATATATATATATACACACACACACACACACACACAATGCATACACATATTGGCCTTCAGCTTATAGCTGGCCGCACCTTGCTCTTCATCATATAGTTGGGCCGCCCTATATAGCCTTCAACATGTAGTCACTCCCCTTTCCTTTGGCCTTTACCATAAAGGTAGTTCGCCCGAGTCTATTGGCCTTCAGCACAAGGCTGGTCTATCCTCAACTCAACATATATAACAACATATATATAGCAATAATCCACGTAACAAGCAACTAATTATCCTAGTTGTAACACCTGGTTCCTAGTATATGTTTAACTTATAAGTTATTATGTTTTATTTAGCAACTCGACGAGTTGGGAGCCCCAAACTCGTCGAGTAGAGATCATAAGGGTCGCGTATTTTAAGTGACCTACTTGACGAGTTGGGACGCCTCAACTCGACGAGTAGGTTGGCAAATAAGAAACCCTAATTTCTGTGGTTTGAACCCTATTTAAACACCTTAACCCCAAGGCATTGGCCCCATTTCCAGTCTCCAAGTCCCTAACCCTAAATCTCGAGACCCTAAAGCTATTGTGAGTGATGGTGAGCCATTCTAAGTGTTTTTAGTGTGTACTTGAAGCCATTGGAAGAAGGAAAAGCTTGAGGACACAAGAAGGAGCTTATAGATCCATAATCCTTGCCTCATCCACGACATTTTGCTATTATAAAGCTTGAACTTTGCCTTGTAGTCATTTAGATCTCCATTTTTGGAGTTCCTTGCTTGTTTTTGGTCCAAATGATATGATTCTTGAGATTAGGACGTCCCAAGTGGAGAACATTTTAGATCTAGGGTCTTGAGGGGTTTTCATGGCATAAAGGTGCCAACTTTATGACCATGGAAGTCCCATGCAACCTTTAGACCATCATTTTGGTCTTTTGAAGCTTCTAATGGCCATGCATGAGGATAAAGTTTAAGACTTTACGTGATCATTTAGTCCTTAGAGCCCAGATCTATGACCTCATGGTCTATCTTGTAGTTTTGGTTGTTTTTGGATCAAGACCTTGGCCTTTTTGGGTTAGGGTTATAGCTTATTTCTTCTAGAGTGGGTTTTAATGGGTAAAGCTGGAAAGTTTATCCTTTTAGATGTATTTTCGGCCTAGATCTTGAATATGGGACTTGGATTTGAAGAATAATGGCTTAATATATTAAGAAGGATTAACAGACTAAAGAACTCAACGAGTTTATAGAGGAACTCGACGAGTTGAGCTGGAGTGTTCCAATTCTATTAAAAAGAAAGAACTCGATGAGTTGATTCGAAGGTCGTGGATCATCTCATACATTTAGTTTAATAGGATTAATTAGTTAATTTCTCTTTTTACTAGTTTTAATTGGATTTTAGCCATGTCTGACTAAAGCCCTAGTTTCTAGTTCTACAAAATACTAGTACTTTTCATGTGATCAATTATCATATCTGGTTTTCATTGTGTGCTTCTAATTTACTATAGAAAACATCTTTTTCGAATGGTTTATAACAGTTTAAAACATTACTTTTGGAACCTAATTTTGCAATAATGACTTTAAAACGTTTTAAACTATTTAATTTAGTTTGATCTTTAAGAAAACCAAAAAAGAAATTAATCTCTTCTTTCAAAAACCTACCCAAACTGATGGTTTCAGTTTTAGTTGAATCAATATAATGTTAGAGGAAATGTTGCCATGTTTGTCATGCTAAAAGTGTTGCCACGTAGGAGCCACCTCATTTTTGCTACACCTCCTCGTCATCTTGTCATTTAGGAGGAGTGGGTTGCTACATTTTTGTCAATTTAAATTTCACATATTTTTTAATATTTTTTAATTGCAATAAATTAAAATAACAACAATAATAATAATTAAAATACTTGAAGTCTTAATCTTACAAACTTCAAAACGAAAAAAACATACAAACATAACTAGTTAAACATTAAAAAAAAAAAAAAAAACTTAAACCACCATAGCTTCTATAAACTAAACGACATCTTCATCGAAAAATTGGTCTTCTAAATCATCGAATGGTTTTGCATTAAGATCGATGTGGTCAACGGTCCAAATATGTTCCGTTAAGTCTTTGAGAAGATCATGATGGATCTTCACATCATGAATTGTTCCTCTTCTTGCAAAGTACTCTTCGCTTCCAACCTCAAATACTTATGTCAGCGAAACGATCTTGTTTTCGTTATACTCACATACTATATCTCCTTCATCTTTGAGAATCATATGATGCAATATGATACAAGTATACATCACCTCACTCGTTTTCTCCTCTTAAACAAAAGCTGCAGGGTATTTAATTATATTCCAACATTTTTTTTAAGAGCGTCAAATGCTCGTTCAACGTCTTTCTTTTCCTTCTCTTGAGCTCTCTTAAAATTCAACCTCATTCGATCAATAGGAAAAGACAATGCCTTTACAAAACAAGAACACTCTGGATAGATGTCGTCCACAAGATAATACCCATACTTATAGTACATTCCATGCACAAAAAACAAAGAATATGGTGTAGTCCTATTATACATGTCGTCGAATATCATGTGTAACGCCCATAGATTAGGGCTAGTCAATTTAGAGACGATAAACGTCAAAAAAACTTTTTGATAGAAGATTATTTAGAATGAATAATCTTAACTAAGTTGTAGTATATGTCACAAGGTTTCCGTGCATATAAAGAACACCGAAATCCGAGTTATAACAAAGAAGTTATGACCTGTCGAAGTTTCGCGACAGAACCGGCACGACACAGCGCGACGTAAATAGTGAAATTACGTTAGAGTGATATTTAGACCTAGTGATCTAAATGAAAGTCGTAGAGTTCATTAAACCGAGAGTGTGCATAAAAAGAATGCCCAAATCTGACTTCGTATGAGGAAGTTATGATTTTTCTAAGTCTCAGCTTAGCAGTATGCAGTCGAGATCGAGTGATTGTTGGTCGAAACAATCTAAACGAGAATCGAAGATCTAGTCAATAGCAGTCCAATGGTAAAAAGACAGACGAAAACGGACGTCGGATGAAGAAGTTATGAATTTATAACAGAGTTTTCCTGTCCCGGCCTATTAAAAATATATAATAAAAAATAAAGTCAAAATTAGCCGACGGAGTCTAAATGAAAGTTGTAGAGCTTAGTCTCACCTACGCATGGATATAAAGAATGTCAAAAACGAAGCTCGTATGCGAAAGTTACGCAAGTTTGAAGTCTTCTTAATTGTGACATCCCCAAAATCTCGGCCAGAAAAGACCGATTTTCATTTATGCTTTTAAAATATTTTCAGAGTAAATCCTTTTGATTTGAAAGAGTTGCGGAATTTGTTCCCAAAAACAAAACATGATAAACCAATGTTTACCAAAGCATTTCATAAAAGAAATGTATTTTTCATTATATAATCAAAACTCGGGGTGTCATGTTCCGATACAGACCAATAAGCATAAACGATAACATTACAAGTCATTCAACAAATATATACATATACAGACTTGTAAACAAAACAACTTGATGGTTCATCCATCTTATGCCCTCGCGCCACTTCCTGTAATACAAATAAAACTGAGTGGGTCAAGCTTGGGAGCCTGGTGAGCATATAGGGTTTTCAACCCACAATAAATAATTATATTTAATTTCCACCAACCAACAATAACCCAATTACCCATTCCCGTTATTCTCACTTTATGTCCCTAAAACAACTAACATAAGGGACCTAGTCTAAGAATATTTCATCGGGGCGACAACACATGCTTCGGGGGTTCCTCAGCAATATAAGTCAAATAAGGCAACCATGAGGGGGATGGAGTACAGCGAATGAACACCCAAGTTCATTAACACCTACAGGTGGCAAACCTGCTAATGTTTACACTAGACTATCTAGAAAAGTATGTGGTCGTCATCTAAACTCCGCTAGATGACTAAATCAAACAACAACGAGGACTCTCATCTGTTTTATTACACACCAGCTATCTACCCATGTTCTACCCAACATATTAGTAGATAAAAATATACATTTTTATACATAGTTTAAAAACCTGTATAGCTGCTTTAATCAACACATATTTCACATAACAGATGAGGCACACACACACATAACACATATCTCATAGAGAATAAATTATATCTATGAGTTAGAAGAAAGTGAATACACATTCACACATATAAACAACAATATACTTAATACACTCAAACCATACTTGTGTTATTATCGTGTTTATGAAAGGTAGTATACACTCACTTGATCAGAAGATGATCGGACAACACTACGACTTGCAGAAGTAGTAATCCTCAGCAGAACTGGAAGATCTTCACAAAAATCGAACTTCTCGCGGGCAGAGCTTCGGCTCGGGAACCGCACTTCTCGGGATCTTCGGGATCTCGGGACTTGCCTCGGGGCTCGAGAATATTACCGGGGCTTCGGGGTATTTCTGGCACGCGAAACGATGCAAAATGGGAGAGAGAAGAGAGAAAATGAACAAAAGAACCGGCTGCCCTCGCATCCTATTTATAGGAGGCTGGAGCCTCAGAGTACGCGGGGCGTACTGGTCTGAATTCGTCACTGCGTTCGTCATCCGAAGCCACTTGCTGCGAGTGTCGACATCTTCGGTGTACGCGGGGTGTACTTCGGATCGGATCGCTGACTCCCCTTCAGATAATACCGTATTTTCCATTTAAAATTAAATACAAAATATTTAATAAACTTCGGAAATTCATATTTTCTTCATACAAACTCCGTTTTCGACGTTCTTTATATCCACGCGAAGGTGAGACTACACTCAACAACGTTCGTTTAGACTCCGTCTTATTTTTATTATTTATTTTTAATAGGCCGGTACAAAAAAACTTCGTTATAAATTCATAACTTCTTCGTTTGACGTCCGTTCTCGCCTAACCTTTTATCGCTTCGATACCGACAACGAGACCTTCGATCCTCGTTTAGATTGCTTCGACTAAAAAACCGCTCGATCTCAAATCGAGTATTTCGGGTTGCACACCGCTAAGCCGAAACTTCGATAAATCATAACTTTCTCATACGAAGTCAGATTTGGGCGTTCTATATATATTCGGAAACCTCGTTTCAATTACTACAACATTAACCAAAGATATCAAGTTTATTTTACACTTAAATTTTGACGCTTATTTTTATTCTTAATTAATCAAACCACATAATTAAGCAATTAAGCACAAAACACATAATACTCAAATAATAAAATCTTATTATTTCAAAACGGGTTACAAAGGTTAACCTAGACTATTACATTGCTAAAAAATGGCAAGCCCGGAAACACAGGCGTTACAATTCTCTCCACCTTAGAATGATTCCGTCCCCGGAATCACACATCAACAAACAAATGCGGATAGCGACTCAACATGTCACTCTCCGTCTCCCAGGTGAGATTCGGCCCATTCGTGTGTTTCCATCGGACAAGCACTAACCCAACCATTTTGCGTCGCAACTTCTTAGTCTTTCGGTCAACAAGTGCCTCTGGTTCTTCAATCAACCTTTTGTTCTCATCAATTCTCAATTCAGAAATTGGAATTATGTCGGGAACTTCTCCCGTGAACTTCCTCAAATAACAAACATGAAAAGTGTTGTGGATTCCATTCAGTTCTTCTGGTAGTTCGAGCTTGTAAGCTTGGTTCCCAATTCTCTGAAGAACTTTAAACGGTCCAATAAACCTTGGACTCAACTTTCCCCTTTTACCAAATCTTATAAGTCCCTTCCACGGCGAGACTTTAAGCAAAACCGAATCTCCAACTTCGAAGGTCATTGGCCTTCGCTTCTTGTCAGCATAGCTCTTTTGACGATCTTGAGCTGCTAACATTCTTTCTCTAATTATTTTCAACTTTTCAGTGGTTTGATGGACCATCTCGGGATCCATAAATTGCTTTTCTCCAGCCTCAAGCCAACAAGACGGCGTACGACACTTTTGTCCGTACAAAGCTTGATAAGGTGCCATCTTTATGCTCGAGTGGAAACTATTATTGTAGGAAAATTCTACCAAAGGTAAATGTTCATCCCAGTTACCTAGGAATTCCAGGGTACATGCTCTCAACATATCTTCAAGTGTTTGTATCGTTCTTTCACTCTGACCATCAGTCTGCGGATGGTAAGCTGTACTTAAACATAACTTGGTACCCAATTCCTCTTGTAGACTTTTCCAAAACCTTGAGGTGAAACGGCTATCACGTTCCGACACAATCGTTAACGGAACACTGTGAAGCCTCATAATTTCCTTCACGTAAGAATTCGCAAGCTTTTCCATAGACCATTTCTCCTTGGCTGCTATGAAATGCGCACTCTTAGTGAATCGATCAACGACCACCCAAATCATGTCGTGACCATTCTTTGTTCTGGACAATTTAGTGACAAAATCCATAGCAATGTCTTCCCACTTACCCATAGGCACATGCAATGGTTCTAAACTCCCGTACGGTTTCTGATGTTGTGTCTTGACTCTCGCACAAGTCACACACTCGGCCACATACTTTGCAACATCAAGCTTCATTGTCGGCCACCAGTAGTAGGGTTTCAGGTCCCTATACATTTTAGTGCTACCGGGATGAATCGAGTACATGGTTTTGTGAGCTTCTTCCATCAGAAGATCTCTGACTCCTCCTATCTTAGGTATCCAAATTCGATCTTAGAACACCTTCAGTCCATGACTGTTTATACCGAACACTAACGTTTTACCCAAACGTTCCTCCTTTCGGTCATTCTTCTCAGAAGCTTCGCTTTGAGCTTTCTTTATACTTTCCACAATGGTCGAGACAACTTCAATCCTCAACGCTCTTGGCCTTTTCCTTTCAAGATTGACTTTCCGACTGAGAGCATCAGCAACAACATTAGCTTTACCAGGGTGGTAAAGTATCTCACAGTCGTAGTCCTTGAGTAACTCTAGCCAGCGTCGTTGCCTCATATTCAATTCTTTCTGATTAAAGAGATATTAGAGACTCTTATGATTAGTGAAAAGTTTGCACTTTGTGCCATAGAGGTAATGCCTCCATATTTTCAGAGCGAAAACTACCGCTACCAACTCCAAATCATGAGTCGGGTAATTCTTTTCATGCTCCTTCAGCTGTCGAGACGCATATGCTATCACCTTTTCTCTTTGGGTCAAAACACAACCCAATCCAACCCCAGATGCATCGCTATAAACAGCGAAGTCTTCAACTCCATCGGGTAAAGAAAGTATCGGTGCCTCGCATACCTTCTTCTTTAGCTTCTCGAATGCCTCTTTATGCTTATCACTCCAAGCATAAATAGCTCCTTTGTGGGTCAAAGCTATTAATGGAGTAGCAATCGAAGAAAAGCCTTGGATAAACCTTCGGTAATATCCGGCTAATCCTAAAAAGCTTCGAATCTTCGTGGGACTTTTCGGTTGTTACCACTTCATCACAACTTCAATCTTTGCTGGATCAACCATTATCCCTTCTTGGTTGACCACGTGACCCAAGAATTGGACTTCACGAATCCAAAAATCACATTTGGAGAACTTTACATACAGCTTCTTCTGCTTCAAAACTTCTAACACTTCTCGCAAGTGTCTGCCATGCTCCTCCTGGCTTTTCGAGTAAATCAGAATGTCGTCTATGAACACTATCACGGATTTATCAAGGAAAGGATTACAAACCCTATTCATTAAATCCATAAATGCTGTCGGAGCATTGGTTAGTCCAAACGACATAACCAAGAACTCGTAGTGTCCATATCGCGTTCTGAATGCAGTCTTCTCTATATCTTGCTCTTTTACTTTTAGCTGATGATATCCTGACCTAAGACCGATCTTCGAGAAATAGCTCGAACCTTGCAATTGATCAAATAGGTCATCAATCCTCGGCAACAACTATATATTCTTTATTGTTTCCTTGTTCAGCTCTCTGTAATCGATGCACATTCTCATACTTCCATCTTTCTTCTTCACAAATAACACCGGAGCTCCCCAGGGCGATGAACTAGGTCTAATGAAACCTTTGTCCAATAACTCCTGAAGTTGCATCATCAACTCCTTCATCTCCGTCGGTGCTAATCGGTAAGGTGCTTTTGCTATTGGCGTGGTTGCTGGTAGCAAGTCTATTCGGAACTCCACTTGTCTATCAGGTGGTAATCCAGGAAGATCTTCGGGAAATACTTCCGGATAATCACACACCACTGGAATACACTGCATCACCTTCTTTTCCTTCTTAGCATCAATCATGAATGCTAAATATGATGTACATCCCTTGGTCAAACACTTCCTAGCTTTCATTAGGGAAATGATTCCAGAATTTACTCGCCGTTTGTCCCCGTACACCATAAATGAATCCTTCCCAGGCTGGTTTACTTTAACTATCTTCTTCTTGCATAAAATTTCGGCATCATTAGCGCTAAGCCAATCCATTCCCAAAACGATGTTGAAACCATTAAGTTCGATAGGCAATAATTCCTCGTGGAACTTATTCCCATTCAGATCAATTAAGATGTTTTTCATACGATGGCTAACAGGTACAAACTTGCCACTAGCAACTTCGACTAATAAGGCATCATCTAGTCTATCAACAGGCAAAGCTAGTTTTCTACCAAACTCATGCGAAATAAAGGAGTAGTTGGCTCCAGAATCAAACAAAATTTGAGCAGGTAATTCGTTAACAAGAAAGGTACCTGAAGCGACATCAGCTTCATCTTTCGTAGCCTCAAGTGTCATCTGGAAGGATCTCGCCTTCGGCTTTGGTGGAATGTTGGGCTTTGTTGCCTCCTTCTTCTTCGTACAGTCTTTCAAAATATGCCCCTCTTCATTACAACCAAAACACATCCTTTTGTTGTTCGGACACTCATTGGCAAAATGTCCAATCTTTCCACAGTTGTAGCAGGTTACATCCTCGCTACATTTCCCAAAGTGCTTCTTCTTACACTTATCACACCACTTCGCTTCGCCTCCCTTTCCTCCAAACTTTTTCGAATCAGATTTCGAAAATTTGCCCTTCTTACCGGAACCAGATGTTCCCTCAAACTTTCTTTTCTCACCAACCTCAACCTTGTCGGTGGTTCTCCCCTTAATCATATTCTCAACAGACTTGGCAGCCCAAATAGCCGCCTCTAGAGTATGTGCCTGACGTACTGGCACCTCATACTCCCATGAGAGTCCCTTCGCATATCGGTCCACCTTTGTCAGCTCATCTGGAACGATACGCAAGGCAAACTCCATCTTATCGGTGAAGCTATTGGTGTATTCATCAACTGACATGCTACCTTTCGTCAGTGTCAGGAACTTGTTCTCCAACTCCAACAAATTTTGAGTCGAACAGAACTTGTGCTTGAACTGCACCAAGAACTCTGTCCATGTCAATTGTAGTGGCTCATTAGGGCTCAACGTCTTCCCTAGAGTGTTCCACCAACGAACGGCTCCACCTCGGAACTGACGCACTGCATAGATAGTTTGCAACTTGCCTCTGCAGCCACAAGTCATGAAGGCTAACTCCATTTATGAGATCCAATCCATAACTCCAATCGGATCCTCCTTTCCATTGAAGGTCGATGGTTTGCAAGTTAGAAAGTCCTTGTACTTGCATCCCATTCCATCATTCCTTCCATCATGGTTGTTTTGCCTAACTATCGGTGGGTTGGCTTGACCAACAGACCCACTGAAGTTTCCACCTTCCGAGTGCCCTTCATTTAATTCAGGCTCCTCCACACGAATTGACAGTTCTTCACGATTCTGTTGAAGCAACCGTCTAGTTTCATCCATCTGACGATCCAACATCGTCTGAATCATCATTTGCACACCGGCCATGGTTATTGGCTCAGGTGCTGCTGCTACAACAGGTATTTGTTCAATCACTGGTGGTTGATTCCTGTTTTCGTCAGCATTTCCAACTCCACTTCTGGTTCTCACCATTTTGATCTACACACCGAATAAGGTGAAATTAGATCCTCGATCATGATAGATATTCAAATCTTCCTTATCACTCCGAAACGTTTACATGCTAGTTCTAATATCGTAGACGTACGCTTAGAATCCTACACACATAAGGTTTCTAGATCCGGTCGGCAACAGACCATAGATCCGAACAAATAATTGTTGGGTTTTGAGCATTCTAACACTCCTAAGTGTACATGCAACCCTAAATACCTTGGATCTATGTTTTCTCTATTAAACATGCAAATAAGAACTTCCAAGGTATTATCCTTATCTAGCATACAAATCAATGAATGTAACAAGATAGAATACATACCTTTTGATGTAGCTTGATGTCTTCAAGCTTTAAGAGCTTAGCCCCAATAGTGTGGAAGCCTCAAGTGGAATCACAATCACCAAAACACTTAGAATAGCTTGAGAGAATTCTACAACTCATGAAATCGGCTAGCCCTTTCACTTCACACTCTAGTGGCCGATTTTGGTCAAGAATAAGATGCTTATATAGTTAGGGTTACACCATGTAAACCCTAATTTACATGGCCTTTCATTTCCATGATCCATGGGTACAAATACACCATGGAGCATCCATGGACCATCCTATGGGTTTTAGCCCAACTTGATTATCCATGGAGCATTAGCCCACTATACAAGTATGGATGATTTACACAATCAACCCATATATTTAATTAGTCTTCTTTGGATCACTTAATTAATCCTAGATTAATTCTTGATCAATACTAATTAAATAATCTTATTATTCTTATTATTAATATACTAGAACTTATAATATATTAATAACCATAAGTGTCTTATTTCTCTCATTATAGTCTATCCAAGCGCATGATGGTATGCAACCCAAATGGACCATGCCGGGTCGGGTCAAGTCTTACCAATTATAGTTATGGACTTAGACATTAATCCAACAGTCTCCCACTTGGATAAGTCTAAAACTATTATTGCGTATGACTTTAGGAACCAACCGGCAATCGTAGCTCTCAAAAGCTTCTGTCGAACTCTGACCTTGTAGATGAACTCTGACCTTTGTCAGTGACTTGTCCATTAGATAAGGGATCATATATTCCTCCATTCTAGATATCATATGGACTGAGACATGGATTATAATCATTCTCTCTGTCCATTTGTTGTTTCCCGATTTTCGATTTATGACGACTGACTAATTGAACAAATCAAATCAGTCCTGGCCCGGCCGAGCACTTCCATTTGTCATCATCAAATCATCGAGGGGCCCACAGATATCGCTTTTATCCCGAAGGTAAAAGGAACGGATAAACTTCGACTCATATGGCTTGTTCTACTACTTGTTGAATCATACACAAAGGCACGTTTTATAACACCGAGTTACTGTATGCGTTTACGTGCAATCAATGTACTATCAACTCATAGTAACAACTCATATCTCTAGGTTTGAAGAATATAAGATATTATCGTCTCATGATCACTCGTGATAAAATCCATGAAGTGATTCCAATGAGCGCGGGTTGAATCCAATACTCAGAACTTATGAGCACTCATGAGTGTTGTAGCCCTTTGTCCAACACCTTAGACCTCTACAAGCCAACCCATGACAGTCTTAATTCATATCTACTTCCAACATATGACCGACTGTGGATGGTTTGAATAACTTAGTCATTCCGAAAGAATAACCCAGTTTATTCGGGAAGTCAAAACATGCAAAATGAAACACAATAATAATTGAATCCAATATGGTATCAACTCTTTGAACATAAATAAAACACCTTTTATTTATCACCATATGATTACACATTATTCATTGTATACTGTTTCAGCTATCAACTTTATTCTTGAATTTAAAACAATAGTTGTCCCATGCTCCAAGCATGTACACTATGTTTTCTTAAACACTAGTCATGCCATACACCAAGTATGCATACTATGTTTGTCTATGATCTTTACTTTATGAACTAGATCAATTGAACATTACTTCAATGATTCTCTTTTCACACTCCCAAATCCTTACCGCAATTGCAAGAATTCCAAATTCATGCCATTTACTGAAATCTGTTAGATTCTAAACTTATATGCATTGGTCCTCTTGTAATGATTATGCACAAAGTCATAAAGACTTGACAACAAACATTACAGAGCATTCCAAAGGAGATCAGTTCCTTGGAAACATCCTTCTTGCATTAAGTTTCCTTAATCTTACACAGGTTGAAAAATCTTAACTTTGAAACATTTCCAGATTCCATTCTGACTTATCACTTCTGAACAAGAGTTGCCTCCTTACAGATTATGTCAATATGGTCCTTCCAGAATTATCACTATACTTCCAACTGTCCTTGAGCAACCAATCTTTGGTAAACCTTAGATTGTCCTCGACAATTGTTTAATCCTTTTAGTCATATCCAGTTCTAAACCTTTTCCCTTCTTAATGCCCCAGGCATTTGGAAAATTTTAGAACGAATGAATATAGCACATGTAATCGATCCTATATCCGAAGCATATGGGACACGATTCATGATGTCTTACATAAAGACTAAACCAGTCTTTTGCTATAATATTTCCATTTCAATTTGCCAAGTTCTCATAATTCAGATTATGAAAAGGGATGCCGTAATCATAATCGAATTTTAGAACGCAAATAATGGACCCATACACAGAATTTCCTTATGTTGAGCCATTCCAACACGAAATTCATATATATATCCTTGACTAAATGATTAAAACCTCACGATCTAAGCATATAGATTTGAGATGAAGTATAATTTCCTCTCCCTTAATTATAGCAAAACAACTTTTTCCCAATTGAAACTTTTGTTTTCCATAATTAACATTGCTAACTTGCAATACTTATCATAATTATCATGCTCCCACTAACATGATGATTATTAGCATAACACTTATGCTCCCACTAGCTTTGACATGTTCTCAGAAATCACCTGGACTTCTAGAAATCATTACTTCATTGACTTTCTTACCAAAGTTCAGATTTCTGATACTAGATTGTTTTGATAAAACTTTATCAAAAATCATACACCTTCCCTTAGATAGCACACTTGCGTGTCTAAACAGTTATGAAGAGGTATGCCGTAATCATAATGGTTAGACCTTTTTGCCACTTCTCACAAGTCCATATTAGTGTGCCGGTTAACCACACGCGCTCCACTAACGACTTTGAGAATGCAAATATCACAATTGCTATCTAGATAAAATCTACTTAGTGAAAGCGTTTCCTCACCATCATTTTCATGAATCGGAGAGAAACCTTATGACACTTAGATTTATATGGTGTATGAGTTCCTACCCATATGAATTTGTCAAAACCATAATCACAAGACAAAGATAATGACAAATCCAAAACCATATGGATTGAACTCAATCTTAACTTCTTGCCACCTGGCAGCTCAAGGGCCTGCCATTGCTTCCAAGTTGTTATGCAACAAACTGAGAACTCTAAGAACTCATATGCAAAGCTAACTTTAACTGGAATGGGCACAAATATGTCAACACGATAGGTTATAAACCTCAAGTCGTGTGCTAGTGAAGAACTTCAGGTTTTATTCTTGATTATTTCTTGAGACTTTCAAGACCTTTAAGACTCCCACTGTCCTCTTGATCTATAAGAATCCCTTGTCAAACATCCAAGAGATAGTGCGGATTCTAATCAAGACAAACACTTCACACAATTGGCCTAAGTTGGTCTTTGTTTTATCCAAAACATCACAACTTACCAATTTCAAATGTACAAGAGTAGAAAACTTTTACTCTTACATTTGACAAGTGTTTTAAACCTTTCTTTAAGACATGTCACTCAAGTTACAATCTTGGAGTATGACTCTAAGACTTGTATTGGAACGAAGTATGACTCATCTTCTTGATTTAACCGTTTCAACAATTCAAGATCCCTCTTCTTAGTCATAAGAATGCACTAAGACTTCCTTAGAGAACTAATTGTGCTATGGTTTCTTAATCATTAAGATGATCACAAAACTGATACTAAAGTACTCTCCCATCTTTTCAGATTTGAGAAACTTTTATCCTTCTGCCATTTTGATTCTTCTTATTCGCTCTGCCATACATTGGAACCTTTTCCAATGTCTTAGAGTTACACTTAAGCTTGTAAGTATAATCATATTTACTGAGCTTTAGTAAACTATGACGAATAGTCTTATCAATCTTTTATGGTGGACTTGACCAGTGCACAAGACTATGTACTCGATCCCTTAGTCCATTACTTGACTCACACATCCATGTGACCGAGTAATTAGTCTTAATTTTCCAATACTTGAAAGTTCTCATTCATCATGCTATACAACTTGCATGATTCCAAGTTCCGGTCCAAATGAAACTTGGGTGATGAGAATCTTTCCTTATTTGGTAAATATAGACATTACCACAAATGAAAGAATCAACTTCATATTTCCACTCTTGCTCTTAATGGAATCACATAAGCAACAATTTTTCCTCAAATGTCATTGTAAGGATATTTTAAAATAAATAAAATAAAAAATTTTCTTTTATTTTAAACTTTGCGGAAAACTTATCCTTACAATCCATATGAAAACTTGTTGTTATCTATTCCTAAGCAATATCTCATAACTCCTGAGAAGTAGCTCAAGAATCCGATCTTCAAACTATGCGATAGAAATCCATCTATGCGATCAGATTCAACATATTCCTTCTTTAAGTTTCTTCACTTTTCTTTGATTCTTAAAACATCACCATGTGACCCAGTCACATCATGTATCAAGAATCTCAGAATAGAAACTTAACAGAGTTAGATAGTGGAATTTACCTGAAGTAGAGTCAAACTTATTGACTTTTAACATCCTTAGGTAAATTTGGCAGCTTCGCAACCAATGCCCCTTCCTTTGGCAATATAAACATATGGACCCTTTGATAATGGTACACGAGACTATCACAGACTTAGGTTTTCTCTTTACCATTTGGTCAACCGAGTTGACTATGGCCGATCCCTATCCACTGGGAAGAGAGAGCTTTACTAGATATCCAATGTCATCATTGTCAATGTCCATAAAGTTTTAGGAAGTTGATCTTAGCAAATAGACAAGATCATTAAGGGTCTTGTCATAGTCTGTTTCATAGGTGTCCCAAAGGAACTCACTATATGACTTAGAAAGTGATTGAACCACCAACTTTCTCAAGACTTTGACACCCAACTCTCCCGGCTTGTCAATATGTGACTACATCTCCAAGATGTGACCACACCTAGACCTTGCCTTGCCAATAGGGCTTGATTGACCTTAAACTTTTTTTTGAGAACATGTGGGTTAGGGAGAATAGTTGGAGGAGGAGAAAGAAGTATGATATCCATGGGACATCATCTTCATTAGGAAACCTTGTTTCAAAAGATTTGGGAAGATCATAGGTGCCTAAACCAGACAACTTTTGGGAGATATTCAAGATAGTTGATTTAAAGTCCTTAATATGACACCCAATATGAAATATTAAGGCTAGGACCCAACAAACTATTTTATAACTTAGAAGAGGTATGCCGTAATCCAAGCTATAAAATATTTGAAGGTAGGTGAATGACGATTCACCAATTTCCACCAAGATAAACGAAATGTATTATTAGGTTTTAATTGGTTTTGAAACTCCTAGATCTTTGAGATTCATTGAACTTTTCAAAGGCATGTTTCAATCTCGAGTGTGCCCTTCAAGTTTTGTGACTGGGATGCCGAGGATCACAAAACAAGGTGTGAAGTAACCATGCAAATCACTTGGTACCCTTAATAAATTACCCCTCAATCGATGTGCCGGTTAACCACACATGCTCCATCGATACTATGATAAATATTAAGTCACTCTTTACCTACCTTGTTAAGTCCAAGTTAGTGTGCCGGTTAACCACACACGCTCCACTAACGACTTAGACAAAGTGTAAAGTGTAATTTCATGGGTTAGCACCTTATTCACATTTTTCCTAAGTAACTAAGATTGGGTATTATTAAGAGTTTAGTTACTTAGTATTTATCATTAATACTTTTAATGAAAGGAGAATTATAGTCTTGTCAAACCCGTTCGGCTAACGACCCTCCACCAGTCAAGCAAGCGGTGGGTGAGAGTGGACACCCATTAAGTTGCCATTTTATAGGCAACAACCTTATACCCACCTTATAGACCGACTTCGTGAATGAGGCGTACTAGCGGTAAGACTAACTTTACTCTTATACATATATATATATATATATATATATATATATATATATATATATATATATATTATTAACTTATAATATTATAAAGTATAAGGGTTGAATTTTAACTTTTAAAATTCTAAGGGCAAACTTGGAATTAAAGTATTCATAAGTGAAAACTTTTCAAATTCCAAAACTTGAGGGCAAGTTTTGAAACTATTCAAAACTAATTAATTCCATAACTTATGTGTTTAAAGTAGTTTTAATCCAAAAACTCTTCGAGTTCCATAACTTGAGGACAAGTTATGGAAGACTTTAAACTAATAAAAGAACTAACTTTTCTTTATTTTATAACTTATGGATTTAATTATGGTTACATATTTTTCTTTAATGAAGTGACTCTTGAACTTCCATAACTTGAGGACAAGTTATGGAGTCATAAAAAATTATTCAATGACACAAGCCTCTTCATTTTGTAACCATTGCCAACTTTTATGAGTTTTATGAAACTTAAATGTGACTTTTCATATAACTTGAGAACAAGTTACACAAACACATTTTAGAATCAACTCTTAGATTAATTTGGATTGAAAACAATAATTTCACTTAACTTTTCTATTAATCTAAGCAACTCATAACAACAAGATAATTCAAATCAAACTTTTTCATGTAATTAGTCTAAACCTTAAACTAATACAAAACATGAATCTATTGACAATTATCTTTGAAAATGGATTAGCATGAACATTACCACATCAAAAACAAGTTTATAAGTTCAAAAACAACTTAGGGTAATGTTCCTAGTCCATTTCTAGCCAAAAAAAACTCGAAAATATGCTGTCTGGGGGTCCAACTCGTCGAGTGCATGAACCAACTCGACGAGTTGGATCGAATTGATCACTTTTTAGGCATGGACTCGCCGAGTCTCCTGATGGACTCGCCGAGTCTGATGATCAGACAGCACCAAATTCGTTTTTTTCAGCTTCTATTGCAGGTATAACAAGAAAACAAGCCTAGGCTCTGATACCACTGTTGGGTTTTGAGCATTCTAACACTCCTAAGTGTACATGCAACCCTAAATACCTTGGATCTATGTTTTCTCTATTAAACATGCAAATAAGAACTTCCAAGGTATTATCCTAATCTAGCATACAAATCAGTGAATGTAACAAGATAGAATACATACCTTTTGATGTAGCTTGATGTCTTCAAGCTTTAAGAGCTTAGCCCCAATAGTGTAGAAGCCTCAAGTGGAATCACAATCACCAAAACACTTAGAATAGCTTGAGAGAATTCTACAACTCATGAAATCGGCTAGCCCTTTCACTTCACACTCTAGTGGCCGATTTTGGTCAAGAATAAGATGCTTATATAGTTAGGATTACACCATGTAAACCCTAATTGACATGGCCTTTCATTTCCATGATCCATGGGTACAAATACACCATGGAGCATCCATGGACCATCATATGGGTTTTAGCCCAACTTGATTATCCATGGAGCATTAGCCCACTATACAAGTATGGATGATTTACACAATCAACCCATATATTTAATTAGTCTTCTTTGGATCACTTAATTAATCCTAGATTAATTCTTGATCAATACTAATTAAATAATCTTATTATTCTTATTATTAATATACTAGAACTTATAATATATTAATAACCATAAGTGTCTTATTTCTCTCATTATAGTCTATCCAAGCGCATGATGGTATGCAACCCAAATGGACCATGCCGGGTCGGGTCAAGTCTTACCAATTATAGTTATGGACTTAGACATTAATCCAACAATAATATCATATATGGCAACATATAACATTTAGCACATAAAGCATTTTAGGTAACTTTCCTAAAATAAACCAGTGCTCGTGTCTAAAATATAACAGACACACATCTCAAAACTTCACTTAGCATTCTAAGTTTAAGTCTAGAAATCCTACAAATTCCTAGTTCGCTTAAACTAATGCTCTGATACCAACTGTGACATCCCCAAAATCTCGGCCAGAAAAGACCGATTTTCATTTATGCTTTTAAAATATTTTCAGAGTAAATCCTTTTGATTTGAAAGAGTTGCGGAATTTGTTCCCCAAAACAAAACATGATAAACCAATGTTTACCAAAGCATTTCATAAAAGAAATGTATTTTTCATTATATAATCAAAACTCGGGGTGTCATGTTCCGATACAGACCAATAAGCATAAACGATAACATTACAAGTCATTCAACAAATATATACATATACAGACTTGTAAACAAAACAACTTGATGGTTCATCCATCTTATGCCCTCGCGCCACTTCCTGTAATACAAATAAAACTGAGTGGGTCAAGCTTGGGAGCCTGGTGAGCATATAGGGTTTTCAACCCACAATAAATAATTATATTTAATTTCCACCAACCAACAATAACCCAATTACCCATTCCCGTTATTCTCACTTTATGTCCCTAAAACAACTAACATAAGGGACCTAGTCTAAGAATATTTCATCGGGGCGACAACACATGCTTCGGGGGTTCCTCAGCAATATAAGTCAAATAAGGCAACCATGAGGGGGATGGAGTACAGCGAATGAACACCCAAGTTCATTAACACCTACAGGTGGCAAACCTGCTAATGTTTACACAAGACTATCTAGAAAAGTATGTGGTCGTCATCTAAACTCCGCTAGATGACTAAATCAAACAACAACGAGGACTCTCATATGTTTTATTACACACCAGCTATCTACCCATGTTCTACCCAACATATTAGTAGATAAAAATATACATTTTTATACATAGTTTAAAAACCTGTATAGCATGCTTTAATCAACACATATTTCACATAACAGATGAGGCACACACACACATAACACATATCTCATAGAGAATAAATCATATCTATGAGTTAGAAGAAAGTGAATACACATTCACACATATAAACAACAATATACTTAATACACTCAAACCATACTTGTGTTATTATCGTGTTTATGAAAGGTAGTATACACTCACTTGATCAGAAGATGATCGGACAACACTACGACTTGCAGAAGTAGTAATCCTCAGCAGAACTGGAAGATCTTCACAAAAATCGAACTTCTCGCGGGCAGAGCTTCGGCTCGGGAACTGCACTTCTCGGGATCTTCGGGATCTCGGGACTTGCCTCGTGGCTCGAGAATATTACCGGGGCTTCGGGGTATTTCTGGCACACGAAACGATGCAAAATGGGAGAGAGAAGAGAGAAAATGAACAAAAGAACCGGCTGCCCTCGCATCCTATTTATAGGAGGCTGGAGCCTCGGAGTACGCGGGGCGTACTGGTCCGAATTCGTCACTGCGTTCGTCATCCGAAGCCACTTGCTGTGAGTGTCGACATCTTCGGTGTACGCGGGGCGTACTTCGGATCGGATCGCTGACTCCCCTTCAGATAATACCGGATTTTCCATTTAAAATTAAATACAAAATATTTAATAAACTTCGGAAATTCATGTCTTCTTCATATGAACTCCGTTTTCGACGTTCTTTATATCCACGCGAAGGTGAGACTACGCTCAAAAACTTTCGTTTAGACTCCGTTGGCTAATTTTAACTTTATTTTATTATTTATTTTTAATAGGCCGGTACAGAAAAACTTCGTTATAAATTCATAACTTCTTCGTTTGACGTCCGTTCTCGCCTAACTTTTTATCGCTTCGATACCAACAACGAGTCCTTCGATCCTCGTTTAGATTGCTTCGACTAAAAACCGCTCGATCTCAAATCGAGTATTTCAGGCTGCACACCGCTAAGCCGAAACTTCGATAAATCATAACTTTCTCATACGAAGTCAGATTTGGGCGTTCTATATATATTCGGAAACCTCGTTTCAACTACTACAACATTAACCAAAGATATCAAGTTTATTTTACACTTAAATTTTGACGCTTATTTTTATTCTTAATTAATCAAACCACATAATTAAGCAATTAAGCACAAAACACATAATACTCAAATAATAAAATCTTATTATTTCAAAACGGGTTACAAAGGTTAACCTAGACTATTACATTGCTAAAAAAATGGCAAGCTCGAAAACTCAGGCGTTACATTAATCGAGTACGCCCAGCGTAATTTTGGAGTACGCCCAGCGTACCCGGAACCGCCTCAGCTATGCATGCAATGACATCACTCGAGCACATACGCATGCAATGACGTCACGTACGCCCAACGTAAGGCTTAGTACGCCCAGCGTACCAAGATTTACGCCCAGCGTAATCCCATATTCAGCACCCTATAAATAGAATGCGAGCGCAGTCGACTCCTTTGCTCATTTTCTCTTCTCTCTCTCTCTCTCTCTCCCGTTTTACCTCGTTTTTCGTGAAAGAAATATCCCGAAGCCCCGATATCATTCTCGATCCCCGAAGCAAGTCCCGAAGCCCCGAAGATCCCGAGAAGTGCAATTTCGGAGCCGAAGCTCTGCCTGCGAGAAGCCAATTTTTGTGAAGATCTTCCAGATCTACCGAAGAATACTACTTCTACAAGCCGTAGTGATGTCCGATCATCTTCTGATCAAGTGAGTGTATAGTCACTTTCATCTTACACATAGATATGAAGTATTTTATAAAATACGTGCTATGTGTATATATATTGTTGTTTATATGTGTGAGTGTGTAGTTACTTTCTTCTAACACATAAATACGAAGTATTTGCTATGAAATACGTGCTATGTGTATATATATTATTTATGTATTTGAGATGGGCATGGAATTGAAGTTTTATACATGTTTTAAATGATTTTAACTGTGTAAGTATTTATATCTACAAAAATGTTGGGTAGAACATGGGTAGATGAGATAGTTGGTGACTATGAAGTTAACGTCTATTGTTTAAACCTTGGCGACGATGTGACTTCGTGCCTATTTGATGAACCTTGACGACTATGGAGTTAGCGCACATTGAGTAAACTTTGGCGACTATGGAGTTAGCGCTTGTTGAGTAAACCTTGGCGACTATGGAGTTAGCGCTTGTTAAATGAACCTTGGTGACTATGGAGTTAGCACCTGATAGCTATGGATTTAGTACCTGGTAGAATTATTTTGGCAGTAATGGACTTCGTGCCAATTCCTTAAGTAAATCCTTAAGAACGAATGAATGAAGGATAGTTGATTCTTAGGGTAAAACCTTAAGAAATAAAGAAGATAATGGGGATGGGTAATTGGGTTGGTTGTTTGCTGATTAAATATAATAATTATATTATTGTGGGTTGAAAACCCTATATGCTCACCAGGCTCCCAAGCCTGACCCACTCAGTTTTCTTTGTATCACAGGTATCAATACGAAGTCATATTTCACTGAGGGATTAAAAGAGATGTAAATCATTAGTGTAAATAAATGTAAGTTCTGTTTATGCTTATGTGCCTGTACTGGAACATGACATCCCGATATTTTGTTATATAATGAAAAATATTTTTCTTTAAGAAATGTTTTGATAAATTTTTATCATATTTTGTTTTGGGAACAAATTCCGCAACAGTTGTCTTTAAATGATCATTCTGATTTTAAAAACAAAGCATAAACAAATCGGTCTTTTCTGGCCGTGAAATTGGGGATGTCACATCATAGACTTGCTAAGAACATTTATGTCATTCATGGAACCAATAGAACTAAAGAATGCATGCCATATTCATAAATCATGTGAGGCCACAACTTCAAGTATGATAGTTGGATAACCATGATCACTAGTGTATTTGCCTTTATATGCATTCAAGCAATTTCTCGTTCCTAGTGAAAACAATATAGGATTCCTAACATTCCAGGGAAGCCATGCATATTTGAATGATAAATGTATAACTATTGGATGTTACTACAAGTAGGTTTACGCAAATATCATGGACCATACAATCTCATGACATACTTACAAAATTTATGAAAGTTTTATCGTGTAGTACGTTCGAACATCCTAAGATTCCCATATAGTGCATCGAGGGAAGTGACATATGCTAGTTGACAAAGTGCGGTTGTGCATTTTTATAAGAGAGTAAAACCTACTGGACCTCTAGCATCTTCACGTAATTGGAAATATGGACACGTTTCCGTGACGTCGTTAATTATACGATGAAACAAATATTTGTGCATACGAAACCGCCGACGAAGATAATAGCCTTGAAAAGTTGCGTGCTCATCAAAATAATCTTGTATGAGGCGTTGGTTAGCAACTTCACGATTTCTCAATATGTATCTTCTTTTTCACTGCCTCGTATTTTCAACATTTTGTTGACTTAGTTTTCTATCTTTTGTTCAATGGATTGAATGACCTTTATGGCTGATTCTAACACCATATAAAAAAACTCGATGATGAAGATGAAGATGACATTTTTAGAGAGAATGGAGAAGTAGGTTTTAATGTGGTATGTAATGGTATCAGGGGTTGTATTTATAAGTATTGATTTTATTTTAGAAAAAAGAGTCGTTAGCTCATTGGTTGAAGGGGAAGGTTTAAACACGGTAAGCAGTTGCCGAGTTCCGATGCCGAGCAACACAAACCGAGGTGTCGGAATGGTGTTTTCTGAGTACAACTAGACGATACCAAGGGTTGTCGAGTTCAACTTCCTACAACCTAAAAAAAGGATTCAATTTTATTAGGTCGGTTAAGGAAAGTTGATTAGTTTTATGTATGACATTTTTGCAATTTTGTATATTTTAAATGTTGGGCTAGGGTACTTCGAGTCTCGGTAGTCACAAACATAAAGGATGTTGGAGTAAAGCTTATTTAAAGAGCTTTATAAATCAAAAAGAGTGTTTGGATGATGGCTTATATGGTACCTCTAATCTGATAAATCATTTTTTTATATATATAAAAAAAATGCTTATTTAGGAATCTACTCCAACAAATGAAAATTTTTTTGCCGCATTTCACACCCTCATTCAATTTGTCAAATGTAATTTTGTGGTTATTTTGAATTAATTTTTTTCTACATGTCATTTTATGAGTTTTTTTATTTTATTAAATTCCACATAATATTTTAATATAATAATTGCAATAAATGCAATAGTAAATAAATATCAATTTTAGTAATGAACTTACTTTTTAATTTCAAAAATTTCAAATTACAGTTCATTAGTTTCTTTTGCTTATTTATTTAAATTATTTGTTTAAGTTTAAAAGATAAAAAAATATTTTAATTATAATAATTCATTATTTTCTTATTTTCTTACATATTCAAAATTATCAAATATTTTAACATTTATATTTAACTATATTTTTTTAAATTTACCCATATACTACATAGTCTCGCAACTAGTAACCAATATACCATGATCTAAACTTATCAACCAATATAACCAATATACCCAAGACCATTCTCATTGACAACCAAATGCTTGGTTGGTTGTCATATTTTGAATTAAAAAAAAAAAAAAAAAAACATTTAAAACCCACGACTCCACCAAACTCCATTTTCATTTATTTATTTGTTATAACTCTTTTGCACTTTTAACTAATGTAATCAATTTTATTTTATTTTTATTAAAAAAATAAACAAAATACACTAAAATATGTAAAATAATTTTGTCTAAAAATAAAGACCATTATTGATATATTTTAAGATTTTTTTTTAATATTGTCTATATAATCTTAAAAGTAGTAGAAAAAATTAGGTTATAAATTGAAAATGATATAATATTTAGATTGTATAATATAATAAAAATTATTTATAAATAATATAAAAGTTTGGTTTGGATTAGGTTGCTAATCGGTGTGAAAAATTGGTTTAGATATTGTTTGTTTTTTTCTAAAAAATTACTTGTGACCACTTATTACTGCACCGTGCAGCACACGCGCAACACTTGACTATTTGCAGCTGCTTGTTTTTCAGAAGATTTATAACTTAAAAACTGTTGCGCGTGTGCTGCGTGATGCAACACTAGACCATCTGCTCCAAACCTCTTCATATTTTACTTTAATTTATTGCAACATTCTGCAGACATTAAAAAACAAACAAATTTTTAATTAAATGTTGCAGCCATTTGGTGTACCTCTTTTACTATAGAGGGTTGCAGATGTGGTATGTAGACTTTAGCCATTTTCGCTTTGATAAAATAAATAACACCTTAATTGGATTGTATAAGTAGAAAAAAGATAAATTAATTTTTGAGTAAATTACACGAATGGTCCCTATGGTTTGAGGTAATTTGCGAGCTTGGTCCCTAACTTATTTTTTTTAACTCGAAAGATCCCTACTATTTGTTTTTGTTACACGCTTAGTCTCTACTGTTTGTTTTTGTTACGCGTTTGGTTCCTATCTTAACTAAAAAAACTATTATTTAAATAGGGAAAAATAGTGGGTTATGTAAAGGGGTGGGGTTGGAGGTATGTTTATTTAAATAAATTAAAAAATCAATGACAAAAACAGTATTTTTAAGTAAGACAGGGACCAAACACGTAACAAAAGCAAACAATAGGGACCTTCTGAGTTAAAAAGATAAGTTAGGGACCAAACGCGCAAATTACCCTAAACCATAGGGACCATTCGTGTAATTTACTCTTATTTTTTAATTGATACTAGGTGTAAGACTTGTGTACTACACGGGTTGATTAACAAAAGTTAATCATCAAATGTTTAAGTATTAAATATTTTTTAATGTAAAAAATTTGAAATATATACAAACAAAATAACGAATAACTAGAGTAAATTACACGAATGGTCCCTATGGTTTAGGGTAATTTGCGTGTTTGGTCCCTAACTTATTTTTTTAACTCGGAAAGTCCTTACTGTTTGTTTTTGTTACACGTTTGGTCCCTGTCTTAGCTAAAAAGACTATTTTGCCCTTGATTTTTTAATTTATTTAGATAAACACACTCTCAATCCTACCCTCTTCACCTTACCTTACCTATCCTACCATTTTTTCCTATTTAAATAATAGTATTTTTAGATAAGATAGGGACCAAACGCGTAACAAAAACAAACAGTAGGGACCAAACACGTAATAAAAACAAACAATAGGGATCTTCCGAGTTAAAAAAACAAGTTAGGGACCAAATATGCAAATTACCCCAAACCATAGTGACCATTCGTGTAATTTACTCGAATAACTAATTACATCAATCTATACCAATAAAAAAACTATTGACGTATTTAAATAATTATGTTAGAATATCAGGATATAAACATTAAATATTTTTTTAAAGTAAACTTTCAAAAAAAAATGCAAACGAAAAAGATGAATACATATCTAATTCAATCTATACTAACCTTATAAAAAAACTATTAACACCATACTTATTTATTTAAGCAAGCGTACACAACACATGCACATATACACAAAGTGCTGTGCATGGCTGTTTATTTATGGTTGTGTGTATACAATGATGTAAAACTGACATGAAAATGCTAAAACAAAACACATACAAATATCATATTCATGGATGTAACATATTTTTAAAGAACGATGCTTTGATATGTAAAACTAAACAAAATTAAATTACAAAACCATCAAATTTACATATGAAAAAATATTATGTCATAATCTCATTTGTAACTCCCTAAATGGAACTCTACCTCCCAAATGGGCTATTATGCCTAGACTTATATGAACAATCAAATTTATATGTGAAAAATATTTATTTTAATGTAATAAGATGATCCACAATAAACTATGTAACTCTCTCATATGAAACAGTTTGATAGCACTTCAAAGATCAAATGTACAACCACCAAAATCAAAACAACAGCCAAGTAAAAGAAAACATAAACTAACCTCAGAAAGCCAATTAATCACCATAATCGCAATCATAACATCCATCCTTAGACCATATATGGTGACCACTCTCTTTAAAAAATTTCATTATGGCGTGTATGTATAACTGTCAAAACAATGAAATATTTGTAAGAAATCAAGAAACAAAAGCTTTTAAAGCCTTCTACTCCAATTATTGTTATGTATCAAGAGATAAATTAGAACCGGAAATTTCCAAATCTAAAAATCATCAAGTAAGTGTGCGCATGTGTTCTGTGACAATCTAGAACCGCGTACGCCTCTGTTGTTTTGGATGATATGTTAAGATTTGCAATTTCGGAATCATAAAAAAGGATCAGACAACACCATGATCACAATGTCATATGGGCTAACGCTTTTACGCTCCAAACAAATTTGTAGCAGAAACGGAGAGGTAAGTGATAATCTAAAAGATTTTTTAGTTGGCTACATGGATTTGGATATTTAAATTTTGAATCAGTATTAGTATTATTAAGAGGTGATTTGGTTTTCTATACTGAGGGAGATAAAAATGGATTTTATGCCGAAAGGAAATGGAAAACACATAAAAAAATAGGAAAAAAACTATAAATTGAATCCATTTATTTATATAGTATTAAATATAATTAGTATTATTAGTTGGCATTTTATTAAAATTGAAAAGAAAAAATGACAAATGGAAAATAGTTAGTTCAACGTTATAAGTAATTGACCTGTGTCAAATTAAAAGGAAAAAAAAGGACATATTACATAAAAAAAAAAAAAAAACCTTTTATTTGTTAGTTAGTACTTAGATACCCGTATTATTTTTTTAATTGATAGTTGTATCGGTATTGGTTGGGAACGGCAGTAGTCTAATTAACCTAATAAAAATGTTTTCGTTCGTACGCTTCACAAACAAGAAAAACACGCAGTCTCCATTCTCTCTCGTCGCCTCCTAAAGGGATTCCCGTTTCCTCGCCGCCGACTTCCATCGTCGGATACCGTTGCACCCAACAGAACCGGCCACCGTCGCGCACTACATATTCGATTCAGGTGCGATTTTCTTCATCCTTTTCTTTCGTTCAACTGCATTTTGCCTGCTCTCAAGAAATCATGTGTTTGTTGCAATCGAAATCTATGATGTCTGCAAATTTTAGATGTTTGTGTTCAACTGCATTTTTCTCTCGATTTTCTCTGTTCCCCTGATTCCAGTTCAAATCGAAATCATATGTTTGTTGTCTGCTGTCACTGCAATGGTGTTTTGACACCGCTATAATTTACAGAAAACTCGCCGGCGCAGGGAAGCCACTCTCCAACACTTGTGTTTTTTCCACATCAACTGCGGCTCTGCGAGTCTGAACAATGGAAGCGAAGCCCTCGTCTACTTCTCCCTCAACATTTGTCGATCAGTTAGTCGTAAGCATACCACTCCTGCTTCTCTAACTTACTTCTCGTTCTTTCTTGAGTGTTTATCATTATTCGTTTGTTCACGCGACTTAGGTTCCAGGAGATGTGATACTGGACCTCTCAAGCATGGCCAATCAAACGATCAAACTCGGAGGTGGCCTTCGTCAGGTTCTTTTTTCAATTTAGGGTTTATTGTTTCAGCTATACTTTGATATTCTAGGTGAAACCTACCTAGTATCTTCCTTCTGAACGCAAATTAAATAAGCATTTGAAGGATTGTTTACTTATTTACATTCCACATAATTGTTAGGATGGTGATTCCATTTCTGTAATGAAGGCTGGGACGCTGAGATTCACGAAGCCAAACAAATATTGGGTGGAGAGCTCCCATAAGAGAGTAAGCTTGTTGTTTTATGTTCACTTTTATTGATCAAATTTACAGAACCCAATTTACTATATCCTTCATTGAAGATGCCTTATGTCTCTTGGTATCCAATTTTCTGGAATTATTATATGTTGATCTTTGCATTCTTTACTGGTATTTTGTAGTATGTACCTAGTGCTGGGGATAATGTTCTTGGAGTGGTGGTGGATACTAAACCAGAAGTAAGTTCTACTGAAGTTTTAATTTACAAAAATACCAAGGGGTTTTTTTTATCGATCAGATGAAGTTTCTGAATCTGAGTAAATGACCATTTTACCCTTTTTGTTTAGAACTGATGGTAAATACCAACAAACCATGAAAAAAGTTGAGAAATTCACAACAAATCAAAGCATGACTGCAAACATCAAACCAGTTAACAAAATGTTATTTACAAAAAGGAATCTCCATGAAGAACTTCAAAATGACATCAAATTAAACCATCAATTTATGTCAAGTTAATAACTTAAACAATCTTAATACATCAACATTCACACATTCTTTGTGGATTAAGTCATGTATCCATTAATTCCATTAAGTCAAAAAGAAAAACAGCCCCTTAGACTACTACTTTTTTCGCTCTTCATTCCAACATTTCATTTATTTTTATTTTTCATGTGTTTGTTTCAGAATTTCCTTGTGGATATTAAAGGACCTGCATTAGCATTTCTACCTGTTCTTGCATTTGAAGGAGGAACTAGGAGAAACATACCCAAATTCGAGGTATGATATTCCTTTTTTCTTTTTTTTTTTTCTAATTTATTATTTTCTCATGGACTATATAATTATATAAAGCTAAATTTCACAACAGGTGGGCACTTTATTGTATGTTCGTGTGGTCAATGCAAACACAGGCATGAACCCTGAGTTGTCATGCATGGATGGTTAGTCATATCTTTTTTTTTTTTTTTTTTTTGTGTCATCCATTTTTTAAAGCACAAAATTATTATTAAAAATGACAATGTATTTCATGTGTATGTAGCTAATGGAAAAGCAGCAGAGTATGGTGTACTAAAAGAGGGGTATATGTTTGAATCATCCACAGGCCTCTCAAGAACGTGAGACATTGTTATTGCTTCTTGAATAATTTTGAGTAAATTACATTTTTGGTCCTTGAGAATAGCTGGTTCTTACAACTTTGGTCTCTGTAGGCTGCTGAGTTCTCCACCTTATCCAGTTCTTGAAGCTCTTGGGAAGAAGCTCTCATTTGAGATAGCTGTTGGCATAAATGGCCGTTTTTGGGTATGTGCATCCTATAAAAGGGAATTCTTTACAGATTTAACTTTTTTTTTTTTGTAACATATTTTGAATTTGGTGAAATTGGTATACACAGGTGAATGCGTCACAATCATCTACAGTAATTCTGGTTGGAAATGCTATACTAAAATCAGAATCTCTCAGCTTGGTGCAACAGAAGATTTATTTAGAAAAATTGCTCAAGAACATTCAGTGATTTTTAGTAAAAACTGAAACTATTTTCTCCTGATGTCAACAATTAATTAACATGAAGATCGAATGCAGTTATATATGTTATTTTGATCTTTTCCTTAGCCCCATGTATTTTCAACAAATTAATCAACACAAATCAATATAAGAAACCATGATATAGAATTGGGAAGGAAAAAAAGGACTTTATTCAACTGTAAATTGTGCTTATTATGCCAACAAGTTTGCCACCACATTAAATATTAAATAAAAAGGACGAATATATCGGATGATATTAATGACTCCATTAAACTTCATTCGATTTATATGTTGATTGATTAAGATCGAGTCCCAAGGATGTCAAAATGTCCACAAACAAAGTCATAATGTCCACCAATTAGTTTGATTTTGTTACTGGTTACTCCAGATTTAACCTGAGGGTAGGTTAGTAAATTCGCCAATGAATTCATCACTGACTCCTGCATACATGTACAAGTACAACAACAATAGAAATCACATTTATATGAAATTCAAGCATGTGATTTTACTTTTTAGTTAAAGATTATGGTAATTTTTATATTTATTTACCTTCTCAACAAGTGTTCGAAGTTCAAGACCAGATGCTTTTGGATTCTTTCCAACCACCTTTGCCTTAGCAGGCTTACCAATGCTAACCCAATCATCTACCGAGTCACTTCATCACAAATGAAATAAATTAAGCTTTCATAATTAATTAATTATGTTGTGTTAAAATAAACAAAACAATTTTTTATTTTGAATATAAAGCATAATTATGTTATAATAAAATAAAAACGAACTTACGGTGATGAAGTTTTTCCATCAGGAAGACATACGAGTCTCTCAATTCCACCACATCGACAGTGCCCAAAGACTAAAATGGCCTCAACCTAAAAAAAACGATTTTCCTTAATTAACCTTTCACATTGATCCAAATTTTATATATACAAATACTTAAAAATAATTGTGTAGAAATATAAATAAATTGCCAAAACAACCTTGCAAACTAAGATTGCATATTTAATAACAGCACCAACTTCGCAGTACCTTTGCTGTAAAACAAAAACAAACATAACTATCACTAATAATCAAAAAATTACAATTTCTTATATTAATACTTTTTTGCATCTAAAATATCTATAATGCTATGATACAATGAATAATATGTATAATGCGCACAAAATAAACTTTGGAATTCAACTTCTGTTATAAAAATGATATTGAAGAGTTTTTTATTTTATTTTATTTTGAAGATGATTAATTTTCAATATCCCATTGAGCTCAAAAACTTATATGTACATCTTTGACAAACTAGTTGTAGTTGAAAAAACTAACTTCTAAGTTATAAACTATTTATGCCTTATTGGTCTCATGAAACATTAAATTGCAATAAATTCAAAAAATAAATTAATTTATACGTGTCAAACACAATCTAAGTAAGGAAGTGACCAACTAACTATTTACAATTCAATCACACACCATACTGATTGATTCAGATGTGGTATAATAACCAATTCTTTCAAAGACAAATCTAAAAAAGTAAATCTAGAAAATAAATGGAAATGGAAATGGAAATATCAAATATATAGTTGAACTGTTGAAGAAAGATTGTGAAATTGAAGGTACTGATTTTGTCACCTGATTAAATACAGGGACCATGTTGGCAATATTACGGGTTATGAAAGCTTCCCCGGGTCGCAGGTTCAGGATAGTTATTGGGCAAACTCGGGAGTCCGAACAAGCAAATATTAGAAACTGTACCAATTTTATAATTATTTAAAAATTTAAATCTAGAGTAATATACAGAAATCCTTGTATGAAATATTAATTATTATAAAATATAGTTTTCTAAAGATCAATAATTTTGATAATTAATGGTCATATTACCTTGGGTTCCGCTTTGTCGGCCAATTTACGGTAGGCAGGCATATTTTTGCTGTAAATTTGTATATATAAGTTATTATACAAATTAAATTTTATGAATCTAGTAGTATAACTTTTTTTTTTATATAAATTATAAAGTCATTACAAAAAAATAAAAAAATCTAAGGGATTGTTTGATATTCTTCTTATTGGGTCTAACTTGTTTAAATTCAAAAAGTTTGATACGACAAGTAGTTGTGTTTGACTTATGATATCTTTCTTACTGGGTCTCACTCGATAATATATAGACACGATTCAATCTGATTGAATCGACAACTATCAAACAACTTCAAATTTATAAAAAGTCCAATGTTAACGGTTAACCCACATTGGATTCAATGAAATTAAATAGAATGTTACTTACCATAATAGACTTTTATATTAGTAGTAAATGAGGCTCGAGTAGCTTACTTGAACTCGTTGAGCTTGAAGTATTTAAACCCATCGTTGATTCTTTTTATGGGGTCAAATGGTGGTGATGGTGGTGGTGGTCCAGTTATTACTTGCGACGTTGTAATATTCTCCAGATTAATTTGATTTGTGTCATCTTCTAATTCTACTTCCTTTCCATTTTTACTAATCAAACAATTAAAGATAAAAACAATTAATGTAAAAATAAACCATAGTTATCGATGATTTGATGTGTAGTAATCGATCCATTTGTTGAAATAAATAAATTAATATATCACTTACCTTGGTATTTCTGTTGGTACATTTGCTTTTATATTCGAGTATTCTGACATATCGGGCTGTCCTTAAAGTTTCTGCAGCAACTTTTGTATATGATTTCAAATCAATTGAATTAATTAATTAGAATAACGACACATAATACCATAATATTTCAACATTTTGTTTATTCACATGTCACATGTCCTATTATAATATTTTTACAATGTTTCATATATGAAAAAGTGTATGAAAAATATATGCTTAGAAAGTAAGATTTATTAACTTTTCCTTTTCAAAACTTATATTAAAAAGATGCTCGAAAATCACAATGAAACCGAGTTACAAAAACAGCTAGAAGGTTGCAAAAACAAACTTACCCAACTGAAATTTGCTAAATAGAATAGCGCCAATTTTTAATCCCTAAAAAAAAAGCTCCTAGATGTCATATATGTGTTTTGGCATTGGATGTCCTTTGAAAAGTCATTTCGTTTTTTGCCTTCTAAAGT
Source organism: Lactuca sativa (assembly GCF_002870075.4). Taxonomy (NCBI): domain Eukaryota; kingdom Viridiplantae; phylum Streptophyta; class Magnoliopsida; order Asterales; family Asteraceae; genus Lactuca; species Lactuca sativa. The sequence continues at coordinate 127,244,779 of NC_056626.2, forward strand.
CTTCCTTGGTATGATAGAACCTATAAGCTTAACTTTCTTTTTGTGTGACTAGTTAGTTGAAGAAGATGTACTAGCTTTATTGATAAATATAAAATGTCATGCGTTATGCACCGATATAGAATATAAACTAAATAAAGAAATTACATATTTATACGTCTTGACAAATGTAATATATATATATATATATATATATATATATATATATATATATATATATATATATATATATATATATATATATATATATATATATATATATATATATATATATATATATATACACACACACTATCATATAAGGGTATTTCATTACAGTCTTTAGTAGAATACTTACCCAAAGGATTCCTGTAATTGATCATGGATCCATTATTGGTGGCAAGATCAAAAGAAAAGTCAAAATTTGAAGACAACCCAAAAAAACTCTTTATTTTGCTCTCATTTTAGAAGATCATTGTGAAGATACAAAACAGTATGAATTAATTAATCAAAATAACCAGTAATTTGATATTTAAAATGATCAAAAAATTGATTTTCAAGAACAGATACTTATTATTCCCATAGATGACAATATACATATACACATATGTTATATCTATATATTATTTTCTTTCATGTAACATATACAATTCATATAATCTTTAGTTTGAACTTTGAATATGGAGAATGTGCATATGAAGGGCTGATCATATATTTATCTTTTAATATTTTTTCTTCATTATTACACTATATATGTGACACGTAACATTCATTCGATTATAAAAAGAAAATTATGTAAAGTTTTGGTTCTTATTTACCACTTGCCTTGTGAAAAACAAACTGAACATTGCACCCCTACACGAATAATCGAAGGACTAAATCTGCAAAGCAGTGAAACTTTAAGGACCATATAATCAAACATGACATGACCCTGGTGGCAATTACTTGGGAGTGTACTGGGCTTGGTAGAAATTATGAATGTTTGGCGTCGGGATGAGCAAACCATCCTCTCCCTGATCCTTTCGCTGACATCAGTACCTCGGTAAGCTTTCATCCCTCTGATTCATTTATTCTACCTTTTCGGCCATTAAAGTTGCAGTGACTGAAGCTTTTTGTGTATCGGCTTATTATTTTTCCTTTGTTCAAGTTTCTAATTGTGCAGAGTGTGAAGATGGCAACTCCTCCAAACCCTACTGACGGGAACCCCCAAAATCAAGGTCTATTTCTCTACGTACAAGTCTATAGTATATATTTTATGTATATCCGAGTTTAATTTTATCGCTATTTAAGCTTAATTATGTTGATATACTTGAAGGGAACTTTAATCATAGTGTTTTTGGGTTGATTAGTAGAAATCGAATCTAAGTATGGAGTTGATTTTATTATCAACTTTAAATTTGATGTTAAATACCTAGTTTCCGATTGGTTTCAAGTGAATTGACTCGACTTCCCCCTTGCACACTTGACTCAATGACCACAGTTCTGGAAGCTGTAAAGCCAGTGACCAATGATCAACAAGATGCCGACAAAGGAGCTACCAAGGAACCATCAATATTCGTAAACACAGAACCGATACGAGAAGAACAAGTGCAGAATGCTGTAAAGTTCCTTTCACACCCAAAGGTTAAAGGATCTCCTGTTATGTATAGAAGATCTTTTCTTGAGAGGAAAGGTCTTACAAAGGAGGAGATAGATGAATCATTTCGTCGTGTCCCTGTAAGAAAATTTTATCTACTTTTCTTTGATTATTCATTTTCTTTTCCATTTCCCTTCATTCCTTACATTGTAAAACTGTAAATGGCAGGATGAATCCCCTGGTGTTTCAACTACTCAACCAGCTGTTGTAAATCAAGGTGTCCCATCACAGCCTACCTCAAGTATTCAACCACAAGCTCCAACTCAATCTCTGCAACTGCAACCTGTAACTGCTCCCAGTTTGAGGAGTAGGTTTCATTGGTCACATGCGTTGCTTGCTGTTGGAGTTCTTGCTATATCAGGAGCTGGAACTGCTGTAGTTTTTAAGGTAAAAACAAACAGCAGACAATTTCTAACAGTCGACATGTGTTTTTGCTGTGCTATAATTAGCTGACATGTATTTGGTGTTAGAATGCTGTTGTTCCTAGATTGAAATCTTGGATACGTAAAGTTGTACATGAAGAAGATGAAAAAGAGGACCTTGACAATGAAACAAACAGAAAGCCGACATTGGCTGAAGAAGCAGCTGCTGCTGCAAAAGCTGCAGCTGCAGCAGCATCTGACGTGGCGCGTGCTAGCCAGGAGATGTTGGCCTCAAAAACTGAAGGTAACATCCATTTCTTTATCTTAGTTTTCTTCATTTTGACTTTAATGTTTCTGTTAGGGTAGTTAATTACCTTCTTTGACCAATATATGCAACATACTATATCTTTTACCCTCAATAGCAACCAACTTGCATCTTTCTACCAATATACACCGCTTTGTAAACCTTTATAACGCTGACGTGGCATTCGTTTTTACCATGTCATCTGCCACGCGTACAAACACACAAACATGGAATTTTGATAAGAATTGTGTTGTTTGTATAATTGTATCTGATATAATCTTTGCTGTTTACAGAGAAGAAATACTTTGGGGAACTTTTGAGTCTTTTGGATGTGCAAGTCCAGGAAATGAAGTCAATGAGCAACTCAATAAAGAAGTTAGAAGGTAAACCATAAATTGTTTTTTTTGGACTTATAATAATGGTTTTCCTTTTCCATTTCCTAACAACTTATGAAACCTACATATATCTTAATTGCAACTTTCTACTTTTCAGGACAAAGCAAGAACATTTCAGGGAGAGAAGTTCAAGTCACAAGCACAAGGGTGAGTTAGATATAAGACATATTTCCACTATGCCTCTATAAATTTATAAACACCATTTTGAAGTTATATTTCATTTGTTTAATTTATATTTTTTGGAATATGGCAGCCACCTTACACAAATGGCAGGACAGATTACGACTCCCGGTCAGTTAGATCCTTGTCACCACCACCTGCATCTGTAGTGGAACCCCCCTCTGCTACACCCTCCCACCCTAAATCTTATATGGAGGTGTAACTTTTTTGTCTTCTTGCTAGTTGCTACATACATGAATGCTCAACCATTACTTTAAAAAAAAAAAAAAAAAAAAAAAAAAAAACTTTTTTTCTTTGATTTGCAGATAATGTCTATGATTCAAAGAGGCGAAAGGCCTCCCAACATCCGAGTAAGTAGAATCTTTTTTTTTTTTAATTTTTTTTTTCCGGGTGTGTTTTGAAGTGTTTACTTTATATTTATTTCGCTCAGGAAATAAATGATCAACCACCAAACCCTGATCAACCTGTATCAAATCCTCGCTTAACACCAAAACCTAAGGTTTTCATTGATCTGTAAAAAGCATAAATGATAATATAGTTATGATACATAGTTTACTATTTTTTATATAAAAAAATTAACATATTTTACCACTAACACTACTTTTCATGTTTTTACTGACTAGCCTTGGGAGTCACAGGCACAGGCACAGGGTGGCGGCTCAATCTATGAAAATAACAATGGACTTAACGAGTATGGGGCGGGACCCACATCTGTCTATCAGGCTAACGGGGAAGGTGGTGGGGCGCCATGGTGGCAACAAAAGAATGTGAAGATTTCTGAAGTGGAAGGTGAAGAGAACAAGGTGACTACTGGGTACAGTGAGCGACCTGTTCAGCGGTCTGCGTGGGTCCCACCTCAGGCGCCACCTGTAGCCATGGCTGAGGCGGCAGCCGCCATCAGGCAACCGAAGAAATCACCGTTTGAAAACGAACAAGGACAGCAGTTGACGGATGAACAGTTTCTGGCTAGGTCAACTGAGGTGACAGATGAGTTGCAGAGGATCACGAAAATATCTGAATCAGGCGGTGTGGAGGCGGCAGATGGTGGTGCAGGGGGGAGCAGCTCAGTGGTGATGAATACAAGTGAGATTCAGAGAGAGGAAGAAGGGTCGTATTATGAGGCTTGAACATGTTTGATTTGAAGGTATTTGGTTTGATACTTAGTGATATACTAAAGATAATTACATTACATATTTTGATATGATATTATTGATGAAAAAAATTATGTGCTCTTGGTCTTGGATACGAAATAGTCACATGTGTGCTTAATCCTTATGATTTCAGTTATTCCGATTTATATTAACTGTTACAAATTACCCTTGGATCCAACTAGTGACATTGAAAGTTGATATTCAATTTGATTTCTTTTCCCAATTGACTATATATTATTATTATTATTATTATTTATTTATTTATTTATTTTTTTTTGAAATTGCAAATAATTATTTATCTCCTCTCCTACTTCCTAGTTAGTTGTTAGTTTAGAACTTTCATGTTAGCCATGTGCAATTAAACAAGACTAGAATCCATTTGAAATGGAATTCGAGAAAGTGTAAAACAGTAAAAGTACTTCGAGAGAATTGGAGCAAGTTGAAATGAAATTGGAAAGAAAGTGATGTCTTTGAAGTGTTTTAGTGTGATATTTATAGCTGGTATATATATATATATATATATATATATATATATATATATATATATATATATATATGACCCATTGTTTAACAATAAATAAGAGAAAGAGAAGCGACTGCGAGGTGGTTGGCAACGAATTAGGTAACCCAACATCATTCCATTCTGAAGATACCATGCATACGGAATGATGTAGCAGGCGGTACCACCTTCATCTTGCTCCCATAGATCGTCGAATCTATACACTCTAGAGTTTAAGGTAAAAATCATTTTATACACGTATAATGGTATATGGTAAAAATCCTATTGATACACATGCTACAATCTTAGGGTTTGGGAGGAGGAAAAAAAATCTAAAATCGATATGAATCCAAATCGACTTGAAGGATTGTGTGAGCACTTTTCAAATTTGATATTTAAACCCGATGTCTAGGTTACACGAAATCCAGATTATGAGGATAATCCTATTAGATTTTCTATGCAACTATCTACTAGATATGGCAACTGAAGCATTCATAAATTATCCTAAATGTACCATAGGATCTAAGTTTTACTATTATAACAACTTACTTTTAAAATTGACTTAACAAACCGTTGGGTTTTTATTCAAAAATAGTCCAGTTATAGTCTAAAATTTGACGTAATTAGCAACGGAATCATTTTTGTTTTGAATAAACTAAAACCATTTTATACCCATTAACGATCATTTTGTAAGAACTTAGAAAGATTAAACATAACCAAAGAAGAATAAAGTGTAACAATCTTTGAAAATTTTGGTTCATTTTGGCAATTAAAAAGTTGATGAATATGGTTTTAAAACTCCAAGTAGAAGTTCTCTATAATAATGTATCCACCAAGCAAGTTTTGAACCACTAAAATATGCTAGTGAACACTTGTATAAAGTTGTTCTTAATCTTTAAGACTTATACCAAATAAGTGCTTAAAGAGAAGCAACTTTAGGGCCTTTTTTTCTAGCACCAAATGGAAGAAAGAAGAAGAGTTGGAGAGCATCCAAAATCTGAAATTTAGATGCCATTTTATGGAGAAAATATTGAGTAAAACAACTAGCCAAAACTCATATCTTAAGCCTTTCTTTTATACCAAAACTCATATCTTAAGCCTTTCTTTTATACCAACACTTACTATAAAAGGTGGACATAAAACAACACTTACTATAAAAGGTGGACATAAAATAATAGAAGCATGAAGCTTTCTGCATGTCATGAGGTAATAAACAAATCAAAAGGCATGTCTAACACCATTAATTCATATAGGTCAAATGAGACAAAAATGAAATGCTCTTTACTTTATTCAATTAACTAGTTACATATGTTAACTTGATGGTTACTCAAAGTGACCAAAAAGTTGTACATAACATTTAAATACATACCTTATTTGTATTAAGCTAGTTTTGTTATCTTTATTATTATTATTATTATTATTATTATTATTATTATTATTATTATTATTATTATTATTATTATTATTTCCTAGAAACAATAATTCCCAATATGATACAGGTCCGTTCAGTGCCAACTCTCCGACAAGTACATATGAAACTTGGTTACAACCACTTGCCTACTTTCATCTGGTGAGAGTCAACCAATCTAATTCATATTAGTCTTACTTCATAATTGCTCCCATAGTTATAACTGCCTATTAACTTTTAGAATAATAATATTATTCATGGATTGAACATGTTAATATATAACACAACAAGTATTGATGTGATGACCATATCTCAATTTATCAAAACAATATAATAATTGTTGTTTTAATGTTCCAATATCCAAATACTAAATTCAATTTAAAATTCCATTTCTAGAATAATGAATTCCTATAGCTGAAGTGTGACCAGTCATACTTAGCTTAAATGGAAGAATTTTATTAATGAGCCCGACTAAATTTAATTTGTGTGAATTATGTGGATACTATCATCTCCATATTTTCCTTTACTCTAAGTATAATTAAATATCTTGGAGAATATGATTGGTGCTATGATATGACATAAAGTCTCTTAGCATAATTAAATATGCTCTTGAAGTCATAAAAGATTTCTAGGTTATCCCTGAATGGAAGGACTCAACCTAGTTTTTCAATGATATTGTTCATCCAGTCATATTTGATATCAACTTTTGAAGTAGTGGTGTATTCTTATTTACTATATTGTGCATTTATGTTTTGCATAGACCCCATTCCTACAAAAGTTACTCTTTATTCCATAATGAAGTCATAATCCAATTATAATTCATAATATTATATATATATATATATATATATATATATATGTGTGTGTGTGTGTGTGTGTATGTGTGTTTTGAAGTTAGCATCTTGTGTAGCTCTTTACATAAGGATCTTCTTCTAAACTGATTACCTCGTGTATATTCTCTTAGTTCTTAAGCACTCATAGAATGTTCTCAAAGTCATCAAGTGACTTACCCATACATCCAATTGGTATCTTATGATATGTTAATAGCATGATCATATACTAGGTTTATGCATAATATGACATTAATGATGGATTCATTTGCCAAGAAAATTGAATATACATCGTTCTATCTAGCTCAAACCTATGTGCTAAGTCATTTTAAGGCTAGCTCAAACTTAGTGCCATGTGGCAATGTCAAGAGTCCTTTAAAGGAATCATGTATCTTGATCACTTTCAAGACGTTGTCGATATATGAATAAACATTTTAAAACTTTAACATTCATCTTTATCTATCTTTGTATTTTTTACATTCCAAGAACATATGTTGTCATTCCTATGTCTTTCATCTTAGAAACACATTCTGAGTCAATGTGAAAAAACCTGACATGGTCATAATATAATTTCTCATGATTAAGGATGTCTCATTCATACAAGATTATGACTATCACTATGTTCCCACTAGTTCTTAGTAAACACAAATGTCATCTCCATTTAGATATAAAAGTGCACCATGTATTCATATATTAAAATGATGATTCCAACCTTGAGATGTTTGCTTTATATCCACAAATGGATCTTACGCTTTACATATTTCGTTAGGATAACTAGGATTAATAAAAACCTTCAGGCTAAGCTATATAAATATCTTCTAGTAGATGTCTATTAGGAAAAACGTTTGTTTTTTTAATTCTATTTGTTATATCTCATATTAAGAATATGTAGTTATATTAAATAATATCCTTGTTGATCTACTCATAGATACTTCTGAAAAGGTTTGATCATAGTCAGTGTCATGAGTATGATAATGACCATAGTCAATGACATGATTATGAGAAAATCTTTTTATGACAAGTCTTGCTAAATGTGTATGATATCCATTTATGTATTCTTTCTAAAAGAATCTCTTAATCCTTCTAGACTTTTTACAGATAGGAAGATTAATCAAGCCCGTACTTGATTATTAGACATGGATTACATCTCAGTGTTCATGACTCTTAGTCATTAATCAAATAGCATTTTGGTAGTTGATGGATTTGCTAAAAACTATCAAGTAAACTCATCAATGAGGGTTTCCACATTTCTCAAGTTAGATGATTTTTACCAATAATGAAAGTAGTTTTTATTTATGAATAACTATTATTTATGTTTAACAATTTCTTGTTAAAACTAGTGCCAACTTGTGCTACATCAGGATAACCCTGATTTGAATCAATTGAATATTATGATTTAATCTATATTTAAATCATTGCCTTATATGTTGCTTGGATAGCTTCTGGAATCCTCCCAAAACCGTCCACCTCATGGGACTTCTAGAATGTTCCCATCGTTCAATTGTTGAACAATTAACATTTATTCTTTGTACCTCCAAATTAATTCCGATTAATCTCAAATTAATTTTAATTAATTTCAACTAGTTTCTAATTAATTTATTGATCATTCAATCAATTAATAAACAATTTCCTCATTCTCTTAAAATTATTTCTAGCTATTCTTGCTCTTGAGAGCAACCCAAAAAGGACGTTGTTACTACTCTCAAAGTTACACCAATTAGTTATGACATTGGACACTTATTTCCAATAAATCCTTCAAAGAACAATCTCAAATTAAGGTACTGATAAGATACCAAGAACTAGTGTTTTATAACCTTTCATTTTTTTTATTACCAAAGATCACCAATCAACATTAAATGATGATGTATCCAATAAATAAAGAATGATGGTTTTAATGCAATTATTAGGAGATATTATCTGAAAATAATATTTTTCATAATATTTTCCTTAATAAAATATGATATTTCCATTACCGTTAGAGGCGCTGCCCTTATGTCCAACGTCCTTAAAATTACAATAAATTTAAACTTTTGATTTTTCCATTTATTTAATATAAGATACAAATTATTTCACCATTTAACGAAAACCGTTATCAACATCCATACTAAAACATCAAATTGCGCCCATGTGTACAATCACGACTTGCCTTTCCCTTTTGAGTACTTGAAGTTCTTGAAAAAGTTGTTTATATGGAAATGGTAAGCACGAAGCTTAGTGAATTCTAACACAACACCATACATTAGTAATATGTACTTTACATCTGCCACACATATATATCAAGATGCCATAAACTTTTAATCTAATTATACAAATTAGATAAATAAAGAGTAAAAGGCACTTGCTAGCTAAAGTCTAGCATAAAAGGCACATCACATCTCAGGTCATATACCAACCGACACTTACCGACACCTTACACATTCAGATTAAGCACTCACCAACACATGTATAATCCCCACAAAACATTCCAATAACATACACATACTAGGCACTGCACCACTTAGTATCATTCTTATACAATCAAATATAAGTATATCACACACGATCTCATGCAAAGACATACATATCAACGTAATGTAGTAAAAAACTCACCTCGAATCAAATGTAGATCACAAAAAGCAATCATCAAAGCTCCAATGAAATAAAGGTACTTCCTTTCCCATAGAAGTGTTATAGATCATTAATAAGCAACCCTTAGCCATTAATTCAACTAGTTAGTCCTTGGGTTCATTTTCAACTTTTAACACCAAAACTTCAGTTTGTTCAAGACATGTTTCCTCCTTAAACACGTTAAGTCCGATTATTATCTCACACTCAGAAAATTTAGCTCAATACATTTTCAGGGATATTTACACTAAGTCTAATTATTTTTTTTTATGATTTACGGCGATTTCTTGAAAATCACTTTTCAAAGTTGTCACAACAATCCTGGACAAGCCTACAAAGATGGCCAATGAAAATTGGTGGAAAGTAACTAGACTCAATTTGTGAGCTTTGTGCACTTGTTTTAGGTTTAAACGATTTTCCTAGAATTAAATATGATTTTTACAAGAGAAGGGCAGATTGCCGAGTTTTTGCATAGATTTACAACTTGGGTTTTTCCTTCTCTTAACCCATTAATTACTTAACCAAATGAGACAAGGCCATCTCTCCCTTCGATTTCACATAACACGTGTACCCATGCACATCTTTTCCTTACTTGGCAAAAACAACCCTTATTCCACTAATCTTCACATAAATAGTTCCAACGTGACCAAACAACCCCTACACACCATGAAATTAACAAATTAAGTTTCCTCAACTAAATTCCATGAATTTATTAATTAATTAAATCTAGGGTATTTTTAAATAATTAAATAAAAACATATAAAAAATTCAAAGCGTTACACTAGGACCTTGTTGGGTAGGGAGGAGATGTAGCCCCTTGACCGTCTTCCCGCTTTATTATCGAACCGATATCAAATTCGTTTTATACAAGTGTAGTTAGACTTTATTGATAATCAAGAAAATTATTATATTACAATAACAGTTTATCTATAATCAATAGTTAGACTTTATTGATAATCAAGAAAATTATTATATTAAAATAACATGATGGAAAGTAACACCACCAAAAGCTATATAATGTTTGACTGGTTGGTTGGTGATGCCAAAATTAAAACAGGTAGCTGGGCATCTTTTTTAAAATCCGTTGGAAGATATGCTTTTTATATTCCCCTAACCCTTAGTTATATTTGATTCTTATAAAATATTTTAAAAAATTCCACTCGAAGTCCGTTCCAAACTAAGATGATAAATTAATTTATTAATTGACGAGAAAACTTAAGTTGGTCTCAAAGCGTTGGAAATAGATGCTTAATTATTTCATAGATATAAAAAGAAAGATATAATTGTGGTTGGTGGGTAGTAGGATTCCCACTTTGAGAGTCCAGATTAATTTTCCTTTCTAACTTTTATTTTTAGTTTTATGCAAGGTCCATAGATGTCTTTCTATTATTAATACATGTATCTATTTTTATCTCTTTCTAATCTTATTTTTATGAGATCGGAGCACTTTTTATATTTATTTTCTAGTTATTAGAGCATCTTTTATATATATATATATATATATATATATATATATATATATATATATATATATATATATATATATATATATATATATATATATATATATATATATATATATATATATATATATATATATAGGATTAGGTTCATGTGGGACGACCTAATTTTGTGAGACCGTGAGACGTATTTTTTTTATTTTTTTTAGTTAATTCAAGTTCCGAAAATAATATTTAAAAAAAAGAATTTTTGGATTTTTCCATTTATTTTGCATTTTAAAATTATTTTTCAGAATATGTACAATGTAATCTTCTATTAGAATATTTCACGTATTTTTCAAAAATATTTTTTATTTTTAGTTAATTCAAGTTCCGAAAATAGTATTTAAATTTTTTTTTTAGATTTTTCCATTTATTTTGCATTTTAAAATTATTTTTTAGAATATGTACAGTGTAATATTCTATTAAAATATTTCACGTATTTTTCAAAAATAAAAACGAGATTTTTTTAATTTTTTTAGTTAATTCAAGTTCCAAAAATAATATTTAAAAAAAAGAATTTTTGGATTTTTCCATTTATTTTACATTTTAAAATTATTTTAGATTTGGTCTCACGGTCTCACAAAATTAGAATGGTCTCAAATGAAACTATATATATATATATATATATATATATATATATATATATATATATATATATATATATATATATATATATATATATATATATATGGAAAAGTTCAATAAAGAAACATAATTATGAGTTCTTCAAAGAACCAAATCTTTTTTTTCAATTTCTAGAACTTATTCTTTATCGAAAAAAAAAATCTAAAAATATCTGAATTCATATATTAACATTGTGAATGTGAAAAATATTTTTCGGATTCACCGTGTGAATCCGGATGCACGTTGTGAATTTTCGAAGATTCACATTTTGAATTTGACGTAAAAAAAATCGAATTTTATATCATTGGAAAAAGGATAAAAAGTTATGAATTTCTGTATTTTTAGGTTTTTTTTTTTTTTTTTTTTTTTTTTTTTTTTATTTTTATTTTTATAAACAATAAGTTCTAAAAGTTGAAAAAAAGATTAGTTTCTTGGTTAATTATGGTTCTCTATTGAACCTCACCCTATACATATATATATATATATATATATATATATATATATATATATATATATATATATATTATTTTGTTATATTATTTTTTCATTAAGTTTATCAAACAGTCTTTTTTTTATCAGGAGTTCATTTATTTTTATCCCGTTGCATATATAATATTTATGCAATTGAAAAGTTTTTAAGAAAAAAAAATTAATATATTGCAATACATAAAATTAAACTAAGGGGGTGTTTGGATTAGCTTATTAACTTATTGTTTATTGCTTATTTGTGGTGGCCAATAAGCAATAAGCAATAAGCATGGGGAGAAATGCTTATTAAAACTAGCTTATTTAGCTTAATAAGCTGAATTTTATCGAAACACTCAAATTAGCTTATTGTGAGAATAAACAATAAACACCTCTTTTTTTTCCTATCCAAATACCCCTAAATGCTAATACATCCTGACTTTATTTGTTTTTATTCCGTTACACAACATTACATATATAATTATGAAAATAAAAATAATAATAACAAAATATGACTAATATATATATATATATATATATATATATATATATATATATATATATATATATATATATATATATATATATATATATATATATATAGTATTGAAGATTAAAATGAAAAAAAATATAGTAAAAAATATTAGAATTTGAAGGGATAGATATAATAGGGGGAGTAAAATTGAACATTAATGAATAGAGGGGGATAATTGTACAAACTATGAAACCCATAAAAAAACGTTTAGTAGAGTGGATTTTACTATTGATCTAAAAGAAATCCACTCCAATTAATTTTCAATTATTTTATAGAAATTATAGTATTCTTAGGAAGTAATTGCTAGCTTATCGATATAGGCATAGGTTGTATATTTTATTCATTCCAAATACTTTCCTTCTCCATCAATCTTGTACTCGTATTCCCTCATTTTCAATATTAATATAAACATATCAATTATTTTTGAAAACGAAAAATAATTATATTAATAACAAGACAAAAACAAAAGCCCTCCTCTAGCAAGAAACTAGAAGAGTATCGCCAACGAAAAAAAACACAATATTTACATACACAGTTAGGACTCACACACCATTCATACCAGCTATCAGAGAAATAATTTCTCCTATATTTCAACCAAATATACACCTGAGATTTTATATCATCAGCCACTTTTGTTGGTGACATTCTCCTTTGTCTGAAAATCCACTCACATCTAGCCTTTTAGATTAGACAAGCAACCCCACAACATATACCTAAGAGGCTCCTTCTCCTTTTCACACAAGTTCCCCATTGTGAGCAAAACCGCACTAAATCTCCAATGCTATTAACTTGGGTTTTATTGATTCCGCAACATTTGAAGAGCCACCTCCATACTTCGTCTGCAAACGGACAACATAATAAAATATGATTGGTATCTTCATCACTGGAATTGCATTGTGAACATATTGTGGAGTCAACATTTAAGTTCCTTTTCTGAAGTGCACATCTGGTTGGAATGCTATCAAGGTTCGCCCTCCAAATGAACACAACACCTTAACTGGAACCTCATGTATCCACTTTATGGTTTTCTCCCTTGGTGCATTGTTTGGACTATCAATTTTTTCTCATAAAGCGTCAACATGGTAAGCTCTGTCGGTTGAGATGCTACACTACCAACAGTCCAAACTCGTGGTTGGTTGGAATACACCAAATTTTGATACTAGTCTGTTTAGGTCACCGGTTTGGTTGTCTTTTACCGGTCTAGATTTCCAATCCCAACTTATCTCTCTGATTTTGCAAAATTTCTTTCGTTCCAGTTTATATAACTCGGGAAACTCAGCTTTAAGTTTTGTGTCGCCACACGATTTACAAGCATATCAAGTAGCTTGTGGTTCTTTCTACAAAGGTTTCCACCTTAATTCTTTGTTCATATTTCATTGTTTATATTCCCTTTTGTTTTCATCTTATTTATACCAAGTAGTATTAAATCCAAATTCTTGATATTTGTTGGATCCGTCATTAAACTTTCTTGAAACCTACAAAGGTTTCCACCAAATTGATTTTCTCCTAAACTTGCAAAAGGTTCTATTGATTTCCTACTACATACATCATCAATAAAATCGTGAAACATGTTATCATCGATTTTCTCTAAAAATTGAAAAAGGTTTAATCGATTTCCATTAAACCTGTAAATTCCCAATCAATTTCTATTCAAAACTTGTTAAGGTGACAATGGATTACAACATCAGTAAAATGCAGATTTTGGTGGTCAATCATTGTAACATCCCATATTTTATATATATTTGAAATAACATAATTTATCAAAATCTTATGCTATTAAACAATATCTTGTTAAATGTTTATTAAGACATTAAGTCATCTTAAGATTTTAGTCCCAAATGAACACGTACTATTTCGAAATGTTAATACAACTTGGGGTTACAAACTTCATCTCAAAACAAACCAAGATGAAGCAAAAGATAGATATAAAAACTAAGTTTATTAGTAGGTAGATCATCTACCAAGATTCATTGAGTTTAAGTGCAAAAACTATCATTCTAGTCATTTACCAAAGGATCCTTTGTAAGGACCATAAATTTCTACGCCTTTATACATGAACCGTGAATACATTGCATCCTCCTTAATAAATGAAAGTTTTTTGCCACATGTTAATCTCTCATGAGTTTTGACACTTGTCATTTTGTGGTATTTTTGAAATAAATATTATCCATTTGTCAGTTTTTGGTTTATTTCAATTTTTAAAATTAAAGTCATATATTTATATATGTAAAGTATTAATTTAATTGCAATAAATATATTTCTTCCTTTCTTATTTTAAAGTTGTACGTTACAAAATATTTTCTGTTTACACTTTAATGTTTAATCTTTATTAAATCAACCCGTGTAATACACGGGTCTCACACCTAGTTTAAAATATACTATGTGAGAGCAAGAAGAAAACAATATTTCATGAACTACATGGATTATAGAAACAATAAATATGTTTTTTTTATTGAAATCATTTACTTTAAACAAACTTAATGCAAGATGCATTATATGCTATGCAAGATCACATGCTAGTGCAAAAGATATGGGGTCTTCCCGGTTCTTGGTCTCATAGGATTGTTTAATTCATTGTTGAAGCTCACATGTGTATTAATCTTCCTCTAATGGTTTAATTCATTAAAAAGATTGAAAATGGTGAAAAACTTAATATTGATAGAGATTAAGAGTGATTGAATTTGTTTGATGATTAAGAAGGCATTATAATTTTTTAACACTTCACACTGAACCCAAAAAAATGTAATTATACTTCTAAAAAACATAAAAATATGTATTTATACTTCTAAAAAAATTATTTATACTTTTGAAAACATAAAACTACGTCTTTATACGGGTCTCTGTTAAAAAAATAAAATATAAAAATATGTATTTATACTTCTACATACATAAAAAAACATATATTTATATGCCTAAAAATATATTTATACTTCTAAAAATGAAATAATTCTTCTAAAAACATAAAAAATACATATTTATGCTTTTAAAAAAATATATCTATACTTTTGAAAACATAAAATTACGTATCTAAATTTCTAAAAAAGGTGAAAGTAGATATTTATGCTTTTAAACAATGTATCTATACTTCTAAAAACCTAAATACTTCTAAAAAACATGTTAATATTTTTAGAAATGTATTCATACTTCTAAAAATACGTATTTATGCATATAATATGGAAAAAATTAATTAAGGTAAAGAAGTAAAAAATTGTCAACCTAAGTGTTTCTTTGCAAAATATATTTCATGATAATGTGAAAACCTATAATAGCATGTAAAATATGCAAAAATAGAAAAGACTTGCAAGGTTTCAGTTTTAACATAATAATTCATACTAATAAATGAAAATCTGTTTGTCACATGTCACATTTTCATGCATTTTGATGAATATAATTTTGTAGTTAATTCTTAGAAATTAATTTTCACTTGTTATTTTGTGGTAACTTTTTATTTTCTTAATTAACTATTCTATTTTTTAGGCTATAGAAAGTAATTAAAGTGTCAATTAGTTGTTTCTTTATATTTTCAAATTTTATTATGTTTCCTTTCATATATATAACTTAACGTTTATATTTTTCTTTCAAAGTTTATTGTCATTTTAGACAAAATGATCTACATAAAAAAATAGTCGAACTTTATTGTTTTTCATTGATAAACTAAAAAAATGGTTATACGGCCAAAATATAATTATTTTTATGTAGTTTGTTTTATTAGTATAAATTGAATTATTTATTTATTCATCGTTTTGTTTGTATATATTTTGAAATTTCACTTTAAAAAATAATATTAATTTTTACATTTTGATATTTAACATTTTCTTTAAAAAAATACTTAATAATCATATTTTTATATATAATTTTTTTAATCAACCCGTCACACCCAGTGAAAAAAGAAATTAAGATAAACCTTTGTTTTTTTTTTTTTTCAAAAATCTTAAAGATTTTTATGTCGATATTCCTAAATTTTTTTTTATTATGTATCTAAAGTAAAGATTTTTATGTCGATATTCCTAAATTTTTTTATTATGTATCTAAAGTAGTAATACAATAAACTTGAAGGAAACGACGACTTATTGAGTTAATTGAAAAGTGAAAACAAACAAAACCAAAACTGCAGATCACGAGCAATCCTCATTTCTTGGTCGCGTCCTTCCGTAAATTGCCATTTCCACCCCTAAGCATATGTATATAATCCAATTACCCCTTACTATTTTAAAGCTTACACTAGCTGTAGAACCTTTTCACAACTTTTACTCTTTTAGATGATTTTTCACTTAATCGTCGATCGATAATTTTCACCAAAACTTCTTTTGAATTTGTCAAAGTTAACATCTTTGGAAGTAACAAGTTCAATGAAATAATCACTTAAATCTAGATAATCGCTCTTACAAAACTATGTAAATCGTCAAACCTATAAGGTTTGTTAAAATATAATTTTATTTTAAGGTTTCTGTGATATTATAGCTATATTTATATACTCAAGCAATAATGCACAACATAACCCAAATAATAAAATTATAAATACAGCTATAAATATATCACATTACACGAGAAAACATTATTATTTTACTCAAGCAAGTGCTTTGACAACATCACCCTTCATGATCATAACTCAACATTTTGTATGCTCATTTGGCCGACTTGGTTTTCTTAACGTATTCAAAACAGTCGTATTCATTATAACAATCGAGAAGATAACCTGTGCACATTTATTTTGAAAGTGACATGGAGACATTACAAGTAAAAGCCAACCTCAAGGGGTAACAAGTGTAATATTTTCTATTTATAGTAATATTCAACAGTCGTCACCACCATTCGCCCACTTCCCCTTTTCTTTGGATTTCTTGAAAGTTGAAACCCAACGCCCTTGTCACCAACAGTTAGTGCATACTGGTCTCTTTCTCCAGAGCTCCTGACTCTTAATTAAATCTCACATGGTTTTCCGCCAAAAAGCAAAATAAACAAATCCCACTTGATTGTTCAGTCTTTTCGTCTTCCTCATTCTATTCTGACCATTTTTTGGGAATCAAGATTTTCTTCAAGTTTTTAATCGACTGAAATTTGTGAAAGGTTCGAAGAAAAATGTCTTTGAACATTCCATCTCCAACAGAAGCCAGTGTCATCTCTTTCTTGGACACTTCCAAATCCAACACCCACCTTCTCAAGCTTCAAGGTGTTGTTTTACTTACCTAAAATCAAATTTTAGCAAAACCCCTGTATTAGTTTAACTAAGCTTACACAATATGTTCATCTTTGATATCTGCAATGTAGATTATGAATTTATGATTTCAGTGGTTGTTTTCTATGGGCATTGATTAATTTGTGTCCTTTGGTGTTTTGGTAGGTGGGTTCTCTTTTAAGAGGAAAGATAGTAAGGTAACATGTGGAAAGGGGATCCAATGCGCGGCGGCGCCACCTCCTTCGGCATGGCCGGGAACGGCTGCTGTTCAGCCGGGGACTAAGAACTGGAATGGCCCTAAACCTATTTCAATCATTGGATCCACTGGTTCCATTGGGACCCAGGTGAATTTTGAATTCTTTCGTTTCACTTCATGATTTTGCATATGGTATCTCTTCGATTCGTTTGATTATTTTTAGTTCTTGATGAACAGACACTAGACATTGTCGCCGAACACCCAGATAAATTCAAAGTTGTAGCACTTGCTGCTGGCTCAAATGTCACACTTCTTGCAGATCAGGTAACTAAATCGAATATTAATTTGGTGTTCGAAAGGTTTCTCTTTTGACATTCTACACCTTTTCGCAGATCAAAGCTTTCAAACCACAGTTAGTTTCTATGAAGAACGAGTCGTTGGTTAGTGAACTCAAAGAAGCTTTGTCCGGAGCCGATTACATGCCTGAAATTATTCCCGGCGACGAAGGTGTTATTGAGGTCAGTGTCCATTTTCCTCCATCGTTTCAAGCTTCTGCTACTTAAAAATCCGTCAGATTACTCACCGGAAACTTCTTCGACTCCAATTCAGGTTGCCCGTCACCCAGATTGTGTTACCGTAGTCACCGGAATAATGGGTTGTGCTGGTTTAAAGGTTCATCTTCATATTCTCTGATTTCTGTCGTTAATGGGGTCATCTTTTTGGGTCATATCACATATTCTAAGCATTCATTCAACGTTTTCATGCAATAATTTTGTGTTCTCGTTTCTTAGCCGACAGTTGCTGCCATTGAAGCAGGGAAAAACATCGCATTAGCAAATAAAGAAACCTTAATCGCCGGAGGTCCCTTTGTTCTTCCTCTTGCACATAAGCATAACGTTAAGATTCTTCCTGCAGATTCAGAACATTCTGCTATATTTCAGGTACAAAAACCGTTTAAATCATTTAGTATACAAGTTATACATTTATAAACCATTCTTTTTCTTAACATGAACGATCTCAATGTGGTGGTTTTCAGTGTATACAAGGCTTCCCTGAAGGTGCTCTAAGGCGTATAATCTTAACTGCATCTGGAGGTGCTTTCAGGTATAGTAAACTTTAAAACTTACCTCTAAAATTGACGACAAAATTTGGTTTAATCATCATGGAATTATTGTTTTAATCTCATGGTTTTTGTTTAGGGACTGGCCTGTTGAAAAACTGAAAGAGGTTAAAGTTGCAGATGCGTTAAAGCATCCAAACTGGAGCATGGGGAAAAAGATCACAGTCGACTCTGCCACACTCTTCAACAAAGTAAATCTTGATTTCTACTATTTATTGTTAATTGAAATTGCTAATCGAAAGACAAAATTAATTCCATTTATTTTGACAGGGTCTTGAAGTTATTGAAGCTCATTATCTTTATGGATGTGATTATGACGACATTGACATCGTTATTCACCCTCAATCTATCATCCATTCCATGGTCGAGACACAGGTAAAGTAATCACTCAAATAACTAAATGATCCCTAAGCACAGTTGGTTCTGGTCAAGGGTTCAAGTCTCAGCAACTGTTGGCCCGACATTATGTCTTGCCACTTAGCAGTGTACTTGATTTACATCTCACATTATGCTTTAGTGGCAGCGTGAGCCAGTTCAGGGGTTGCTGGAAGAATAATTTTTTTTTTTGCAGAATACAAAACAACTTAATGAATTTTTACAATTTTTTCGGATTATGAACTTTTAGGACTCGTCGGTCTTGGCACAACTAGGATGGCCCGACATGCGGTTGCCGATCCTATATACATTGTCATGGCCCGATAGAATACACTGCTCTGAGATTACATGGCCCCGCCTCGATCTTTGCAAGTACGTAACATGTTTTAAGAGTAATTTGTTCTAAATCACGTATATATCGGTTTTATATTCTATATTTGTGTCCCACATCAACTAGACAGTGTCTGTTAGATCTGTCTCCATATATGTTAGAGTCTACCATCTACCATCTGGTCTCTTTTAGAAAGAAAATCAAGAACTCTACATATCTGACATTCTAATTAATATAGGTTGGGATCGTTGACATTCAAAGCTCCAGACAATGTGAAATACCCGTCGATGGATTTGGCTTATGCCGCCGGGCGAGCTGGTGGTACGATGACCGGAGTTCTTAGTGCCGCCAATGAGAAAGCGGTTGAAATGTTCATTGATGAAAAGTAAGTGGTTTGTATGTGTTTGTTGATTGGATTAAGAAATAATTAATATTGTGGTTGGTAATTAATGTGATGGTTAATTTGGTGTTTTTCAGGATTAGCTACTTGGATATATTCAAGGTGGTGGAGTTGACTTGTGAGAAGCATCAATCAGAGTTGGTGACAGCGCCTTCACTTGAGGAAATCATACATTACGATTTGTGGGCTCGAGAGTATGCTGCAAATGTCAAGGCTTTAACTCCAGCTCTCGTATGAACCAACATCTTGGATGCAACAGGATGACGATCAATGGTGTTAGGTTGTTCATTCAAACCAGGAATAAATGTTGTAGTATTTGTCATTTAATGGAAAAATATTTGGAATCAATTTTTTTTTTTAAAAAGTAATCTTTTTTTTTTTAAATTTTTATCATAGTATTTAATAGTTTGTAGATAGTTGTTCAAGTCATGATAAAACTTTGATAACAAAACGGTTAGAATAAATTAAAAAAAAAAACTTTTTAGGATATCAATAATAAGCTATAGTATATATGTGGAAATAGTTAAAGGTGCGTTTGGTCATGTTTGTTTTCCATACTTTTTTCTTTACAAATTGAAATCTTTGAAAGCAGCTTAGTATTTTTTTTCTTACACATGGATCATTTTTATAATTTTTTATTACACATGGATCATTTCTATAATCATACTATTAGACAAGGACAATTTTTATAATTTTACTACTACACATTTGGACACTATACATAATTCTGCAAATGAATAAAACAATGGCCATTTATGTAATTCTTGCATTAGAGAATTGTAGTTTGATGAACAATACACGATATTTGCTAAACATTATCTAGGTAATATGTCATATATTATATTATTTGAAATAACAAAATAATATAAAAATAAAACTGATATAAGATACATCAAACATGTTTTTAAATTTTCTATAATGAAAAATGAAAACTCAATAAGGTGTTGTTTGTTTTTTTTGAGATAAAATGTCTACAGTCTGCGGACCACATCTGTAGACCTCTGTAGCAGAAGAGATGGACCAAACGTCTACAGTGTGAAAAAAAAATTGTTTGTTTTTTTTAATATCTGCAGCCTACTAAAATAAACTAAAATCTAAATAAACTGTTTTTTTAAACTACAAAGTGATTTTTTTAATATATTTATGACTTTGTTATAAATTATTAACAAATCTAAATCAACTTTTATGTATTATTGTATAAAAAGTGAAAATAAAATTGATATAAATTAACGTATATATTTGATAAAAACCAACAATTTTGGTCGCAAAGTTATGCCTAAACATCGTAATTAGGAATCAAAGAATTTGATATATAAATGAATGGAAATAAACTTCGATTTTTTCAATTAAATCAATTAAAAACGTGCCATAAATATTTTTTCTAAGAAATTGACGATGCTTTATTAAATAATGTTTTATAAAAATTGGCAAAAAATTATAAGAATATATATATATATATATATATATATATATATATATATTTTTCATATTTATATAAACAATTTCAAAGACCATTATTATAATAAACTTTTATTTATAAATTTGTCAAAAATATCATATTTGTGTCGTCGATTTTTTTTTTTAAGTATTGTAACCTTTTTTATTTAAATTGTTTATCAATAATAAAGTTGGAATAAATATAAATTCAAAAAAATTAAAAAAAAGTAAAATATATGTGTTTTTTTAGGCTAGAAGATGTCTGAAGATGTTAGAAGATTCTGGTCCATGTCTGCGCCAAGAAGAGGACGCGAAAACATTTTTAAGTCTGCAGTCTTTAAAAAAACAAACAATTTGCGAATGCTAATGTCTACGTATGGTCTGCACCAAGTAGACAAAAGAGGCCAGAAAGATCTGCGGACAAAAAACAAACACCATCTAAGTTAACCATATAAAAAATGACAACTCGACTCCTTTTTTAATTTTTTTCTACAAAAACTAAAAGTAATTTCCACAACCAAATGTACCATAACTCCCTAAGGATTCTAGTTTTAATTAGCTGAAGACTCGGGGGTTTGATTCAAATTTATATTGGTCTCCAGAGCTAGTCACATTGTGAGTCGTATACATAGTGAAAATTTTATGATTAGATGATGTTTACCTCATAGTTTTCCAAAACAACAACATTTTGGCAGAAATAATACAAAATCTGTAATTTTTTTTTTTTTTGGATAATGAGGGTTTCATATAACGCCTTTTATTAAAATAACAAAGTGATTACAAAAAAAGAGATAACCCCAAAAGCTCAACCTACACCTATATATGTCAAATATTTGCAATTTTAGAGTTGTCCACCCAATCCACATCTGAATCCAACTCCAACATTTGGAATGAAACCAAAAATAGCAAACTTTGTATTCCTTCTTTCTTTATGCATGCAAATTAATCACACAATAGACATAATGATACATGAGCTTCACAATAATGAAATCTCTGTCCACTAGATCAAACTTTCGGCTCACCCACTTTCCAAATAAATTCCCAGCATAAACAATTTAGCTTTTAAGTACAATAGACAATAGTATATTAGTATCTTCAATTTTCCAAACCATCATCTCTTCTTTTGGACAATCTATTCGTTCAATTTCTTTTGCACTTATTCACCCCTTCAAAATCATTTTTTTTTTTGCATAAATCATCTGCGCATAAACACATCTGCCCATCAATTTATTTCGAATCAACTTATACTTGAGGCTATAATCAACATTCTGAATGATACCTTCTACTCTCATTTTCAGCCCATCAACATGATTATTTATTATTTAAGACACCTAACTTCTCATTTGATCTCATAGCCCAGAACTCGCCCATGATTACAACCCAGTTATCTCTAAGCCCATCCAATTTATTAACCTTCTAATTCAGCCCATTAGCATGAAGAATCAGCCAACCAACAACCCAATCATATTGGTCCAAACAAAGAGTTAGTTTTCATTTTCCATTTAAACCTCAATCCATCACTTCTTTTCTATAGCCGACATGCAACTTTATTATATCTTTTATCTTCTCGGCGGAATAGCCAACACTAGGGATGTGTATTTGGACCGAGTACTCGAACCGAAACCGAAACCCGGACTTGACCGATCTGAATTAGGACCGAATTAGTTATTTGAGTCGGTTATCAGGTATCTATTTTAACCCAATTCGGTTATCGGGTTATTTGGTTCGAGTTACCCGAATAAAGGTTTAATCAGACCAAAAGAACCGACCCGAAAATTGAATAGTCACTTGATCGATCCCTTTTGACTCTTGTGTATTGCATATTGTTGTATACGCTGATCGAAGTTTAAAAAAAAAAAACTACTGAACTCGTCGCCCTATCAATGATATATTTTTTTACTTGAACTAGTTATAAAATTTTCTTATTTGGGTTATTCGAGTTATTTCGGTTCAAAAGCATAGTGTACATGTTATTTCAGCCCTTTCAGATTAATAACTGAACCGAAACCCATATTACCCGAACCGAACATGTCCCGTATTTGTATAATTGGTCCGGGTTTCGATTCCAACTTTACATCCAATTCGGGTTTCGGGTTATTTTGTGTAACACCCGTGACCCAGACTAGTTTAGCTTTATATTTATTGGGGCCTAAAGATGGAGTTCTGTGAAAAACTCCGTGCCACGACGTGGCGCAAGGATGCCCACAATATGGCATCAGATAAAGGGATTGTGTATTTTATTGGACCGCCACGGCGTAGCCAAGGGTTGCTACAATGTGACAGTTGTTCTGGCCTAAGCCCATTATTCGTTTAGGGTTTGCTTCATATTTAAACCCCTCTAAGTTATTTCTAGGGTTCATCACCAGCCCCCCACACCCTTATACCTCAGAGAAACCATAACCCTCATTCCCTTGGTGAAGAAGGAGGAAAGGAGATCTTGGAGGCTAAAGCTTGAGGTGCCATTTTGGATCTGAGATCTATAGAGGAAAGAGCTACTCTTGGAGGTATAAAGTTCAAAACTTTCCTCTTCTTTTGGTTGTTGTTGTATGTGTCCTTTTTAGAGCTAAAAACCCCAAAGGTGGAGACTTTATGAGTGTAAAGTGCTCCATGGTCCGAGATCTGTCCCTTTTCAGTGTTATTAGTGATGTAGAGCCATAAAGTTCCCATCTTGGATGTTACTTTGGAGTCATGCATGTGTTTAAGCCTTCTAGAGTTGAAGGATGGATCATTTTGGGAGTTAGTGACTTGTTCAGCCATGCAAAGGCTTAAAGTCATCAACTTTATGGATTAAGGGGCTTAGAAGGGTTCAGATCTAAAATATGGACGTAGGTCTTAACTGTTTAAGACCTCAAGAGCAAAAGGGCTGAAGCAGGGGAGTACGCCGAGTGTAATTCCTAGTACGCGCCGCATACTGGGAGGCGCTCCCCGATTCTGAGGTGCAACCGGGTACGCTCAGCATACGCATCTGGTACGCGCAGCGTAACCAAAAGAGTTGACTTTTGGTTGACTTTTAGGGTATGGTCTATTGTGGGGCCTTTGAGCTATGAGAGGGGTAAAATGGTCTTTTACCCTTCTGAGAGTGTCATAAGAGAACATAGTCTAGCCCTTGAGAGTTATATTAAATAGAGTGTTATTTTCGTATGAATAGGCGGAAGCTAGACCAGCGTTTACCGAGTCAGAGATTTACCGAGATACCCGAGGTGAGTCTTCTCACTATACTTTACCTAGTGTGGTAACAGAGTTAAGAGACAGAGTATTATAGAGTTATATGCCAGTGTGATTGCATGTTATTATGTGTTGTGATTTATTGTGATATGTGATATGATATGCATGATTAAGAGTTACAAAGTTGGGACTTTCGGGTCTCTAGAGTTAGGGCTAGAGGGCCCACAGAGAGTTAGGGCTGGAGGGCCCCACTGAGACACATTGACCAGAGGGTCAACAGAGTTACAGCCTCGAGTGGCTATTATGTGATTATTGTGGTATTTTGGGGAACTCACTAAGCTTATGCTTACAGTGTTCAGTGTTATGTGTTTCAGGTACCAATGATGACCGCGGGAAGGCGTCGACTTGATTCGTACACACATATGGGATTGGATGTATTTTGATCTTGGGAGACATTTGCGAATTAAAAACATGATGTTATGAGTTTTTATGAATGAATGGTTTTATTTAAAATGTGTTTTCAAATGTGAAAAATTGTTTTAATTTTTACGGTGTTACATTTGGCATGGATTGACTTTTGGTCAAATTTCCTTTTTTAAATGGTATACTTAGGGTTTGCCTTGCTTGGATTGTTAGGAGGTATTTATAACCCATATTTTGGCGTTGAGAGCATTTGGTTGTGGTCGTTGCGGCTTTGAGCGGGGTTTTAATCGGCGCTGTGATTCAGGTGAGTCTCCTCACTATACCTATCGGTCAAAGGCACCAATGATGGCCCTCTGGATTATATATGGAGGAAGACCAGGTGGTGGCCCCTAACAATTATATGAAAGACCTAGATATGACTCTCGAAAAATTATATGCAAGACCAAGGTCTGGACCTTGGCTGTTATATGTAGAATGCTAGCTGTCTTTGCGATACTTGCATTGAAGACCATGAGGTGGCTTTTGGAACTTGTTTGTAAGACCCGGGTTTTGGCTCCCAACATGGAAAGGAAAGACCATGATAGAACTCATGACAGGATAGTAACTGTAAGACTATAGTTGGCACATAAAAATTTCTATTTTATGTATGATATGTGGTATTTTGGGGAACTCACTAAGATTTGTGCTTGTAGTTTTATACTTATGGTTTCAGGTACTTCTGGTTCCAAAGAGAAGAGCCCAACATGACTACACTGCATCCTTAGAGATTTCCGCATAAACTATTTGTGATTTTTACTCTGATATTTAAATGATATATTCACATTGATAGGTTTTGGAACAACTCATTTGCATGGTTTATTGTTTTTAAAATGATTTTTTTCTATGAATTTTTGGGACGTTACAATTCGGGTCCGGTCCTGTTCGGGTCGGTTCCGACCCGAAGCACATCCCTAGCCAACACAAAAGGCCCTTCGCCTTCGACTTGGACAACCAACTCATGCCATACATGTACAACTTAGGGATGAGCATGAGTCGATTTGTGTGAGTTTTTGGCTAAAACCAAACCATATCGTCCAAAGTTGGTTTTTCGGTTTTAAAACTCATAGAGGTTCGATTTCTACATGGCTTGGTTTTTTGTTTTTTTGGTTTAGGTGCAATGGGTTTTCGGTTGAAACCGTGAGTTTGTGGTTTCATCTTTTTCTTGTTTTTCGAGTTCAAACTCACTAAAAGTACGTTGCTATAAATGGTAAATGTACACAACTTAAATTTTTTCTAAATAACTATGCAAAGGTAAGAAGGATAAGAGTACTAAAATTACTTCAATTTTGTCTCGGAACATAACAAAAATTATAGTATAATAATAATAATAATAATAATAATAATAATAATAATAATAATAATAGTAATAATAATAATAATAATAATAATAATAATAATAATAATAATATAAATAATATAAATAATATTATAAATGCTAACTAATATATATGATGATCGGTTCGGTTTTGTATAAAAATGAATCGAACTGTTAATATCGGTTTTGTATTAAAATTCAAACCCACTCCGTCGGTATTTTTTGGGTTTTCGGTTTTCCAGCTTCGGTTTTGTTGGTTTTCTGGTTCGGTTTTGTTCACTCTTAATGGAGGTTGTTTATATTTAGGCTTAGTATCTAGATAGCAACCATTTCTATATTCAACTTTTATATTACCTTTTTTTAATAGTGAACTTGTATTTACAAAAAATATTGATAGCTTTATACATTTTTGGTGAATCAAAAAATGTAAATAATAATAATAATAACTAGAAATGTTAGCCTCGCTACGCGGGGCCAAAAGCTTTCAATGTTGTTTCCGAATCGATAAATATGACAGACGTAGAAAGTGCAAGGATGACAAGCTCGAGCTTTGCCCCGGACCGTTTTGTTCATGTTTTTATGAAAAATGTAAAAGTTTTGACTGCAAGGACCAGAAGTGTGAAAATGGCTAAACAATTAAAGCGGTAGGAATTAGCAAGTTTTTAGAAAAGGGATCAAAGTTTTCGAACCGTTAAAGTTTTGTGGCCAAACTTTAAATATTAAAAGGTTCCTAAATAGAAAATGGATCAAAGTTGTCAAACCGTTAAAGTTTTGTGGCCAAACTTTAAATATTAAAAGGTTCCTAAAAATGTAAAAATATCGATTATAAGAACCAAAAGTGTCAAAATGGCTAAAAAATGAGGACCAAAGTTGTCAAACCGTTAAAGTTTTGTGGCCAAACTTTAAATATTAAAAGGTTCCTAAAAATTGTAAAAATATAGATTACAAGGACCAAAAGTGTCAAAATGGCTAAAAAATGAGGACCAAAGTTGTCAAACCGTTAAAGTTTTATGGTCAAAACTTTAAATATTAAAAGGTTCCTAAATAGAAAAAGGATCAAAGTTGTCAAACCGTTAAAGTTTTGTGGCCAAACTTTAAATATTAAAAGGTTCCTAAATAGAAAAGGGATCAAAGTTGTCAAACCGTTAAAGTTTTGTGGCCTAAATAGAAAATGGATCAAAGTTGTCAAACCTAAAAAATGTAAAAATATCGATTACAAGGACCAAAAGTGTCAAAATGGCTAAAAAGTGAGGACCAAAATTGCGAAAGTACAGGGACAATTCTGCCAAAAAAACAACATAAAATCCAGGGACTAAAATAGACAAAAATTATAGAAGTTGACTATTCATAAGAAACAATTTCCATAATATCTATAATAATAATAATATTTTATTATTTGATTTGGTTGCGAATCACAAATTATTAACTCGGTTAGGTTAAACTTGAACTTGATTTGATTTCTTGGGAAGTTTTTTCATGGCCAACTTGGAACTTAGTGTAAGTAACACAAAAGTATGTTTGATAGATCAAGGTCAAGTAGAAAATTCGGATAGCTAGAAAATATTTACAATGTATATTAATAAAAACAATTGATTTTTAATTCAACACAACAAAATTAATAGATGTATAAAGATTTAAAAGTTTAGAAATCTTCAATTTGTGTCATTATAATCTTAAATTCGGTTTATCATATGTTTAGAGTTCAATTTATATATTGAAATTTGGGTCATGTTTGACAAACTAAACGAACAACTAAGATTAAAATGTGACAAAAAAATATTTTATATGCGTTAATATTGTTTCCTTTGTTAAATATAATTTAATTTTAGGTCGTATAATAATCCACAAATGATAACAGACACCATAATTACAGATATATTGATTAAAAATATAACAAATTTCGTTGTTTCAAATAGGATTTCATGAGTATTTAAAAGAACAATTTATATGCATTATAGCCATTGAAATTGGTCTGCCAATAAGTGCAAAAGATATAGATGGCCAACCCATTCACAAGCACTTCCCACTATCACAATTACACCTTTTTAGATGTCATTTGGGGTGCAATGTTGCTTTCTATAAATTGGTACTAATGAGATCACATTATAGGGTTTCTTTGTTTATATATAATAAAAAGGTTCATTGTAGCCTAACATAAAAAAAGAACATAATGTTATTAAATTTTAGGGTTTATTCGATAAGATATTATATTTTGCATTTTTTTTTTGTTTTATGCCTAAAACCTTTTTTTAAGAAAAATAGAACAAATTTTGAGCATCCCTTGTTATTTCACTAATGGAGATGGTTACCAACATGTAGTCGTATATCCCTTAACTCATGTGTTTCATAATCATCGACAACCTAAAAAAACTTATCTTAAAACCTTAGGTTATATATTTCATTCAATTCTTTTTCTTGTACACCACATTATGTCCTCTAAAATTGATTCTTCCTCCGACATCATAAATAAGAACTTAGTAAGGAATGCTTAAATGAAATTATGTCATTGTGAGAATGAAGCTACTCTAATTGTCTCTTATTACAAGTTTGTTTTCACTAGATCGGGCATGTTTTCAATGACTATCCCAAATTTGTTTTCATAAGGTATAATGGTATGTATATTTTAATAGTGTATCGAAACTGTTTTGCAAGTAAGTTGTTATTTTTTCGGTAGAAACATACTGGCAAAACAGTCCTAGTAGATTGTTAAAATATTTGATAGTATGTTCAAGTACACTATCATTTAACAGTGTATTTGAACAAATCATTGGTCATTTTAACGGTGTATTGTGGTTGTTTTACAAACAAGTTACTATTTTTATTAGGAAAAAAATAAATTGGAATGAAACATACTTAAGACAAAATTAGCTTAAATATAAAAATGACAACTTACTTACAAAACAGTCTCATTATATTGTTAAAACATGTAACATGCCAAAAATACCGATACAAAATTTTATTTTTAAATCATTAATTTCATACAACCATTTTTTCCAAAACCAATCAGAGTGAATTGTATTTTTCAAACGTCAGAGTAAAACAAATATAATCAGTATGGAAAAGCCATTAGGGGATGATGTGCAGTCAAGTCGGGCCTTCCCTTTGGAACTGGAAGTACCTAAAAAATGTTAATCTATAAACCGTAAGCACGAAACTTAGTGAGTTCCCCAAAATACCACATACCATACAAATGGGCCCAGGCCATCATATTAATAAATGGGCCCAACCCAACATACATAAATGAGCCTAACCTAACTTACTGAAATAGGCCCAACCCAACATACAAATCGGCCCAACCCAATATAAAAAATAATGGGCCTAACCTAACAAACAAATGGGCACAACCCAACATAAATAATAATAAACCCAACCCAACATAAACATGCAAGAATTACAAAGACAACTAGTACAATCCATTGGGTCGGCATTGGTGCCTTCGACCCATGAGTATAGTGAGAAGACTCAACTAAACTACTCAACAGAAGCTCAACAACTACATCAACAACATACAGCCAACCCAAGTTTCCTAAAGCCAAACCGAGACCAGTCCTTACCTAAATACTCAATTCTACCCAAATTTGACCAAAAGTCAACCTCGTCAAAAAGTCAACAGTCAAAGTAACCTCAGATGACCTCAACTTTGTGGAAATTCCTCTGACATGTCGTGGGCACGTATAGACAAAACAGTCGCATTGCAGCGCACCATCACGTCGTGAGCCTTCTTTGGCCACATCGTGGTTTTGGCCAAAAAGAGTTTTCTTCATAAAGAGCTTAATCCTTAAGGACCCAAAACTCATATCATCAGATCTGGTTCCTAATAGCTTCATAATGGATAAAGTTTCCAACTTTATCCATTAGGATGGTTTAAATAACCAAGATCTAGTCTTTAAGTCTCAAAGGGACCAAAAAATGCATATTTCTCAACTTAATCCATTAAGTCCAAGTCCCCAACCTTTAAATCTGAATCAACATGATGTTTAGATGGATAAAGTTTCCAACTTTATCCATAATAATGCCTCAAACTTTTAAGATCTAAACATTAATACACCAAAATGACCTAAAGGACCAAGATAACTTGTATGGCTAAAAGGGAAGGCAAAAAATCATAACTTTCCTAGTCCATGAGGTCAAAGAAGCATTCCAAACTGATCAAAAGGTGGTGGAGTCTACTTAACTGCAAGATCACTCATAAAATGGACTAAAAGTGCCAAAATCCACAAATGAAGAAATCTAAAGAACTAAGGAGCAAGATATGAACTTTATACTCATAATAGTCCATAAATGGGGTGACTTTGATGGATCCAAATTTCAAACAAGATTCCTTGCCACCAAAAGAACCTTCTTGATCTTCAAGCTTCATTAAAATACCACCAAAAGTATCCAAAAGAGAAGATAGGAGAGAGGAAGAGCTCAAATCTTGAAGAGGGAGGCTAGGGTTGCTCTTAAGGAGTTATAGTAGTGACGAAGGCTAAGAAAATACCCTAAAAATTGAATCATCACCTTTAAATATCTTGAAAACCCTAAAAAATCGTAGGCTTGGGCTGCATAACTTTCACCTCGTGATAGCCTGCTTATCACCTCGTGACGACATGTTTTCACCCAATTCCACTCCAGTTTCAAACAATCATAACTTCTTTGTGTCAACTTCGTTTTCGGTGATCTTTATATGCATGTGAAGGTATTGACAAGACCCACAACCCTATCTAATTACTTTTGAATTTATACTTGTCGAAATAAAACCATAATCCATGCAAGGAGCCCGATATATTACTTTTCCTATTTTACCCTTTTGCTTTAAAGCACAATTTAGGGTTTTAATCACTTAACCAAAATTATCAACATTCGATAGGGCATAAACTCTATTTCCTTGATTACATCCCGAAATAAGAAACATCCTGAAACTAGATGTTACAACTCTCTCCCACTTAAACTGGATTTCGTCCTTGAAATTTGTCTCGATTAGGATCTCTAAAAACAACACCAATGAATTCCATAAGCTCCGTCTAACTACTTGGAACTCAAGCATCTATGAAGAAACTCGAGAGACCACCCGAAACCCTTCAAATGCTAACAAACAACCCAAAAACTTGAAAACCCACAACTGCCCAACTATCACCCCTCCCTAACTATAAGACCAAACTTGCAACAAAAACCATTCAAACTGGGGAAACTCCCAAAACTAGAACTACAACCTAATTTCAACAATATACTCCCAAAACCGGGAAGCCATTAGTCTAAACTATAGAAACCATACTCTAAAATAGATGATCATCCTTTCGTCGTACTTATCCGTAGTCCATGAGTATGATCGCCACCAAACCATGCTTAATGAATACCCAAAACATCTCGTTAGCAATTTTTCAACCAATCTGAACCATGTAAATAATGCCCAAAAGACCTCAAATACACACTTGACTTCCTAACAGGTCATCACCAACCCAACACTCCCCCCGAGCATAACCATTGTCAATCCGAAAACCTCGCATAACATCCAAATTCACATAATAACTTCGGTGTACAACTAACTGACCATCATCCAAGGGACCTTCCAGAAATTCCATCAATGATGACTTAACTCATGTGAAACCATCTTCATAAAACGAAGAAAAACCATCAAAGAAGAAACTTATCAAGGGATTGCTGATAAATAACTATGACTTTTCAACAAGTCAGCATCCTTCCAATGCCCGACCCAAACCTGTCTGCCACTAAGTCATTCCATCTAACCCTCATCGAGAGGAGCTAATTTCTTAACCACTATTCGAAGACTCCAAGGTCATGCCTAACAATCCTGGAGAAAATTCCACACCACACATCAACCATGCTTGATCAAAATCTCTTAACTCTAATTTTCCAAGATCTTCCCGACCTCGCGTCGCCTACTAGTCCACTGAAGAATAGAGTTCATGGCCAACCGCCATCGCCACCAACCTCGCATATTGACGCAAGATCGAACTCTAAACCAAAAACCGAACAACAAGGACTAACTGGTCTATACAACTACTTTGATCTAATAGCTCCCATGATTGATCAAAGGAAATAGCTAACCACCCAAGGCGAGTCTGTTTCAACTTATGAAAATGTTGTCCTCCCAAAATCTTATAATTACTTCCGTTGCTACAACCCAACTTTAGTCTTTCCTGCCATGGTCCAACCATGGGCTTTAATATGTGAATACCATGGTCTAACCATAGTCTTATAGTCACTTCCGACTTATTTCGGTTATGTGAATGCTACGTCCTAAAATGTAGCCTTAGAACACTTTCACGATTATAACTGGTTGCTGAACTTCATTCCTTGCATAAGCTTCAATTTAGAGACAACCAAAACTAGCTATCCTCCTTTCTTTGAATATGAATCTCCGGGATGACCTGTACTTGGGAAATATCTCCATCTAAACCAAGCAGTTCTCCCCCATTTGGATTGGATAGACTCTAACGACCTCATATTCACTTGAATTTCCAAGCCAATCCAACAACCTCACTATTTGTTTCTTAACATCCACGCCCGACATCACCAAACATAAGAGAATCTGAATTCTTTGATCAACACCTAAGAGCTTCCATCGTATGACCAACACCCATAATGACAAGACCCCAAAAGTTCTAACTTGTGATTAAAATCCATTATAAATAAGCAACCTCGACCGAAAAACCTTCCCAAATCAAAGAAATGCTTCAATCTTAGAATAACCAAACAGATCCTAGTAATGCACAACTCATTTAGTAAAATTTTCCGATCGGAGAAAGAATCCAAAACAAACCAGAATGTTGCAAGAACCCTGATCGGGTCAACCAAAAAATGAAAACCATGCTGACACGACTGGCCAAAACTGGACTCTGCGTAGATCCCAAAACGCATCTAAAAAACTAAACAACATCACCCCGACATCCAAACTTCCAATAACCAAGGACCGTTGCCAAGCTTGAGCCTACTAGACACAATGATTCCAAAACCAAACAATCAAAAGCACGCATACATAGAGGCCAAGATATATGTCTTATAAAAATTGAAGGAGGGTTGACGCGTCAGTTTCACCTTCCATTACTACTGCTTGGAAACCCCTCGAACGACTCCCATATGCCGATGGGGAAGGAAATGACCAATTGGTCAGAAATACAATGAAAAATAATCCAATGATCCAATACACTACTGAAAAAAGACCATAGGTAACTACACATACCAATTATGAAGCTGATTAATAGATTAAGAACTGCCCAACCTAGACTACAGATAGAGATATATGCAACTGGCTAACCAATCTTTCAACAACCGATACTCAACTTGAGTGGCCCAAACATTACTATAATAAGATCCATGATGCTTCCACAAGATATTGTTGTCTGCAATGAGAAAATTCATGACCAAGAGTGCTTGTTGGTAACCTACTTCCTTTCTATTATGAATCAATAAACCTAAATCCAAAACATTGTACACTTGAATCGTAGATTCCTTCGACCCATTATAGTGAGCCCACAAAATCGAGTAGACTGATAATATTCCAAGTAGAATAACTAGTTCTACCCCACTTAGCGTTCGAATTACTATCGACTAACGTGTGTAAACCTAAATCTTCAGATCAACACAGCCAATCACATGCCAACCATGAACCCTGGTATGCAATATGGCATATGAGGATCCTTCTAATAATGACTGGACACTCATAAAGAAACCATGAACCTTATATGGTGACCTCGTAAACTCTCCCCAACATCCCCGCCTCATTCCTAGCAAGGTCGAACAAGATATCTTTGGACTAATGAGGCACTATACAAGCTGAACTTCGAGCAACCAAAACATGCCCTTGAGGATTTTACCCACAACCTTATCCTCATCTGAAGCTTCAAGAGTCCCTTATAAATTCTCAAATAATAGCTCCAAAAAACACAATATATCAATAGAAATCTCCTTCCCAAGTCAGTAACATCTTGATATTTTCAAAGCTATGTCACCTATTCGACTTGTGACAAGGTATTAATTTAGGCCACCGAACCAACAGAACAGTTGAGGCTCGAAAATTCGCTCATTGTAAGACATAAAAAATCACCATGAACCAAACCATACTCCCTCGCGGCTGAAACTGATGTGGAGAAGACCCTTCCTTTCTTCCATCTATCGATTGTCACACATCTAATCAGTGATCTATACTCCCTTCAAACACGAGAGGATGGAAGAATATAACCCCTTCGTAGAGAAAAACATCCCAATCCATCAACTGACCACCCATCCTCAGGCTGTAACCCTCGGTTCGATCATCATCTCCTACATAAGTCCAACGACTCAAACTGGAACTACTTTGGACAAGATCCTCGACTGTAACGCCCCGATTCTCTGGTATTGATAGTATGACTTTAAATTTCAAGTTTCAAGTTCTACTCGACGAGTGGATATCCTGACTCGTCGATTAGGAGGGGGATTGGGCCATGTATTTAAGTGACCAACTCGCCGAGTCAGAAGAGTGACTCGACGGGTTGGAGCTGGAGGGTGAAACCCTAATCCCTGGGGTTTTGCACCCTATTTAAAGGATCCTTTGCCCCCTTGACTTCCCTTGAAGCCCCTGTGAGTCCAGAAACCCTAAATCTCCATTTTCTCTCCATACTTGTGTGTTTAAGCTTGAAAGGTGGATCTTAGTGAGGAAAGGTTTGTAGATCAAGAAGCTTTGAGCAAGGAACAGTTGGGGATCTGAAGTCTACCTCAGTTTATCATCATTTGGAGGTATCAAGTCCTCACCTTTAGCTTCTTCTAGCTATATCCCCTTTATATTTTAGTTTTGGGACCATTTTGGGCATTTGGTGTGGTATTTCGAGTGATGAACCAAGATCTGAAGTTGCAACTTCAGATTTAGGCTCATCTTGGCTCTTATCATCATAAAGTCCAAGTCTTTAGCATATTGGTGAAGCTCTTTTTCCTAGAACCTCTTTTTTAGCTTGATTTAAGTCATTAGCACCTTGCATGCACGTAAAGTTTGCAACTTTAAGTGATAAACATTCCCTAGGAGCTTGGATCTATAGTATGGAGCCTTAGCATGGCTTAAAAAGCATCTGTATGGATGAAGGACCGAAGGGACTCGGCGAGTGGCATGGTCGACTCGGTGAGTCCGATGAAGATTGTCGTAGACTCGGCGAGTCAGTAGAGTGACTTGGCGAGTCCGATGAAAATTGCCTTAGGATCGGCGTGTCAGATGAGTGACTCGGCGAGTTGGCGAGATGTTCCAGGAACTTGACGAGTAGCTGAGGGTACTCGATGAGTTGAGGTCAACATGGACTGTTGACCTTGAAAGTTGACTTTGACTTTGACTAAGGGTTGACCTCTTTGACTTTCGAGGATAATTGGTAAGCGGGTATTTATGAATTGGACCAGTGATGGTTATAGGTGTTGGAGTTTTGGGCAGTGTTTCGGGAGCGTGATTTCGTGGTTCAGTCCGACATTGCAAGGTGAGTTTTCCTCACTATACTCAAGGGTCTAAGGCACCAAGGCCGGACCTTTGGATTGTTATCTGGATATGTTATGCTAGTTTGATCTGTTAGATCAGTATCCTAGTAGGTAGGATGGTATTATGTGGTATGTGGTATGATCCATTAGATCGATATCTTGGTATATAGGATGGTATTATGTGCTATGTGATATGATATGTTAGATCAGCTGTTGTCTATGGACTGTTATGTGATTATCTGTTATATGTACACATGTTTGTTTGCCGGTTGAGGCTTATCTGCTTTGTGCGAAAGCCAATAGACCTGGGAATTCCAACCTGTTGGTTGTGGGCCGTGAGTATTCCATCCCTAGGATGATTGGACTCATAGCATGTGGGCATTCCAACCTGTTGATTGTGGGCCTGGGGTATTCCATCCTGAGGATGATTGGACCCATAGTATGTTGGCATTCCAACCTGATGGTTGAGGGCCTGGGGTATTCCAACCTGATGGTTGACTTGACCCATAGTATGTTGTTTATGATTATATGTGTATTGTTGTGGGTATGGGTATTTTGGGGGTAACTTACTAAGCTTTCGGGATTATAGTTTCAGTTTATTGTTTCGGGTTCAGTGGATGGCTGCGTGAATACGAAGGCGTGACCGTACACGTCCTCGATCGATGATTACGATTTTTGGGAACTCTGATGTTTAAATTACTTTGAAAACTAATTGTGATAATTGAATGGTTTGAAATGGTTTAAAAAGTTTTAAATTGACTCGAATTTTATGGGTGTTACAAGTTGGTATCAGAGCCTTGGTTTGAGTGAATTGGAGGAACACTCGTATGAATCCAGTCTCAAATCAAGGAAAGATTTTCAAAATGATTTTAAATGGTTTTCAAAATAAGTAAAATAGGATGCGAAGTGTACAATCAGCTGGAGCTAGTAAGTAGACCCCAAAATACCATACGGTTATTTGATATTGTGATATGTTAGAATAGCATGCTAGTACTAGGATAGGGATCTCCAGGAATTGTAGAATAGAGTTGCCTGATTACATGATGCCTGCTAGCCTAGGGTTTCCTTTATATGAGATTGACATCATTAATGTAGTTGTTTAGTGTATGCATCATGGTTATATATAATTAAGATCTTATAGCCTGAGAATGTTTGATTAGACCTTATGTTCTGTTCTTGTCTGATTGGGAGCTTAGGGTAGGATTGGATATTCGAAAGTCTATAGGGTCCAACATTATGTATGACTAGCATACACTAGTGCTGCAGGGTTGGTGGAAGTTTCATGGATGGGTGCACTACAAGAAAAATAGCCTTTAATGACTCGCAAACAATGACACTCGCTGATTCACGTTACACATTTTTGGGCGTCCTTAAAAATAATGTCAGACTTCCAAAATTTGAAGGATAGTGGACACGCATTTTTGCGTGCCCTGAAATTAGTGTCTCAAGAAAAAAAAACCACGGAGGGCGCTTTATCTTAAACGTGCGTCTTCTATAGGTGTCGCTTTATAATTTTAGTGAAACGCGCCTTGAGAAGATAAAGGGGGAAAACGAAACCCTAAAATTTTGAAAAGCCGCCTTTCTTTTCTACCTTATTTTATTCATCTTCACAATCGACTCTCCCCTCTTGTTTCTCTATTGTGAGAAGTGACAGAAAGAAGGGAGACTAGGATGGATCTGCAGGTGATGATGAACGGAGGTGCTTTCTAGTCAATTTCGGAGATGGCGTTTTCGATTTCGATGGTTGTTTCCCTCTTTCCCTAATCACGTCGTCGCCGCGAATCACACACCGCCAGGCAGTGGAATAAGATGATGAAGTTTGTCGTTGTCGTATGCTGCCCTCCCTCGCTGTCTCTAACTATCTCTGCCCTTTCTTTATTCTTCACTTCTATGATCGTCTCATCTTCCTTCATCTTCTCAGTTTTCCATCACGTAATTATCAGGTTCGCTCGTGATGCTGAACTTCATAAAAGAGTTCTTCTCCGGTCTTAGCATCTTCCCGGGTAGCTGACCTTCTGTCATCGCTCGGGATCGATCTCAGCCTCCTATTCACCCCTCTACAGCCTTACATGTAAGTCCACATCATACTTGTTCTTATCTTGTTTTGGAAAATCAAGAAACATTCAAAAAACCTTAGGGTTTCGCTTCTTATCATCGGTAAGGTCGCGTTTCTTCTTATCAGTACTAGGGTCTCGTTTCTTATCATCGGTGAGGCCTCATTTTTTCTTATCAGTATCGGATTTTTTCTTGGCTGAGGGGCCAGATTGATGAGAAATTATTAATGCCCTTAAACTGTTCGACAAATTGCTTATCATTTTGTGTGCTTCTATCTGTCTAAGAAATTAAACAATACACATACACAATTACACACTATCCTAATTCCTAATTTCATAACTTGACTGATTTCCTATCCTAATCTGATAATCTCTCTCCTTTTTGAAACACAAAAGATCTCTTTTAGGTCTTGGAACCAAACGAGTCAGCTTAATTGGGCTTGGAAAAGCCCCAATAACTTCATCTTCTTCCGTTTCTACTTATCGAAGTCTTGGTGAATCTGTTGCTTTATCTGCTAAAACTTCTCAAGCTAACAATGTCGTTGTTGCTCTTGCTTCTTCACAAGACTTAACTCCTGGATTGAAGCTTACAACTGCCTCAACAATAGCAACTGGTATATTCCATTTAAGAAATAACAACCTGAATGCTCAAATTTTGATCTAAGTATTGCTTACAGATTCATACTATACTAAGATGATTATGGTGAGGTATAAAATAGTTTTTTTGGTCATATTAAGGTCATTAAAGAAGTTAGCACCTGTCTTTCTTTCTAGAGAATTATAGTGTTATCCAGTTCAAAAGTTCACCCTGTTGATGCTCCTCCTATTACTCAAAGTTTTATTTATTTATATATCTTCTTAATTTCATTTTTTCGATTATAGGTGCATTGTTAGGGACATATGAAGATAACAGATTTAAATGCGAGTCAAAGAAACCTTCTCTCAAGTCAATTGGCTTTCTTAACCTTGGAGGTTGATCCGAGTTAGAAAAGAAACTCAAGTACACAGAGTATGTTTGCTCAGGGGTAATTTTGGGAAAAGATCTTGTAAATGCACCTCCCAATGTACTTACCCCTGGTTCGTTATCCTTCTCATTTTCAATTGTTGATAGAGACATAGAGTTAAAGGTGAGTGGTTTGGTTCACTTTATATTTCCTTTATGTTTGAATCGTGCAACATGTTCGAATGTGATTGTTGTCTTTAGTTTTTCTGAATGTGAAAATAGAATGTCAACCAACCGAGAATGTTCGATGGACTTAATGTTTTCGCTCTAAGATAATCTAAGTTGGTGTAAATGTGTAGAACTTATGAACACATCAGGAGATCTAAGTGAGCTTATGAATAGAACAAAGAAAAATAACTACAACCAATACACAAACTCAGCTGCTTTGTGCTTGAAGATGTTTTCAAACTCCTATTCTTTTCACATAACAAATTTAGTTCATGGGTTGACCTGTTAGCAGCTGAATTTGACTTGCTAATCTAGTACCATTTTATTTCGTGTGGCTTAGATCAGTGAAGATACTACCCCTTTTGTAATTCTTATGATTTGGTACTTTCATCTTCGTTTGTATATGACACTCATCATTGTTCAAATCAAGGTTCATCCATTCTCAATGTAGCCTGAGCCTCTAGAGTCTAGGGTAGAGCCAAAGATGGCATTTACTAGCAACTTAAAAACTGAATAAATACGTTTTGAACATAAAAACAACTGATGAAAAGGCTTCATTAGATAAGAAAAGGCTTATTTTTCTTAGTGTGTAAAGCCCCAAACTAGTAAAATTTGCATTTTTTTCTTGTTTTTTAGCCTGCAATGTTGTATGCTATTTTTAGGCATTCAGAATGATAATTTAAGTGGATGCTATTTGCTAACAATCTTAGAAATTTTCACAACACTTGTTTCGAGGCAGTTTGTTGACATGTCTCGCATTAGAGTCGAGGGGCTTCTTGCAGCTTTCCCTAAGTTAGTTGGAAGTGGGAAACAACATACCTAGGCCTGGCAATCGTGTCGTGTTCGGGTTGGCGTGTCGCGGGTTCGCGGGTCAAAATATGCCAACCCAAACACGACCCATTTAAATATACAGGTCACGGGTTGGCGGGTCACGGGCTGGCGGGTTTGGAACATAAACCCATATATGACCCACCAACCCATTTATTTATAGGGGTTCACAAGTTGGCGGGTTCATGGGTCAGATTTGGGTTCGTGGGTCTAAATTTTAGATATTTAAGTCTTAAACATCCAAATGAAAATTAAAAACATTCATAGAAACATGTTACAGACTTAGCCTTATAGGTTACGACTTATGACCTTAGACCATCTACCACGAGTAATAATGTCAAAACAATCAAATGGTCTATGAATAAATGGTATATATTACATAATACTTATTAAATATTAATACTTGATACATAAATACATTTAAAAATATAATAATTTTTTTATTAAGAATATAAATGGGTTGGCGGGTCAACCCGTTTATTTTTTGAGAAACCCATATATGACCCGTTTAATAAACGGGTTGGCGGGTTGACGGGTTAACGGGTTGGCGGGTTGAAAAACTCAACCCAAACCCATTTATTTCGTGTCGTGTCGCGGGTCGTGTCACGTGTCGTGTCGAGAATTGCCAGCCCTAAACATACCTATGTTGAAACAGAGAATGTGCGCTATGTGTATCAGTCAATTGAGAGCTTATATCTGCTACTTGTCACAAACAAACAAAGCAATATTCTTGAGGATCTTGATACACTGAGACTTCTTTCCAAAGTTGTATCCTTTTTCCTACATTAGAAAATCCCATCATGTTTCTTTTTCAGTTCCTGCATTATTCTGTTTTTATCATAACAATGCAAATGTGTTTCTCTTTTTATTGATTGCATTGACTTAACAATGGATATATCCCTGAGTTTTTAGCCTCTCTAGATGAAGAAGGCATTTGCAAGTGTGCTTTTGAGCTGATTTTTGCTTTTGATGAAGTCATTTCCCTTGGCCACAAGGAAAATGTAACTGTTGCCCAAGTGAAATAATACATCGAGATGGAAAGTCATGAAGAAAGGCTCCACAAATTGGTATTACAGAGCAAAATCAATGATACCAAAGATGTAATGAAACATAAAGCCAATGAAATCGACAAAAGCAAGGCAAGTTTCTTAATTTTCAATTTCATTCTTATCCTCCAATCACCATACTTTCTAACAAATATTTTTACAGATTGAAAGGGGCAAAATGGACAAAGGTCATGTGTGGACTTCTGACTATGGTTGTTCAGACAAAGAAGAAGAGTTCCAATGGTTGATCAAGTGAGACTAACATTATCTTATCCTGATTAAATTCTCAATTTTTATTCAAAATATTAATTAGTTATTTACTAATAATAACTTTTTTTTAAGAAAAAAAAACATTTTCATCAAGTATTCACCACTGCATAATGTGAAAAGACCATGGGAGCAATCTTCTATAATTCCCGACAATACCCTCCAACTTTATTGTTGACAGCTGATATGATGACAACGTTGTGTCGTTGCACACTATGAAATTATTAGTTGTAAGTATTCCATTTGAATTGTGTTTTATTTAATTAAAAGAATATTTGTTTATTATATTTGTTTTATGTTAGACGATGCAATGTGTTGTGCACAAGCTTGGAGAATAGCCCACAGACAACTTACAACCAAGTGTTCAGGTTAGTATTTTTTTTCTCCTAAACAATCTTCTTTAAATTCAGCTTAGATTTGATGATTGTGATGAATATTTGATGTTGTAGGGCTTTGTAATCTTGAAAAGAAAATGTTGGAACTTCATCAAAAGGAAAGCTGTGCAATCAGCCCGACTTTGCCAATTGAAGAAGAAGACTAGCATCAGGTTTTTTTTATTCTTTTGTTATATTACTAACAGATTTATAATCTTCCAAGAGTTTTCACCAGATGGGAAGTTCATTGTTACTGCTGACCATGATTTCAAAATTCGTGTAATAATAAACTTCTCACACCCAAATAATAATAATAATAATAATAATAATAATAATAATAATAATAATAATTATTATTATTATTATTATTATTATTATTTTCTTAAGCATGTTCTTATCTTCTTTCTAAATGGCAGGTCACCATGCTCCCGAAGAAACCTATAGATGGAGCTCATGTGATTCAAAGTTACTGCCTTGGCCATACAGAGTC
This sequence comes from Lactuca sativa, assembly GCF_002870075.4. Lineage (NCBI taxonomy): Eukaryota > Viridiplantae > Streptophyta > Magnoliopsida > Asterales > Asteraceae > Lactuca > Lactuca sativa. Next base: position 127,286,889 of record NC_056626.2, read on the forward strand.
ACTCACTGGAAATGCCATAGTTGACTGCTCAATAAGTTTGACATGGTTTATAAACTTTGACATGATGTGTCTATTATTGTTAACATTATACTCTTGTCATGCATCTATATTCAATGGCAGATTTGTCTCCTGCCTAGCCTTTGCCTGGTAATTTGTGTTTGGTTATATAATTACAAAAATTACCATTTTACCCCTGCAAGATATGCTTATATTTACTTACTAATTGGATGTAATACTTTGTGTAGGGTTGGAAGGAACTGGAACTGGCCTTGTTGTACATGAGAAAGCTCTTGGAAAGTGAGTTGAATTTGATCTTCATCTTCTCTTTGAACATTCTTTCTTATAAAATTTTGTTTTATAGAATCTTTAATAGGAGTATGTAAATGTTTGCGTAAAATTTTGGTGTCGTGGGACTTCCTGCGGATCATATTCAACATTTCAGCTTGTTACCATATTCAACATTTCAGCTTGTTACAAGGTAATTAATTAACTGTCTCTATCTACATGCTCTTTCACTTCACCATTGTATCTATTTTTCTTTAGTAAAAAAAATATTAGGTAAAATAATGGTGTGTTGTTATGAAACAAACATGCAGGACAGACATACGGATGAAAGTGGAAATCCCTCAAGATACAGAGCTTGTGGAGCCGCTAGATGAAGCTTGTATATGGCGCCAAGCAAGAGGCACCGCCACTGAAACTTTAGGAGCCGAGAACAAAGCTGAATCCACAGAGAAGGTTCAATTACAATTTACAAATCTGCCCTTCTGTTTTCTTAAATTTTATCATATCTGTGAAACTTAACAACAATTGTTGGTCTTCCTTTTGGTGATCCATCAATGAAGTGGCCAACTTGCATCATGCAATAACATTTTAGGCGAAGATGTAGGTATATGTTTTTTTTAATGAATAATGTAATCATATGTATGAATATGAAATAAAGTTTGTTATAGATTTGTTTTATCTTTCCATGCAGTAAAGACTTGGAGTTGAATTTGGCTAAGTCATTCTTGAGTGAGATGGGCCAATGTACAACTGCTTATCCATATAATCAGCTGCTTGGAGCATTTGTCTTAAAGAATTATGAAAGGCAAGATGCAACTTTACTTAGTTGGAATTTGATGTACAGAGTAGATTAGATGCAAATTTAGATATTGTAAGAAATAGAATTGTATGACATTAAATTTTATGCAATGGATTGTATTTTTTGTATATGATATTTTATTTCTATTATGAGGCATTAAATGCAAATTTAATTTAAAATTTTAAAAATATATAAATATATATTTTTTTAGAACATTTAAAATTATGATACGCAAAATTGTGTGTCATCTTCATTTATGACATGGGCTTTCTTGACAGGGGCTTCCTTGATACGCATTGCGTGTCATAAACACGCGTGTTGTAAGGTTACGACACGCAAATGCGTGTCTTCTTCCTTTATGACAGGGCCTTCCTTGATACGCATTGCGTATCATAACCGCGCGTGGTAAATGCGCGTCATAAATGCACGTCGTAAATGCGCGTCGTTTCTCTTTATGACAGGGCCTTTCTTGATGCGCATTTGCGTGTCGTCTGAGCGTTTTACGACGCGCAATGAGCGTCGTAAAAGGCTGTTTTTCTAGTAGTGGTGGATTGCGGGGGACCGGTAGGTCAGTTATGAGATATTTAGCTTTCCTCTAGGAGTGAGGATTAAGCGCTCGCTATGTCTATATATATTGTTAGGGTGTTGTGGTGATACTTGAGACAAATATGGGTAGGTGTGGAAGGTAGTATGGGCCTGTACTACTGAAAGCACATGACCCATATGCGTATCAAGGAAGTCATAACCCTTGGGGTTTAGTTGGAAGTTGGTCCCATGATTTTGGGTATGGATTATTCGAGACGTTTTGAGACCGGATACGGATCAGGATCGAGAGCTGGCAGCCAGGATAGGCTAGCATTGTCAGAGGATATCATCCGGGAGTAGGTGATCGAGATCGTTCGGGAATGGAATCCGGAGATGTTTGGGTCTTTCAAGACCGCCATGGTTGGGTATTTTGTGGAGCGCCATGCAACCATTGCTGAGGCGGCTACTGCAACATCTTTCGCAGCAGTATCGACGACAGGGAGAGGAGCTGGTCGTGCTTTCCGGTACCAGGACTTGTCACTGGTACATATTTTGATGAGCAGAGGGCTGCAGATACCGGGGATCAGGAAAATGATATGTACTTGTTATATTTCCACGGGTTGAGCGGGAGAGGATAACTCATGAGTTCTAGATTTGAGGCTTGGGGGTTTGCTTGAGGCCGAAATATGAGTCGAGGGGACTCCGCAAAGGAGTGATGATTATGTTCAGCTGGGGTTTTGTAGCTAGAAGTGGAATGGTTAATTGATGGATTAGATTGTCGTTTTGTAGGGCAAGGATTGTTCCCTCGCAGTTTTTTGAGCTCGAAGGAGTGAGAAGGCTTGTGACCCTAGGATTAGGTTGTATTCCAGCCCGGGGTCATAAAATCGGATTTATATTGACCTATTAAGATTATGGTACGTATCCAAAAGATAAACTACAAGAAATCCCAAAATTAGCTCTTTCTGACGCTCGAACTCGCCGAGTCCACTATGGGACTCGCCGAGTTCATCAGGCAGAATCACAAAATTCGAATTTTGCAAGCAATAAACAAGCAACTAATGCATCAATTCAATAGAATCCAATCTAGGCTCTGATACCTCTGATGGGTTTTAGCCATATGAACATTCCTATGTGCACATACAAACCCTAATGCTTGGATCTAGGTTTCTCTAATTGAACATGCATTGAATCCAAGACTTCTAATGACAATTCTAGTATAATAACATAAGAAATTAGATTTGGAAGATTACCTTGAATCACTTGCTTGAATCTTCTTGTCCTTGGAGCTTTAGAGTCACAATTGTCACTCCTCTAATGGCTTACAAACACCAACTAGCAAGAGGATGATTATAGAGAGAGGAGAGAGGAGCTAGAAATCGGCCAGGGTTCTTCCAAAGGCAAGAGTGCCGATTTCATCAACCCCTTGGGCCTATTTATACTTGTAAGGCTCCTAGGGTTTCACCCTTAAAACCCTAATTGGATAACTTAGGCCCTAAGCAATCCAATACCCTAATGATAAGCCTTGGACGATTTCAAGGTCTATTCAAAGCCCCAAAACCATCCCCCCTTATCCATAAGGGATTATAGCCCAAATTACAACTATCATACAATTGACAGTTTATGCCCTTCTATTTAATTAATCTCTTTAAGTCACCAAATTAATTCCTAATTAATTTATGACTTATATTAATCAAATAATAATATTATTATCCCTTATATTATTCTCATAATATATTAATAATATTTCTTCTCTTATTATAAATCATCCTGTCAAGTTGCTATGGTGAAGGCAACCCAAAAGGACCATGCACAACCGGGTCAAATACTTGCCTAATATAGTTGCAGCCTTAGACACTATTCCAACAGTAGTTTGTAGCCCAGTTTAGGGCAGAGGTTGTTTTAGCTGCTGTAGTTCAGCTGTGGGCGTTTGAGCTGGTAAGTGAGTTAGGGTGCGAACCCTGAAGAGAATGATTTCTAGAGCTCGAGAGCGGGAAGCTTGTTTGGAACACCTTTGGAAAAAGGGTATTATGTGGGAGGTCTGCGGATAGGATCCCATAGAAGGTTTATTCAACATTGTCAGGATTCAGTGGTTCTAGCAACCATTAGTGATTGTCGGACTAAAGCGTTAAGGGAAGTAGTTTGTCGCCAAGGTATTAGTTAGATCATCTATCTTGTGGTCTTCAGGACTTGAGTGTGAGGTCATTCAAGCATTAGTGACTATCGGTTTCACTGGGATTCAGGAAGTGTTCTTCTGGTTCTTAGAAGTGTGTGATCAATTGGGATTGACTAGTAATGGAGCACTAGTAGGAAAGAGTTGGTTGTCATCGGAACGATCGTTGGGAAGTGAGAAGGATCGGGAATCATCCAGTTTTCATGTATTATGAAGGCTTAGTCGAATCTAAGTGGGGGAGAGTTACCCCGAGATGCAGAAGTAGGAGAGGTTTTGAAATGGGGAATAAGTATCATAACCCGACAGGGAGAATGGACGCCCCAGTGGCTATTTGGTTTGAGGATTGTGTTGATTGGGGGTTCGGTAAAACTCCCCAGTTTAAGGAACATGTCTTCTTGGTGCTTGATAACGGAAGTTGGGGAAACAGGTTGGAGTTCTTGACAGGAATTGAGTTCAGTGTGAGTATTCGGTCGAGGTTGTACTCATCTATGAGGGTTTTCAGATTGAGAGATTGAGGGTTTTTGTTAGCTGCCAGGGCTCGACAGTACTTTTCAGCACTAGTGTGCAGGTTATTTACCGTATGTGGTAGACACGCGGGTCAGGGAACAAACCACGGATTTCCAAGAGGGTGGACGATCGACTTGAGGCCTAGGGTCAGACCGAGGTAAGATTCCACAGAATGGATCAGGAGTTCGGAACCCAAAGTGGGTGAGAACAGTTTGCATGGAAAGATCACTAGGAGGGGTGGTCTAGGGAGATGCTCGACATTTTAGAGCGGTCCGGATAGACTGAAGGCCGGTGGGGCATACCAGTCAGGCCGAAGGCTCGGAGAATGGTCCAAACAGGCTGAAGGCCCAAAGGGGCGGTCCAGACATGCTGAAGGTTCTGAGAGTGGTCCAGATGGACTGAAGGCCTGGTGAGGCGGTCCAATCATGATGAAGACTTTGTATGTGTTTGTAGATCTAGGTGCAGGTATTGAGTATGTTGCTATGCTATAGCAATCAGTAGGTCTGTCCCCAAGTATTGAACATGTTGCTAGAGTAGGCTGAAGACTCGGTGTATTTTGGTTTGATCGGATGTTGTTGTTAGAGATCGGATGGAGTGCAGAGGATCTTAGTGATCTCATCGGTTCGAGGTGTCTCTTAGGATAATCTTTTAGATTAGGTAATACTCCAGTTGGGGACTGAGAGTAGATCCGAATGGGTATTCATCAGCTTTGGGAAGGCTTGGGATTAGAATGTTCCATCATTCAGGTTCTGGGAACCGGGCTAGATCTTTCTCATGATTGTCTATGGCATTTGGATAGGGTTGAGGCGGTCCTGCTTTATGCAATAGGCCATGATACCCGATGCGGGCCGACTGAAAGTCATAGGCACAGATGCTCAAAGGGAGCAGTAGGGTTGAGGCGGTAGGCTAAAAAACCCTTAGAATTTCAGCTCGATAGTTAAATTGATTAGACATGATTGATAGTCCAACCAGAAGGGGTGATATGAGTTAGATATGAGTGCGGTACTGGTGAGCCAGTAGTGGTAGGTATGTTGATGATGGTTTAAGTTATTATGATGTGTCTTGGTTTGATTTCATCTGTGAAAGAATCATAGTATGTATGAAGTGAGGAGGAGATGGTTCGCTGAAGACCAAGTAGGAGGTGAGAATGTCGTGGGTTATGTAGCGTACATTATGTTAGCAGAAGTTGATGGCAGGGCATGAAAGCAAGTCCAACCAGTCGGTTTTCTTTCGGGGGACGCGTGGGACTGCTGTTTGTGTGACACTTTTGGTTCAGCAATCAGTGAGGCGTCCGGTGTTTTGGGTAGTGGGAAGACAAGTTGGGACCAGCAAGGTTTCGACTTTGTCTGAGGAACATCATATGGTAGCAGGAAGAGTTGAAGTGGGTTTATCACTTGGGATTCATGTGTGGTAGAAGTTTTTCTATTGTTAAGATGTTGGTTTATGAGAGGGGCATCGATTAGGCCCTTTTAACGACGGAGGAAGGTGGTTATCTACAGGACCAGAGTGTTGGGCAACTGAAGTGACGATAGTAGTGTTGATCGGTCATCAGGAGCATTCCTGTCATGAGCTGAGGGCCGAAGAGGGCATACCAGACTCATGCTGTGGACTCAGAGGCAATCCAGACCTATGCTGAGGACCACGCAATGGTATTCCAGTCATAGGCTGTGGGCATAGAGATTGTGTTGGTTATGTCTTCTGTAGAAGCGCGTTCGGAATGGATGCACTGTTGAAGTTTCAGGGGAGTTGCACTTGATTATGACGCATCAGAGGATGGTTGATGAGATGCAAGGATAGATCCTTGGAACTCAAGTTATGAGTACATCCAAGTTATGTTCATAAAGGTATTCCAATCTAGGGTATTCCATCCTGAGGATGATCAAACCCTATGATTGATTGGACCTGATATGTTTGGTATTCCAACCCGAGAGTTGATTGGGCCAAACATGTGTGGGATGCGAGGGTATTCCATCCTAGGGATGACTAGACCCATCGTAGGCATGCCTGGTATTCCAGCTCGAGGCTGATTGGGCCAGGATGAGTGTTCGTGTTTCGGTGGATTGATTTTTGTATGATGTTGTGGGAAAAATGTCGTCTCAACACAAAGGGTTCACCTCAGGAAGAGGGAAAGTTGGGCTTCTAATACGTTGGATCATCAGGATTTTGTCAGTTGGCAAAGTGGCTTGTAATATAGACCTTTTTAAAAGGTTCGGTTGGGTTTCGCCTCATCTTTCACGTTTCGCAATTGCGAAAGTGCATCATGGATCAAGAGGCGATAGTGTCATTAGATGACATTCAGGTCGATGAGCGTCTGGATTCTGTTGAGAGGCCTGTTTCCATACTGGGAAGAAGGGTGAAGGTTCCGTGGAACAAGGAGGTACCTTTGTTAAAGGAATGGTGGGAGCGCCAAAGAGGGTCCGAGTGGACGTGGGAACCGGAGGCAGAGATGCAAGAGCACTATCCAAGGTTGTTCACCACATCATACTTTGAGGACGAAGTCTAGTTCAAGTGGGGGAGAATTGTAACGCTCCAATTCCCAGGTATTGATAGTATGACTTTAAATTTCAAGTTTCAAGGTCTACTCGACGAGTGAATGTCCTGACTCGTCGAGTAGGAGTGGGATTGGGCCACGTATTTAAGTGACCAACTCGCCGAGTCGGAAGAGTGACTCGACGAGTTGGAGCTGGAGGGTAAAACCCTAATCCCCGGGGTTTTGCACCCTATTTAAAGGATCCTTTTCCCCATTAGCCTTCCCTTGCAGCCCCCGTGAGTCCGAAAACCCTAAATCTCCATTTTTCTCTCCATACTTGTGTGTTTAAGCTTGAAAGGTGGATCTTGGTGAGGAAAGGCTAGTAGATCAAGAAGCTTTGAACAAGGAACAATTAGGGATCTGAAGTCTACCTCAGTTTATCTTCATATGGAGGTATCAAGTCTTCACCTTGAGATTCTTCTAGCTAGATCCCTTTTATATTTTAGTTTTGGGACCATTTTGGGCATTTGGTGTGGTATTTCGAGTGATGAACCAAGATCTGAAGTTGCAACTTCAGATCTAGGCTCATCTTGACTCTTATCTGTTGGGTTTTGAGCATTCTAACACTCCTAAGTGTACATGCAACCCTAAATACCTTGGATCTATGTTTTCTCTATTATACATGCAAATATGAACTTCCAAGGTATTCATCCTAATCTAGCATACAGAACAATGAATATAACAAGATAGAATGCATACCTCTTTGTTGTAGAATGTCTTCATGAAGCTTGAGTGCCTAGTGCCCCAAGTGTGACACCTCAAATGGTTCACACAACATCATATGCACTCGGAAAGACTTGAGATAATTCCACACTTCATGAAAATCGGCTAGCCCTATCACTCTCACACATAGTGGCCGATTTTTCCCAACAATATGATCTTTATATAGTGTCTCAATTAGGGTAAACCCTAATTGTCATGGCTTTCCATTTCCTTGGATCCATGGGTTCAAATACACCATGGAGCATCCTATGGGTTTTAGCCCAACTTGATAATCCATGGAGCATTAGCCCACTATATAAGTATGGATGATTTACACAATCAACCCATATATTTAATTAGTCTTCTTTGATCACTTAATTAATCCTAGATTAATTCTTGATCAATACTAATTAAATAATCTTATTAATATATTAGAACTTATAATACATTAAAAAACCTTAAGTGTTATTTCTCTCATTATAGTCTATCCAAATGCATGATGCCATGCAACCTAAATGGACCATGTCGGGTTGGGTCAAGTCTCACCAATTATAGTTATGGACTTAGACATTAATCCAACAGTCTCCCACTTGGATAAGTCTAAAACAATTATTGCGTATGACTTCAAGAACCGACTGACAATCGTAGCTCTCAAAAGCTTCTGTCGAACTCTGACCTTTGTCAATGACTTGTCCATTAGATAAGGGATCATATATTCCTTCATTCTAGATATCATATGGACTGAGACATGGATTATAATCATTCTTTCTGTCCATTTGTTGTTTCCCGATTTCCGATTTATGACGACTAACTAATTGAACAAATCAAATCAGTCCTGGCCCGGCCGAGCACTTCCATTTGTCATCATCAAATCATCGAGGGGCCCACAGATATCGCTTTTATCCCGAAGGTAAAAGGAATGGATAAGCTTCGATTCATATGGCTTGTTCTACTACTTGTTGAATCATACACAAAGGCACGTTTTATAACATCGAGTTACCAATGCGTTTTCGTGCAATCAATGTATAGCCAACTCATAGTAACAACTCATATCTCTAGGTTTGAAGAAAATAAGATATTATCGTCTCATGATCACTCATGATAAAATCCATGAAGTGATTCCAATGAGCGCGGGTTGAATCAAATACTCAGAACTTATGAGCACTCATGAGTGTTGTAGCCCTTTGTCCAACATCTTAGACCTCTACAAGCCAACCCATGACAGTCTTGATTCATATCTACTTCCAACATATGACCGACTGTGGATAATTTGAATAACTTAGTCAATCAGGAAGAATGACCTAGTTATCCTGGAAGTCAAAACATGCAAAATGAAACATAATAATAATAGAATCTAATATGGTATCAAAACCTATGAATATAAATAAAACACCTTTTATTTATCACCATATGATTAGATATTATTTATTGTATACTGTTTCAGCTATCACCTTTATTCTTGAATTAAAACAATAGTTGTCCCATGCTCCAAGCATGTACACTATGTTTTCTAAACACTAGTCATGCCATACACCAAGTATGCATACTATGTTTGTCTATGATCTTTACTTTGCGAAATAGACCAATTGAACATAACTCCGATGATCCTCTTTTCATAGTCCCAAATCCTTACTGCAAATGCAAGAATTCCAAATTCATGCCATTTACTGAAATCTGTTAGATTCTAAACTTATATGCATTGATCCTCTTGTAATGATTATGCACAAAGTCAGAAAGACTTGACAATAAACATTATAGAGCATTCCAAAGGAGATCAACTCCTTGGAAATATCCTTCTTGCATTAAGTTTCCTAATCTTACACAAATTGAATAATTTCTAACTTTGAAACACTTCCATATTCCATTTTGACTACTACTTCTGAACAAGAGTTGCCTCCTTACAAATTATGTCAATATGGTCCTTCGAAAATTAACACTATACTTCCAACTGTCCTTGAGCAACCAATCTTTGGTAAACTTTAGATCATCCTCAACAATTGCTTAATCATTTTAATCAGATCTAATTCTAGACCTTTTCCATTCTTAATGCCCCATACATTTGGAAATTTTTTAGAAAGGATGAATATAGCACATGTAATCGATCCTATATCCGAAGCATATGGGACACGATTCATGATGTCTCACATAAAGACTAAACCAGTCTTTTGCTATAATATTTCCATTTCAATTTGCCAAGTTCTCATAATTCATATTACGAAAAGGGATACCGTAATCATAATCGAATTTTAGAACGCAAATAATGGACCCATATACAGAATTTCCTTATGTTGAGCCATTCCAACATGAAATTCATATATATATATCCTTGACTAAATACGATTAAAACCTCAATCTAAGCTTTTAGATTTGAGATGAAGTATAATTTCCTCTCCCTTAATTATAGCAAAACAACTCTTTCCCAATTGAAACTTTTTGTTTTCTATAATTAACATTTCTAGCTTGCAACCTTTATCATAATTATCATACTCCCACTAGCATGATGATTATTAGCATAACACTTATGCTCCCACTAGCTTTGACATGTACTCAGAAATCAGCTGGACTTCTAGAAATCAATACTTTATTGACTTTCTTACCAAAGTTCAGATTTCTGATACTAGATTGCTTTGATAAAACTTTATCAATATCATACACCTTATCTTAGATAGCTCACAGGTGTATCTAAACAATTTTAAGAACTATGAAAAGGGATGCCGTAATCATAGTCTTGATTTGCCACTTCTCACAAGTCCATGTTAGGGTGTCGGTAAAACACACACGCTCCACTAACGAATTTGAGAATGCAAATATCACAATTGCTATCTAGCTAAAATCTACTTAGTGAAAGTGTTTCCTCACCATCATTTTCATGAGTCGGAGAGAAACCTTATGACACTTAGATTTAATGGTGTATGTGTTCTTATCCATGTGAATTGTCAAAAGCATAGTCACAAGACAAGGATAATGACAAATCCAAGCGCATATGTACTGAACTCAATCTTAATTTCTTGCCACCTGGCAGCTCAAGGGCCTGCCATTGCTTCCAAGTTGTTGTGCAACCAATTAAGAACTCTAAGAGCTCATATGTAAAGCCAACTTTAATTGGAATGGGCACATAATATGTCAACACGATAGGTTATGAACCTCAAGTCGTGTGCTAGTGAAGAACTTCAGTTTTTTTTTTATTCTTGATTAGTTCTTGAGACTTTCAAGACCTTTAAGACTCCCACTTTCCTCTTGACATATAAGACTCCCTTGTCAAACATCCAAGAGATAGTGCGGATTCTAATCAAGACAAACACTTCACATAATTGGCCTTAGTTGGTCTTTGTTTTATCCAAAACATCACAACTTACCAATTTCAAATGTACAAGAGTAGAAAACTTTTACTCTTACATTTGACTTGTGTTAAGAAACCTTCCTTTAAGATATGTCACTCAAGTTACAATCTTGGAGTATGACTTTAAGACTTGTTTTGGAACGAAGTATGACTCATTTTCTTGATTTAACCACTTCAACAATTCATAACTCCTCTTCTTAACTATCAGAATCCACTTAGAGGATGAATTGTGATAAGGTTTCAAAATCATTAAGATGGTCTTAAAACATGATACTAAAGTACTCTCCCATCTTTTCAGATTTGAGAAACTTTTATCCTTCTACCTAATTCGATTCTTCTTATTCGCTCTGCCATACATTGGAACCTTTTTCCAATGTCTCAGAATTACACTTAAGCTTGTAAGTATAACCATATTTACTGAGGTTTATTAAATTATGATGAATAATCTTATCGACCTTTTGTGGTGGACTTAATCAGTGCACAAGAATGTGTACTCGATCCCTTAGTCTGTTACTTGACTCACACATCCATGTGAACAAGTAGTTAGTCTTAAATTTTCCAATGTTTGAAAAATTCTCATTCATCATGCTATACAACTTTCATGATTCCAAGTTCCGGTCCAACTGAAACTTGGGTGATGAGGATCTTTTTTTATTTGGTAAATTTAGACACTACCGCAAATGAAAGAATCAAATTCATATTTCCACTCTTGCTCTTAATGGAATCTTATAAGCAACAAAAAATTTCACAAATGCCATTGTAAGGATAAAATAAAAAATTTTCCTTTTATTTTAAAAACTTTGCGGAAAAACAATCCTTACAATCCATATGAAAACTTGTTGTTATCTATTCCTAAGCAATATATATATATATATATATATATATATATATATCATAACTCCTAAGAAGTAGCTCAAGAATTCGATCTTCAAACTATGCGATAGATATCCATCTACGCGATCAAATTCAACATATTCTTACTTTAAGTTTCTTCACTTTTCTTTGATTCTTAAAACATCAACATGTGACCCAGTCACATCATGTATCAATAATCTCAGAATAGAAACTTAGCAGAGTTAGATAGTGTACTTTACGTGAAGTAGAGTCAAACTTATTGACTTTAACATCCTTAGGTATATTTGGCAGCTTCGCAACCAATGCCCCTTTCTTTGGCAATGAACTCTTGATAATGGGACTATCTCAGACTTAGCTTCTCTCTTTACCATTTGGTCAACCAAGTTAACTATGGCTGATCCCTTTCCATTGGGAAGAGAGAGCTTTAATGGATATCAAATGTCATCATTGTCAATGTCCATAAAGTTTTAGGAAGTTGATCTTAGCAAATAGGTAAGATCATTAAGGGTCTTGTCTTAGTCTGTTTCATAGGAGTCCCAAAGGAACTCACTATGTGACTTAGAAAGTGATTGAAGCACCAAATTTCTCAAGACTTTGACACCCAACTCTCCCGGCTTGTCAATATGTGACTACATCTCCAAGATGTGACCACACATAGACCCTTACTTGCCAACAGGGCTTGAGTGACCTTAAACTTTTCAAGAACTTGTGGGTTAAGGAGAATAATTGGAGGAGGTGAAAGAAGTATGATTTCCATGGGACATCATCTTCATTTAGGAAAGCTTGTTTCAAGAGATTTGGGAAGATCAAAAATGTCTAAACCAGACATCTTTTGGGAGATATTCAAGATAGTTGATTTAAGTCCTTAATATGACACCCAATATGAAATATTAAGGCTAGGACCCAACAAACTATTTATAACTTATAATAGGGATGCCGTAATCCAAGCTATAAAATATTTGAAGGTAGGTGAATGACGATTCACCAATTTCCACCAAGATAAACGAAATGTATTATTAGGTTTTAATTGGATTTGAAACTCCTAGATCTTTTGAGATTCATTGAACTGTTCAATGGCATATTTCAATCTCGAGTGTGCCTTTCAGGTTTTGTGACTGGTATGCCGAGGATCACAAAACAAAGTGTGAAGTAACCATGCAAATATACCGGGTACCCTTAATATTTATGTAACGCCCGTAGATAAGGGCTAATCAATTTAGAGATGATAAGCATCAAAAATGACTTTTTTAGGGAAGATTATTTAGAAGGATTAATCTTAACCAAGTTGTAGTATATGTCACAAGGTTTCCGTGCATATAAAGAACGCCGAAATCCGAGTTATAACGAAGAAGTTATGACCTGTTGAAGTTTCGCGACAGAACCGGCACGACACAGCGCGACGTAAATAGTGAATTTACGTTAGAGTGATATTTGTCCTTAGCGATCTAAATGAAAGTCATAGAATACATTAAACCGAGAGCGTGCAAAAAAAGAACGTCTGAATCTGACTTCGTATGAGGAAGTTGTGATTTTTCGAAGTTTCAGCATTAGCAGTATGCAGCCCGAAACTCGAGATTGAGGTCGAGTGATATTTAGCCAAAACTCTCTCAATGAGAATTGAAGATATCATCAATATTAGTCCAACGATAAAAAGACAGACGAAAACGGAGTTCAGATGAAGGAGTTATGAATTTCGAACGGAGTTTTTCTGTCCCGGCCTACTAAAAGTAATATATTTATAATATATTAAAAATAAAGTCAAAATTAGCCAATGGAGTCTAAACGAGAGTTGTAGGTCATAATCTCACCTTTGCGGCGATATAAAGAACGTCGAAAACCGAGTTCGTATGCAAAAGTTATGAATTTATGAAGTTCGGGGCACGAAACCCGGTACCATGTCAGAGTTCACGACCTGAACACTGTGTTCACGACGTGAATTTTGAGATTTGACCTTCCGGAGCTGTCAGACACAAGTGGACGAGTGACGCATGCAGTGACGATCAATCCCCACGACGTGAGCCTTAAAACTCACGACGTGAACCCTAAAATCTCACCCTATAAATAGAAATCAAGGGTCAGCCGATTTTGGTTGCTCCTCCCTTGCTCTCTCACTCCCGATACCTTCTCTAAGCCCTATTGTAACCCCCCAAAGCCCCGGTATCATCCCGAGACCCGAAGCAAGTCCCGAAGCCCAAAGATCCCGAGAAGAAAAAGAGTTTCCGAGCCGAAGCTCTGTCTCCAAGAAACCCGGTGTGTGAAGTGATCCCGGTTTCACCGAAGAATACTACTTCTACAAGCTGTAGTGTTGTCTGATCATCTTCTGATCAAGTGAGTGTGTAGTTACTTTCTTCTAACGCATAAATATTAAGTATTTACTATGAAATACGTGTTATGTGTTTATATATTGGTCTTGATTTGAAGGGGGTACCTAATCTCTTTCAAATGCACGATTTTATACAAGTATCGATTTAACGTACTAAGTATATGTGTTATGTGAGTGTATCGATGCTATCTTCTAATCTCATAGATATGATTTATTCTCTATGAAATATGTGTCATGTTTATGTGCCTCATCTTTTATCTGGAATGTGTTTTGAATGAACATACTATACAGGTTTTAAACTATGTCTAAAATGTATATTTTATCTAATAAAATGTTGGGTAGAATATGGGTAGATAGTTGTCTTGTGATAAAAGGATGAGAGGCATCAATGTCATTATAATCCAGTCATCTAGCGGAATTTAGATGACGACCACAGACTTTTCTAGACAGTCCAGTGGAACGCTAGCAGGCTCATAACCTGTAGGTGTTAATGAACTTGGGTGTTCATTTGTTGTATTCCATCCCCCTCATGGTTGCCTTATTTGACTTATATTGCTGAGGAACCCCCGAAGCATGTGTTGTCGCCCCGATGAAATATTCTTAGACTAGGTCCCTTGTGTTAGATGTCTTAGGGACGTAAGATGAGAATAACGGGAATGGGTAATTGGGTTAGTATTGGTTGATGAAATTAAATTAATTATTTATTGTGGGTTGAAAACCCTATATGCTTACCAGGCTCCTAAGCCTGACCCACTCAGTTTTCTTTGCATTACAGGTAATGGCACAAGAGTATAAGTTGGTGGACTTGACGAGAGATTTTGGATTATAGATCAGTAGTTATAAATAACTTTTTTTAAGGTCTATTTTGTTCTGTTTATGCTTTTGGTCTGTATTGAACATGACATCCCGAGATTTTGTTATATAATGAAAATACATTTCTTTAAAGAAATGCTTTGATAAACTCTTATCATATTTTGTTTTGGGAACAAATTCCGCAACTCTTTTAAATCAAAAGAATTTACTTTGATTTTATAAAACAAAGCATAAACAAATCGGTCTTTTCTGGCCGTGAAATTGGGGATGTCACAATTTACCCCTTAATCGATGTGCCGGTTAACCACACACACTCCACCGATACTATGACAAATATTAAGTTACCCTTTGCCTACCTTGTTAAGTCCAGGTTAGTGTACCGGTTAACCACACACGCTCCACTAACCGACTTAAACAAAGTGCAAAGTGTAATTTCATGGAATAGCACCTTATTCACTTTTTCCTAAGTAACTAAGATTGGGTATTTATAAAAGGTTTAGTTACTTAGTGTTTATCATTAATACTTTTAATGATGGGAGAATTCTAGTCCTTGTCCTACCCGTTCGGCTAACGACCCTCCACCAGTCAAGGAAGCGGTGGGTGAGAGTGGACACCCATTAAACTACCATTTTATAGGCAGTAACCTCATACCCGCTTATAGACCGGCTTCGTGAATGAGACCTACTAACGGTAAGATTGACTTTACTCTTATACATACATACATACATATATATATATATATATATATATATATATATATATATATATATATATATATATATATATATATAAACTTATAAAATTATAAAGTATAAGGGTTGAATTTTAACTTTTAAAATTCTAAGGGCTTGACTTGGAATTAAAGTATTCATAAGCGAAAACTTTTCAAATTCCAAAACTTGAGGGAAAGTTTTGAAACTATTCAAAACTAATTAATTCCATAACTTATGTGTTTAAAGTAGTTTTAATTAAAAAAACTCTTCAAGTTCCATAACTTGAGGACAAGTTATGGAAGACTTCAAACTAATAAAAGAATGTAACTTTTCTTTATTTTTGTAACTTATGGAATTAATTAAGGTTACACATTTTATTACTTAATGAAGTGACTCTTGAACCTCCATAACTTGAGGACAAGACTCTTCATTTTTGTAACCATTGCCAACTTTTATGAGTTTTATGAAACTTAAATGTGACTTTTCATATAACTTGAGGACAAGTTACAAAAACACATTTTAGAATCAACTCTTAGATTAAAATGGATTGAAAACACATAATCAATTAACTTTTCTATTAATCTAAGCAACTCATAAGAAAGGGATAATTCAAATCAAACTTTTTCATGTAATTAGTCTAAAATTTATACTAATACAAAACATGAATCTATTGACATTTATCTTTTAAATTGGATTAGCATGAACATTACCACATCAAAAACAAGTTTATGAGTCTAAAAACATCTTAGGGTAATGTTCCTAGTCCAATTCCAGCCAAAACAATCGAATATATGCTGTCTGGGGGTCCAACTCGTCGAGTGCACGAACAAACTCGGCGTGTTGGATGCATTTTGCCTTGGACTCGGCGAGTTCATCAGTGAACTTGGCGAATGCTGAGCAGACAACATAAAAACTCGATTTTCAGCAAGTTTTGCAAGTATAAGAAGAAAACAAGCCTAGGCTCTGATACCACTATTGGGTTTTGAGCATTCTAACACTCCTAAGTGTACATGCAACCCTAAATACCTTGGATCTATGTTTTCTCTCTTATACATGCAAATATGAACTTCTAAGGTATTCATCCTAATCTAGCATACAGAACAATGAATATAACAAGATAGAATGCATACCTCTTTGATGTAGAATGTCTTCATGAAGCGTGAGTGCCTAGTGCCCCAAGTGTGACACCTCAAATGGTTCACACAACATCATAAGCACTCGGAAAGACTTGAGAGAATTCCACACTTCATGAAAATCGGCTAGCCCTATCACTCTCACACATAGTGGCCGATTTTTCCCAACTATATGATCTTTATATAGTGTCTCAATTAGGGTAAACCCTAATTGTCATGGCTTTCCATTTCCTTGGATCCATGGGTTCAAATACACCATGGAGCATCCTATGGGTTTTAGCCCACCTTGATAATCCATGGAGCATTAGCCCACTATACAAGTATGGATGATTTACACAATCAACCCATATATTTAATTAGTCTTCTTTGATCACTTAATTAATCCTAGATTAATTCTTGATCAATACTAATTAAATAATCTTATTAATATATTAGAACTTATCACATATTAAAAAACCTGAAGTGTTATTTCTCTCATTATAGTCTATCCAAATGCATGATGCCATGCAACCCAAATGGACCATGTCGGGTCGGGTCAAGTCTCACCAATTATAGTTATGGACTTAGACATTAATCCAACATTATCATCATAAAGTCTCAGTCTTTAGCATGTTGTTGTAGCTCTTTTGCCTATAACCTCTTCTTTAGATTGATTTAAGTCATTAGCACCTTGTATGGACGTAAAGTTTGCAACTTTACGTGATAAACATGCCCTAGGAGCTTGGATCTATAGTATGGAGCCTTAGCCTGGCTTAAAAAGCATCTATATCGATGAAGGACCGAAGGGACTCGGCGACTGGCATGGTCGGCTCAGCGAGTCCGATGAAGATTGTCGTAGACTCGGCGAGTTAGTAGAGTGACTCGGCGAGTCCGATGAAGATTTCCTTAGGCTCGGCGTGTCAGATGAGTGACTCGACGAGTTGGCGAGATGTTCCAGGAACTCAGCGAGTAGCTGAGGGTACTCGACGAGTTGAGGTCAACATGGACTGTTGACCTTGAAAGTTGACTTTAACTTTGACTTTGACCAAGGGTTGACCTCTTTGACTTTCGAGGATAATTAGTAAGCGGGCAGTTATGAATTGGATCAGTGATGGTTATAGGTGTTGGAGTTTGGGGCAGTGTTTCTGGAGCGTGATTTCGTGGTTCGGTCCGACATTGCAAGGTGAGTTTTCCTCACTATACTCAAGGGTATAAGGCACCAAGGCCGGCCCTTTGGATTGTTATCTGGATATGTTATTCTAGTATGATCTGTTAGATTAGCATCCTAGTAGGTAGGATGGTATTATGTGGTATGTGGTATGATCTATTAGATCGGTATCTTGGTATATAGGATGGTATTATGTGCTATGTGGTATGATCCGTTAGATCAGTTGTTGTTTATGGACTGTTATGTGATTATCTGTTATATGTGCACATGTTTGTTTGGCGGTTGAGGCTTATCTGCTTTGTGCAAAAGCCAATAGACCTGGGCATTCCAACCTGTTGGTTGTGGGCCGTGAGTATTCCATCCCGAGGATGATTGGACTCATTGTATGTGGGCATTCCAACCTGTTGGTTGTGGGCCTGAGGTATTCCATCGTGAGGATGATTGGACCCATAGTATGTTGGCATTCCAACCAAATGGTTGAGGGCCTGGGGTATTCCAACCCGATGGTTGAGTGGACCCATAGTATGTTGTTTATGATTATGTGTATTGTTGTGGGTATGGGTATTTTGTGGGCAACACACTAAGCTTTTGGGCTTACAGTTTCAATTTATTTTTTCAGGTTCAGCGGATGGTCGTGGGAAGGCGAAGGCGTGACCGTACACTTCCTCGATCAATGGTTATTATTTCTAGAAACTCTGATGTTTAAATTACTTTGAAAACTAGTTGTGATAATTGAATGGTTTCAAATGATTTAAAAAGTTGTAAATTGGCCCGAATTTTATGGGTGTTACATCGACACCTTAAGATCAACTAACTCGTATACATCTGTACCATTCAGATCCTAACTACCATGGCCACTAAGGCCCGAACAAATACCATACACATCTTCATCCTAAACAGCCATATCCGAAGACCGATAAAAACCATAATACTGCAACGAATCATGGTTCCAATCGATGCTCTCTACCATCAACCAACTCCTTAGAATCCTCATGAATTTCCTTGATTCAAGTACGAATCCTGTGCTTTCAAAAGTACGGGCCCAATACTACCTTCCACACATATCCATACCTTCCTTAAGAATCATCTTGAATCCTCTAAGTCACCTCCTTACAATGATACTTCCGTAACCCACTAAACAACACACCATTTACAACAAAATGCTTCCTAGGCTCCTCCTAGGGTTCCTACCTCACCCTGCCATCAATTGCTGAAGAACTCATACTAATGTCAGTTAACTACTTCATGAATACAATTACATGCAACAAAACTTAAATAATCTTTCAACTAAAAGACCCAACCCTATAACTGTTAGACTCAGACGAGAGTTGTGCAATAGGGCCGAATAAACCATTCTAAAATTTTTTAACCTTTTCAGCATGTAACATAACATGTTCATTTAATTGTTAACTCGCATCTATATGAGCCCCACAAAGCACAAAGCTAGCAAAATTTAAGAAATAACACTCCATAGGCCACAAAGCATAAAAAGACATCCTCCAACTCACTTGCTTATGGGATGCTAGGAACTTCTACCAACAATGCTAGTTGCCTTATGCATGCAAATTATAAACAATATGGGATCAAATACATTGTCGAATAAATGATTCTACCCTAAGCCCACAACCGTACGAGAAATAGGAAATAAGGCTAAATCAGTCATTCTAGGGATATATGATCCTAACCGTATTCAATTTTTAAACATACACTTAGCAAATAACTTCTCTAATATAGATTTCAAGTACTGCATAATATCCAATTCCTCCTAGGCTACAAGGCATCACAAATTAGACAATTCTATCATGCAATTCCTGAAGATCCATAACCTACTCACTATCAGGCATAAAAGGCATCTCTCCTAAGCAGGCATTCTAGCATGCAACCTTGAGCAGATCCTTACTCTAACTTCTAGTAAGCATATCATACTATAACACATATAACATATTAACAAGTATGAGTATTTTGGGAACCACTAACTTAAGCTCGGTTGATTACATGCATTACACCCCTTTCTTTGTAAAAATCTTTTTAGAAATTTTATTTTCTTTTAAAAAAATTACCAATTCCTCAGTATGAGTGTAGACACACCTGATAGTGTGCCCGAATCCCTCAAACCAAGGCTTTGATACCAACTTGTAACATCCTAAAAATAGTGACACATTTTTTCATTTTTAAACCATTAACTCCATACAACCATTTGTTCCAAAACTAATCAGAGTGTATTATATTTTCCAAACATCAGAGTAAACCAAATATAATCAGTGCGGAAAAGCCATCAAGGATGTTGTGCAGTCAGTCCGGGCCCTTCCCTTTGGAACCGGAAGTACCTAAAAATGTTAAACCACAAACCGTAAGCATAAAGCTTAGTGAGTTCCCTAACATACTACATACCATACAAATTGGCCCAACCCAACATATAGATAAATGGGCGAACCCAACATATAAAAGTAGGCCCAACCAACATATAAATGGTTTGTGTCCAACATACATAAATGGACCCATCCCAACATACAAATAGGCCCAAACCAACATACAAATGGGTCTAGTCCAACATAAATAATAATGGGCCCAACCAAACATAAAAATAGGCCCAAACTAACATAAATTGTAATGGGCCCAACCCAACACAAACATGCAAGAGTCACAAAGAAAAATAGCACAATCCAGTAGCTCGGTATTGGTGCCATCGAACCACGTGTGCAGTAAGCAGACTCACATGAACTACTCAACAAAAGCTCAACAGCTACATCAATAACAAACAACCAACATAAGCTTCCTAAAGCCAAACTGAGACCAGTCCTTAGCCAAATACTCAATTCTACCCAAGTTTGACCAATAGTCAAACTATTCAAAAAGTCAATGGTCAAAGTCAACTCAGATGACCCCCACGTCATGACAATTCCTCTGCTATGTCATGGTCACGTCCAGACAAAACAGATACGTTGCAGCGCGCTACCATGTCGTGAGCCTTCCTTGGCCATGTCGTGGTTTTGACCAGAAAGATTTTTTCTTCATTAACAACTTAATCCTTAAGGACCCAAAACTCATATCATCATATCTGGTTCCTAATAACTTCATAATGGATAAAGTTTCCAACTTTTTCCATTTAGATAGTCCAAACAACCAAGATCTAGTCTTTATGTTTCAAAGGGACCAAGATTGCATCTTTCTCAACTTAATCCATTAAGTCCAAGTCTCCAACCTTCAGATCTGAATCAACATGATGTTTAGATGTATAAAGTTTTCAACTTTGACCATAATAATGCCTCAAACTTTGAAGAACTAAACTTTAATACACCAAAATGACCTGAAGGATGAAAATAACTTGTATGGCTAAAAAGGAAGGCAAAAAAAATCATAACTCTCCTAGTCCATGAGGTTAAAGAAGTATTCTGAAATGATCAAAAGGTGGTGGAGTCCACACAACTCCAAGATCACTCATAAAATGGACCAAGAGTGCCAAAAACCACAAATGAAGAGATCTAAAGAACTAAGGAGCAAGATATGAACTTTATACTCAGAATAGTCCAGAAATAGGGTGACTTTGATGGATCCAAATTTCAAACAACATTCCTTCCCACCAAAAGAACATTCTTGATCTTCAAGTTTCATTAGAAAACCACCAAAAGCATACAAAAGAGGAGATAGGAGAGAGGAAGGGCTCAAATCTTGAAGAGGGAGGCTAGGGTTGCTCCTAAGGAGTTCTAATAGTGATGGAGGCTAAGAAAATACCCTAAAACTTGAATCCTTACCTTTAAATACCTTGAAAACCCTAAAAATTCATGGGTTTGAGCTTTACATTTTTCACCTCGTGACAACCTACTTTTCACCTCGTGATGACTCATCACGTTGTGACAACGTGCTTGTCAACTCGTGACAACGATTTTTCACCCAATTCCACTCCAGTTTCGAGCAATCATAACTTCTTCATTTCAACTTCGTTTTTGGAGATATTTATATACACACGAAGGTATTGACTAGACCCGCGTCCCAATCTAATTACTTTTGAATTTGTACTTGTTGAAATAAAGCTATAATCCATGCAAGGAGCCTGAAATATTAATTTTCTCATTTTACCCTTTTGCTTCAAAGCACAATTCGAGGGATTTAATCACTTAACCAACATTATCAACATCTGATAGGGTCTAAACTCTATTTCCTTGAAGCCTAAGGCCTTTACATGATCGAATTACGGTCCACAATCCCGAAATAAGAAACATCCCAAAACTGGATGTTACAAAATAAAATAAGATAATACCTTATGAAAAGAGCCTTGGATGGCCTTTGAAAAAACCTTGAGACATGAGGTAAATAAAGAAATTTAGTCCTTACACTAGGATACTACTATTCCAACATTATTTACTAAGTTTATGCCATTGATGCTTGAGGAAGAACTCATTTTAGGGGACCTAATGTGGTGTATAAGAAGAAAAAGAAGAAATGTGATCTAAGGTTTTAGAATTGGTTCTTATTTAAGTGAACGATGCTTAAGTCACACATGTGTTAGGGGATATATGATTACTTGTTGGTAAACGGCCCTATTAATGAGATAACAAGAAATGTGTTAAGTTTAATTTATTTTGGACAAAAAAAAATAGATCTAAAACGGAAAGAGAAAAATATAGGGTATTTTATGGAATAAACCTCATATACATGTTGATAACAGAATTCATTAACGAAATAACAAAGAATAAGTAAAGTTAGGATTATTTTGAAAAAAAAATAGTTTTAGGTCTAAAACCAAAAAAAAATACAAAATATGGGTCTTTTATCGAATAAAATCTAAATTTTAAATCATGAATATGTCGTATTAAAAATGAATCATGCAATCGAGGGTGTTATGTTGATTCGTAATGGGAAAGCGATTCGTAAACAACAGTTTTTATTCATACACACTATTTTATTCTTAATAGAGTTGTACATTACAAAATTTTAAAACACAAATTGTTGTGTATGGAGAAATTTTGTTGTGTACGAATCAGTTCCCATTCATAATATTTCAGTCGACTTTTTCAAAACTAAAAAATAACTATTGATTATGATTAACTTGATGAAGAATAGAAGAGAAACCGTTCTTGACAAAAATATCAACAGCTTAATAATATATATATATATATATATATATATATATATATATATATATATATATATATATATATATATATATATATATGTATATACTCAAATAATAAAGAATTAAAATGTTTATAAGTTGGAAATAATAGTCAACTTATTCGGTTAAACCGTATGGTTGAAATGGGTAACCGGAAACCGAACCAACTAGACTAAGATTTTGAAATTTTGGTTTAAACAAAAACCAAATAACTGGATAAGCCCAACTAATTAAACCCAACATTGTTCGATTTCGGTTTTTTTCTTAGTTTCTTGTGATGAGTTCCCCACGTGTGCCTCACACTCGAGGCCATTTAGTCCATTCACCTTATTTCTTTCATCTACAATATTGTCGCTACTTTTAATAATGATTACAATCCTATTTTTTTAAAAATAAATTTGTCAGTTGATTTCCATATTCTGAAGTTGAACATTTTCATATATTCCTCTGTTTTTCCACTTTATATATATTATGAGTAATTCTATATGTACATCCAAAATTTCTTTGTCCACCCTCTTTGTGAGTGAAATAGTATGTATTTAACAATTAATGTGAGTGAGGATGATACGTATAATAGTACCGATATTAATAAGGAAACCTTAATCTTAAGAAAATGTTTTAAACCATTTGGAACATTCGAAAAAGGCGTTCGAATCTCGATATTACTTGTTTATATGATTATTTTTTTGTGATTTAACCCAAAATTTATGTTAATAACTTCCATTTTTTATATTCTAACATGAACTTTGTTATTTTCTTTATCTTTTGTATTGAATGAAGAAAAAAAGAACTCTATTTTCCATTAAAATCCATCAAAGGATAATGTGACATCCCAATTTTTACGACTATTTTAAAACATTTTATTTATGCTTTTTTAAAACAGAGTTTATTTATAAAAACATAATTTGGTCCCGTAAAAGTATTTCCGAAGAAATATTTTTCATTGATTTATAAAAGCTTGTGATTCCATAACTGATACAAAACATAAGCATAAACAGGACTTATAGTATCTTAGAATATCACTCTACATCTCTTTGAATCTGTCATCATTCATGTACCTTTGTACTACTATCTGTGATACAAAGAAGCTGTGTGGGTCTGGTTGAGAAACTTGGTGAGTACATAGGGTTTTCAACCCACAATAATGTAATTAATATGTTTAATTAGCAAACAATTAACCCGATTACCCATACCCATTTTCTTCTTTATTCTTCCTTAAGGATCTATCCTAAGGGTCATCATAGTCATTGTAGCGACAATATTGTTACAAGAATTTCTCCGCAATACATGTCAGTAGGTTTCTTTCTATTTTCATTCCTAAGGATCTGTAGTAGGAATCATCTTAATCATCATTGCTAACAGTATTGTTACATAGATTTCTCTACAATACCTGTCCGTAGGAAGTAGAGTACATCAAATGGGCACAAAGTCCATTACCTACAGGTTATAAACCTGCATGTGTTCCATAGATCTGTCATCAAATAGTCTGGTGGTCATCACCTATACTATGTTAGGTGACTACATCATTGGTACACTCGTACCATTCCTACATCGTTAGTACAATAGTACCATTTTTAAATTTGTGGCATCCTATCATTGCTTACATCTTTCATCATACTATGACATATAATCTTTCATCATACTATGACATCTTATCTTCTATCATACTATGAAATCTTTCATTACCCTTCGTTACCCTATGTATTATATTTATAAAATACATATACATTATATATCATATAAAATTTATCTTTATAATATTTCATATAACACAGAACATCTTTGCACATAAACAAGAACAACATTCAATTATCTTAATACTTTGTGTCTACGTGTAAGATGAAAGTAACTATGCACCCACTTGATAAAAATGGATGTCTCGAAATTTGGGAAGAACTTCGCCTTGGTACTTTATCTTTTCCTCTGACGTGACCTAGGTTCATATTAGTAAGTCTTAGTTTTATATTTTTGGCGACTAATGATATGAAACACCCCAAAAAATGATAATTTTTTTTTCATTTTTAAAATATCCAATCCATTCATCTAGTGTCTCAAAACCATCATAACCCAAATATATCAAAAACGTTAGATCATATATATATATATATATATATATATATATATATATATATATATATATATATATATATATATATATATATATATATAAAGTCAAAGATCATCGGTGCGAAAATCACAAGGGGATGTTGTGCGATCATGATGGGGCCTTCCCCTTCGAACTGAAAGTACCTGAAATGTTAAACCACAAAACCGTAAGAACAAAACTCAGTGAGTTTTGCCAAAATACCACAGAACCATTGCAAATATCGGGCCTCTCCCACATGTCGGGCCCCGCCCAGCATACATAACGGACCCCGCCCAACATGCAAATGGGTCCATCCCAATATACAAAAAGGGGCCCAACCTAACATACACATGCAAGAGTCACAAATACAACTAGCATCCTACATAACGCAATCTAGTGGGCCGACATTGGTAATGAGAAGGATCACTTGTCTCAAAGAATCAACTAACCACATAACTACTGCCACGCGAACGGAAATGAGACACACTTATTAAATCAAGCAGGTTCCACCTTAGTCTAATCTTCAAAACTAGCTATTATGACCAAAGTCAAACCATGTCAACTAGTCAACACACAATGTCAAAGTCAACGGTCAATAACCTCATCATTAAGCTTCACGTCGTGACCAACCCTTGGTCGCGTCGTGAGGAATCACTCAATATGATTCAACTTAACTTGTTCTAAGTCAGCCAATTAATCACGAGCAACCTATTTAGCACAAGTCACGTCATGAGAATAGCAGAAATCCTCAAACATGGGATCCTTCCTTGGTCATGTCGTGACACCCCTAGTTTCACGTCATGACTTCGGTCTGAACCATCTCCTTAATGAGTTGTGTCCTTAAAACATTTTGTCTCCAAACCCAACTTTTCTAGAAGCTTAAGGGGACTCAAAAGTTCCATGAAACTGTTTACTTTATGGACATGCATGCTCCATGCATATCCTTAATCTATTCTAGGTCAAAAGTAGAAAAATAACACCAAAACTCTCATGCATGACTCCAATACTCCTCCAAATTCTAGATTTGGACCTTATTATGCTCAAAGGACGCTTATAGTCCATGATTTTGCTAACTTTATGGATCCCTCCCACTCAAGCTTGCTTAAACATGAAGAAAATAGGATAAAAACTAGATTAAGCAATATAAGGCAATAAAGTTTGAGACTTTAATACTTACAAAGGTCCAGAAGGAGTATAAGATGATGAAGATGATGTTTCCTTACAAGCTCCACTACTAGAGCACCTATTCTCCTTTTTTCTCTTCTTTGTCAAGCTAGCAAATGCACCAAAATGGCTAAGAATCACCAAGAGGGTTATGATTAGGGTTCCTTGAGGTTAGAAAGTGAGGGAGGGTTAAGGTGGGCAACCTTAGCCCCCTCATTCCTTTAAATACACGAAAAATAGGGTTTTTGGTCACCAGACGGTTGTCACATCGTGACCAATACATGGTCACATCATGACACCAAAAATGCTCGATTCCGTGAAACAAGGCCATGCCATGACGTAACGATGCATACCTCAGTTCCTGACTCACTCAAAATGAAAAAAAAATTAGAATTTAGTACCTCGAGGATCTGAATGTTACAAATCCGCCCGCCCACTTGAATCAGACTTCGACCTCGAAGTCCTCCATCACAAACAACTCGGGGGAGTGATCTCTGATCTTCACCTCGGGTTCCCAAGTCCATTCGGAACCCTTCCGATGTTTCAATATCGCCTTCAACAGATTCACTACCTTGTTGCGCAAGGTATTCTTCTTCCTATCGAGAATCGAAATGGGTCTCTCTATATAATTCAGGTGTTCATCAACCTTAATATCATCCAAAGGAACCATTGCAGACTCATCCGCCGAACATTTCTGCAGCTGAAAGACATGAAAGGTGTTGTGAATCTAACTAAGCTCGTAAGTCAAATCCAACTTATATGACACATTTCCCATCCGAGAAATAATCGTGAAGGGAAAAATATACCTTGGGCCCAACTTGCCCCGCTTCTTGACCCGGATGACACTTTTCCAAGGTGATACCTTCAGTAGCATAAGATCCTCGACTTGAAACTCAAGGTCTGAATGCCGTCGGTTAGCATAAATCTTTTGGATACATTGCACAGTCTGCAACCTATCACGCATCTACTGTATCAACTCGGTTGTCTTGAGTACTACCTCAGTACTCCTCATAACCCGATGTCTGACCTTGCCCCGACAGACTGGGTTCCGACACTTCCTTCCACACGACATCTCGAAAGGTGGTCGATCGATACTATCATGATAGCTATTGTTGTACGAGAACTCAGCCAAAGGTAGATAATTATCCCAACTCCCACCAAAATCCAACACACACGACCTGATCATATCTTCGAGCGTCTGAATAGTACGCTCGATTTGCCCGTCGGTCCGGGGGTGGTATGTTATGTTGAAATGTAGCTGGATACCTAACTCCTCATGAAATTTTCACCAAATTCTAGAGGTAAAGAGAGCATCTCGATCCAAAACCACCGATACTGGAACCCCATGTCGAACCACCACCTTTGTGATATAGATATCAACCAATTTCTCGGCGGAAATAATCTCCGCAATAGGTATGAAATGAGTACTCTTCGTCAATCTATCCATGATGACCCAAATAAAGAATCAACCTTATGTTTCGTCCTTGGATTTTTTTTTTATAAAATCCACAATGATCTCCTCCCATTTCCACATGGGAATGGGTAACGGATGCATCTTGCCATAAGGTCTTTGATGTTTGGCCTTGTCTTTCTGGAAAGTCAAGAACCACTTCACAAACCATGCTATCTTCATCTTCATACAAGGCCACCAATAACTCAACCTCAGATCCCTATACATCTTCGTGGCCCCAGATGGATTGAAAACTTCGATTTATGCGCCTCCTCTAGTAATGTCTGTCTAACCCCTCCAGCAACCGGGACCCAAACCCTACCACACTGAGTCAATAAGCTGTGGCTATCCCTGATAAATAACGAAATTTAACCCATGATTCTTTCCTCCTTCCAATTTCCTTCTTCAACCATTCCACTTGAGCCATCTTGATCATATCTAACAATGGGGAAATAATGACCATCCTCAAACACAGATCCCTGATGGGTGTAATAGCAGCCTTGCGACTCAAGGAGTCGGACACAACGTTAGCATTTCTAGGGTGATACAAGGTCTCATAATCATAATCATTCTTCACATCCAACCATCTCCGCTGCCTCATGTTCAGATTCGACCGATCCACCAAGTATCTCAAGATCTTGGTGATCAGGATAAATAGTATGTCTAACCCCATACAAGTAATGCCTCCAAATCTTGAGGGTGAAAAACACACCCCCCGGCTCCAAATCGTGTGTCGGTTAATTTTCCTCATGAGGCTTCAACTGCCTTGAAGCGTTCGTAATCACGTGACCCCTCTACATAAACTGCAAAATCATTCATTCCCTCAAGAAGATTGAGAATCAGAGCCTCACATAATTTCTGCCTCAGAGCCTCAAAGGCTGCCGGCTGATCAGGAATGCCTCAACCGAAAGTTAATATTCTTCTTCGTCAAGCGGGTCAATGGTACAACAATCTTGGAGAAATATTGAATAAATCTATGATAGTAGGATGCTAAACCAAGAAAACTCATAAACTCGGAGGGTGTCTTCAGAACCACCCACTGCATCACCGCTTCAATCTTGGCCAGATCGACCAATATACCCTTCTGATTGATGATGTGCCCCAACAACTGCAACTCGCACAACCAGAACTTGCATTTGGAGAACCTGGTATAAAGCCTCTCCCTCCTTAGGGTCTCTAAAACCTCTCTCAAGTGATCCTCATGCTGTTCATTGGTCTTGGAATAGACCAAAATATCATCAATGAACACTATCACAAACCGATCCAACATCGGTCTTGACACTCTGTTAATGAGATCCATGAATGCCTCTGATGCGTTGGTGAGGCTGAATGGCATCGCCATAACCTCGTAATGATGACAATGAGTCCTGAAGGCCGTCTTCTGCATATCCTCATCTATGATCCTCATCTGATGATAACCTGACCGCAAATCAATCTTAGAGAACCAAGATGCACCCTGAAGCTGATCAAATAAATCATTGATCCTTGGGAGCGGATAACGGTTTTTCACTGTCCGCTTGTTTAAGTCTCAATGATTAATACACATTTGGTGTGAACCCCTCTTCTTCTTTATGAACATAATCGGTGCTCTCCATGGCAAACTACTCGGCCAGATAAACCACTTGTCTAGTAGCTCCTATAGCTGCTTAGACAACTCTTATATCTCCAGGGGGTGCTAAATGATACGGTGCTTTGGCTATCAGAGTCGCGGCGGGAACCAAATAAATCCGGAAATCAACCCGTCTAAGGGAAGATCCGAAGTTGACTGATGTGTCTGCCTGGCGTTATCGTCTCTAGGAACTTCATTCAGACTAAAAGCTTCAAATTCGGAGGCTAATTTGTTAAGAATTTGAAGGTAGTTCTAGTCTTCCACATTTAAGTGAATAGGATCCATTAAAGTGGTTAGTTATTAACAAAAAATTGACATATACCTGAAGATTCTTGATTTGAAGATCCTTGACGAGCTGTAACCCCATGATAATTGCTTCATACTTTGATTAACTGTTAGTTGTATTGAATTTATAATTAACTTCCTGGGTAGGATGCCCCCTATGGCGATTTTAGTATGATCGATGGGCTTGCTCCTCTAAAGTTGCGAGTTTCATCTAGGAAAATCATTTATTTTCCCATGCTTTCTTCTTTTTGGAGTTGTCGATTTTCCAATTCCGCTTCGGGTTGTAGATCATCACTAAAATTAGCCATAAAGTCTGCTAGTACGTATGAAAGTTTTGAGGATCCTCGCTCATATTTGATGTCATATGTGATGAGCTTTATTGACCACTTAGTTATTCTATCTAACATTTCTATGTTTCTCATGAAATTATGGTTTCAGGATCTGAGAGACTTTTAATTACATAACAAATAGGTTGTTGTTCGCCTTTATGATCCTTGGCCAAAACAACACTTATAGCATCTAAAGATAATGAAAGATGTAAGAGGAATGATTGCTCATTCGAAGATCCTTGGACATGACTCGCTTCTATTCCCCTATTGGTGACCATGTATTCGAGGAACTTACCTGATCTCATTCCAAAGTGGCATTCGGAAAGGTTCAGGTTCATGTTATATTCGTCTAGTATATTGAAGGCGTCTTCAAGATCCTTGAGGTGATCTTCATTTCTTTTGGATTTGACCACCAAGTCATCAGTGTGTACTTCCATGGTGTCCCCAGTTTGTCCTTGAACATATGATTCACCAATCTTTGGTATGTTGCACCTATCATGCCTTCGTGTTTCGATGCAAAGGTTTTCTTTCAGGAATGTAACTAAGTCCATTTCAATTCCTTATGGTATTGAGGATCCTATGAGTACTTTGGCGTCAGGATCCTCAAGGTCTAAGGGCCCTTCTTTTATATCTTGCTCATTTGCTTCCGGTACATATCGTTTCTCCAACTTTAATTGATATGCTTGCTTTAGTATAGAGGAAGGCGTTATTGAAATCTTGTTTCATTCTTTAGATTCCTGTTGATCAACGATGATATTCATTGTCCCTCAAGGGATAGGCATCTTGACACATTGGTGGTACATCGATGGAACCGCTTTCTTGTCACGGATCTAGGGCCTACCTAATATAACATTGTAGGAAGACAAAGCATTAATAACAAAAAAGCATTGCATAGAATTTACCCCTTCAATGTATACGGGTAGCTTGATATCTCTAGCTTCATCGTTGAATCCTATTAGTATTGAGGATCTATTGTTCATCTTGTTAAGAGCATCGAAGAGTGATGTTCAATGAGGATCTTCCGTTAACAAGGATCCTTATGATGAAGTGGTTGGCAATGTACAGTGTTATCACGAGTCCTTCATGGTGAGGATCCTGGATCTCGTCCCTGTCCGTCACGTTGAACGTGATTTCCTTTTCATTGCTAACCGAGGTATTCTTCCGTGGTCTATCCTCCTTTTCTATTTTATAAACCTTGGCATGTCTTTTAGCTTGAGAATAAGAAGTACCACAAATGTTAGATCCACCTGGGTTAATGTTAATTATCTCAGCGTTTGGGGGTGGAGATCCTGGTTTCTTCGGGATCTTATGATCATCCTGGTTGTTCTCCTTGGACTTTTCTTTCTTTCTTCTGAGGATCTCTTTAAGATGCCCTTTTCTAAGGAGGTAGCTGATCTCCTTTCTTAGGGCTATGCAATCCTCCACCATGTGATCAAAATCTTCGTGGTAAGCACACCATTTGGACTTGTCTTTCCAGCTGGTGGACTTGTTATTCTTATTTGGCCACCTTGCTTTGTCTCCGAGATCATCCATAGCATATATTAAACCTGAAACATCCACAGAAAAACAATAGTCAGTGATCTTAGGAGGCTCCTCCTCATCTCTTTCATCCTCAAGGGCATTAACCATGTGATGATCTGGTTTGGAATAGGGCTTCGATTTGTAGGATCTTTGGGATGAAGAATCGACATTCCTATTAGGATTTTGATATGAACTCAGGGAACTGGTCTTCCTCTGGATCTTCTTATATTCTTCCAGTCTGATGAACCTCAATGTTCTACTTTTGAATTCGTCCACTTCCCTGCATGGGGTCATTACGAGATCCTCATAAAAGGGAGGATCCTTCATTAAACCCATCCTGAAGGCTTCCACGGTAGTGGCCATGTCGATATTAGGAATATTCATCGCTTCCTTTCCAAACCTGCTTACAAAATCCCTAATGGATTTCTTAGGATCCTGGACTATTCAATAAAGGTCACTAGTGATCTTTTCGAATGTCTTGCTACAAGAAAATTGATTTTTAAAAAGATTAAGTAAATGGGGAAATGAAGTGATAGAGTAAGGAGTAACATTAAGAAGCCATTTTAAGGCTAATCCTGTGAGGGTGAAGCCGAAACTTTTTCACAAGCAGCTTCCTTCAAGTGTGAGGCAATGGGGATGATCTCCGTTCTTACCATGTATTATGCCATATGTTCTTCATGATACATAGTTCAATCGTGATGTATAGGTTGATCTACTCCATACATACTTAAGATCACATGCCTTAACTTTTAAAGTTTCTTGGCCATGACGGGGCTCATTCTTGTATCAAGGTCCATAGATATAGTATTAAAAGTATTATTATTCACGAAGTTACTAGGATCCTTGTTATTGGGAGTGATGAAGATTTCGTCGGGATCCTAGATCACATGGGCTTGCTCGTTGGGAGTTACACCCTAAGTGGGAGTAGGTGTTGGTGTTGAGGACCCTATCTCCTAGCGGTTTCTTGAGGATCCTATATCACAGTGATTTCCTGAGGATCCTACATCGTCGAAGTTCAGGATCTTGGATTTCAAGATCGAGGGTGCTTCTCCTTGGGGTTTATGTATCTCCTCCTAATTCATTCCATCTCCCTGAGTGTAGTCTTGTTTTCTTCCTGTTGTTGGTTCAGTTAATGCTTTACCATCTTCCCTATGGAGAAGAGTTCATTGAGACATAATAGGAGTATCCAGGAATCTCAAGGATCCTGGATTCACATGGCTGATCATCAGAGAGGTGTACTTTTTAAAGGTATCTGGGGTTTTCCTTTAACTAGGAGGTCCTTTTGGAGGTGGTGGAAGATTTTTTTGAGGAAATGGGAGGAATAGAGGGAGAAGATAAAGTTGGTTGTGTAGACATAATTTTTGAGAATTAAGAACACCACGGTCCCACGGATGGCGCCAAATTGTTTTGGTAAAAAATCGACAAAGTGGATATCAACCAAATTGCATGAGAGGTTGTGGTGTTGTAGGTGAAGTGATTAAACGAAATTAGAACAAGATTGCACAAGAGATTTACAAGGAAAGCCATTGAAACTTTTTAGGAACTCCGAAATAAAACCTTGGGAGGTGATAATCATCACTTGCCTTGTTTGATTTCATTGATTGAAGAAAGAATTACAGAGATAAGAATGATAATACGATTACAAATGGTAAAGTGATACTAAATGAGTAAGCTGTCAGAGAATTGTCTATGTTGTGTGTGTTTTACAGGTGTATTTATAGTCTAGATTAAGTAACTAAATGTCTGACATTTCCGGGATCCTGCTGAACTGATATTTAAAACGTGCTTTGACTTGGTATTTCCGGGTCTTAAGCCTGGTTGGACTGATTCTTTGTTGAGAATTGGTCTTCCCTTGACTACTTCTACACACACGTGTTAATTATGAACAAAATATAACTGTTATAAATATTAATACAACTAATAACGGTAATAGCCGCGATCCTGAGGTAGCTGAGGATCATGGATATTTGAGGATCCTGAATATCGTGAGGATCCTGGCCCTAATAGTATTTTCTAAGTTTAATGTTGAAAACAGCTCAACCAATGATTGACTTTATCAAGCACATTGAAGTGAGTTTGAAGAAAAAGGTTAGTAAGATCAAGAGTGATAATGGATCAGAGTTCAAGAACAAGGTTCTTGATTCGTTCTTAACTAACAAAGGAATTCCACATAATTTTTCCTCTCCTTACACACCTCAACAAAATGGTGTTGTCGAAAGGAGGAACCGGTCTCTTTACTAAGCAACAACAACAATGCTTACATATGCGAATCTTCCACAATATCTGTTGGGTCAAAAATATGGTTTATACTTTGCTTTTCTGAGAAATTGTATTTTTATGTATTGTTTAGCTGTTTACGGTCGGTGAGTGAGTTTACGGCCGTAAACCCGTTTACGGTCGTAAACCCTGTTTACGGTCCATGTTTTTCGTGTGTATATATATAGGAGTGAGGGGTGTGAGGAACAGATTGATGAACACCATAGGAGCTTAAGTGTGTGCATTTGAAGGTGTTCTAGAGAGAGAAACTAGAGAGAAGTTTTGTGTGTGTGAATCTTTGCATCCAGATCTTCATTCTAATCATATCATACATAGATTCATCATCTTCTTCTTCTTTTCCTTCTCTTCTATTTGGTCTGGCATCATCCATTTGATTGGGATTCCGCACCATCAAACGGATCTGATTGATACACAGACATTTTTGGGGACTTACAATTGGTATCAGAGCTTGGTTTGTATCACTCATCTTTGTCAGATCTGGAGCTGATTTGATCTTATTTTGGAAAGATTCTTACGTTTTTGGATAGATCTCGAAAAATTAGGGGGGGGGGGGGTTGTTCTTCGCATTTTTCGTAAAAATGAGTTTTTGATCGAGTTTTGGAGCAAAAAGGGTGAAAAAACGCTATTTTTCGTCAAGAACAACAATTTCTGAAGAGTTTACGGTCACCGGAGTTTGCTGCCTCGTCCTCGCATCAACAACTCTTTATTATAAAAAGAAAGGGGATTTAGAGGTGCCAAGGTTCGAACTCGGGACCTCCAACACTTCAAACCACGCGCCTTAACCAGTTGAGCTACAAGGGAACTTGTTAAAAAGTTTGATTGTTTAAACTTTATACACTTCTCAACAGCAGCAAGCCAAGCTTCGCATCAGAATATCGCCTCGTTCAACATCCTCGCACTAGGTCCTCGCCTTCGGACTTCGGACTAGCATCTCGCATTGGCTCGTGCCTCGGATCCTCGGCCTCGCTTCATCCTCGCACAGGAGCTGCAGTCGTCGTCTTCACACTTTAAAAAAAAAGTCACTTTAAAAAAAAATTCAGAAGCACTTTGGAGGAGCCTTGAATCGAACCCACAACCTTTGATTCATCAACCCGACGCTTTACCAACTCCACCAGCAACGACCTTGTTCTTTCCCTCTCAAATGTTAAACTTAACCACTCTTTGCCACTTCCTAGTTTCGCAAATTTTACACTTTATGCCCAAAAATCAATTTCTTTTATTTTTAAGCTCCATTTCAACCAAAAATTATAGTTTTTAAATTTTGATTTTTATTTTTGACTTTTTACTTAAATTTTTGACTTTTAAAATTTGACCTTTGACCTTAAGCTTTGACTTTCTCGTTTGACTTTTAAATTTTCAAATTTAGCTTTTCGGTTTGACTTTTGAGTTTGACTTTTTAAATTTGACTTTTAAGGTTCACTTTTGAGGTTTATAGTCAAAGGGCATTTTTAAATTTAAGTTTGACTTCTAGTTATATTTTTAATAGTTTTTGAAGTTTACGAGGGAATTGAAAACATGAAAGAGAGTCGTTAGGAGATGTTAAGACAAAATTTCAACATGTTCGATTATATCACTGGAGAAACCCTGGAAGCTCAGTTGCAACGATTTACTACACTCACTACTGAGATGAATATAGCTGTGATTTTCTTGTCCAAATCTGAGATAAACAAACAGCTATTGAATTCACTTCCGAAATCGTGGGATATGAACGTGGCTGTCATCAAGAAGACAAAAGATCTCAATCGTCTTAGTCTAGCTGATATAATTGAAGAAATTGACGCTTTGAAGTGTGGAAAAACAATGAGTTCCACAAACCTCCCGGTCAATGAAGTTTCATGTTCTCAATCATGTGAAGCTACGATTAAACTTCTTCGTGAACATAATGATTTATTAAAAAGAGAAGTCGAGGACCTGAAATATGAAGGATATCAACTCAGGAAAGGACAGAAACCCCTGAAGTCCTAGTTAGAAACAAAAATAAAGGATTTTAAGAGAATTCAGACAGAATATAGTGAAAAATGTGAACTTTATAACTATATTAAGAGACAACTTGATGCTGTAATCGAAGAACTTGACGCTTTGAAAACTAAGTGTGGAAAAACAGATGTTAGTTTCAAAAATTATACTGCGTCAAGTAAGACAGCCGAGTCCTTATTTGAAACCCAATTAAATTTCAAAGATAATCAAAACAAGGGTCTAGGGTATGATAGTGTTCCTCCACCTTTCAATCATAACTACACATCCATCCCTATGACACAGGAAGAAATTGACAGGGAGGCACATCTTCGATATGGCAAACCAGCTGGATTTGTGTGAGGAGGTATTTAAGTTGAAAATACTAATGCTTCTACTTTATGTGCAGGTAAAGTAGCAGAGGATGAGAACAAGGAGAACACCATTGAACAAACTAACATCTCCTTGAACTCTAAATCTGTTGCTTCGAACTCAACTGCTTCTGAACAACCTGCCATTGAGAAATACATGCCACCAATTCCAACGCAACAGAGTTCTTGTTGCAGTTGTGCTTGTGGGAACAATAAGAAACAAGGCAAAGATACGCCACCAGGGCCAGAAAGATACAACTTCACAGTGAAGAAAAAGACTTGTTTTCACTGTGGAACACCTAGACACATTGCCCGAAACTGTCCAAATCGCGCATACGTTCCCTACTACGCACAAGGATGGCAGAACGCGCCAAGAGGGAGATACTCCAAAAGATACCCCTCGAGATTAGGATCAGACATTGACAAATGGAATGCCAAGAAGGCCAAGAATTCAACTCCCAAGGCCAAGAATCAAACTCCAAAAGCCAATAATCTGAATCCCA
Organism: Lactuca sativa; assembly: GCF_002870075.4. Taxonomy (NCBI): domain Eukaryota; kingdom Viridiplantae; phylum Streptophyta; class Magnoliopsida; order Asterales; family Asteraceae; genus Lactuca; species Lactuca sativa. Next base: position 127,323,392 of record NC_056626.2, read on the forward strand.
AGGGCAAGAAGGGAATGTCGGCCAAGAAATCCAACCCAAGAGATGCTCCCGTGAAGCCAAAATCAAAGTCATCTCAACGGCTGACATCAAGATCAAAAGCAAGTACTGAGCCACCCATAGGATCGAAAAAGAAATGGGTTAAACCCAACTACAAATGGGTTCCAAAGGCTCACTCTCCCAAATCTTCTAATGATTCTAATATTTCTTCATCTTCTGTTTGTGATAAACAGGATATGTCATGGGAGAGAGTATCGTGCAAGGATGAAAAAGGTCAACCTAGTTTCAAAATGGACTGGGTTCCAAAGACTAACTGATCCCACTCTATGTTGGAGCAGCTACGGAGGCATATCATCAGACTTCGGTTTGTTGGTAGTGGTTGTTCCTGACACTTGATAGGGGACATCTCTCAACTGTACAACATTAAGACATTTGTTTGAGAGTATATGTCCTTTGCGGGAAAGGAAGAAAAGAAGAGATCACATGGGGTTAGTGCTTAATGACATGAAGAATTTTCAGATCTGTTTTGAGTTTACGCGTGCTGTTCTCAAACCTTCTGGATGCATATTCAATCGGTGACTTATGGTTTGAGTTTTCTTCTCTATACTCCTGAGTTTTTCTTAAGTTGATTCGCTTTAAAGACTAATTTTTGTTTTAGGATAGTTTAAATTTGCGCATTTACTTTCGTTTCTCTCCTATGCACAAATTTAGGGGGAGAAATAAAAACAAAACAAAAATTAGGAAATTTTCAAAAAAAAACATTAGAAAATCAGAAAATCAAAAATATGTTGGTTATGAAGTGTGCTTGAGGGAGATATTTTGGGAAGTGATATTATCAAGTGATAACAGGCAACCTGAGTTTGCGTAACGTACCCAAAGTTGAAGGGTCTTTGCTCTGGTTTGATGCGTCGGTAGGCACGAAAGATTCTAAATGGACTTGACTAGGCAGAGTTGAACTTAAGAAATTCTTAGTCTTGAAAAATCTTGACCTAGTTAGATCAGTTCAGCCTGACAATACGACGCTCGGATAGGTTGAGCAGGGAGATATATATGGGAAGCCACTTGTCACATTAAATGAACCCGTACTTGGAACCGTGTTTTAACTTTTCCTCGATGTGTGGATTCCGTCCTTAATTTCGGTTGGATGGGGTGACTGGTAAATTCCGATAAATTAGGTATGTAGAAAATTGTTTTCCTTCTTTCTGTCTGTTAGTCATATGTTGTCTCCTTTGCGTGACATCCAATCCGACCTGGTACACAACATATGCAACTTTATTTCTCTGCATGTTATATATATATATATATATATATATATATATATATATATATATATATATATATAAGAAATTCCTCTTATTTGTTAGCCATATGTTGTCTCCTTTGTGTGACTTCCAATCCGACCTGGTACACAGCATATGCAACCTTCTACTTCTCAACCCCTCTGAAACAATAAGTAATAGCAATATGAATCTGTCCTCTCTCTGAATGATTGTCTGCTCACCCGATGTAAGGAGTACTCTGGAAGTTCTTGATGGCTGGGGCATATCAGGAAGCGGGAAACATGTTCTGGTACAATTAAAATTGAACACTCAAAGATTGTCTATAGATCTCGCTGCTCAATTTAGGTGGACAACAATATCTCTGGTCGTCGTCAGCTGAATGGTCCTTAAGATATAGTATCTAGGAACTTAGGATCAGATATAATATCTAGGAACTTGAGTTCACCTTGTCTTGTATCAAATAGTATGTCATAAATAAGTCACAATTTTTCGTGTTTAAGTGGACAACAATACCGGCGATCGACTACACAAAGACATGAAGATAGAAGGTACCGACAAATGGATAAAGGCTGTCTAAAAACTTTGATCCCAAATCACTCTTAAAGTTAGATATCATTTTTATTTTTGTTAAATTTGTCATAGTTTCTTCTAATTTAAATATTAGGGGAGAATTAAAAATTAAAACTAATGAAAAAAGAAAGAAAAATTCAAAAATAAAAGAAAAATCAGAAAAATTAAAAATCCAAAAATAGTGTTATTTCTGTTTTATTTCTTGTTCAGAAAAATCAAAAATCCGAAAATATTTTTGTTTCTGTTTTAATTTGTGTGCTAAGTTTTCTTTTAGTTTTGTTTTGTCTTGAAAAGTGATTTCAGGTATAGATAAGACTCATGGAGTTTGTGTTGAAGATTTCTGAGCCAAAGCCTCATCCGTGAGCATCGAAGAATTCGCATTCGAAGGAGCAAGAAATGAAGATTATTCTTTCAACATTCAATCCTTCAACCCCAGAAGCAAGGTGAAGCTGCAATTGAAGATTATGTGACGGATTGCATTGAAGCCTCCTCAATTAGTCTGTTGCTATCTTTGTACCTGCTGAAGTGATCCAGAAGATTTGTTCTCTCTGAAGATTCTCAAGCTGAAAGCGCTATCTTTCAAGAATCAGTACATCAAGCCTCCTCACCCAATGTGTGTTCAATGCCAAATTCTGAAGAAAAGGCCAACTGCTCAAGCTGAAGTCATTCATTGAAGATTCATCAAGTTCATCTTGAAGTTGTGAAGAATTTGAAGATTAATGCTGAAGCCAAGTTCCCAGTGAAGATTAACAAGAAAAGCCAGCTACTTTTTAGGGGGAGCTTGTTGGGTCATTTAAGAAAAGAAAAGAAAGCTATAAACTAAGGGGGGGATTGTTGGGTCAAAAATATGGTTTATACTTTGCTTTTCTAAGAAATTGTATTTTTATGTATTGTTTAGCTGTTTACGGTTGGTGAGTGAGTTTACGGTCGTAAACCCTATTTACGGCCGTAAACCCTATTTACGGCCCATGTTTTCCGTGTGTATATATATAAGGGTGAGGGGTGTCAGGAAAAGCGGTGATGAACACTAGAGGAGCTTAAGTGTGTGCATTTGAAGGTGTTCTAGAGAGAGAAACTAGAGAGAAGTTTTGTGTGTGTGAATCTTTATATTCGGATCTTCATTCTAATCATATCATACATAGATTCATCATCTTCTTCTTCTTCTACTTCTCTTCTATTTGATCTGGCATCATCCATTTGATTGGGATTCCACACCATCAAACGGATCTGATTGATACACATGCATTTTTGGGGACTTACAATATCTTTGGGATGAAGCAGTTTCTACAACTTGTTTTACTCAAAAAGATCTTTTATTAAATTTCCAATCTTATTTACTATAGGAAAAATGTGAAAATGTTGCTAATCCATGAAATTACACTTTGCACCTTGTTAAGTCGTTAGTGGAGCGTGTGTGGTTAGCCGACACACTAATGTGAGACTGATAATTTGTGGTAAAGGGTAGCTTGATGTTAATCATAGATCAATGGAGCATGTGTGGTTAACCGACACATATATTAGGTGATTTGTAACATTGGGTGTACCAAGTTAATTTGCATGGTTAATCACACCTTGTTTGTGATCCTCGGCATCCCAGTCACAAACTTGAAGGGCACAATTAAGATTTAAACATGCCATTGAAAAGTTCAATGAATCTCAAAGATCTAGGAATTTCAAACCAATTAAAACTTAATAATCTATTTCATTTTCATGGTGGAAATTCGTAAATCATCATTTACCTACCTTCAAATATTTTACAATTGGATTAAGGCATCCCTCTTTGCAATTTTAGAATAATGTGTTGGGTCCTAGCCTTAATATTTCGTATTGGGTGTAATATTAAGGGTTATCATCTAACCTAAACTTTGTACTTCTTCCTTTTTAGATATCTGTCCCAAACAATGCTTCCAACCTAATCCCTTCAGGCTCTTTCTCCCTCATGAACCTATGTTGGAGGGTCATTTTTGATGGATCGAACTTCAATCACTGGATTCGTAACATCAGAATGGCTATTCGCTATGAGAAAAAAGAATATGTGCTTGATAAAGAGCTTAAGGAGATTGATGTAACCACTTCCACTCCATAACAAATCGTTGAACACGCTAATCATGAGAGGGATGCGACAAAGGTGTCGTGTCTAATGATTGCTACCATGACTGATGAGCTACAAAAGTCTTATGAGGACTATTTTCCTTTTGAAATGTATCAAGATTTGATGGAAAGATACCATCAAAGTGCTCGACAAGAGAGGTATTGTAACATCCGGATTCCCAGGTACGTTATTTATTCTTTATTTTGGAGATTTTGGAGGGACTCGGCGAGTTGATGCTTAGACTCGATGAGTAGAGTCGCGAATTCCATCCGGATTAATGACCAGACTCAACGAGTCGAGTAGTGGACTCGACGAGTCCCCGCTGTTTAATGAAGCCCTAATTCCCGAGGATTGAGACCTATTTAAAGGGGCTTATAGCCACCAATTGCGGCTACCAGACCCCTGAGTGAAACCCTAAGCGATCTAGAGCGTTAGTGAGGAAGAAGAGGCCATTTTTGATCCTTGTGTGGGTCTTTTTGCAAGAAGAAGGTGACCAAGGCAAGAAGGAGCTGAAGAGGGTGCTATTCGGTGGATTTCAGAGCCTAAGGACTTCATATTGAGGTATATATTCGATCCTTCTTCAGTTCTGGGTGTTAATCCTTGAGAGTTAGGGTTTCTAGCCCATTTAGAGTGTGAATGATGGTGCAATTGGTCCCTTCTTGTGTTGAAGCTTCAGATCTGGATCCAAAGAGGTCCAGAGACCTTAACTCCCTGATCTTTCTGAGGTGACATTGGGTAATATGAGCTTAGGGTGACATATTGAGGCCATTTCCTTAAATAGAGCCATTGGGTCTTTGCATGGGCATCAAGATTCAGACTTTACGTGTTTATATTGCTTAAGGAGGCCAGATCTATGGGTTAGAGGAACGGATCTGACCTCAGGAGGTCATTTGAGCTTGAGCATGGCATGAACTCGCCGAGTCCCAAGAACAGACTCAACGAGTAGGGCTAGGGTTTCCCATAGTTCACTCGGTGAGTAACTTGCCGATTTGGGGGAATGACTCGGTGAGTCAGAGGGAAATAGAGGATTGGAGTTTAAGGCGGAACTCGCCGAGTTCATAATAGGACTCGGCGAGTTGAGTCGGGGTGGCCCCGCGATTCATGCCAGGTGTAACCCGTCGAGCAGGGGAAAGACTCGACGTGTCATGCGAGACTAGAGGGACAGCGGACACGTGTAGACTCGCCAAGTCGCCCAAATGTACTCGGCGAGCTGGGTCAAAGTTTGACCGTTGACTTTTGTTGACTTTGAGGGTTTGGTCAACATTGGGGTCTTTGTGTCAAGAGAGGGGTAAAATGGTCTTTTACCCTTATGAGGGTGCCAAGAGAGGGTTGAGTCTAGTCTCGAGAGTTATATTTATGAGAGTATTTACTTTATGTGATTAGGCGGAGGCTAGACCATATTCCTACCGAGTCAGAGATTTACCGAGACATCTGAGGTGAGTCTTCTCACTATACTTTGCCTAGAGTGGTAATAGAGTTATGTGCTAGTGTACTATTGAGTTATGCGCCAGTGTATTTGTATGCTATTTATGTGTTATTGTGATATGTGATATGCATGATTCAGAGTTTCCAGAGATAGGACCAATGAGTCCATAGAGTTAGGGCTAGAGGGCCCACAGAGAGTTGGGACTGGAGGGTCCCACTGAGACACACTGAACAGAGGGTCAGCAGAGTTATAGCCTGGAGTGGCTAATATGTGTTAGAGTGGTATTTTGGGGAACTCACTAAGCTTTTATGCTTACAGTGTTATGGGTTATGTGTTTCAGGTACCAGTGATGATCGCGGGAAGGCGCCGACATGATCTGTACACACACCCGCAGAGCTTATTATGATTTGATCTTGGGATTTGTAATGAGATAACGTTGATACATTGTTTTCTTGAAAGTAATTATGAATGAATTTATATGGTTTTAAAAAGTGAAAAATTGTTTTAATTTTACGGCGTTACAGGTATGAGATCATTGCCTCCATGATCACAACCAAAATGAAGGATGGTGAACCCATCACGGCCCACTTGCAAAAGACGTAGAGATTCATGGACCACTTGCTTAAATTGAATGTCAATTTTGATTAAGAGTTGGCCATAGATATAATTCTACACTCTTTACCTTCTTGTTATGATAAGTTTTGTATGACCTGTCATATGAACACGGAGGAGGTCACTCTTAGCAAGCTTCAAGGCCTTTTAAGGACTGCAGAAAGCAACCTGAAAGGCAAATCAATTGTGTCTACTCCTACTACTACTTCTGCCCCTTTTCTGGCAATCGGACATGGGAAGGGAAAGAAGAGGAAGGCTCCCTCCAAGATCCGAAAGGGAAAGTCTCTTGATGGATCCTCTTCTAGTGGGACCAAAGCTGGTTCTGTTAATTCCTCTTCTAATCCGAAGGATGCAGAGTGCTTCCATTGTCATGAAAAAAGGCACTGGAAATGAAGTCGCCCCAGGTGCTTGCAAGAGATAAAGGATGGGAAGATCAAGCCCTCCTTTGCAGGTATTTACACTATTTTATCTAATAACTCATCACATGCTAATTCTTGGGTCCTTGATACAGGTTGTGGATTTCACATTTGTTCTGATTTGCAGGGACTAAAAAGAAGTAGGGATGTGGAAAACGGGAAGATAAACTTAATCATGGGAAATAGGAAAATGTCGCTTGTGAGCAAGATTTGAGATTATTCTTTATTGCTTAGTAATGATTTAAATTTAGATTTAATAATTGTTGTTACTCGGCCGATATGGCGAGAAATATTATTTCCTTTCATAGTTTGTACAAACAAGGTGTTACCTTTTCTTTCAATAATGAAGTTGGTACTAGTAATGCTTATTTTAATGGTGTATTTTATTTTGAAGCATTACCTTGCAATGGTGTATATGAAACTGTGAATGTTGTAGATAACCTAGGATATAAAGTGTTACACATTGATTCTTCCAATGATTTGGATAAGGCATGCTTGTGGCATTGTCGTCTAGGACATGTTAACAAGAAGCGCATAGCCCAACTCCAAAAGGATGGATTTTTGGAGTCTTTTGACTTAAAGTCAGATGACACCTGCGAATCTTGTTTACTTGGAAAGATGACCAAGTTACCCTTCACTGGTACTTGTGAAAGGGGTGAAGGTCTGTTGGATCTCATACACACTGATGTGTGTGGACCATTCAAAACCGCCACAAGGGATGCTAGTCGCTTCTATGTGACTTTTACTAATGATTACAACATATATGGCTATATCTACTAACTCAAGCATAAGTCAGAAACCTTTGAAAAGTTCAAAGAGTTTAAGCAAGAAGTGGAGAATCAATTGGACAGGAAGATAAAGATGTTGCGATCCGATCGACGAGGAGAGTATCTTAATATTGAGTTCCTTGACTATCTTAAGGAATGTGGAATTGTTTCACAATTGATGCCACCTAGGACACCACAACTTAATGGTGTGGCTGAGAGGCGTAATAGAACCTTTCTAGACATGGTTCATTCCATGATGAGTCGAACTACGTTATCTAGCTCATTCTGGGGGTATGCCTTAAAGACTGCTGCCCATATCCTTAATCTAGTCCCTACCAAAAAGGTTTCCAAAACACTTCACGAGATGTGGACATGGAAGGTAACCTCGTTAGACCACATCAAAGTTTGGGGTTGCGAGGCTTTCATAAGACACGAGACTCATGAAAAGCTCGAACCTCAGAGTGAGCAATGTATTTTCATCGGATACCTGCAGAAGTCCTTTGGATATATCTTCTATAGGCTGAGTGAAAATGTTGTCTTGGTTGCGAGGAGATGAGTCTTTCATGAGAGAGAGATCATATGCCAAGGGGACAGTGGGAGGCAAACTGAGCTTGAAGAGCTTCAAGAGTCAAGCGGTGAAGGAACCTCAAACACTAGCAATCAACTTGAGGAGGAAACTCCGATTGAGCCAATTGACGAGTCTATACCTCTCAGACGTTCTAGTAGAGTTAGTGTTCCACCTGTTTTATATGGTTCTCATATAACAGCTGAAGGTGATACATTTATCAGTGATACAACACTGGTAAATTTGGATGAACTTAATAACTACAGGGAAGCCATGGTAGGCCGTGAGTTTGTAAAATGGAAAGAGGCTATGGACAGCGAGATTTAGTCCATGTATGACAATCAAGTTTGGAACTTGTGGCATAAAAATTAACTTAAAATAACCACAAAATTACATGTGGCAAAATAAATAACAATATAACATATGACAAAGATTTTTATTTATTAGAGAGGATATGACGGTGACCGAGTTATATTACTGAAATTTAATCTTTATTCCTTTAAAAATAGAAAGAGATAATCATATCAATAAACTAAGGATGAAACTAAACTAAGTAAAAGTTTTGATTTTTATTGATTAATGATTTAACATTTAGATCCTTAAACCAAACTACTTCTATTTATTATAAAATTTGATATTGGTACTTTCACTTACACTAAAATTTCCAAACGAATGTTGTCTATTGGATTAAGTTTTCATTGCAAATTTGATTATGTTTTGAACTTGATCAATACGTGAGGTTTAAACATAATCAAGTTATACAGCCAAATATACATGTTCATGTATAACATGCCTATATTTAGCAATGAACATGTATATGTGGGTGGGTATACGGATAATATAATATGTTAAACAAATAAACACAAAAAGTACAATTCATTTGCTTAAATGTTCGTGTTATTTTATTTGTACGGTTAAACGTAAACAAATGTATATAAGCTAACCATTGTTTTTGTTCCTTGAACTCATTACAACTCTAGTATATATGTGAGAAGTAACCAATATAAACTGACATAGTTAAACTGGACGCTACGGGAGGCCGTGAGCACCGCAGGGTTAGGTTAGTGCCTACTCGCGTACTCCTGCGGTGACACCCCACCATGGTGCACAAGTTGTGGGGTGAGGTTTGGCGTGCGATATGAAAGCACAGAATGATAAGATGCATGATACCAAGTTACAATAGACAAAGTTGAAAAAATGGTCCATGCGGTATGTATTTTTTGGGGGTTTTTAGTCCAAACCCTGACTTTTTTGGATTCATGGTCCTTTTGAGCTAGTTTTGTTGTGTTTTTGGTCCCTTTGAATAGTGAAATAACTGTAATACCCTTGGGGTATTTATTTTCCATTTTTCTTTCATTTCTTCTTAAATCTAATACTAATTTATATATTTTAATAATTAAAAAAATAAGAAGGGGCCCACCTTCTCTCTCTCTCTCTCTCTCTCTCTCTCTCTCTCCTATGAAAAAGAAAGTGAAATTCCTCCACGCACTTCTTCTTCCCCAAATTTCTATGCTTTCTCTCACTACTACCAACGTTCCCCTTTTCCGACTGATCCATTCTCATTTTGTTCTTAAACATAAACACACACCCGATTTTACATAAAAACACACGCCATATGAACCAAAATGAAAATGAACACAAGAGATCTGAAAAACATGAACCCAAATGTTCAAGAACTCAAGAAGTCAGATTCGAGATGTTTGTTCTTCAAGGATTTTGTAGATTTTGACTTTGATCATATATAAAAACACATACATACAACAACCCTTTACATACATCGATCAAGCTTTATCCCCCAATAACCATTTACAGACATCGATCGTCGAAGTTTCACTTGGGTTTGGTTGTTAGACGGTCGTAGTCAACTGCGGGTTTGAGTTTGGTTTTCAGACGGAGTGTATGAAGGGGGAAGAGTTTGAGTCGTGATCTTATTGGTCATCAGAAACTGGGTCTGTTTGTGTTGATGGGTTGATGTCATTGCAGAGGGAGGTGTTAAGGCGTTTCTTGGTGGTGGTGGTGGTGGTTCTGTTTGTGTTGGGGATGGATGACACCATAGGAAATGTGGGGTAATCAAAATTGGGGTTTATCCTCATCGCCTCCCTAGTTTTCATCATCTACAACTCTGATTTTCCTCTCCAGCCTTTAATTTTTCTCTCCTATGATTAACTAGCTTAACCTCTCCAACCTCGGATTTCCTCTTCAATCCTTGACGCCTCCATCACCTTCATTATCTTCAACTTTGCCACCTCCTGCTTCACCGTACTCTAAAAATCACATATGCTCACCAAGCTCTTCATCTAAGAACAATGATCCATATGGTAGTGAAGAGATCTGGTATAACCTGTGTGTCAAAATTCTTGAAAGAGATAAGAGATGATTAATGTTATTGAGGCCATATCTGATCGATTTTTGTGTTTGTTTAGGTAAATGTTCTAAAGATTATACTGGAAAACTCTTGCAGGTTTGAACAATTTTAATGATTTTGGAATGGAATATGTATAGGAAAACATTTTGATGAAGATGATGTTGATACCCGAGTGAGTGAGAGAGAGAGAGAGAGAGATGTGGGCCCAAATTAATTAACTATTTTCTTTTTCCTTTAAATTAAAATGAAAAAATATAAAAAATATATCAGAAATGGCATTTTAGCCTATTCAGTTTTTTTTGAGAGACCAAAATCGCAAGCAAACATGGTCAAAAGAACCACGAAGCCAAAAAAGTCAGGGTTTGAACTAAAATCTCAAAAAAATATATACCAAGAGACCAGTTTTTGCAATTTTGTCGTTACAATATTAACCCTTCATATTTCCTTTTTACATTTAAAATTTATCTTTTATTTTGGTTTGAATTGTTTTTAACCTTCTCTTCATATATTATCATAAATACCTTAATATCCTAACCATAAGTACCATAATCCCCTAACCACAATTTCACGTCACATTGATTTTGATTATATAAAAGAATTTAATATTAAAAAGAAAAGAATTAAAAGGATCATGATCATATAGAAAAAAATATTGTAACTTGGTTTTAGTTATTGTTATGTTTTAATTTCGTTTCAATTCTAATATGTGATTTTTATTTTGAAGTAACGAAAATTTTTTGTTTTTATTAATTTTGTATTTAATAAGACATTTTTTTTATTAGTTTTATGCATTTCTTAAGTTATAGTATTTTAATTTATTTTTAAAAAAAATGAGGGGGAAAAGTAAAATATAGGGTTTAAGGAGTGTAGGAAGAGTGATGGAAAAATATGATAAACTCGTGAAGTAAAAATAAGGGGAGTGTGGGGAGTACATCCACCGATATTATGGGTATTGTCGTGCTCATGTTAAATAAGGAAATCTCTAGAAAAGCCTCAATATTTTATCTTAATTTTTGAAAAAGTGCAAAACTAAAATTTGTTTACAAAAATGTCTCAATTACCGGTAAAAGTGACGATTTGACCAACTTTTCCCGGTTTACCGGTTTCATTACTTATCCAGTTTTATTAAAGTCTCACTATTTTGCCATAATTTACGAATAAGTCCCAAATTATGGTAAAATAATGAGACTTTAATGAAAAAATGGTAAAATAATGAGACTTTAATAAAACCGAGTAAGTATTGAAACCGAGAGTCAAATCGTTATTTTTACCGGTAATTAAGACGTTTTCGTAAACAAATTTTAGTTTTGTACTTTTTTGTGAATTATGATGAAATATTATGGATTTTCCAAAAATTTCCCTATTTAATATCCGAATCATTTATAAAATAAAATGAAATAGACAAAAAAAACTTGTTAAGACAAGCAACATATTTTAACTCGTATAAATAGTACCACGAATGTAAACAAATATTCTTTTTAAATTAGGATAAAATGATATCTAATCTAATATAATAAATAAAAAAAAATATTTTTGTCAAATGTTATATTGAATATCACACATGTCATTTGATTTTTTGAATTATTTTTCTTATTTGTCATTTTCTTGTGTTTTTTATTTTCTTAAATATAAAATTCATATATATATATATATATATATATATATATATATATATATATATATATATATATATATATATATATATATATATATATATATATATATATAAAAGGTATATCATTCTTTTAAATTTCAGAATAAATGTTTTACAACTGTTTTTTTCTTTCTATTTCAAGTCTTCTAGAATTAAAACTTAAACAACTGCTATTACACATCTAATTGATTCTGTCATTTCAACTTTATATTAAACTTTTATTTTTAATAAATTCGTGTAATACATAAGTCTCGCACCTAGTACGATAATAAATATCAAAGACTCCTAATTATGGTCAATTTAGTCAAAAGAGGTTAGATTCATGTTATAATTTATGTCACACCATTCCGGAAAATGAAAATTACATTTTTGTGGATTTCTCATCGCATCTGAAATATGGCAATAGCCAACACCAACACGTATCACCTACTGTTAAAAAATAATACAATAATAAGAAAACACATATTGTTTTTCTTTATAATAAAATCATTCGATTTTCATGAAAGTTGAAACATTGCATTATAGTCTCATAGTTAGCTTTTTTGAACCAAAGGGCTTCTAGTCTAGCCTTATCAAGTGTTGTCATCCCTCATTGAGATTGATGGTTCAAGTCTCGTATGAGATATAGGTAAATTCAAGAATAATTTAGGATTAGATTAGATTTTTCATTCCGAAAAAGCTAGCTTCTGTGAAATGTGAATCTTATGACCCATATTTATTTATAATAACTATTATTCTTGTACAAAACTAAATATAATGTTTAACAATAAATATAATTTACATTTTTTTACTATGAGAAACTGAAAGATCACTATCAAATAAAATATTAATTAGAAATCATATTATTTAATTAGTATTTAATCACAAATTAATTTGGAATTAATTTTTGGATTAAAAGAACCGATTAAAAGTACAGAGGTTGTTTTGCAAATCATTGATAGTTGTGAAACTGGCTCTTGGACTCCTTAGATAAGAGTGGATGAAAAATTATAGGGTGACCCTATAAGATTTTCATCCAAGTCCTTCCAAGAGGAGTCCATGGGCTGCTTAGGCCTTAAGTAGAGATTAGGGTTTCCACCTGCAAACCCTAGCTTTGGGACTAAGCCACCTCATGTATAAAAGGGACCCAACCCTTTGGATTTTCGGCCTAAGACTTCTAACCCTAGAAGAACTGATTTTCTAAAGGCATTCCTTCCTCCCTCCTCTCATCCTCTTGCTAGTGGTGTTTGTAAGTCATTAGAGGTGTCACATTTGAGGCACAAAGCTTTCAAGAGTCAAGGATCTACAAGGTGTTCTTGTTAATGCTACATGACAAGTGAGGTAAACTTCTAAAACCTAATTATATGTAGATTTTGATTTATATATGCTAGATCTAGGGTTTTTGCTTTGGTATTCAATTTGCATGTTCAACTAGTGAAAAACTTAGATCAAAAGAAATTAGGGTTACATGAACACATAAAAGACCATGATGTTTTTTAGTTGAATTTGATGCATATGTGAATTGTCCAAAGGAGGAGGGAACAGATCGTCAATCTGTTCATCGAACTCGACGAATTCATGTATGGAACTCGATAAGTTGGCCCTACTCAACGAGTGCAGTGCCCATAACTCGACGAGTGTACTGCCCCGACTCGACGATTTGGCCCGTCAAATCCCTGAATTATTGATTTTCATATCTTGGTTTGATTAGGATAATTACCTTAATTCATTTTTATTGCTTAAAATTTGATTTTCTGAAAAGGTATATGTATATCCTTATCAAAATAAATGATTTGGTCAAATTTTAAGATAAAAACAAAATTAATTTGTTAGTTTAATTATTTAAAATTTGATCTAGTATTTTTGAATAGTTTTAAAAATACATCATATGGTTTTACAATTTAAAATTTAATTAAATAGTTTAATTTTGAAATCTTAAATTTAAAAACCTAGGTATTTTTAAAGTTTAAAATACACCATTATATTATTATAGAATTAAAAGTTTAATATATATATATATATATATATATATATATATATATATATATATATATATATATATATATATATATATATATATATATATAAAAGAAAAGTCAGTCGTACCGTTAGTAGACATCATTCACGAAGCTGGTCTATAAGGGATGTTTAAGGAAGCGGCCTATAAAATGACCACCATTAGGTATCCATTCTTACCCACCGCACTCTTGACTAGTGAAGGGTCGTTATCCGAACGGGCAGGATAGGATACTAAACTCTCATTAAAAGTATAATGAAATAAAGTAACTAAACCTTTTCTAAAATCTCATTCTTAGTTACTTTAGGAAAAATGTGAATTTGATGTTAATCCATGAAATTGTACATTGCACCTTATTGGTCATTAGTGGAGCGTGTGTGGTTAACCAACACACTAATATGGACTTATATTGTTAGAAATGGGTGTCTTGTAAATTATCATTGATCAATGGAGCATGTATGGTTTACCGGCACATTGATTAGATGATAAATGACATCAATAGTACCAAGCTAATTTGCATGCTTATTTACATCTCGTTTGTGATCCTCAGCATCCTAGTCACAAAGTGAAAGCATAATCAAGATTAAACATGCCATTGAATAGTTCAATGAATCTCAAAAGATCTAGGAGTTTCATTTAATTGAAACTGGTAATTGCTTACCTACCTAAAATAGATTCGAATATGATTACGATATCCCTCTTCAGAATTCGAATCGAAATATGGATCCTAGCCTTAATTTAAATTTGGGTTGATAATTAAGGATTAAATAAATCAACTAACTTGAATTTTCTCCTTTTAAAGATGTCAAGTTCAGACCACTATGGTCTTCCTAATCCTTCTAAAAATAGTTTTCTTCTCAATCTGAAGATGATCTTCCATAAGTTAATCAAGGTGAAAGATTCTTCCCTTCTTCAAATGGTGGAACTGGAAATCATACTTCTCCAACTCTTCCTCCACCACCTCCATTAATTCTCCCCGACCCACGTTTTCGTCAAATTGAAAAGTTCAAGGTTACTCAAGCCCTGTTGGCATACAAACACCTAGATGGAAATGCTATGTGTGCACATGTTCTAAACATGAAGTCGCACATTGACAGATTAGGAATGTTGGGTGTCATTTTCCCAAAGGAGCTAGCTGTTGACTTGGTTCTTCACTCGCTTCCTGAGTCATATAGTCAGTTTGTCAAGGAGTACTATATGACTGACAACAAAATGACCCTTATTGATCTGACATATTTGCTAATTGTTGCTGAAGCAGAAATGCGAAAGTGTAATGGTCAAGAAAATGTGTTTGAAGGATCAATCTCCCAAATTTCCATGGACCTTAACAATGGCAACATTGGTAGTCTAGAAAAGGTTTCTCTTCCCAATGGAAAGGGATCGGCCAAGCTCAAACTATTTGACCATATGGTAAAGAGAAAGGCTAATTCTAAGATATTCCCATGTACCATTCCTGAAGAGTCTATATATTTCTATTGTCAATTGAAGGGAAATTGGATGCGAAGCTACCCAGACTACCTAAATGATATTAGAGATAGTAAAGTCAAGTTGTATGACTCTACTTCAGGTACATCCACTATCTAACTCTATTAAGTTCCCATTCATAGATTCTTATTACAAGATGTGATAATCACATTTTGATGTTTTGCAGAACCTGAGAGAAAGAAGGAAGCTTTAGAAGAAGTAAGCTAATTCTAATCATGAGAGATGGATTTCAATCACATGGTTCGATGATCAGAATTTGAAGCTGCTGCTTAGGAGTTATGATAGATTGATAGATTTCTTAAGAAATATGTAGAAACATAGTTCTCATATATATATATATATATATATATATATATATATATATATATATATATATATATATATATATATATATATATTGCATTGTAAGGACAATTTTTCCGTACATTATCAATAAAGTAAATTTTGCGTTTTATCTTATTTACTTTATGTTTCCTTGCAATGGTATTTATAAAAATTGGAGGTTATATTTCCATTATTAGCAATGTTAAATATGGAATTGATTCTTTGTTATATCATTTATGGTAATGTCATAATTGACCAAGTGAAAAGGAATTCTCATCACCCAAGTTTCAGTTGGATAGAAACTTGGAGTCATGCAATTTGAATTGTGTGATGCATGAGAATCTTGATCTTTGGAAAATAAGACTAATTCCTTGCTCACATGTTTGTATGAGACAAGTGAAGGACTAAAGGATCTAGTACAAATTTATGTGGACTGGTCGGATCCACCACAAAAGGGACGATAATTTTATTCGTCATGATTTACTGATGATTCAGTAAATATGGTTATACTTATAAGATTAAGTGTACTTCTGATTCATTGAAAGGTTTCAAAGAATGGCAGAACGAATATGAAGAATTTTTAGGAAGAAAGAAAAATGTTTCTCCAATCTGAAAAGAAAAGAGATTACCTTAGTATCATGTTTTATGATCATCTCAAGGATTAAAAAACTATGTCACAATTGACCCTCTAAGGAGGTCTTAGTGAAATCGCTTTGACTAAGAAGAGGAATCGGATATTATTGAAATAGTTTAATCAAGAGATGAGTCATACTTCGTATCAAATAAAGTTTTAGAGTCACGCTCTATTAACTTTGAATCGTATCTCGAAGCTTGTTTCAAACTAAGTAGGTTTATAACACCTCATGAAATGTGGAGTAGAAATGTTTCTTGCTTTAGCATATTTGAAATTGGTAGTTGTGATATTTTGATTGAAGAAAAGATAAACTACTACCAATTAAATGAAGTGGTGTCTTGATAAGAACCCATACTAACTTTTGAATATTTGTTTTTGCTTGTCGAGGAATGTTCCTTAATAGAAAATCTTAAATGTCAAGAAGTCAGTGGGAGTCTTAATGACCTTGAATAGTTTTAGGAATCAATCAAGAATAAACCTGTTAGTTAACACTAGCGCACGACCTGAGGATGATAATCTATCGTGTTAAGTTGACATATTCTTGTTTCTGTGCACCTTCCAGTTGAGTTGACAATTCTTATGAGTTCTATGGTTCTCATTTGACTGCAATAGGTAGAGCATATTGGTCAGTTAGAGTACATTGGTCAATGGAAGTGAGTTGTCTAACAACTTGGAAGACATGGTAGGCCCTTGTGCTACCAGAAGGCAAGAAATTAAGAACTAGTAAAATTTAGTCCATGAAAGGGAAACTAAATTTGATTTTGGTTTTGTCCTCAACCTTATCTTATGATTGTAGGTTGGAAATGACAAATTCACATGGATAGGAACACATACGCCATAAAATCTAGGTGGCGAAAGTTTTCGCTCTAATTCTTCAAAAAGATTATGAGGAAACACTTTTACTAGTATATTTGAATCTTATTGATATCATGGTTAGCAGGTGTGATAATTGCATTCTCAAATTCGTATATGATTATTACATCCATTTTCATAGTTCGAATTATGAGAAATGGAAAAAAATAGTTTAAACATTAAGGAATTATTATTATAAGTTCTAAAAAGGTTTAAACACACACGTATGCTATCTGATGAAAGGTGTATGAGCTTGAGAAGTCTAGATGAAGACTTATCGAAGCACCACGTATTAGAATCTGAACTTTAGTAAGAAAATCAAGAGCATTGATTTTCTAGAAGTCCAATTGATTTCTAAATACATGTCAAAGCTAGTGGGAGCATAGTTGTTATACTAGCAAGAGTATAATTATTATGCTAGTGGGAGCATAATAGTTATAGTAAGTATTGCAAGTTAGCAATACTATTTATGACAAACAAAGTTTTCAATTTGCAAATTGTTATACTTGAGAATTGTTTTACTATAAAAAGGATTTTGGGGAAAAGGTACTTATATTTTATTTCATATGTGAAAGTTTGGATTTGATGGAACTTAGTCATAAAAATATATGAATATCATATTGGAGTGATTCAACATAGGGAAATTCTATATATATGGAAATATTATAGCAATAGACTGATCAAGTATCATGTCTTTATGTATTGAATCTCATATGCTTTAGATATAGGAATGATTACATATGCTATAGTATTCGCTTGTTCTAATTTTTCCAAATCCTTAGGGCATTAAGAAGGGAAAAGGACTGGAACTGGATATGACTAGAGTTGTTGAATAACTGTTAAATGACAATCTGAAGTTCGCTGAACACTGGTTGCTTATGGGCAGTTGAAAGTATAGCATTTGGCCGGACCATATTTGACATGTTTTGAGTGGAAATAATTCTTGATAGGAATCAATTGTCATATGGAAATGAAATGTTTCCATAATGGGAGTTGCTTATTAGAATCTAAATGTGAGATAGAAACCTTAATGCAATGAAGGTGTTCAAGGAGTTACCTTCCATTTGATATTTCATTACTGTTGGATTAGGTGTCTAAGCCCATAACTATAATTGGTATCTCCTTGACCCCAAGAGTAGCATGGTCCATTTGGGTTGCATATCACCACGACAATTTGATAGGATGGACTTTTGAGAAAAGGTTATTTGTGATTTATTAATATATTATAAGTTCTAATATATTAATATGAAATCATATGATTTAATTAGTATTGATCAAAAATTAATTTGGAATTAATTTAGTGATCAAAAGAGACTAATTAAATAAGTGGGGACTAATTATGTAAATTAGTAATATATATATATATATATATATATATATATATATATATATATATATGTGTGTGTGGTTTGGGTTTATGATACATGATGGACTAAGTTTATGGATGAATCCATATAGAGTTAGCCCACTTGATTCATGGATCATGGATAATAAGCCCAAGAGTATGGATTAGGGTTTACCCATGACTCTTGGATTCCTAACATATATATACTTGACCCCATAGCTAAAATGACAACCCTAATGTTCTAAGAGTTCATGGAGGCGATTTTAGTGTGCATAAACTCTCTCAAAAGTCATCCTTTGTCTAAGGTATGTTGTGAACCATTTGAGGTGTCACACTTGGGGCACTAAGTTCTTAAAGGCCAAAATACAGCAAGTTCAACAAGCTACATAAAGAGGTAAACTCCTAACTAGTATTTTATGTTGTTTTATGTCAATTGCATGCTAGTTGTAGGCTTAATGCTTTGGAAACAATATTACATGTATAATTAGAGAAAACATAGATACAAAGCATTTAGGGTAGTATGTGCACCATAGGATGTCGTAGTATACAAAACCCAACAGTGGTATCAGAGCCGTGGGTTGTTTTATATAATATTTGATACAAATGTGTTATTTTTCAAAGCTGAAAAACTATCTGACAGCCCTACTCGACGAGTCCATGCTTGAACTTGACGAGTAGGATGAGTTTAGGCATGAACTCGGTGAGTCCACAGATGGGCTCGATGAGTTGCTTGTCCAGACAACAAATTTTCGAGTTTTTTGGCCTGTTTTGGATTTGAATCATTACCACAAAATGTTTTAGTTCATAAAATTTGATTTTGTTGATATGGTAATGATGATTCTCATCCAATGAAAAGATAATTGTCAAAATTTTAGAGAATTGTGAGCTTAAAATGATAAACTAATTTTCTTGTAAATTGTTGATATGAATTATCTTGCCTTATAAGTTTAACTAGATCATAGAAAAATTGTTTGATTTTTGTTAGTTAGAATATTTGATCTAAATGCTTTTAGTGAAATCCATAACTTGTCCTCAAGTTATGGAAAATGAAAAGTCTCATTTTTAAAATTCATATTAAATGGTTTTAAAGTCTTCCATAACATGTCCTCAAGTTATGGAACTTAAAAACTTTTTCATAAAAACCACATTAAACTCATAAGTTATGGAAACCAAAAGTTTTGACAAGTTTCAAAACTTGCCCTCAAGTTTCTGAATTTGGAAAGTCTCACTTTTGAATACTTTAATTCCAAAACCTAGAGTTTTAGAAGTTAAAATTCAACCCTTACAATATTATATTATTACAAGTTTAATATATATATATATATATATATATATATATATATATATATATATATATATATATATATATATATATATAAGACAAATCAGTCTTACCATTAGCAGGCATCATTCACGAAATCGGTCTATAAGGGGGTATAAGGTTACTGCCTATAAAATGATAGTTTAATGGGTGTCCACTCTCACCCATCGCTTCCTTGTAGGTGGAGGGTCATTAGCCGAACGGGTAGGATAAGACATTAATTCTCATTATAAGTATAATGATAATTATAAAGTAACTAAACTTTTATTAAATTTCCAATCTTAGTTACTTTAGGAAAAATATGAATTTGGTGCTAACCCATGAAATTGCACTTTGCACCTTGTTAAGTCGTTAGTGGAGCGTGTGTGATTAACCGACACTCTAATTTGGGACTGATAGAGCGTGGCAAAGGGTAGCTTAATGTTAATCATAGATCAATGGAGCGTGTATGGTTAATCGACACATTGATTAGGTGATTTGTAACATCGAGAGTACCAAGCTAATTTGCATGGTTATTCACACCTTGTTTGTGATCCTCGGCATCCTAGTCACAAACTTGAAATGACACAGTTGAGATTTAAACATGCCTTTGAAAAGTTCAATGAATCTAAAAGATCTAGTAATTTCAAACCAATTAAAACTTAATAATTTATTTCGTTTTTCATGGTGGAAATTGGTAAATCATCATTTACCTACCTTCAAATATTTTGCAATTGGATTACGGCATCCCTCTTCTGAATTATAAAATATTGTGTTGGGTCCTAGCCTTAATATTTCATGTTGGGTGTTATATTAAGGACTAAAATCAACTAAACTTGACTTTCTCCCATTATAGATGTCTAGTTCAGACAACTATGGTCTTCCCGAATCTTTTGGAAAAAGCTTTCTTTATAAAGATGATTTTCCACAAGGCGATCAAGGTGAAAGATTAATCCTTTCTTCATGCTATAGTGGAACTTCGCTTCCTCCACCTCCTACAATAATTCTCCCTAACCTACAAGTTCAAGGTCACTCAAAGCCCTATTGGCAAAAAGGAAAGTCTGTATGTGCTAAGATGAAGTTACATACTGACAAGCTAGGAGAGATGGGTGTTGAAATCTCGAGGAAGTTGGCTATTGATTGGGTTCTTCAATCACATCCTAAGTCATATAGCGGGTTATTTAAGGACTACTATATAGGAGATCACGACATAAGCCTTATTGATCTAACATATTTTCTTGTTGCTGCTAATTAGCAATGATTTGGCGCACTAGTAAAGCAAATTTGATTGGAAGTTCTACTTCCCAAACTTCCATGGACATTGACAATGGGAGCATTGGAAGTCCAAAAAAGCTTTCTCTTCCCAATGGAAAGGGATCGGCAATGATCAAGTCATTTTACCAAATGGTAAAGAGAAAGGCTAAGTCTAAGATAGTCATGTGTACCATTACCACAGAGTCCATATGTTTCTATTACCAAGAGAAGGGGCATTGGTTGCGAAGCTGCCATATTTACCTAAGAGATTGTAAATGATGATAAAGTCAAAAAGTTTGACTCTGCTTCAGGTAATTCCATTATCTATCTCTATTAAGTTCCCACTTGGAGATTCTTAATACATGATGTAATGTAATTACATTTTGATGTTTTGTAGAATCAAAGGAATGAAAGGAAACTTAGAGGAAGAGTATGATGAGTCTGATCGCGAAGAGATGGATTTCGATCGCATGGTTTGATGATCAAATTTGTGAGTTGTTGCTTAAGAGTTGTGATAGATTGCTTAGGGATAGATAACAACATAGTTTTTCACTTGTATTTGCATTGTAAGGATAAGTTTTCCGCACTTTCATAAATAAAGAAAAAATTTTGATCTTTATCTTATTTTAAGTCTCCTTACAATGGAATTTGTGAAAAAATAATGTTTGTATGTTTCTAGCAATATTGGGAAAGTGGATTTGATTCTTTCGTTTGTGGTAGTGTCATAATCTACCAAATAAGGAAAGATTCTCATCGCCCAAGTTTCAATTGGATAGAAACTTGGAATCATGCATGTTGTATTGTGTAATGAATGAGAACCTTCATCTTTGGGAAATTAAGACTAATTCCTTGTTCATATGTATATGTGAGTCAAGTGAAGGACTAGGGGACTGGGTACACTTGGTTGTGTGCTGCTCAGGTCCACCATAAAGAATGATAAGACTATTCTTCATGATTTACTAACGTTTAGTAAATATGGTTATGCTTACAAGTTTAAGTATAATTCTGAATCATTGGAAAAGTTCAATGTATGGAGAACGAATGAGAAGAATCAAATTAGGCAGAAAGATAAAAGTTTCTCCAATCTGAAAAGACGGGAGACTATTTAAGTATCGTGTTTTATGATCATCTTAATGATTATGAAAACCATGTCACAATTGATCCTCTAAGGATATCTTAGGGCATTTGTATGGCTAAGAAGAGGAATTGTGAATTATTGAAATGGTTAAATCTAGAAGATGAGTCATACTTCGTTCTAAAAACAAGTCTTAGAGTCATACTCCAAGATTGTGCCATGAGTGACATTAAATTAAGAAGGTTTATAACACTCATAGAATGTAGAGTAACATGTTTCTTACTCTTGTACATTTTAAATTGCTAAGTTGTGATGTCTTGGATAAAACAAAGACCAACTAAGGCTAATTGTGTTAAGTGTTTGTCTTGATAAGAAACCCAACTAACTCTTGAATATTTGTTTGTCAAGAATGTTTCTTGACAAAGTGAAGCTTATATGTCAAGAGGTCAGTGGGAGTCTTAAAGATATTGAAGAGGTTCAAGAACTAATCAAGAGTAAACCAATTGTTTGGCACTAGCACACGCCTTGAGGTTTATAACATATTGTGTTGACATATTCTTGTTTCTATGACCATTAAAGTTGGTTATGCATGTGAGTTCTATTAGTTCTCAGTTCTTTGTATAACAACTCGGAAGCAATGGCAGACCCTTGTGCTGCCAGGTGGCAAGAAATTAAGATTGAAAGAGTTTAGTCCATATGAGTTCGGATTTGTCACTAACATTGTCTTGTGATTATGGTGATGACAAATTCACATGGATTGGAACACATACACCATAAAATCTAAGTGTCATAAGGTTTCTCTCCAATTCATGAAAATTATTGTGAGGAAACACATTCACTAAATAGATTTTAAGGAGATAGCAATTGTGATATTTGCATTCTCAAATTCGATTATGATTACGACATCCCTCTTCATAGTTCGAATTGTGAGAAATGGCAAATGGTATAAAAATTTGAGACTTATTGTTGTAAGTTCTAAAACTGTTAAGACACACATGTGAGCTATCTGAGGAAAGGTGTATGATTTTGAGAAGCCTAGATAAAGTCTTATCGAAGCATCTCGTATCTGAAATCTGAACTTTGGTAAGAAAGTCAGTAAGTATTGATTTCTAGAAGTCCAGCTGATTTCTGGGTACATGTCAAAGCTAGTAGGAGCATAAGTGTTATGCTAATAAGAATATAATTATTATACTAGTGGGAGTATAATTATTATGGTAAGTGTTGCATGTTAGCAATGTTAATTGTAGAAAACAAAAAAGTTTCAAATCACCAATTTGCATGGTTTGAAAAGTTGTTTTGCTATAATTAAGGGAGAGGAATTCATACTTCATTTCAATTCTAAAAGCTTAGATTGAGTTTTACTCAAATTTATTCAAGGACATATATGAATGTTATGTTGAAAAGATTTGACATAAGGAAGAAATTCTATATGGAAATGTTGATTGCGTTCTCAAATTCGATTTTGATTATAGCATCCCTCTTCATAAACCGAATTATGAGAACATGGCAAATAGAAATATTATAGCAAAAGACTGATCAAGTATCATGTCTTTATGTTAGACATTATGAATCGCATCCCATATGCTTCGGGTATAGGATCGATTGCATATGCTATAATATTCTCGTGTTCTAATTTTCCAAATAACTAGGGCATTAAGAGGGGAACAGATTAGAACGAGATATGACTACAACGGTTAAGCAATTGTTGAGGACAATCTAAGGTTTACCAAAGATTGGTTGTTGATGGAAAATTGGAAGTATATTGTAGATTTTGGAAAGGACCATATTGACATACTCTGAGAAAAGGTAACCCTTGTTCAAGAGTGATAGTCAAAATGAGAATATGGAAATGTTTCCATAAGTGGAAGTTATTCTTTAAATTTGTGTAAGACTGGGAAACTTAATGAAAGAAGGATGTTCGAAGGAATGTACTTTGAATGTGCGACTTCGTTTCCATGGAATTGATCTCCATTGGAATACTTTGTAATGTTTGTTGCCAAGTCTCTGTGACTTTTGTGCATAGTCATTACAAGAGGATCATTGCATATAAGTTCAAAATCTAATAGATTACAGTAAATGGCAAGAATATGATATTCTTACATTTACGGTAAGGATTTGGAATTGTAAAATGAGCATCATTGAAATGTTGTCAATTGATCTATTTCACAAAGTAAGGATTATAGATAAACATAGTGTGCATGCTTGGAGCATGGGACAACTATTGTTTTAATTCAAATATTAAGTTGATTATACGAAACATTATACAATGAATAATGTGTAATCAACATGGTGACTAAATAAAAAGTGTTTTATTTATATTCATAAGTTTTGAGACCATATTGGATTTAATTATTCTTGTGTTTCACTTTGCATGTTTTGACTTCCCAAATAACTAGGTTATTCAAACCATCCACAATCGATCATACTTTGGAAGTAGGTATTGAGGCAAGACTGTCATGAATCTGACTGTAGATTGTCTAAGTGTTTTAGACATAGCACAAGTTTGTTGCGGTGTTCATGAATACTCATGGAATAAGATTCGAGTATTGGATTAAACCCACACTCATTTGAATCACTTTATGGATTTTATCACAAGTGATTCATGAGACGATAATATCTTATATTCTTAAAACCAAGACACGCGAGTTGTAATTTACAAGTCAGTTGCACATTGACATATGTAAACGCACCGGTAACTTGGTGTTATAAACATATTGTTGTGTGTGATTTGATGAGTAAGTACAAGAAAGCATTTGAGTCTATGTTTATCCATTCCTTTTACCCTTAGAGGGATAAAAGCGATATATGTGGGCCCTTCGATGATTTAGTGATGACAAACCTAAGTGTTTGGCCAAGCCTGGACTGATTTGATTTGTTCAATTAGTCGTTCGTCATAAATCGGAAATTGGGAAACAACAAATGGACAGAGAGAATGATTATAATCCATGTCTCATGTCCATATGATATCTAGAATGAAGGAATATATGATCCCTTATCTAATAGACACGTCATTGACTAGGTCAGAGTTCGAAAGCGGCTTTTAAGAGCTACGATTGCTAGTCAGGTTATGGATTCGTACTTGCAATAATAGTTATTAGACTTATCCAAGTGGGAGACTGTTGGATTAGGTGTCTAAGCCCATAACTATAATTGGTATGTACTTGACCCGAGAGTAGCATGATCCATTTGGGTTGCATATCACCACGACAATTTGATAGGATGGACTTTTGAGAAGAGGTTTTTTATGATTTATTAATATATTATAAGTTCTAATATATTAATATGAAATCATATGATTTAATTAGTATTGATCAAGAATTAATTTGGATTTAATTTAGTGATCAAAAGAGACTAATTAAATGAATGGGAACTAATCATGTAAATTAGTAATATATATATATATATATATATATATATATATATATATATATATATATGGTTTGGGATTATGATACATGATGGACTAAGTTTATGGATGAATCCATAAAGAGTTAGCACACTTGATTCATGGATCATTGTAATGCCCGTAGATCTGGGCTAGTCAATTTAAAGATAATAGGGGTCGAAAATGACTTTTCGACAAAATATTATTTAGAATAAATAATCTTAACCAATTTGTAGAATATGTCTCAAGGGTTCCGTACATATAAAGAGCGCCGAAATCCGAGTTATAACGAAGAAGTTATGGTCCGTCAAAGTTTTACGGCAAAACCGGCACGGCACCGGGAGACGTAAATAGTGAATTAATGATGGAAAACTTTTTAGCCTCAGTGATCTAAACCAAAGTTTTAGTATACGTTAAACCGAGAACATCCATAAAAGGAACGCCCAAATCTGACTTCGTATAAGGAAGTTATGATTTTTCTAAGATTCGGCTTAGCAGTGCACGGCCCGAAACTCGAATTTTAGTTCAAGCGGTTTTTGGCTTATGTGACCTAAATGAGAGTTGAATATCTCATTAATAGAAACTCAACGGTAAAAAACAGGCGAAAACGGAGTCTGTATGAAAGAATTACGAATTCTACGCGGTCATTTAATAGTCTAAACTCCTCCTACTGTTAAATTTAAGATCGGTCGAGAATTAGCCGACAGAGTCAAAATGAAAGTTGTAGATCCTATTTTTACCTACGTGTGGATATAAAGAACGTCGAAAACGGAGCTTGTATGCAAAAGTTATGAATTTTTGAAAATCAGTTGATTTCCACCCTGTGTGCGACGCCACGTGTCAGCACCAGGTGAAAACTTGGAGCCTACGCAACACCACGACGTGGTGAGAGGCACCACGGCATGGTGACGCCCTGGAGGCCTATAAATAAAGGCTCGAGGCTGCCTCTGTTCCTCACACCTTTCCCCACTTCTTTCTCTCTCTAGAACATCTCTCTAAGCCCTAAAACCCCCCCAAAAAGCCTAGGGAACCTACCTAGCACAAGGCGGAATCCCGGAGCGCCCGACGGCTCGAGAAGAAGAGCCTTTCGGCTTGGGAGCGTTGCTCTAGTGAAGCCCAATTTTCGAGAAAACCCGTTGTAAGTGAGCTAGGCCTACCCTATCTTTACACCTCGTTCCCGAGTTCAA
The DNA here is from genome assembly GCF_002870075.4 of Lactuca sativa. NCBI lineage: Eukaryota > Viridiplantae > Streptophyta > Magnoliopsida > Asterales > Asteraceae > Lactuca > Lactuca sativa. Next base: position 127,349,973 of record NC_056626.2, read on the forward strand.
CTTAACGAGAGAAAGGGAAGGAAATGAGTGTAAATGAGAAGAAAATAAAAAAAATTGGTGTTCCCGAGTTTCATTAAAGGATGGAAGTGGAAGGAAGTGGAGGGAAATGGGAGGATCACTTTCTCTCCTAACTTTCCTTCCGATTTGGGAGGATTTGGAAAGAAAGAACAAAATGATTTATTTTCCTTCCACTTCTCTCCAACTCGGGAACACAAAAGAAAATTTTGTTTTCCTTTCCTTTCTCTTTTTTTCTCTCATGACTTTCTTTTCTCTTCTCTTCTTTTCTTTTGTTAAACTCGGGAACGAGGCGTTAGTATAGCTTATGTTTCAATATAGTAATGTTATTAGCACCTTATAAGGAGTATTTGGGCTATTATTATGGGTTATATAAGTATTGTTTAACACTTATATAATAGTAATAATAGCTAGACTATTAAATTAGTCTCGTCAAACGTTAGACTAAACTATATTGGTAATGATACTAGGTTTCGTCAAGGGATAATTGTTTTAAGAGTAACGAAGTGTTGTCCGAGTGCCAACTCACCACCTTACCAGGTGAGTGCATAGTCTCTTTCATCTTACACTTAGATATGAAGTATTTTAATATAAATTATGTGTTATGTGTGCATATTGTCTGAATACTTGCTGTCTATGCGGGTGAAAGATTTTTATACATGTTTTAAATGATGTAAACTGTATAAAGTATTTTATATCTACAAAATATGTTGGGTAAAACATGGGTAGATGAATGATGAGGGATAAAAGCTAAAATAGATGAACATTAGTAGTATGAACCTAGTGCCCTATAGGTAAACATTGGCAGCAATGGACCTAGTACCCTATAGATGAGCACTGGCAGCTGCGCCACAACCCGTAGATGTTTTAGATCTACGGTAAACGTCCTAGCAGCTGCGCTCTAAGGATAGTATCGGCAGCTGCGCCTAATAGGGAGCCTTATGACCATGACAGTAGCGTTTAAAGGTCAATACCGGCAGAAGCGCCTCATAGAAAATGTCCCAATTCTAGCAGTTGCGCCTACACGATAATATTAGCAGCTGCGCTTGACCACTGTGTCATTGGCAACAATGGACTTCATGTTGTTTCCTTAGGATGATCCTTAGGAATGAATGAACAAGGGTTAGTTGATCCTTCGGGTAAATCCTTAAGAAGATAATAGGAATGGGTAATTGGGTTGATTGTTTGATGTTTAAATATAATAATTGTATTATTGTGGGTTGAAAACCCTATGTACTCACCACGTTTCTCAACCTGACCCACTCAGTTTATTTATATCACATGTGTCGATATGAAGTTACATTACACTGAGAGATTTAAAAGAGATGTATATCACTAGTGTAAATGAATGTAAGTATTGTTTATGTTTATGTTTCCGTATTGACGATGGCATCCCAAATGTTTTAAAAGTGAATAAAAAAATACATTTCTTTAGAAATGCTTTGATAACGCAATTATCATGTTTTTCTGGGAACAAATTCCGCAACATTTTTATTAAAAGAGGTACTCTGATTTTTATAAAGCATAAACAAAATCAGTCTTTTCTAGTCGTGAAAATGTGGATGTCACAATCATGGATAATAAGCCCAAGAGTATGGATTAGGGTTTACCCATGACTCTTGGATTCCTAACATATATATACTTGACCCCATAGCTAAAATGACAACCCTAATGCTCTAAGAGTTCATGGAGGCGATTTTAATGTGCATGAACGCTCTCAAAAGTCATCATTTGTCTAAGGTGTGTTGTGAACCATTTGAGGTGTCACACTTGGGGTACTAAGTTCTTAAAGGCCAAAATACAGCAAGTTCAACAAGCTACATAAAGAAGTAAACTCCTAACTAGTATTTTATGTTGTTTATGTCAATTGCATGCTAGTTGTAGGCTTAATGCTTTGGAAACAATATTACATGTATAATTAGAGAAAACATAGATCCAAAGCATTTAGGGTAGTATGTGCATAGGATGTCGTAGTATACAAAATTCAATAATTACCATGAAATTGTTTTAAGTAACAAAGTTTCAATGGTGCATTTTGTGACATCGTTGGCAAAGTCTTTGTGACTTCTAAGCCACGTCATCACAAAAGGATCATTGCATGAAAGGTTAGGTTCTAACACATTTAGTGGAGACAAGAATTTTGGAAATTATTACACTTGTAATATTCATTTGGAATTGTGATATGAGTATCACTGGAATTATGTCCAATTGATCTGTTCACAAAGGAAGGACCATATACAGACATAGTATGCATGTTTATTACATGGCATGACTAATCTTTAATTCAAGTGATTAGTTGATTACTCAAAACATTATATAATTAATAAAGTCTAATTAATATGCTGATTAAATAAAAGGAGTTTTATTTATATTCAATAGTTTTGAGACCATATTTAATTAGGTTATTATTGTGTTTCACTTCGCATGTTTTATTTCCAGATTAATTGGATTATTCATAGATCCATCATACTTTGGAAGTAAGTAGTGAATTAAGACTTTAGTGAATTGGGTTGTAGATTCTCTAAGGGCTTAGACATGGCAATTGTTTGATGCAACATTCACGAGAACTTCTGAAATGGAGATTTGAGTATCGGATTAACCCACGCTCAAAGAATTGCTTCATGGATTTTATCATGAGTAATTTTGAGATGCTGATATCTTATATTCTTGAAATGAATACATATAAGTTATTAATTTGAGATGATAATATCTTATATTCTTGAAACAGAGACATATGAGTTGTTTTTTACAAGTCAGTTGTGCATTGATAATACGTAAACGCATCAGTAACTTGATTTTATAAACCGTATTGTTGTGCATGATTTGATGAGTGAATAGTACAAATATGAGTCAAATTTTATCCGTTCCTTTTGCCCTAATAGTAAAAAATTATATTTGTGGACCCCTCGATGATTTGATGATGACATCTAAAGCACTTGGCCAAGCCTGGACTGAATTGATGTGTTCAATTAGTAGTCTGATATCAGCTGTCATAAATCAGAAATCGGGAAACAAACTGTGCACAGAGAGATTAATTATAATCCATGCCTCATGTCCATTCAATATCTTGTATAATGGAGAAATATTTGATCCCTTATCTTAAGGACACATAACTGACTAGGTCAGAGTTCAACAGCGACTTTTGAAAGCTACGATTGTTGGGCAAATTTTGAGGTCGTACTTGCAATTATAGTTATTATACTTATCCAAGTGTGAGACTGATGAATTATGTGTCTAAGACCATAACTATAATTTATATGTACTTGATTTGATTGTAGCATGGTCTTTTTGGTTTGCCTTCACTCTAGCAACTTGACAGGATGACTTTTGGAGAGAGATGTTGAATTTATTATTTGGAATAATAAATTGATTTATTAATGTATTATGAAAATAATATATTAATTAGAAACCATGTTATTTAATTAGTATTTAATCATAAATTAATTTTGAATTAATTTTGGGATTAAAGGAACTGATTAAAAGTACATGGGTTGTTTCGCAAATCATTGATAGTTGTGAAATTGGGCTCTTGGACTCCTTGGATAGGAGTGGGTGAAAAATTATAGGGAGGCCCTATAAGATTTTCATCCAAGGCCTTCCAAAGAGGAGTCCATGGGCTTCTTAGGCCTTAAGCAGGGAATTAGGGTTTCCACCTACAAACTCTAGCTTTGGGACTAATCCACCTCATGTATAAAAAGGGACCCAACCCTTTGGATTTTCAGCCTAAGACTTCTAACCCTAGAAGAACCAATTTTCTTAAGGCTTTACCTCCTCTCTCATCTCATCCTCTTGCTAGTGGTGTTTGTAAGCTATTAGAGGTGTCACATTTGAGGCACTAAGCTTTCAAGAGTCAAGGATCTTCAAGGTGTTCTTATTATTGCTACATCACAAGTGAGGTAAACTTTTAAACCCTAATTAGATGTAGATTTCGATTTATATATGCTAGATCTAGGGTTTTTGCTTTGGTATTCAATTTGCATGTTCAACTAGTAAAAAACTTAGATCCAAAGCAATTAGGGTTGCATGAACACATAGGTTGTAGTTATGCTCATAACCCATCAATAAGAACCATGCATATAATTCGAAGAAAGTGCTCCATTGCTAACTTCTCCAGTCCATATACACCCCTCATGACAATATCTAATGAACTTACCACAATACACACCCTTAGGGAACCCATAACCTTACCCAAAAGGGGTGAAGTACCAGAGTTCTAACGAAATGACGAACATCAATCATTAATAGAACACATCCTCATGAACGATCAAAAAAGATCCCATACCTTGATTGAGAATGAACAGAACCTGTCAATACGTAACTATCTCGATAAAACTTTGAAGTTTATCAAGAAATGCTGCTAAGACTCTAGTTGGATCCATCCAAATACCAACCGTGCCAGCACGATATGCCAAAAACTAGATTACATGCAGATCCAATGTCCCGTCTGGAAAACTGAGCAACACTGTCCTAAATTCTAGACTCCCAATAACCAAGGACATCTTCCAAACTCGATCCGAACATGACGATAGGTCGATGAATCCGTTAAACTTCAACTGATACAACCCAAAACTTTCAAAGAATCTTCGCTTTCATGATGTATGAAATGACCAGTGATCGAGAACACATTGAAACCTAATCCAGTGAACCAAAACCCACGCGGAGCTGAACATACCCATCTCTGAAACTGATTTGATCGACAACTGCCCAATCTAGACTGTAAATATCAATCCATACAACGAGCTAACAAGTCCCTCAACCACCGATACTCAACCTGAGCGATCCTAGCTCATCCTCATCTATTCATTGGCATCCCAAAAAGGAAGAAATGGATACAAAGAGCTCCTTGACCAACTACTTCCTGCTACGAGACAACTCGTGTATTTCTTGGACACATACATCCGATAGCCACTCGCTCTGCACCCCTAACCTCACCAAATCTTAAACTAAAATCCCGCAGACCCCTATGAACCATTTTTCCGACACTATAAAATCGAAAAGATCGATGATCCTCCAAGCAAAATACCTAGTTCTCCCCCACTTAAGGTTCGAACTACCACCCACTGGTGATAATACCAAACCATATCTCAAACCGGCTCAACCAACTACAAACCATCCCTGGATCATAGAATGTATAATACACGCAAGATGATTTTCTAGATAAGGACCAAGCAAATGCTAGGAGATTCTGAATCTCGGAAATTTCCAATCATAACCACCTTTAACATTAAGGATTTCATGAAAATGCATAAGCAAAACACCAACGCACTATCCCAAAATTTACACTCCTCGCATGTAATCCCAACCATAAATTCATCGCAAAAACAATCATTCATAAATACCAAAATGTATCATTCTCATAGCCGAGATACATCAAAGACAACAAAAGTTGTCGCTCCTGATTCGCCTGAAACCATCAGCTAGCACCTGACCTACCTATATCCCAAGAAGCAGACCCTTGGTCTCATCACAAGGCATCCATACCACAACAATCCTCCTACGCATTCCCACGTTGTCATACAGCCACCAAACACTGTATCCAACTATCCCTATGTTGGGTTTACATCCCAAATATGAAAGTCAAAAACCTGCCCACTCCTTTTCCGAACTCGGAAAACTAGAAGGACATAACCCTCTCCATAGATAGTGACATTCCAATCCATATGCCAATCACTCATCCTCCGGCCGAAATTCTTGATCCACTCCCGACAACCGCTTCCTTCTTGAGTCCCACGGCCCAACTGACACTACTTGAGCAAGGCTCCTAAGACCTCAAAATCAACTCACTTAGGTCTGCACCATTCATACCCAAACTGACATGGCCACTAAAGCACACAAATCACCAGACTCATCCTCAGCTTGAACAACCATAACCAAAAGATTGACAGACACAGAAACACTGCCACGAGTCATGGTTATCCAACCATGTTATCTACCCTCAACCAGCTCCTTAGAATCCTTGTGACTTCCTTGATTCGAGTATAGATCTTGTGCTTCTAATAGTATGGGCCCAATACTACCTTCCACACCTATCCATACTTTCCTCAAGGATCATCCTGAGTCCTCTAAGTTACCTACTCATAATAGTACTTCAAACACCTACTTAACAGCATAGCAACCGCACTAAAGCACTTCCTAGGCTCTTCTAGGATCCACACCTCACCCTACCATCAACTGCCAAACGACCCCATTGGTGCCAGTTAACTATTGCATGAATACAATCACATGTAACATAAATTAAACAATTTTTGATTAAAAGATTCAACCCTACAACGGTTAGACTCAAATAAGAGTTGCGTCATATGACGAAATCTTTCATTAAAAAATTATTTAACCCATGCAACATGTGACTTAACGTATTCAATTAATAGTTAGTTTACACCCAAAAGAGTCATACAACAATTAGCAAGAAAACTCTATAGGAAATAAGGCATCATGTATCAGGAAATTCTATCATGCAATTCCTGAAGATGCCTATCCTACAACTAGCATGTTGTTCTAACATACACATAATATCAAATAACGGTGTGGTTAACTTGGGGTATACTTTCTTGCTCCGGCTGATCGTACACATCACATCCTTCATTGGTTGTTTTTGAAAACAATTTTGAAAATCAGTTTAAGAACTTTTGCAGTTCCCTAGTTTGAGTCTGGATTCACACGAATGTTCATATAATTCTCTCAAACCAAGGCTCTGATACCAACTTGTAACATCCCAAAAATCAAAGAAATTTAAAATTTTCAAAATTAGCCATTTAACATCATTATATATAAAACAGTCATTGTTTCAAAATCAGGGTTTTCCCAAGACTCAAAGCCATAAAAAACAGGAAGTTGTGCATGATCACGCAATTGCTTTCCCATGATCATATGAAGTACCTGAAACCATAAACTAAAACTGTAAGCAAAAACTTAGTGAGTTCCCCCAAAGTACCAGCACACCACAACAAACAAGCATACAATATGAATAACCAGTCTAATCGGACCGCCTTGCAAGGCCTACTGCCTATCTGGACTGCTCTACGAGCCTTCGGCATGACTGGATCGCCTTGTATGGTCTACAACCTATATGAGCCCGTCCACGAGTCCCCAGCCTGATTGGACCACCTCGCAGGACCTACAGCCTATCTGTTCATACCCAGGTGTCTTGGCTTACAACACAAAGTAGGATCACCTCAACCCAACACAACATATCGACATATGCAACTAACAAACATAAACACAAAGCTATCAAATATAGATATTCATATAGATCCACCGAATAGTTACAACTATCATATCACTATCCTGACCAGGATAAATAACTTAGTGGGATGGCATTGGTGCCTTCGACCCACAGGTACAATGAGTAAAACTCACCTCACAATTTGACGAATAGCTAAACAATACACTGATCCAAATATCGGCTCTACAGGTCACCTATTCAACAGATAGAGACCAAGGCTTAACTATAGCTCAAAATACCCAAAATACCCTTAAGTCAAACTTCGTCAACCCTGGTCAAAGTCAACAATCAACAGTCAAGGTCAAAAAGTCAATATATCTTCCCAGCGGAGTACACCCTGCGTACCAAAAGAGTACGCCCAATGTACTCTGATGTTGACCAAAAGCGGGGCGTTGATCGTGTACGCGTAGCGTACCACCAGGTACACCTAGCGTATGTAGCCCATTCCCAAAACTCCATTAAGGCCTTACATCCAGAACTTAGATCCAAGCCCAAAATGATGTCCTAAGTCATAAAGTTTCCAGCTTTATGACTTTGCATGGCTATAAAGTGCTTAATGTCCAAAACCCTAAGTTTTTAACCAAATAAGACATCACAACTCTTGTATAGAAGGGATAGAAGGGTCAAGATTACATTTCTATGGTTCATCATAGCTCCATAATGGATAACGTTTTCAAATTTATCCATTAAAATGGTCCCAACAAACAAGATCTAGTCTTTAAGTCTCAAAGGGACCCAAAAGGGCATCTTTTTCAGTTTAATCCATTAAGTCCAAGTCTCCAACCTTCAGTTATAAATTAAAATGATGTTTAGATGGATAAAGTTTCCATATTTATCCATAACAAGTTCATAAACTTTCAATATCTAAACTTTATGCACTTAAAGTGACCAAAAGCTCATAACACCCAAAACTAGCTAGATCAAACAATTTCATCATCAAGATTCAAACTTTATACCTTTAGAAAAAAGATCAATGTGAAAAAAAGGTTAGATCTACATGCTCTTATGCAATCAATTCTTCTTCAATGAGTTCCTTCTTCTCCAAGGTGCACCAAGAACACTCCAAAGCACTTAAAAGCACCTTATTTATGCTCACAAGGCTCAATCTAGGGTTAAGGTTTCAAGATAGGGTGTTGGAGAGGTGGAGGCTGAGAATGGAATGGGTTTAGGGAAGTTAAGGAGCTTAAATAGGGCTCAAACCACGAAAATAGGGTTTTCGATCTGATCGCGTACGGCCTGTGTACTCGTGGTACACCCAACGTACTAGGGATGCCCTAGTACGCCCTGCGTACGCGGCTAACCCAAAAATCGTCCTAACTTCAAATGGTTGTAACTTCTTCGTTCCAGCTCCATTTTCGACGTTCTTTATATCCATTGAAAAGTGTTGAAGAGCTCTACAATATTATCTAAATATCTTGGACTAAAAACTTATCGAAAAAAATCAATATTTCATACAAGGACCCGACCTATTACTTTTCCCTTTTTACCCTTCGGCCCAGAACCCAATTAAAGGGTAAAATCTTTTAACTATTATTACCTCCTTCCACAAGGACTAAACTTTGCCTCCTTAAGGCGCAAAACCTTACACAATCGACTTCTGGTCCATGGTTAATAAATGGCAGGAAACAGGATGTTACACTTACGACCTGCTATCGAAGTTTTTGTCATTTCCCAACGTATTTGACAACCACGACGATTCTCAGTTACTCATTTTCGGCGAAACATATTATTCCCGCGACAAGTGAAAGCCTATTTTCTCTCTTTTAAGTCATTCTTCATCTGCATCTTTTTTCTGCAAGTTGTTTCTTTAAATATCAGATGAACACAAAATAAGATTTGATGAACACATAAACTCAAGAACCCCAGATCAGATGAACACACACATACACGATCTTCAACACATACATAAAACCATACCTATTGCTCTCTTTGTGTTTTCTACAAACACAAAGACCAAAAATCGAACTCAAGAACAACCCTAAGTCGAGTTAGGGTTTTCAGACCCTGAAATCGATTTCCAAGAACAAAGAAGAAATCAATTTTGTGTGTTTTGGGTTCCTTGACGATGAACACACTCACATGTGAAGGTTTTCCCAAAATCGAGCTTGAAGGTCTGACAAAATTTCAATATTTGTGTTCAAAACCTGTCATGAAAACCATCGAGTTCGTATTCAAACAGATCGAAGGTATGTGCATGTATGTTTATTGTGTGTATGTGTATTCATCTTTACTATGTTCGAATTTAAAAACCACTGAATCGATTTCATTCTCTGAAAATGAACTCGAAATCGAGGGTTTCAGGTGGGTTTTTTAATCAATTTCTGAAAAAAAAATAACTTACCTGAAGGTTTGAGTTTATGAGCATAATCTGGAAAGAATTCAACTATCAGGTGTGTTCTTCTGAAATAAAAATCGAATTTAGACTTTTTCTGATGGGTTTGTTCATTGTGTTCTTCAAATCTTTGTATGGTTCATCAGGGTTTGTTTATCGTGTTCTTAAGAGCTTCTTTAAATTTGAGTGTGTGTGTGTGTGTTAGATTAGAAATTGCATCCCCTATTTCAGAAATTGAAAATCATTACAACAATTTCGTTTTTTGCTAGATCTGCCATGGATGAACTTGTTTTACAAATATGTGTATGTGTTAAATGAACATTAACCCAGATTTGCAAGTGTGTGATTTCAGTAAAAAAAAAATGGGTTTTCACTTGCCACTGGAAAAATAATGTTTCACTGGAGAAGATGAACGGAGCATCGTCGTAGTTGTCAAATACGTCTGAAACTTACTAAAACCTCAGATAGAAGGTCATAATGATATTTTTTGACCGGTTCAAGTAGTTCAATGTGAAAATGTGGACAAAAAAACTTCAATGACTTAATTTGTACAAATCTAAAAATAAGTTACCCTTTTAAGTCATTATCCCAAATTTTATTCAATTCGATTTTTTTTTTTTATTTTTTTAAATTCTATATGGATTTAAACAAAAAAATGGAAAATATTTTCTAAAATTCAATTCGAATTTATGTGGATTTTGGCCATAAATGTAGATCCAATATCACTGGATTAAGAACAATAAAAACCATTTTTTCCAAACTAGATGATTCAATTTTCCAAAATCTTTTTGCAAATCAAATTTAAATACAACTAATATATGTTTTTTTAGCAAAAAAAACATCATTTTTTGTCCATGTGCTTTCCCCAAATTTGAAGTTTAGCCTTCACAAATGGTCCCTATGATTTAAAAACTTTTGATGTTTAGTCCTTTTTGCTAAATCCGTTAGCTTTTGGTCATTAACCATTATTTGATTATTATATTTGGAGGGCATTTCCATCATTTCACTGTCATATAGACCATTTATGACATGTTGTCTTATTTAAGAAAAGAAAAAAGAAATATATTATTTAATTTTTAAAGGGTCTCACTCACTCTCTCTCTCTCTCTCTCTCTCTCTCTCTCTCTCTCTCGCGTCAGTAAACCACCCACCCACCTTTGTCTTTCTCCCTCACCTCCAAAAACATTGAAACTCCATTACCACCGTAGAGCTTGGCCACCAAAGCATCTCTGACATGGAACTACACAGTTAGCTAACCCCCGAAATAAAAACCCACTAGTGAATCTCGTTGGAGAGTTGTCATTGGATTGCGAACCGATTGCAGGAACCGATACAACTAACAATGGTGGTAATTTCCGATCATGTCTCAGGGGATGTGGAACAACCAAGGTGGGCGTTACGGGATGTGGCCATCAGCGCTACCAGAGTAGCTCACGTTCTAGAATACGAACACGAAGCCTTCAGGTTTCGTTCCGTCTTCTTAAAAACCTACAGGCCCACGAAATAATAAAAACTGGAAGGGGAAGAAAGGAAATGTTAAATGGAATACATATCTAGTTTCTCCATGCCCTGTTAATCCTTCTGTACTCCCTACACCGATTTTTTTCTCCATCTCGAGATGTTTTAGTTGACATGGCGAAAGAAGAATCGGGTGTTGATGGGTATGGATTGATGAAAGGGTTGATCAGGCTTCGTTCTCCTTGAAATGATGAAGAGGATGAAGAAGGTAGGCCAAGTGAAGGTGATGTGTAGGAACATTTGGAGGTGGAAAGGAGATAAGACCTTGATTTGAGCATATTTGAGATGATTTATCCAAACTACGGTGGTGCTGATCTTATTGATTTTGATCTATTAATTTCATTAAAAATAGATTTGCTATCTTATTGATTGGTTTAATTTTGGATCTATCTAATGTGATTGACAATGTATTTGCTAGAATGTTGGCCACTAATATGATATGAATTAGGGCAGATTAACAAAGTTGGGGGATTCTTGATTACGGTAGTGGGTAAAGCTTTGATTTCTTCCATGAAATGTATTTTTAGAAAACACACACACACACACACACTTGCTTTCAAAGGGAAACTGGGTTAGGGAAGAATGAAGATGTGGATGGGGGGTTGACTTTCTTCTAGAGAGAGAGAGAGAGAGACCTTAATATATTAAATAATTTTATATATATATATATATATATATATATATATATATATATATTAAATAAGAAAAAAACTTCATAAATGGTTCCTGTGGTAGTGAAATGACAGAAATGACCTTCTATTAGTTGACGGAGTGAGGCTTAAGGACCAATCATCAAAAGATTTGAAAGCACATGGACCATCTGTGAAATTTTTGATACTTAGAGACTAAACTTCAGATATGGGAAAGCATAAGGACTAAAAATGTTGTTTTTTTCTTTTTCTATTTAAATATAAACTTTTTAAAAGATGTAAAAATATAATAACCTAAAAAGAAAATGGGATAAAAAAATTTGGTTCGCCAAAGTGTTGTCGTCTTCGATTGTCTTAGTGTTAGGTGTCTTTTGTTTTTTTGAAGCGAAAATGCCTGAAGTCTGCGGACCACCTCTGGAACCCTCTGTAGCAGAAGAAGGACACCAAATGGATGCAACATGTAATAAAAAGTCTGTTTATTTTTTAACCTCTGTAGACTGCTGCAATAACTTAAAGTAAGGTGTGAAGAGGTTTGAAGCAGAGGGTCAAGTGTTGAGCCACACAGCACACACGCAACAATTTTTAAGTCAGAAGTCTTCTGAAAAACAAACAACTGCGAAGGGCCAAGTGTTGCGTGTGTGTTGTGCGACGCAACAATAAGTGGTCAGAAGTAGTTTTTTAGAAAAAACAGACAGCACCTTATTCTTAGTCTGATAATTGTTGAACGGAGTGTGATTCACCATCCGTGCCACCCTCATATATTTCAGATATTAGGATGATATCTCAAATGCAACTTCCTTTATACGGATTCGTTGCTCGTGGCGTGCTAAGCCTTTAAATGTAACCGAATGTTATTTTCTTTCTACACCAAGCAATAACATAAACAAACACATATTTCCATTAACAAACTATAGTTGTTATGTGCATTTCATGACTTTTATGTATATGATGGACTTACATAAAAAAGTGGTAATCATGCATACATTAAGTATGATTACATAGTATAAAGTAGTCTTCGGACAACATAATATCCCAAGAATGGGATAAAGGAAAACTTTACTGTGATGGTACCTCCTTTCAGGAAGTAGATGTCTAGTGATACCTTAAGAGATTGGTTTGTTCTTTCTGTTTTGGTAAGGTCGATAGGGTGTTAGTTTTATGATTAACCTTAAGGTTTTTATATCAGTATATAATTGAGTGATTGTATGTCAATATAGAGCCATGATATGAGAAGGTCTATAAGGTTTTACCTTGGTTTGTGATGATTTATTGAATATATATTACATTGCATGAAATGTGATTGGAATAAAAAGTGTTTATCAAATGTTTTGATAATAAATTATGTGTAAAACTCATATAGCTTACACGACACTTTTATCTCATGTATTATTTTTCGATGTCATGTATTTCTGGTACAGATGCATAGACTTAGAAGAATTTAGTTCTAATAAAAGGACGATTTAAGAAAGTGATTAGAAGATAATCACTATACTTATAGCAGATCTAGTGAAACTTCGTAGTTGCATTGCCTACTTTTGATCTTAGTTTTTAGTTTTTGTAACTATGATTTGTTTCACTATGATTGGTGCTTGATATGAAGTTGTAACCTAGGATTGTATAAACATTTTTCAAATGTTTTTGTGTTGTTTGGAACCAAAATTTTAAAATATAATTTAATACCATAAGATATGATAAAAATACATGTTTTAAAGATTAAATTACATGAATGGTTCATGTGGTTTAGAGTAATTTGCATGTTTGGTCCATAACGTATTTTTTTAACTTGGACAATCCTTATACTTTAGTTTTGTTACACACTTGGTCCCTAATCGACTAAAAAAGACCAATATGCCCTTATTTACTATTTTAATTATTTCTAACTTGTTAAAAATATATATATTTATTAAATATAGGTCCCACCCACTTGATTTTTAACCCTCCCCATTGTGTCCATTTGTTTTTCTTTTGTCGACGAAAGAGCTGATACTAACACTCCTCCACAAAAACTGAAGGGCGACAAGAATTGTGATGACGATGAGTTCGAGTTTGATGTTGTTTGTACGGACGTTAATTCATCTTCAATTTTAGCTGATGAGATCTTCTCGCAGGGTCATACATGGCCTCGGTACCCTTTATTTGATACAAGTTTATTGTTGGACATTGATCCTAATTTGATTAAGGTTGTCAATGGTTCGTCGGAGACTGACTGTAAGCCGTCTCTGATGGTACGACTTCCTCTAAGAAAGCTTTTCAGTGAAGAGCACGATTTCGCGGATTGGTCCTCACTGGAGGCGGAAAACCTCGACGAAGTTACTCTAGGAAGCGTTTGCATTTGGAATCTGAAGCCAGAGTCAACTGAAAGGAGTAAGAAGAGTAATTCGTCAAGGCAGTGGAAATTTCGTGAGATTCTCCACCGCAGCAACAGCGACGTCAAGGAAGCAAAGGAAATGACATTTCTCCTCTTCAAGGATTTAAATGCAATGAACAAGAAGATAAACAATGAAAATGTGAAGAATAGTTTTAGGGTTTGGTTGGTGCATTTTCTCACGTAAGCCGATCAAACAGATATCTACGTCCCTTTTAAAGCATCTGAATAGTTTTAGGGTTTGCATTTATGAAATCATTACACCATGAGTAAGCATCTATGTATACAAAACATTAATTAATTATATTCCTATGTCATGTTGAGTAATTTGTTTCCATCGTCGGAGATTCCTACGGGCGGCGGACGGCGGTGTAGACAGTACGTGTCGTCAGTGGCAGATACAATGTATGGAAAGGGGGTGCATGGAACCCACTTAAAAGTGGGCCCCACCAGGAATACATATTTAAAAAAAATCAGCTTATGGTCCCCACTCACAATATATTGGTCCCCACTACTCCCACTCATCCTTACTTCTCACTCTTCTAATTTTTTTCACACCCAAAATTTCACTTCTTTCTTTAGAGTTTTGACCTAGAATACCAAATTCCTTGAGTCACCAAATGCACTTAGTTAGTGATAGAATTAAACACTCGACAGCGACCAAAATTTAGTACTCCATAGCTGCCGGCATCGTCTACAATCGCCAAAACTTATCATTGTTGCACAACACCGTTGCAGCGCTACTAGCGCAGTGACGGACTTTGCTCACTACCAGCTGAGCAACGCCATCTACCATCGCATCAAACAGACCACCATTGTCTGATTTCGTCGCCACCATCGTTGTAAGTTTATTCCCTTTATTTAGTTTGATTTTTCCAAGTGGGTTTTATTTGATGAACTGATTAGAATGGTTTATGAATTCTGATTTGGGATTTTTGATTTGTAAACTGATTTTGTTTTTATTTAACACTCCTAAAAGATTAATTTGTGTTATGGATTTGTTACTTTGGCTTGGTTTGCTTTTGATGGTTATCTGGGACAAGGATGTTAGTGTAAAGACTTTGTTTTCCTCTTGAAAGTTTCCTGTAAAGAAAAGATTAGTAGCAAAACGTTGTGGCTGAGGCTCGAGTTAGACTCAAATCCCTTAAACAGATTCGCCGTCTGTTCCCAGGGTACAACAACCTTAACAATGGTGTATTGTCGGATATTTCAGTTGCCTAAAAGAGTCGTCGGAAGCAGAGTACATAGAAGGAGGAGAAATAAGAGTGTTTTCATTTGTGTGTTGAATGAGATGGTAAAGGTCTCTTTTTATACTTGAATCATGTAATGGAAACAAATCAATGATTGATTGAGCGTTTAATGCCAATAAATGTCATTAATTACGTAATTAATGCATCCGTTATAAAATTCAAAATAGGGACCAAAACTGTCAAGTTTAGCAAAAACGAGGGTAGCGCGAGCCCGAGTTTTCGGAGCTGCATTCATGTCCGCAGGTCGCGCCCATGCATGAGTTCGATGTTTTTGGTCTACGAAATCCAAGATTTGCACCCCCTCCCTGCACGCGGGTAGGAATTGTAGTAAAACCATAGACACAAGCTTGTAAGTCTTACATGCATTCAAGCTTATAAACCTTGTTGAGTTTGGCCTTTCTACCAATGTGGGACTCATTCCCACATTCATCCCTTTTTGCTAAATTTGTTATCAAATACCCTTCTTTGAGTATCGATATCTCATTCACATATACTCCATTTTGAACATATAATGTATCGTTTCGAAGTTCTCGTGGAGGAGAACACAAACCTACTTAAAGTTAGTTATATATACAACATATGTATATAATTATGTATGTCCAAAGTTAGTAAAAATATAAATATTTATACTAAATTTTCCAACAATCCCCCACATGAATGGAGATCGATCTCTGTACATTCAATTTCCAAACGAAATTTTCAACAGTTGAATCCTGCATAGGATAGGTAGGTATTACCCTTTGAACCCTCCCTTAAGAAATTGCACTTAATCTCCTAGCAGTTAGTAGATCTCGATGTCTTTAAACTAAGCTGCCATTTATGTAGACGACAATGTAATTCTCATAGGACTCTCCCTGACAAGGTCATATCCTCATAGACGTGTTCATTTTGGTCATGAACACTAACTTGGTTCTGCAAGAGCTTTAGGAATTGTGCCCCTATAATTCCCTTCGAAGCGGCCCCATTTCTCTCTCGCATAGGTGATTCCAAGACTTATTAAAAACCATATCTTTAGCCTAATTTTGTCACTATGTATAGGAATAGACTAGGAAGTAGTGTTAACTCTCCCCCACAGTGACTTACCTCACTCATACAATTAGGTTATCCTTTTGAACCCAAATGTTGGGATCTCCAGTCTTCTGGGTAAGGTTTCCTTTGTATGGATTTATTCATTCATGGGCTTTAGTACCATTCCTCTTGATGACTTATAAACTACATCGTTACTCAAGCCTTTTGTAAGCGGATCCACAATGTTATCCTTTGACTTTATCCAGTCAACCGTGATAACACATTTAGAGATTAGTTGTTGTATCGTTTTATGTCTACGTCTAATGTGCCTTGATTTCCCATTGTACATTGTACTTTGAGCTCTACCAATTGTCGATTGGTTATCATAATGTATACATATGGTCGTTACCAGCTTAGGCCATTCAGGAATGTCCTCTACAAATTGACGTAGCCACTCCGCCTCTCCAACACGAATATCTAAGGTGATAAATTCAGATTCTGTCACGAATATCACACTCATTGATTCTAAAGCCACTTTCCATCATGACTTGATCAAACTTTTGATGTCATTGTTTCGGAGTTTGTTTTAATCCATATAGAGACTTAACAAGTTTACAAACCTTGTTCTCCTGTCCTGAGGCAATGAAACCCTCAGGTTGCTCCATATAAATTTCTTCTTCCAACTCCCCATTTAGGAAAGCAGTTTTCACATCCATTTGATGAACTTCAGGTTTCTAATAGTTGCAATGGCAAGAACTAATCTAATGGATGTTATTCGCGTTACGGGTGAATACATATCAAAGTAATCTAGACCTTCCTTTTGTCTATAACCTTTGATTACTAGTCTTGCCTTGTATTTATCAATACTTCCATCAGGTTTCATCTTTCTTTTAAAAATCCATCGGTAACCCAGTAGCTTGCTACCTGGAGGTAGATCCACTATTTCCCACGTATGATTTTGTAAGATAGATTCTACCTTATTTTTGATGGCTTCTTTCCATTGAGGTTCCTCAGAAGAAGTAACCGCCTCTTGGTAGGTTTTAGGTTCACTTTCCACCACATAGGTGTAAAAATCATCACCAAATGATTTTTCAACTCTAGCCCTCTTACTTCTTCTGAGTTCTATCTCTTCTTCCTCGGATTGAGCTCGTTCTTCCTCTCGAATAGCTTCGTTGTTTGGTAAAGATAGGCTTTCAACTTCCTTGTTCAAAAAAGGAAATACATCTTCATAGAATGAAGCATTCCTTGATTCCATTATGGTGTTCTTGTGTTTTTCAGGATTCTTAGAATCATGCACAAGGAATCAATAAGCACTACTACTTTGTGCATAAATAATGAATACACAATATACTGTTTTAGGACCTAAATTTTGTACCTTAGGAGGTGGTACAACAACTTTAGCTAGGCACCCCCACACTCGTAAGTACTTATATGATGGCTTTCTTCTCATCCAAAGTTCATACGGTGTTTCATTCTTTTCTTTGCGAGGTATCTTATTTAGAAGATAGTTAGCCAACAAAATAGCTTCCCCCCACATTGATTGGTTTACACCCGAACTAACTATCATGGCATTGACCATTTCTTTCAAGGTACGGTTCTTTCTTTCAGCAATTCCATTGGGTTGAGGTGAATAGGATGATGTGAATTCATGACGAATTCCATTTTTCGCACAAAAGTTCAGCATAGGGAGAAACATATTCTCCACCCCTATCACTTCTAACCACTTTAATTCTTTTGTTGAGTTGATTCTCAACTTCATTTTTATACAAGACAAACTTGACTATTGCTTCATCTTTACTCTTAAGTAAATATATGTAGCAATATTTTATGCTATCATCGATGAATGTAATGAACTATTTGTTCCCACCTTGAGCAGGAATTAAATTTAAATCACACACATCAGTGTGAATTAAATCAAGAGGTTAGGTGTTTCTTTTGATTGTTTGGAAAGATAATCTAGTTTGTTTGGCTTTAACACATGTAGCATTTGTGATTTGAGTCAATAACAAGTTTTGGTATGTATTCTAGTTTAATTAATCGCTTAATAGAATTGTAATTTACATGTCCTAAGCGACCATGACAAACATTTGAACACTAAAGAAAATAAGCAGAACTAGAACTTGTATTATTCATTTTGTTTGTCACCATTACATTCAATTCGAACATGTCATTCAAGGCATATCCTTTTCCCACAAACATACCATTTTTGGACAAAACAAACTTGTCCGACTCAAACACTAGCTTAAAACCAAATTGGTTCAACAAACCACCCAACACTAGATTCTTACGAAGTTCAGGAACATATAAACATCCCTAAGCTTCACTTCTTTCCCCGAAGTCATTTTTAGAATGACATCACCAACACCTTTGATATCCATGGTAGCTGCATTTCCCGTGTAGTGCTTTTCACCATCTTCAAGTTCTTTCTTGGTGTTGAAAACACTCTTGTCATGACACACATGACGAGTAGCCCCCGTGTCAATCCACCACTCCTTTGAATTTGTATTCATGAGATCCACTTTAGAAACCATAGTTGTGAAATCAGTTATCATGGCCACCAACTCCATGTTATCATTCACCATGTTTGCTTGACGGTTTTCCCTTTTACGTTACGAGCACTCCGAAGCTTTATGACTCGGTTGGCCACAGGTGTAACAGTTGAACTTCTTCTCGAAAGTTCCTGCCTTGGGGCCTAGGTTTTTGCCCTTAGCTTTCCCTTTGTGAGGTCCCTTGCTTTTGCTCTTGGAAGTTTGACCAGCTTCCACCATATGAACCTTAGAAGATTCAACTTCACTGCCTTTCTTCAAGGCCATTCAATTTTCTTCTTCAATGCGAAGACGTACCACCAGTTCCTCCACAGACATCTCCTTTCGCTTATGCTTAAGGTAATTTTTAAAGTCTATCCAACCAGGAGGAAGCTTTTCAACCATTGATGCAACTTGGAATGACTCATTAAGATCCATCCCTTCTGCATTGTTATCATGTATGATGACCTGAAGGTCTTGGACTTGACTCATAACAGATTTTGAGTCAACCATTTTGTATTCCAAGAACTTAGCAACAACATGCTTCTTAGTTCCAGCATCTTCTGTCTTATACTTCCTTTCCAAAGACTCCCATAGTTCCTTAGCAGTTGCAACTTTACAATAAACATAGTAAAGTGCATCAGTTAGCCCATTCAACACATACTTGCGGCATAGAAATTCTGAATGCTTCCATGCATCCACTACATTCATAGTTTGAGCATTAGCCTGCCCTTCAACAATTACAGGAGCAGTTTCTGTTAAGAACCGATTCAGGTTCAAGGTGGTCAAGTCGAATAGCGTCTTCTGCTGCCACCTCTTGAAATTCAGACCATAAAATTTTTCAGGTCTCTCAGCATGATTATCCATGATGTTTGGAACCGGTGCATTTGGGTTCACAGTAGGGGTAGCACCAGCAGCAGTAGTTCCAGTAGCAACGGGAGTTCCGGACATTCTAAAAGAGTCATAACCACAGTTAAATAGATTACAGGAAAAAGTCGATACAAAATTGATTTAGAATAAAAGAACAAAAAACGAAAGGTTTAGAATAAAGAATAAAATCTGTTTAAGACTGTTAGTGTAAAGACTTCATTTTCCTCTTGAAAGTTTCATGTAAAGAAAAGATTAATAGAAAAACGTGGTGGATGAGGCTAGAGTTGGACTCGATTCCCTTAAACAGATTCGTCATTTGTTCCCAGGGTACAACAACCTCAACAGTGGTATACTTCCGAATATTTCACTTGCCCCTGAAAGAGTCGCCGGAAGCAGGAGTATAGAGAAGGAGGGGAAAGAAGAGTGTTTTCATTCGTGTGTTGAATGAGATGGTAAAGGTCTCCTTTTATACTTGAATTGTGTAATGGAAACAAATCAATGATTGATTGAGCGTTTAATGCCAATAAATGTCATTAATTACGTAATTAATGCATCCGTTATAGAATTCAAAGTAGGGACCAAAACTGTCAAGTTTAGCAAAAATGAGGGTAGCGCGAGCCCGAGTTTTCGGAGCTGCATTCGTGTCCATACATGAGTTCAATGTTTATGGTCTACAAAATCCAAGATTTGCACCAACCATAGACACAAGCTTGTAAGTCTTACATACAATCAAGCTTATAAACCTTGTTGAGTTTGGTCTTTCTACCAATGTGGGACTCAATCCCACATTCATCCCTTTTTGCTAAAATTTTTATCAAATACCCTTCTTTGAGTATCGATATCTCATTCACATATACTCCATTTTGGACATATAATGTATAGTTTCGAAGTTCTTGTGGAGGATAACACAAACCCACTTAGAGTTAGTTATATATACAACATATGTATATAATTATATATGTCCAAAGTTAGTAAAAATAAAAATATTTATACTAAATTTTCCAACAAGGGAAACGGACTAAGCTTAGCAAAGATTGAAAAAAATAATTTTCTTTAAATGTTTTGTTTAATGGTGTTTTCTAATTTAGTGCTTTGTATTGACTTTGTTTAAGGATGTTGTATAGGACCTCTGTTAACTCTGTTTGAAATATATATAAAGTCCAAATGGTATATTAGATAAGAAGATATATGTTTTATCTATTTGATTAGAGGGTATTATCAAAAGTGAAAATGACCAAATCTTGAATAGGTCGAGTCTGATTGACATATTGACACTTCAGTTTGCCCTATTTTAATTTTATGAGTGAACCATTCTATATTGTTCTGTGTTTTTTGTGATAGAGAGTTTAATTTAGAGGCTATCTATTTTCTTGTTTCTGGTTTCATATTGTTTAGTTTAGGGGTATTTTTATGCTAGTTTTATATTCTTGTTTAATGATTATCATATTGTTTAACAGAATAACATGGGCAATGAAAATATATGTAAAAATAAGAAAATCAACACAAGGACCATCTTCAATTGAAATTCTCCAACCTAGCTTTATTCCACCTAAACAAAATAAAAAAGGGTTGGGTGATCCTTTTGTGACAGAAGTCTCTGGCTATACTAGATGGAATAAACCACAAAGGCAGAAAAAGACTTAAGACTCATGAGGAAGAAACGGTCAACGGTATCTATGGTCAACTGTGCATCCCACTTGACTTCCAGGCTGCATCTGCCACTGGTTGCCAAACACATCAGTTCTAAGTTCTAACTTATTTACGATCAAGGGAGAAAAAACCATCACACCGTCATTGTAACATCCCAAAATTTAAGCCCAAAAATTTCATTTTAATTATTTATTTCATAAAAGCATTCATTAGAAAATACTGTTCCAACACGTCATTTCATAAAACAATGTATCATGTTCGAAACCCACGTCATAAACAAATATCATATCATAGTACAATCCCAGAAAACTTCATGTGGAAAGTCATATGTGTGTGATGTCATGCTACGCCTCCGACTCCTTCCCCTTAGACGAAGAGGTACCAGAAACCAAAAACTGAAACCGTAAGCACAAAGCTTAGTGAGTTCCCCCATCATACCATATACCATACAATATCATCGGTATCTTTCAACCGTTAATCATCATCGGTATCTTTCAACCGGTAGTCATCATCGGTATCTTACAACCGATAGTCATCATCCGTATCTTACAACCGGTAATCATCATCGGTATCTTTCAACCGGTAACTGGGGTCTATTCCACCCCCTACTACTAGCATACAACAACAAGGAATAAGCATACAATCAGGCATATCCGAGTACTGAACTACCCTTCGGTCTTAAGGACTACTGTCAGGGGAAAACTATCCCTATCATACAGATATATCTCATAACCAAACACGTATCCATACCAAGATAATTATCACAAAGACAATCATCTTCTAAATTACTCCTACTTGGTGGGCCGGCATTGTGGCCTTAGACCCACCCCTACTGGAAGGTAACTCACCTCAAAAGGCTGGCTGCTGAAAAACTGATCCGCGAATGTCTGACAGCTGCTCCGGTGATCCCCCGGCTATATTTCCATAAAACACTTAATCAGACATTGATACTATTCCCAGGGTAAAATGACTATTTTACCCCTGAACGATTCCAAACCAAAGTCAAGTCAAAGTCAAAGTCAACTTCCAGTTGACCCGGCTCGCCGAGTTGGCTTGCCAACTCGCCAAGTCCATCTCCAGTCGATTGACCTTACTCCTATCTCTACTCGTCGAGTTAGGCATTGACTCGACGAGTTCACTTCCTAACTGATACCCAATGGTCCTTCATCCGACTTGCCGAGTTGTATGAACAACTCGTCGAGTTAATCTTCATCCGATGAACAAGTTATGTCCTCGACTCGCCGAGTTGTATGAACAACTCGTCGAGTTCTATGAATATTGCCTTGGACTTGCCGAGCACCTTCGTGCACTCGTCGAGTCCCATGAACTTTCAGATAAATGGCTTAGTCCAGAACGTTGGGTCACTCCCCGGAGACCCCCTTAAACCTTTCCACACTCAACTGGATCCTTTCGACCCTCAACAGAATGGGACAGAAGCCCCTAGACTCGCCGAGTCCAAGAATGGACTCGTCGAGTTGGTCACGTCCATTCCCTAAATCCTTGTTTTCTGATGAACCGGCTGCTGAAAAACTGATCCGCGAATGTCTGACAGCTGTTTCGGTGATCCCCCGGCTATATTTCCATAAAACACTTAATCAGAAATTGATACTATTCCCAGGGTAAAATGACTATTTTACCCCTGACCGATTCCAAACCAAAGTCAAGTCAAAGTCAAATTCAACTTCCAGTTGACCCGGCTCGCCGAGTTGGCTTGCCAACTTGCCGAGTCCATCTCCAGTCGATTGACCTTACTCCCGTCTCTAGTCGTCGAGTTAGGCATTGACTCTACGAGTTCACTTCCTAACTGATACCCAATGGTCCTTCATCCAACTTTCCGAGTTGTATGAACAACTCGTCGAGTTAATCTTCATCCGATGAACACGTTATGTCCTCGACTCGCCGAGTTGTATGAACAACTCGTCGAGTTCTATGAAGATTGCCTTGGACTCGCCGAGCACCTTCGTGCACTCGTCGAGTCCCATGAACTTTCAGATAAATGGCTTAGTCCAGAACGTTGGGTCACTCCCCGGAGACCCCCTTAAACCTTTCCACACTCAACGGGATCCTTTCGACCCTCAACAGAATGGGACAGAAGCCCCTAGACTCGCCGAGTCCAAGAATGGACTCGTCGAGTTGGTCACGTCCATTCCCTAAATCCTTGTTTTCTGATGAACATCCTTTGATCAGAAGATAGATCCAAGCTTCTACAATCGATCTAGCACGTAAAGTTACAAACTTTACATGCTTGCATGGGACTTTGAGCTCAAACTGACATAAAACAAGCTCATATGGCACATGGGACCTTTCATGGGTGCAAAAGCAACCCAAATCTGCCTATTGACTCCTTTCATGATGTGATTCAGAAGCTTAAACCCCCAACCATGTTTGCAAACATGGTTGGCCACCAAAAATGGCTCATAAAAGCCCTAAACCTCCCCAAAGAGGGATCTAACAAATAAATGAGCAAGGTCACAGCTTTTTACCTTCAATGAGCTGAAGAAGGTGCACAAACTCAGGTTTCCTTGATCTCTACTTGCTTCCTCAAGCTTCTCTCCTTCCTTTTTAAGATCACAAACACCAAAATCCATCAACAAGGCTTAGATTGCTTCAAAAACGGCTAGGGTTTCAGTGAGGGGTGTTTGGGAGCATAAAGGAGTGATGGAGGCTGCATAAGGTAATTTAAATAGGGTGCAAACCCCTGGATTAGGGTTTTTGTCCAGACAGCGGCTACTCGCCGAGTCCGGGACCCGACTCGCCGAGTCCACAACTTAAACTCCGCGTCTCATCCCACTTCTACTCGGCGAGTCAGTCCTTCGACTCGCCGAGTCCAAGGCTAAAATTGCAAATCATTAAAAGAATTAAATACAAGAATACGTACCAAGAACCAAGTGCTACAGTCATCCCTCCATACGCCATTTCTACCTTCTCCAGTGTTGTATAATCGATCAAGTATATGATATATGAATAAAATAATATACAGTATAAATGAATGATCAATGTATATTATTTAGCAAATTGATTGTCATTTTGATTAATATGAAAGAAGTGACCACTAATTTTATAATACGATCTATTCTAGTAAATTAAAAACATTTCTCTTATTTGTTACATTCTCATTTATTTTGTCACATGTCATTTTATGGTTAATTCTTAAAATTTAATTTTCATTTGTCATTTTGTGGTAATTTTCAATTTTCTTAATTAACTATTCTAATTTTTAGGTTATATAAAATAATTAATGTGTCATTAAATTGTTTCTTTATCCTTTCAAAATTTAATATGTTTCCTTGATGTACATAATTTAAATTGACATGTTTCTTTCAAAGTTCATTGTTATTTTAGGCCAAAATAATCTATTTAGGAAAAATAATCAAACTTTGTTGTTTTTCATGAATAAAACTAAAAAAAGATTATATGGCCAAAACATAATTATTTATTTGTAGTTTGTTTTATTAATATAAATTGAATTATTTATTTATTTATCATTTTGTTTGTATTTATTTTGAAATTTTACTTTAAAAAATAATTAATATTTACATCTTGATATTTAACATTTTCTTTAAAAAAATACTTAATATTAATATCTTCAAATATAACTATTTTTAGTGAATATGTGTAGTATACGGGTCTCATCTAGTTCCCAATATTTAAGACGTTTTAATTTTGACATATTATTTTGTAATTTCTATGTCGGATCTCTTTTGGAGATAATCTTCGCCGTTTCTTTCAAAATATATTCGGCAACTAAAAGGCTTCAAATCAAATAGGTTTTCTTATTTGGGAAAAGTGAATATTCACGATTAACAATTGGAGATGTAGATTCAAGATCGACGCGATAGTTTTGATAAGAAGCAAGAATATTGATTATCTTAGATCTTCGTGACAGTGGAAAAAAGTAATGTTCACTGGGGTGAAGTAATAAACGATAATGACGAAAAGAAAATAGAGATGGTACAATAATAATGGAGGAAATAAAATGTTATCGAGGATGATATATTTACCAAGTGAAAACCAAATCGGATATATTTACTAAGTTAAAACAACTAGGTATATTTTATAATTTTAGTACCTAAGATTAGGTGGGACTGTAATGTATATTTCCTATCCCTTTCTTATTTAATTTTCTATATCATACATACTTATAAAGCTAGTATTTTTTCTTGAATCTCATGCATTTGAAACCCCCTTTTTTAACTTTCTGAAACCACATTCAGTTGAAACCCCCTTTTTTAACTAATGCAACTCAAAAGTTTTCTTAATTATGATTTAACACTCAAAAGTTTTATTATGTTTAATTAGCATTTAGTGAAAAGATTACTATAAAAAGGTCATTCTTTTGTGTCTTTTATGTTATATAAAATCTTACATCTAAGAAGAATTTGAAGATATTGTGATCAAAAGTTTTCATATATGAACCACTCACGATCCAAATATGATGATTTGAAGAAATGGGTTATGTCGCATCGATGGTAATTGTAATATGATTTTTTCTTTCAAACAAAACAAATGAAAATTTTCTATTCTTTCTTTATATTCAGTATCTCATTTAATCTTTATATGTGATCTGTGTATTACTCAATCTTGAATGTTACTCTCCAAACATCAATGTTTTGCTTGGAATATCTTTATGATTCTTCTTTTTCAAGAAAAATATTTTGATTGCAGGTTAGTAAAGAATTGTCATCAAGTTTCTATGGTTGAATGGTATTAAATGAAGGAAGAAGATTCATAAAATGGATATAGGTTTTTTTGTTTGAGCAAAGTTGACAAATGTTACTTTTTTCTTTTGATTTAAATGTATGTTTATGTAACATCTTTATTTATATATTCAACCACTCAATGCTCTTATTTATTTGATTGTAGTTTTTCAATTTTGATTATGTTTATTTTCTATTATTTTTTTGTTGGGTTATCCTACACAACATATTTAAAAGATAACATAATTTTAAACGCTTGATATGTAATTATAATAGACTTATCATGATATGTTCTTCATCTGAAAGTAATTTATCCATATTACTACGACAAGAATTACATATGGCATTTACGAAAATAAATATATTATATGTGATTTGTTTAACATGTATATGCACCTATGTATGTTATAAATTTATAATTAAATATCTTTATTTCTAATAATTGAAGGGATTAAAATGATGCATCAAAACCAATTATTTAGACGAATATAATAATAATAATAATAATAATAATAATAATAATAATAATAAATATACATTTCCAAGTACCGCATTCATTTGAAACTCACACAACAACTCAATAGTTTTCTAATTTATGTATATTTATTAGTTACAACTCAAGAGTTTTTAACTTTTGATTATTAATTAGTAATAACTAATAACTTTTTATTTTCCTTTCTTTTATAAGGTTGTAAAGTTTTGCTCATTAAAAACATTAATGTATTTGAAGAGATTTGATTTAAATATGAAGAGTTAATATAAATGTTATAATAGATATTTTAGTGTTTTTATGTTATTAAAAGTTAGAGTGTTTATTTTTCATATTTTTTATTATTCGTTGTATATATATCTTTTTTAATACAAATGTTATAATAGATGTTTTTCTATTTTTATGTTACTAAAAGTTGCAGTTCATATTTTTGTTTATACGTTTTGTTACCCGTTATATTATCATTCATTTGATATATAATTTACACAATTTTAAACGGTTTATAAAATTATCAAATAATTGTATATATCACAATAACTTAAAAATTAAACTATAATGTTTAACAAAACTAATATCTTAACTATATGTTTGTTTTACTACTAACATTTTGTTTCAAAGTAGAAATATTAAATAATAATTTGGTAAAAGTTATTATTTTAACTATATAATTATATTCTCGCGCAACGCGCGAGGATTCGCCTAGTATCTTATAAAGCTAACATTTTTCCTTTCACCACATTCATTTGAAACTCTCATGCATTTTTTCTTTCACCACATTCATTTGAAACTCCCATGACTTTTTAATTTCTTCCTAATAATGGTTATAAGTTGGTTAATAAGATTAAATAAATATCATACATAAAGTGCAATCATATATAAACTAAATTTCAATATTAAAAGAATATATTTACTTCTACTTATAAAGTTATGTTTTTTAACTTTTAATATATTATACTTAATTTATTAGTTTTAATATATTGTTGGGTGTAAAGCATTATCATTTTAAAGGAACAACTTTTGAACAATTTGTATAAAATATCTAAATTATAAATTTAAATATAATATTACAGGATCAACTTAAATATAGAATTTAGTTTAACTTAAATAACCCAAATAATATTTTGTAAATAGTTAAAAGTGATAAATTGTAGTGTCTTTCTAATAATGATTATAAGTTGGTTAATAAGGTTAAATAAATATCAAGCCTAAAGTGTAATCATAAATAAACTAAATTTCAATATTAAAATAACATCTTTACTTCTACTGATAAACTTATGTCTTTAATTTGTAACAGGTTATGCCTAATTTATTAGATTAAGATGTTGGTGCATGTAAACCATTAACAATTTAAAGCTACAGCTTTTGAACAGTTTGGATAAAGTACTTAAATTGTTAATTTAAGTATAACATTACAGTGTCAACTTAAATATAAATTTCAGTTCCACTTAAAAATGCAATGAATATTTTGTGAATAGTTAAAAGTGATAAATTGTAGTGCTAAATGCAAAAATTGAATTATAATCTCAATTTAACTAAAATATTTCTTAAAAATATTTGTATAATCGTTAAAAGTTTTCAAATATGTAGCTTAAAATAACTTACAATAACAATAGTTAAATATAACTCTATATAAATGATTATACTGTTACCTTTAAAATCAAAAAATAATGTTTGATGTTGTAAATAATTATAATGATATACATTTAAACGTTCAACAAATAAATTTAAAAAATTAATTAATAATAAAAACAACTATAAATAACATTAAACCATATATTATATTTAATTTTATTCATGAGTAACCCGCGAATAAAAGTCATTCAGACGGTTGAGATTATGAAGTTATAATAGATGTATATATTATCATATAATTCAAAATAATCAATATATTATCAATTTAGTATACGAATTATTATATCAAATTTAAAAACAACGTTATTGCTATATTTAAAAAAAACATAGATTTGTAAAGATTTCAACTATATAGGTGTTTCTGCGCAACGCACAGACATTCGCCTAGTTTTATATATACATAGGACTATAGGAGTATGTTTGTTTCACAACTTAATTGTAATACCTGCATTTTAAAGCTAAAAATCTTATTCATCTATGTGGAAATAATTTGAAAATAATTAATTAAATTAAACAAAATATTATAAACAAAATAAAACAATATTAATAAATTTAAAAGTTAAAGTTTGAAATGAAGGATAAATGTGGTCAAATTGAAGATATGAAGTTTTAGGGACCAAATTTACCAAATTCAAAAAATTAGATTTAACTTTGACTTCGACTAATTTCGGATCTAAAATGTTAAGAAAAACATTTTATGGTTTATGAAAAAGTTCAATGGCTTGTCGCGGGAAATACAAGTTAGTTAGGGAATTAAGTTAGAAACTTAAAAAGCTTAGGAACCAAAGTTTCATTGACACAAAATTTAGAACATTTAAGCCCAATTGTAACGTTCGCTTTTTAGGTATAAGTCTTTTGGCATTTACTTGATTCAAGTTGGTGTTGTGGGGTTTCCAGTGGGCCATAAAGCGAACCTTAGAGTGTCGTGACGCAACCACACCATTTAAGTAACGGTGCAGTCAGGTATGGATCGCGACGCAATGGCGGCTGAGGTTCAAAACTCTAGGTCTCGGGCCTTGTCCCTATATAAGAGCCTTAACTTATAGGGTTACTTCATTTGGCAGCCCTATCCTCTGTGAATATCTCCCTCTCAAACCCTAGCCTCCATACTAGTGTTTTGAGTGTTTAAACCTTGTTTTGTGATGATTGAAGGAGAAGGAAGTCCCTTTTGGTGCAAGAGAGCTTTGTTCAAGCTTAGATCCATCATTCCTACCATAGTTCTGAACCTTTGAAGGTATAAAGCTTCTATCTTGATCTTTATTTCATTAGAGCTAGTTTTATGTCACTTTTAGGAGATTTTGGCCCCTTTCTTGATGTTGTTGGGAGTTTAGACAACTCCAAAACTTATTCAGCGAGTTAAATGACTTCTGGTGTTGTTGGATGTAAGAAGAATGAGTTTGTATGCATCTCCTTGAGACCATGCATGCGTTTTGGTTCATTTTGGAGTTAGGTTTGGAATTTGAGTGATTTTGAATCATGAGAATGGATGAAGTTGGAAACTTTATCCATTAAGACTCTTAGAAGAGTCAGATCCGAGCTTTTGAACTTTGGACGTTAAATGTTAAGATCTTAATAGATTAAGTTATTAGGACATTAACAACGACACAGAGTCTTGGGGATCGCAACACGGGTCGCGAAGGTTAATCGCGACTCTTTTGGCGCTTAGTGACCGCAGAACAGTCAAGGAGTTGACCGCGACAAGGTGGTCGTTGACTATTGACTTTGACTAGTTGACCATTAAGTTTTTGCTCAATTTGACTTTTGGTTAAAGTGAGAGTTTTGAGTCATAGGCTAAGGTTCGACCCTTGTTTAGTTTAGTTGGTGCGAGTAGCTGATTCTGGGGGTGGCAGTTGACGATATGACACGACAAAAAGACACGAAACGAAACGAAATTTGGACGAAATTGAAATTCAAATTTGTATTCATTTCGTGTTCATGTCAAGTGTAAAAAAAATGATGTCGTGTCGTGTCGGCAATCAAAAGATGGAAGAGACAGTGTCAGGATGAGGAAGAAGGGAAAGAGAAGACGTATCATTGGAAGCCCATGACATTGAAACAGGGGAAGCCACTACTCTATATTCAAAGTATGATATGTCGATGAGTTTAGAGAGAGATGGATGGTTTTCGAGAGTCAGTGGGAAGGATCGAAAAGAAGATAACGCATGTGAATGGATTGTAATGGAGGGGTGATACGTGTAGAAATTGAGGTGGTGGTAGGTTGTGATGCATATAAGAGAAGAAGAAGAGTGAAAGTGAAATATGGGAAGGTGTGAGGCAAGAGATTTGAGAGGGTGGATGGTTACATGGAGGGACTAAACTAATCATAGTAGCGGTGGTAAAGGAGAAGACGACCCATGTACATGATGAACAATACCCTTGACTGCTGAAGAAAAAAAATAGAAGTGGTCCAATAGAAAACAATTATTGTTCATAAAGGGACTTCCAAATTACTATATTATATAATATACATATTAAACTTAAATTTAAATGCCAAATAAACTAATATATATATATATATATATATATATATATATATATATATATATATATATATATATATATATGAAAAACAAAAATATAAAAGTAAAGGTAAAATTGTGTTTTTAAATGGACTAAGGATATACAGTGTAATTTTTTTTAACCACATGGATACATCCTGTCAAAATTTTAAAGACTGGATTAAAAGTATGAATCTGACCAAACTACGGGGACCAAAACTATAATTTACTCTTAATTATTTATAATATTAATTAAAAAATTATATCTAATTTATACTTTATTCATTTACAATCCGTAGTAATGCTCCTATTAACTTTGAATTTTATTTTATGTATTGTTTTCAATCATTAGATTTATTATACCTTTTTAACTTTCAACATTTATTATTCTTTATCTTTACAAGCAAGTTCCGAAAGCATACAAACAAGATTTGGGATTGCGACTCGTACCGGTAAAGCCACAAATCAAAGATGGCGCACAAAGGAAGAAAATAGTATTAGCTCGATTTTTGTTACCACGAATGCAAATTATTGTTTGTAAAAAACGATGAAATAAAATAATCACCCAAGTTGAAGGGTGGAATTATGTATAATCGAAAATGAAATATAATTTTTTGTACAATTTGTAATTAAGAACGATAAAAAATAGTGTTGGTCAAGAATTGTTTTTTAATTATCGTGTCGTTATTATTTGTTGTACAATTACATCCCTACAATATTTTACCCCATCAAACAATGCAAAAGAAACCTCTAATCTTTTATTTATTTCTTGTGTAATTTTGCTACTTTAAGGTAAAATCTAGATCCAATATAGTTCCGGATGATTGTGAATAGTCACTTCAAACTGTTGTACAATGAGAAACAAACATTAAGTATCTCACAAAATTATTTTAATAACATTGTATTGTTTTAAACACGAACCTCAACGTTTTATGTTTCTTTTTTTTATATATATATTTTTTTATTTCTGACATTCCAATAATGTATTTTCTACAAATATATCGTTGAATAGCCCCCAAAAGTTATTTAGTTGACTTTATCTAATAAATTGTATTTATCATTACCAATTCATATATTATCCTTTTTATTTAGATAATGGTGATTTTACGGAGCATTTGGAGATCCATATAATACAATTTTCAACAAGGTGAAGCTACAAAATCTTGGCGATGAAATTTTGTGGCTTAAACTCAGGCAAAAATGAACATTTCAAATTGGGAAGCGCGTTGTGTATCGCCATTTGGTGTTTTGTAATCTCTATTCGGTGTTCTTGTAATTTTTTTTTCATTTGTGTTTTTTTGTTGTTATTACTGTGTTGGCTAGCCTCTGGCTAGTTTGTTCAATACATGGTTGGGGTTTTTGCCGCCGAAAAGAAAAACCTAAAAAGTGTTTGTACTAATTGTTAGATAAGCATATATTTACATCTTATTGTTCAAAAGTTTGGTTTATATCTTCCTAATTAATTTTAATGCTTGTGTTTTTTGGTTCTTGGTCAAAATAGTAATAATGTTGGATATCACTTTTTTAATTTAATGTAGTTTTTACAATTAATAATAATAAGAACTTATTTATTTTTAGTAAAATAGATTTATTAATATATGGTTTATCTGGCTTTCATAATTTTGAGGGCTAAATGCGATAACTCGTTTAGGTTTGATCAGACTCGTTCCAGAGGATGAGCGACAGAGTGACCGTTCAGGGTCCTTTTTTTATGAAAATTGTTATATTAGAAGATAGTACAAATAATTTTCTTTCAATTATTAAGTTATTATGAAAAACTTGATGAAATTTGTGTATTTTAAAGACCAATTTTTTCTCTCGTTCTGGATCCAAAATATGTTTTGAACAGTTGGATTTGATGTAAATGTTGAAGACTTGTGATGTTCTATGAACCAAATTTATAGGAATTACAACTGATTTAATATTCAATTATATATTTTAGGGTTAGCGTATTGTGGAATACAACACTAGCTTATAAAGTGACCAATTACGACACAACAAACTGTACGTTGTACCATTTTTAAAGGTGGCGTGCAAAAAATGTGGAGCCTCTAAATTTTATTAGAAGTAATATCCATTTTGTATTTATCAAGTTAGGTTGTAGTAATTAGAAATTTCTTTTACCTCAAGTATTACATATTGAATCAAAATTTTGATAATGATAGATTAAAAAGGGAAAATGGCCTATTAATCAAAAAATATATTTCAAATTTGTTCATTCAGTCTCTTAAGTTATTTTTAATTTTTATGTTGGTGGTAACCTGTCCATTTAGTCACATGAACCTCCTTTAGCCAGTTAATAACGCTACATAAGCAAATTAAGCCACATAAGCTTTGACGTGGAGCAAACAAAGTCGTTTTGATTATGATGTCTTATTCTCCAAGCTTCCAAGTGTTCATTACCTGAGTGCCTAAAAAATAACTCTTCGTGCCCTAAAAGGGTCATACCCACAGTTTGTTTCCCTAATTCTACACAATATTTCCTACCCTAACTACGTCAAAATGCCTTCTATTACCTCTCTACGTCACATCTGGTTTTACAAAGATCGTTGTCACATCGACGAGAATGACTCAATTGGAGTCTGACCTCAAGAAATCCAGAAAACACTCCTCCAACTGCAGGTAGTGGACTCCCTTACCAAGGAAGAAATGAATGGGAACATATGTGAGCTAAGGGAAATTTTGCATAGGGAGATGGATGCGCTAAATCTTGAAGTCGAGGATGTCAGGGCAAGGCAGTTGGATGTGTCACACATGACTAACGACCTCAGGAACCACTTTTTCTCATTGCAACTTGCATATGTGAAGGTAACGACTGAGGTAATGGTGATAAAGAAGATGATGAGTGCATTAAAAGGTTTATTTGGGGTGTTAGTTGTTGTGGGTGAGGTGATGGCAGCCAATAACGACTTTTGTTGATGGAGTAGTTAGTTAGTTTTCTTTGTTTGGGTTTTGGTTTT
The DNA here is from genome assembly GCF_002870075.4 of Lactuca sativa. Classification (NCBI taxonomy): domain Eukaryota; kingdom Viridiplantae; phylum Streptophyta; class Magnoliopsida; order Asterales; family Asteraceae; genus Lactuca; species Lactuca sativa. The sequence goes on from NC_056626.2 coordinate 127,383,655, forward strand.
TGAGGGTAAATGATTATTTACATATTGTTTGCTTATTTTATTAAAGTTCAAGGCATGTTGGATGCCATTTATGATGAGGACAGTTGTGAGGTTGAAGTTACTCACGAAATGAATGATATGATGATGATATTACTTCGTCATCATTTGTTAGACATGATGAAGTTTTAATTCATAACAATAACCTCACATAATACATTACATGACTCTTTGAAAGAGTGTTTCGACCTTCAAAAGACCATATAGCTTCCTAAATACCGACAAGATTGGCTCAATATATGGTTCCAAGACTTCGATTCTATTACTAAGTATAATGTCGAAGTTTGTTGAGTTTGTTCGCTTTTTCAGTACCATGGTCAAGAATTGACCAACGTTGACTTAGAAGACTTACACCACATTTTCTAGTTTGGAGTTTTGACAGCATGCTTCAAAAGCAATATCGTCAGTCCAAGCTCACAACATTCTTTGAGCTCACCACACATCTGATATTGGATGAAAAAATAACATTGTTTTAATGAGAAATAATAGTTCTCATTTTGTTGGGACAAAGGTAATTCCAATGTATGATGTTAATAATGTTCATAGGCCTCAATTACACAACAATAACCAAGACAAGGGCCAGTTGTCCTAAAACCAAGGAATTACGGTGAGCCTAAAGTGCGCCAAGCCAAATGAGATTTGAAATCTAAACCAACCACCCCAAAGTAAGAGATTATGTCATTTCTTTATTACAAAATCTGCCATTTCCTTACTACACAAAATTATATGTTGTACATACATATCATATATAAAATAATGTCAAAAGGAAAAAACCAATGCATTTCTAAGTGAATCTTTTTACTTCTTACAGTTTCCTAATCACATTTATTTACCAATCCACAAACTTTCACATAGACATACATCATACTAACCTTTAGGCTTTCTATTACCATCAATTATTAATATTTTACAAATTACCCAAAAATTCACACCGATCTACATCACACTAACTTTTAAACCTAACAAAAGACCTGCATGTTGGATGGAATTATAATACCTCAACCACACAACTTAACAAAATACTTAGACTGATTACCATCACTTTCATAACTTTATCAAACAACAAACCAAACCCACAAACAAGCTTTGTACACAACAACACCCTCTTCAAACCTACAACTTTCAAACAATGTTCAACTTCTTCTATGCCAACAAACTTTCCAATCCCAGTATTATATTGTTACTGTTGGCCTTAACAAACAATTCCTCATTCTTGTTGAGTTACAACTTCATAGTGAACAACTTTTCCATATAGTATTCGTCCTCTAGCCAGTCATCTTTCCATTAAAAGTAGTCACATTTCTTTTTTCGAATCTAATAAGAAACAAAAATGCACAAATCAACACAAAATTTAGGGTTTTTGCAACCCCCCCCCCCCCCCCCCCCCCCACACACACACACACACCAACCAACCAACCATCTTATGATGAAACCATGAATTTATAGTGACCAAAACAAAGATCAGAGCTCACCCCTGAGTTTGAAAAATTCTAAAATCGACGTGAAAGGTTAAAGAACACCCACAATGTCCTTTCCGACATGATGGACTCACAATCACATATTTTGACATCTTCTTCATTCCTTGCAAGTTCTAGAGTTGATTGATGTGAAGATGATGAATACATTATTCTCGATTTCTAACTACTTAAGGTTTTCGGGTGGAACAAAAAATAGGACTACAATGAAACTTATGTATCGAATGAGGGTGTTAATTAATAAGGGTTCGCTCATGTGTCACAGACGTGACCTGTTATTTCCATGTCAACAGTGCCACATATAGCGTTGGTAACTTACAAAGAGGAATATCTTACGGTCGATTTCCTATTTAACATGTTTATTATAATTTTAATGACCTATTTAGTAAAAAAACAATATTAACAATCAAATTAGCCAAAATAAATAATTTATTAATGACATCTTTTTGAAAAGGCAAATAATCTAATCGACTCCTAAATTATTCATTAATTCCACCTATGTCTATTACGAAACTTGAACCCTCAACCTAAAAGAGGGAAGGTAACACCGGATACCGTTGGATTAGAAAATACTTTGATATTAATGACATTTTTTGAATATTACCTTTTAACGTTATTAACCCTTTCACTTTCGGCCGCATGTTAGTCGTATGAAAAAGGAAGGGATTAAAATGAAATTATAACGGTAGTAATAGCATTCATGATTCTTTAATAATATGGAGATAATAAAATCACAAACAAATGCCTACTTCTACGGACCCTCACACTTTGTGGATGGAGGAATATCGGTTCAGAAATTGGGAACCAGAAGAAATTCAATTGCAAATCATCTCCTTCTCCACCTTAACCTAACCTAATGTATGATGTTCATGGTTTCCATGACTTCATGTCACCAATATGTGCGTCTTCTATTTTTAGTATTTCCTTTTGTGTGTCTTTGGGATTATTGATTGTTACTTATGGTTACACAGCTTGCATCACAGATGACGACGCTCCTTCCCTATCCCTCTCTCTTTCATAATAATTTAATTAGTTAATTTTTTAATCCAACAAAGGTTTGTGTCCATTCTCCATGGACGTGATTTGTTTGTTTCCTTTTCTTTATTAATGTCTTCTTCTCAAATGTCTCATAGATATTTTGTATCTTTTGTAGGATTCTGATTCAATTAATTGCGCCTAATGGAGGTTTCACGATTGGTTTTAATCGATTTCGCGTTCAAGGTTGACGACAGACGTATTCTGGTTGGCGTTATCGAGTAAATTTAAATTCATATCTCGCCTTTTTTAAATAGTTAGGTTATTTTTGGGCAATATTCAACTTTTGAATTTGCGGCCATCATCGGTCCCGTATTCGTTAATCCTGCATCACAGTTAGGGTTTCATTTATACAACTTGGATTGATTTTGATTGGAGTCCCATAAGTGGTGGCTGTTAGAAATCACGATCTACATAGGTTTGATACGAGTTTACTTGGAATTAGTTGAAGAATTGAGGAATACTAGTAGCATTCTACATCAACAACAACAAAAGTATAGTTGTGTATGCCATTTAGTCTTTCTCTTTTCGTAGTTCTGGTATAACTGGATTACGGATTTAAGTTGTTTGGGATTTCTGATAGTGTTTTGTTGTTTTCTCACTGTTGTATAAAGTTGAATGTGGTTGTGACGAGAAACAGATGAGAATTCCATCATGAGAGGGATGAGAAAAATTTTTACCCATGGATGCATCAGAGAGACCATTAACAAATCTGATAGGTAACCTCAGATCGTGGATCCCTCGGAGGTCTGAGCCTGCTAATGTGTCGAGGGATTTTTGGATGCCCGATCAGAGTTGCAGGGTATGCTACGAGTGTGATACCCAGTTTACCTTATTCAACCGAAGACACCATTGCAGACTTTGTGGTCGAGTTTTCTGTGCCAAGTGCACTCATAATTGGATCCCTACTAGACCCAGTACTCAAAACATAATCAGGGAAGAATCAGAAAAGATCAGGGCTTGTAATTATTGCTTCAAGCAATGGCAGCAAGGTGGGTTAGCTGGTTCCGTTGATCATGGAATCCAGGATTCTAGTCTTGATCTTAGCACCTCACCATCAGCTGTCAGTCTCATTAGCACCAAATCTAGTGGCACTGTTGAAAGTAGCAGCATTGCTTTTACATCTATGCCACAATCAGTCTGCTCTTATAACCATTACTCTACTGGAGTTACTTCGCACCAATCCATTATAATGGAATCAAATCTAGATGAGCAGAATGAACTAGTAGCAAGGAGCAATGAACTATTTCTTGATGCGGGAACTCGGTCTCCTAGTGGTGATGACTTTGATGAAGAATTTGCTTATCAGCTAGCTACTAGTGGAGGACATGTTTTGCAGATGGATAATGGCTATTATGATGAACTACAAATGGATGATATGGATAACGACTATGAATCTCATAAAGTCAACCCTGATGCAGAACCTCATGATGTAACCAGTGTTAGCAGTTGTTCCTTACAAACTGCTTTTGATCACACTGTCTCTGAGGCAGTCCGGCTTGAGAAAAAAGAGGATACACATACGCATACACATACACGTAATGTTAGTGACGATTGTGAAGCTTCTTCATCTTCTTTATATGTTGCACAAGACGTCCCCGAACCTGTAGATTTTGAGAACAATGGAGTCCTATGGCTACCTCCTGAACCCGAAGATGAAGAAGATGAGAGGGGATCTCTTTTATTTGATGATGATGATGATGATGGAGATGCTACTGCTGGAGAGTGGGGGAGTTCAAGCAATTTAGGAAGTGGGGAGTGTCGTAATAGGGAGAAGTCAAATGAAGAGCACAAAAAAGCCATGAAGAATGTAGTTGATGGACACTTCAGGGCTTTAGTATCTCAGTTGTTGCAGGTTGAAAACCTTCTTGCAAGTGAGGAAGATGAGAAAGATAGTTGGTTAGAGATTATAACATCTTTGTCTTGGGAAGCTGCATCTTTGTTAAAACCAGACACAAGTAAAGGTGGAGGGATGGACCCTGGAGGTTATGTGAAGATTAAATGTTTGGCTTCAGGGCGTCGCACTGACAGGTAATAACTTTTGTGGTATATAAAGTTTTCATTTTTTGTTCTTACTTTAATATTCAATTTTCTTTTTCCAGCATTGTGATTAAAGGGGTTGTTTGTAAGAAAAATGTGGCTCATAGACGGATGGCATCAAGAATTGAGAGGCCTCGTTTCTTGATTCTTGGAGGGGCTCTTGAATATCAACGTGTTTCTAACCATCTGTCAAGTTTCGATACTCTGTTACAACAGGTAACAGTGAATCCATGCTTGTTGTACATGGAATGAAACATTTTATGAATTGGTATTTTCTTTAGGAAATGGATCATTTAAAGATGGCTGTGGCAAAGATAGATGCTCACCAGCCTGATGTACTATTGGTGGAGAAATCAGTATCGCGATACGCACAAGATTATCTTCTTGCAAAAAACATATCTCTTGTTTTAAACATCAAAAGACCACTTCTTGAACGAATAGCCCGATGTACAGGTGCTCAAATAGTTCCATCAATCGATCATCTTTCATCTCAGAAGCTGGGATGTGCAGATATGTTTCATGTTGAAAGATTCTTGGAAGAACATGGAAGTGCTGGACAGGGTGGAAAGAAGCTAGTCAAGACACTCATGTACTTTGAAGGCTGTCCAAAACCGTTTGGATGTACTGTAAGTCATTCCCATTCACATTCCCATTAAAACTTAAAAAGATTAAAAAAAGATTAGCTTTTTAAATATTATGTTGCTTATGTTGCAATTCTCAGATATTACTGAGAGGGGCGAATGGCGATGAGTTAAAGAAAGTGAAGCATGTTGTTCAATATGGAGTTTTTGCTGCTTACCATTTGGCTTTAGAGACTTCTTTTCTTGCCGATGAAGGCGCCTCACTGCCCGAACTGCCCTTGAATACTACCCTAACCGTAGCACTTCCTGACAAAGCATCATGTATCGACAGGTCAATTTCCACAATCCCTGGTTTCACCACCCCTGTGAGTGAGAAACCTCAGGTGAATGTAAATGTAAATATAAATCACTCCTACCCTGAGCCACAACAAGTGAACAGTGTCTCCATGTCAGAAATGTTCTCTACCATCATCAACCAAAAATCAGAAGCAAAACAGTTCCCCTTGGAAGGGATGGTGGACACTACTACTTCTAGGGCACTTGGGCAAATAAATACACATCTTGTTGGAGACTGTTTTGAGCCTCCACAGGCACAAGGTGAGGGTAGTTTATCCCATGCCGCTTCAGATGCATCGTCTCTGCAATTGGATGTAAAGAATGGAAAAGAGGATTCCGCTACTTCAAAGGAAGAGTTCCCTCCTTCACCTTCTGATCACCAAAGTATTTTGGTTTCCTTGTCATCCAGATGTGTCTGGAAGGGGACAGTTTGTGAGAGGTCCCACTTATTTCGCATCAAATACTACGGGAACTTTGATAAACCACTAGGGCGCTTTCTCAGAGATGACTTGTTTGACCAAGGTTACAGCTGTCGTTCATGCGAGATGCCTGCAGAAGCACATGTACAGTGTTATACACATAGACAAGGAACCCTAACCATATCTGTGAAGAAGTTGCCCGAATTTTTACTGCCCGGAGAAAAGGATGGTAAGATTTGGATGTGGCACAGGTGTTTGAGATGCCCTCGGACTAGCGGTTTCCCACCCGCAACTCGTAGAATAGTGATGTCAGATGCTGCTTGGGGTTTATCGTTCGGGAAATTCTTGGAGCTTAGTTTCTCAAACCATGCTGCTGCTAGTAGGGTTGCAAGTTGTGGTCATTCTCTACATCGTGATTGTCTACGCTTTTATGGGTACTTTAAAAAAAATAAATTTTCACTATATTCTATATTTTAATTTGTTAGTTTCATCCTTACTTATATTATATGCAGATTTGGGAAAATGGTTGCTTGCTTTCGTTATGCTTCAATTGATGTCCATTCTGTTTTCCTTCCTCCTCATAAACTTGATTTCAAATACGAGAATCAGGAGTGGATTCAACATGAAGTGGATGAGGTTTGATTGTTGTTGTTATACTACACGAGTGATTGAGCTCTGATTCCATGAGGGTAAATATGTCTTTCTAAGTGGAATTTACAAACAGGTTGTGTACTGGTCGGAGCTACTGTTTTCAGAAATTCTCAACTCCCTGAGTCGAATGGCAGAAAAGAAAAACGGGCATGGGACAGGGTCGGTTAATGGTGTGACAAGAATCCCACAATTAAGACGACAAATTGCAGATTTGGAAGTAATGTTACGAAAGGAAAAAACAGAGTTTGAGGTGAGTTGATGAGCTATTTTTCTATTCTTTTTGACAAAATTTTATTTATTTTATAATCAAATCTACGGACTATGATATTGTCACAGGAGTCGCTGAAAAAGATTTTACATCACGAGGTGAAAAAGGGACAGCCGATAATTGATATTCTTGAAATCAACAGACTGCGTAGACAGCTTCTGTTTCAATCTTACATGTGGGACCACCGCCTGGTATATGCATCAAATGTTGACACTAATAGCCCCCGATCCAACCTCAATGATTTTGAATCCGAACACGTCGATATTAATAACAACAATAAAGTTGTGGATTCATGTGATGTTTCGGATTTTGGGGACATTCAAAACCATGAAAATGTTGAAGTGGATATAAATCAAAGTCTGAATCAAAGTCCAACAGAAGAAAACGAGCCAAGTCTATTTTCTGAACCATCAATATCTTCAAATCCAGGTGTGCGTAGAGCAATTTCAGAAGGACAATTTCCTGTTATGGCAAGTTTATCAGACACTCTAGAAGCTGCCTGGACAGGTAACCTTCAAAAGGATACAACTTCTGTGTTATCCGAATCAGACTTAACAGAATCTTCACTACTCGAGAAAGGTGTAGAAGAACAAAGTTGTGGGACAAAAACGTCACTTGTATCTCCTGTTTTCTCAAACAAAGGCTCTGAAATTATGGAAGATTCCACGAGTTGGTTGGGTATGCCGTTTTTGAACTTCTATCGCTCTTTAAACAAAAACTTCACAACCACTTCCGAAAAACTCGACACCCTCAACGGTTATAATCCCGTTTACATCTCGTCTTTTCGCGAATCAGAACTCCAAGGTGGGGCCCGCTTGCTTTTAGCCGTGGGCGTAAATGACACTATTGTCCCTGTGTATGATGATGAACCCACAAGCATCATATCATACGCATTGATTTCCCCTGATTATATCGCGCAGGTGTCTGATGACGATTCCATCTATTCACAATCTGCTGACTCATCTGCATTCCAATCCTTTAGCAATTTCGATGGAATGGCATTGGAATCTTTCAGGAGTTTGGGAGATGATGGGATTCTCTCCATATCCATGTCTGGGTCTCGTGCTTCCCTAATGTCTTCGGATCCTTTATCACATACAAAGTCTTTGCATACCAGAGTTGAGTTCACAGATGATAGTCCTCTTGGGAAAGTGAAATATGCAGTGACTACTTATTATGCGAAAAGGTTTGAAGCTCTGAGGCGGATTTGTTGCCCTTCTGAGATGGATTATATACGGTCTTTAAGCAGGTGTAAAAAGTGGGGTGCACAGGGTGGTAAAAGCAATGTGTTTTTTGCAAAAACATTAGATGATCGATTCATTATCAAACAAGTTACAAAGACAGAACTCGAATCCTTCATAAAATTCGCTCCTGCTTACTTCAAGTATTTATCCGAATCAATTGGCACCGGAAGTCCTACATGCCTTGCAAAGATTTTAGGCATTTATCAGGTAATTATAGCAACCTACTTTATATGTCTCTTTGTATATATTGTGTTTTGTAATGTTGATTTATTATGTGAAGGTGGTGACTAAGCATATGAAAGGAGGGAGAGAAACGAAAATGGACGTGTTGATTATGGAGAATCTTTTATATGGAAGGAATTTAACACGACTTTATGATTTAAAAGGATCATCAAGATCACGTTATAATCCGGATTGTAATGGAAGCAATAAAGTTTTACTTGATCAAAATTTAATTGAAGCAATGCCAACTTCTCCTATATTTGTTGGAAACAAAGCAAAAAGATTGCTTGAAAGAGCTGTCTGGAACGATACAGCTTTTCTTGCTGTAAGTTTTCCCTTGTATATTTTTTACAAACTTTTTGTTAATTGTTCAAATTCTATATATGGGTTTTTGAATCTATGATTATCACTACAGTCTGTTGATGTTATGGATTATTCTTTGTTGGTTGGGGTTGATGAAGAAAAACATGAACTTGTTCTTGGGATTATCGACTTCATGAGACAGTATACATGGGATAAACATCTAGAAACGTGGGTGAAAGCTTCCGGAATCTTGGGTGGGCCCAAGAACGCCTCCCCAACCGTAATTTCACCGAAACAATACAAGAAAAGATTTAGGAAAGCAATGACAACTTACTTTCTGATGGTCCCTGATCAATGGTCTCCTCCTACTGTTATACGCTCAATATCCCAAACTGATCTATCTCTATCTCTATCTGAAGAAAACAACACCCAAACCCAAGCTGGAGATTAATTTTCACCTTTTACCCCTTTTAAATTATACTTTTTGAAATTCATTTGGGGGTGTTACATATTGCTTTATTATTTAACATTCCAAATATAGTTTTTTTCGTTTTGTAAATTACTGTCATATTATTGTTTGTATTCACGTATTAATGATGATCATTATAATAATATCTTTAATTTCTTTTTCTCTTTCCGTTTTGGGTGAGTCATTATCAAAATCATATATAAAAATAGAAACAAACAGTCACACGACCTACGAATGCGACGGTTAATATGTATATAATTTAGCCCCACATAAGTCTTCTTTATTGGTATGGTTTTATGCTTTACAAAGAAAAAGAAAGTGCCAAAAAGATAACACACAAGAACTTGAGTAAAGTGAGGCCTTTTATTTCACATACACGTAAACACAGACACATATATGATATAAGTTAGAACTTACTCAACATGACATAGAAATAAATGGTACAAAATATGTAACGTCTGAAATCGAATATGATGAGAAACGAATACAATATAATAACCAGGTGTTCTTTTTGTGACTTAAGCAGTCTCAAAAGACGTTTTTACCCCTTTCGTATCCAAGATCTACCTTTGATGGGGAAAGCATTGCATGTACAGGGTGTGTGAATCCAGCTGAGGAAGTCATCTTGACATAATCCAGAAACCATGGATTGGAGGATTCCATTCCGGTAGGAAAATCTATGTTATCAAAATGAGATTGGAAAGTTAGGTACGCATATTCGGAATCATGGTCTTCAGAAGACAAATCTATGTAATCTTTGCCATTATAGGAATCAGAGTCCTCCGAATCTAGTTCAATTATGCCACTAAGAGTTGGTGAGATAATGATCTCCTTGTTATGTGACTTTACCTTCTTTGAAATGGCATTACTAGTCCCCGATAAGATTGATACCATAGTATCCTAGGAAAACAAAAAGTACGATTACTTTTATATATATGCTTAACAAGAAGAATGATTGAAAAGGATGATGAAGAAACAGAAATAGAAAACCGGCATTGATCTGATTCTTACCTCGTTTTGTTTATGCATCTTGTTCTTGCCTTTTAGCGTCCGATTAACAGGCGAAGAAGATGCATCTCCTTTGGATTCCGTGCCCTAAGAAATCTCTGGAAATACACGCGTAAAACAGTTTGAGAGCTAGAGCGAGAGATGAGAGAGATTTTCCGTTCCGGTAAGGAGGTCCGATCAAGTCATCGGCGACTGTGAGCAATGATTTGTGGCACATAGAAATAGAAAAGCTTATTGCTTCTCATTCGAAATCGAAATCGCCACGACGACGTGTATTTTGACAGAAATCGATCGACGCTTGCTTTGATTTGACAGAAATAGCAAATTGATATTGAAGGGTTAATGTCAGTTATACCCTACCAACTATTTGCTTTGGTTTTATTTAGTCCTTCATAATTTTTTATTGTATTATAGGTCACTAAACTTGTGAGTGACCTTTTAATTAGGCCAATATTCCATCTTTTTGCCGGATCTATAGGTAAACATGCCGACAAGAAACAGTTCAACCTATGTGGCAAGAATAAGCCACATCACTGTACCCTGGGCTATATTGGTTTTTCAAGAGTTTTAAACTATAAAGAAATAGATTTTATATTAACCATTTTTTACCCCAACTCTTCCTCTATTTCACATTTACTCATCTTCTTCGCCTCTAATTGAGTTTTCACAAATTCGATATTATTTTTATTCAGATATTTGTTTTCTTAAATAACACTTTGCAGTTATGTCTCTTTATCACAAAATTAGCCCTCAATTCCTCAATATATACGTTTGATTTCTTAAATTCACCATTGATCTCCATTGTTTAACGAGCGAGACTCCATATCTTTTTTGTTGTTTCGAGCTGTTGTAAAGTTTTCGTTTGCTAAGGCATGTGCTCAAGATTATGAACTTCTGCAATCATCAATTTGGTTCTTTACTTCCTAGCGGAAGCTTTTAAGCCATCTTCTCAAAAGTTTTCAAATATATGAAAAATCTTTAGGGTTCGATTAACAGAAACTAGTATCCTGTCAAGCTGTGTAACAACCGATTATTTCGGGTCAATAAAAGTCAAACAAGTTAAATCAAAGTCAATCAAGTCAAACGAGTCAAATATAAGTCACATAATTAAATAGTTTAAATTAAGTAAGGAAAATGAATATCTCTTTTAAGGTTTTCGATTTTTGGAATCATAAATCACTTGGACCGAAATCTCATCCTTAGGTCGAGAACCATGTTGGACCGAGAACCACTAAGAACCAAGAACACTTCTTAGCCGAGGACCCACCTAGACCGAGAACTCTCATGACCAAAATCCCCTATAGACCGAAGACCCTAGGTTCTCGGTTGGACCTTTGACCGAAATCAAGGTTCTTGGTTGGAAGATAAGCCGAGAACACCTGCCTTATCTTTTGGCACACATTCTAAATAGATAAATTACACATCCCAATAGTTGTGTCATATCAAATTTTATCCCATATATATATATATATATATATATATATATATATATATATATATATATATATATATATATATATATATATATATATATATATATAATGTTTAACCGAAAACTCTCCCTAATTCCCTCATTTACGTCCCAAATTCACCCCAAATCCTCTCAAAGTGCATAAAACAATCTTCATATATTTGCCAAGAACACCTTCATATCTTCAAAAGCTTCCCAAGAACATCTTCATTATTTTCCCAGAAACAATTATCCTTCAAGTTAATTCTTAGAATATATTGTAATTTCCTTTTATAATCTAGTATTATTATAACACTTACATATTAGTTTATCTAATTTACACGTTATTATGTGTTTAAAACAAATTAGGATACGACTAGTTTCGCGTGTTCTAACCTATAGAACATTCCTATCATTTCGTAAGCCAGCCAAGAACACATCCGAGGTGAGTTCATATCCCTACAGTTTTCACGATTTTTATATGTTTTTCGGAGGGGGGGATACAAGTAAAACACGAGAAAAATTGTGATAAAATACAAACCGTTACATTTATATTTTTACAAAATATAAATATACATATGGATTCATGTTGATTACAATAAAACTTTTAACTCTTTTGTAACATGTCGAGCAAAAATGGTATGATTATATAAACTGTGACATCCTCAGAAAAGACCGATTTGTTTATGCTTGATTTTAAAAATCAGAGTATCTTTTAAAGAAATACGTTGTGGAATTTGTTCCCAAAAAACATAATAAATATATTATCAAATCATTTCCGAGGGAATGTATTTTATTCATTTTAAAACTTTGGGATATCATCGTCAATATAAAAACATAAGCATAAACAGAACTTACATTCATTTAGGTGTTGTTTGTTTTTCTATAAAAACCTCTTCAAACCACTTATTGCTGCGCGGCGCAGCATACGCGCAGCACTTTGTTTTTTGGAAGACTCAGACTACAAAACATTTGCGCGTGTGCTGCATGGCGCAACACTTGACTTGCCTCTTCTAACCTCTTCAGCTTTCATTTTTTCTAAGTGTTTTTTTAAGAATTTTTGTATAACTTTTTTTTTAATTTTTTTTTAAAACTTTGATTTTCTTAAATTTTTATTTACGGATGTGACACAATTTATTTTTATAATTTCCACGATTTTTTTTAACATAATTTTTTTTAATTTTTTTTACCGTTTTATTAATAATATTTTCAATTTCAGATGCATCTTTTTTAACGTGTGTAATTTTTTACGAACTTTGTAGACAATGTTTGCAATACTTTCTTAATTTTTTTATTATTTTCTTTTTTAATGTTTTTTAAAATTAGTTCTTTTCTAGAATAAAACTATTAGCTTCTTTTATATTTTTTAAAGTTTTTTTTTAAAAAAAAGTTTTATATCTTTGTTTTTTTACATGTTCTTTTTATTATTATTTCAATGTTTTAAAACTAGAATTATTAAATTTCGGTGTTGAGAACTATTTTCAGTTTATAAAATTAGTTTATTTAAATTTCAGTTTACTACAGCAGTCTGCAGATGTTAAAAAACAAACATGCTTCTTATTATAGGCTGCAGCCGTTTGTTCCACCTCTTCTGCTACAGAGGATTGCAGAGGTGGTCCGCAGACTTCATGAATTTTCGCTTCGAAAAAACAAACAACACCTTACATTAGTGATTTTACATCTCCTTTAATCTCTCAGTGTAACGTAGCGTCGTATCGACACCTTGTATTAAAAATAACTTGAGTGGGTCAGGTTGGGAAACCTGGTGAGTACATAGGGTTTTCAACCCACAATAATAAAGTTATTGTGTTTTAACGTCAAACAATTAACCCAATTACCCATCCCCATTGACTTGATTATTTCTTAAGGGTTTACCCTAAGAATCATCTATCACTCATTCCTAAGGAATATGCACGAAGTACATCGTCGCCAGGGTTTATACAATAGGCACTAAATCCATAGCTGCCAGGGTTTATACAATATGCACTAAGTCCATAGCTATCAAGGTTTATACAACAGACACTAAGTCCATAGCTGCCAGGGTTTATACAACATGTGCTAAGTCCATAGCTCTCATTTATCAACAATATTATTCACGGGAATCCACCTGCAATACATGTCAATGAGTTTTTAGAGTACATCTGATGAACATATAGTTCACAACACCTACAGGTTGCGAGCCTGCTAGTGTTCCACGGACCGTCTAGAATAGTCCATGGTTGTCATCCATACTCTGCTGAATGACGGGGGACAACGTTTGGGTAAGGGCTTCTCTCATATTTCACCCCTCACACTCATCTCATGATCTATATCACCGATCATCTCATTTATCCAACTCATCTTTCATCACATACCAACTATTTCATCTATCCATGTTTTACCCAACATTTTTGTAGATATATAAAATACATATACAGTTTAAATCATTTAAAACCTGTATAAATCATTCATTCAACATCCATCTCAAATAAACAAACAATATATATTCATATAGCATGTATTTTATATAAAATACTTCATATCTACTTGTAAGATGAAAGTGACTATACACTCACCTGATAAGACGGTGATTGGACAGCACTTCGTCCCTTAAAACAATCTTTTTCGATGAAACCAGGATGTTTTCTAAAAAATTGGGATTTGCGCGGGCAGAGTTTCGACTCGAAAAAATTATTTTCTAGGGGACTCCGAGGCTTCGGGGCTCGCTTCGGGTGTTAGGGATGTTCCCTAGGCTTCAGGGTGGTTTAGAGTAGCTAGAGAGGGTATTGAGAGTGAAAGAGTACGAGAATTAACAACCATTTCCAGAGGGCTTCGCTTGCTATTTATAGGAGGTTGATGCCTCGCATTACGCTGGGCGTAATCTTCATGTACGCAGGGTGTACTGCCTTGCGAGGTTCTACGTTGGGCGTACGAGACGTGGCATTAGTTTGTTATCCGGGCTTCGGACGTGTCGATGGGGTGAGATACGTGCCTACGTCCTAAGAAAGAGGTCGACGTAGCCAACTTCTGACATAGTCCGAGTACGCGGGGCATAAACTCGTACGATGGGCGTGCGACTTCGGATAAGCTTCGAATTTTATATTTAAAACTTCAAAAATTCATATCTTTTGCATACGGGCTCATCTTTTGACGTTCTTTATATCCACGCGTAGGTGAGATTATAATCTACAACTTTCGTTTAGACTCTGTCAGCTAATTTTGACTTTATTTTTAAATTTATATTTTTAGCAGGCCGGGACAGGAAAAGTCATAATTGATAATTGATCTCAAGGACTAAAAGTATCAAAGTGGGCAAAGAAATATGGCAAAAGGAACATAAAAATTTTACTATTCCTAAGACCATTGGTTTTCGGTTACTAAACTTAAATTTCTTCGGTGGAGGGCATTGGTACTTAGACTTTTGTAGACTTGTCTTGGTACTAAAATTCATTATAGTACCTATATGAATTTCTGTTATACACTGAAAAAAGAATCATAGTATTCCATGTCTAATTTATCGTCCAGTAAATCTAAATTTGATTTCCGAAAGAAAAGAAAATCATATTTTGCTAGAGACAAAAATATAGTTTATACATGATGACAAAAACAATACTCTGATCCGAATTGAAACATCCCAAAAATACGACCCGAAAATTTCGTTTTTAATATAACAAAGATCATAAAACTAAGTATCACATAATAAAACCATACGTTGCGTATCTCAAAACCATACTAAAATACTGTGAGAAAAACTGTGTCACAACTGTATCAAAACATATCTAAGAAACTGAATCAACTCCCAGGACAAAAACTGAAGCTGTGGTGTGTGCGATGCCATCATCCCGAGCTCTTCCCTTTACTTGCGGAAGTACCTAAAACCAAAACTGAAACCGTAAGCACGAAGCTTAGTGAGCTCCCCCAAACTACCACATACCACACAATAACAATTAAAGCACATACTGGGCCTTGCCCACTGCATCGGACCGAAGTCCGGAACTGACTGGGACCTTGTCCCCTGCATCGGACCGGAGTCCGGAACTAGCTGCATCGGACCGAAATCCGGAACTGTCTGAACATAGCATAACATAAACACGTATCTGCCAACATAACACATATACTGCATCGGACTGATGTCCGGAACACATAACACAAAACATGCTTGAATCACAAAGACATCAAGCACTCTAACTATTGCATCGGACTGAAGTCCGGAACTACTGCTAACTAAACGGGCCGGCATTGTGGCCGTAGACCCGTTCCTACTGGAAGGAAACTCACCTCGTGAATTGGCTGCTGAGTGTATGGCTCTGGAAGCTATCTGCTGCTGCTCCGGTATCTCCCCGGCTACAATTCCATAAACACACTCAATCAAATACTAATCACTGTATTGGGGTAAAATGACTCTTTTACCCCTGGTCAAAGTCAACTCTCCCGGTCAAAGTCAACCTACAGTTGACCTGACTCGCCGAGTTGGGCCGCCAACTCGCCGAGTCCCTATTCTCACTTCTCAACCCTACTCGCTGCTACTCGTCGAGTATGGCATCCACTCGAGGAGTTTCCTTTTGATTCTAGAACTCAGGCTATCTGCATCCGACTCGCCGAGTCGTATGAACAACTCGACGATTTGTTCTTGAGCTAAGAAGATTGCCTTGGACTCGCCGAGTTGTATGAACAACTCGTCGAGTCCCTCCATTACTGAGTCTGACCTCCAACTCACTGAGTCCACTCTACTACTCACTGGTCCCCACTCGGCATCACTCAAAAGGGGAAAAATCGAGGACTCGCGACTCGACTCGCCGAGTCGTTCATCCGACTCGCCGAGTCGCATGCATGCAACTACTCTAAACTCGATTCTGCTTGAATCCAGCACATAAAACTTATAGATTTGGGCTCCCTAAGCTCGATTAACACGTAAAGGTTCTATCTTTACGTGCCCATATGCACCCATTAAGAGGCTCAAAAAGCATAATAAAGGCTATATCTAGGGTTCTCAAGCAAAGAAACTTCGAAAAGGCACTAGATCAGGGCTCTAACACTCCTAAATGAACAGATCTAGGGATATCTCTGTTGGATTAGTGTCTAAGTCCATAACTATTTTGGTATGTACTTGACCCGATGGTGCATGGTCCTTTTGGGTTGCCTTCACCAAAGCAACTTGATTGGAGAAATATATATAGAGAGAGAGGATAATATGATTTATTAATATGTTATAAGAATAATATATTAAAGGAGAAATCATATTTGTTTAATTAATATTGGTCGATAATTAATTAAGAATTAGTTTTGTGATCAAATGTAATTAATTAAACTTGAGGGGCTGAATTGTAATTATGTGATAGTTACAAAATAAGGTAAGGATTATATTATAAGTATGGTGAACGAATTTAAGGTTGGAAAGCCTTAGAATTCGAGTATGATAAGGATTCAAGGATTATCTTATTGGTTGCTTAATGGATAATCAACTAGATAAGGATAATGACTGAAACCCTATCTCTACACCTATATAAACACCCCTAGGGTTATGAATTCGGGTATCCCTTCCCAAGAAGCCCCAAATACGAATTCTAACCTCCCTCCTCTCTCCTTATACCTTCTCCACTTGCTTATGGTGTTTGTAAGCCATTAGAGGAGTGACACTTGTGACTCTCTGCTTTCCAAGGTCAATTCAAGGAGGAATTGGATTGTTATTGCTATATAACAATCAAGGTATGTTCTTAAACCTATTTACATGTGAATTCTGATTTCCATATGCTAGAATTAGGGTTCAAGTCTTGGATTCAAAGTATGTACAATAGAGAAACCTAGATCCGAGCTTTAGGGTTTGTATGAGCACATAGGATGTCTTATGACCGAAAACCCATCAGTGGTATCAGAGCCTTGATTGGTTTCTATTGTATTGATGCTTGTTGTAACTGAAAAATACGATTTTTTGCATTCTGGAGGCTGGATTCGCCGAGTCCATGGCTGAACTCGCCGAGTCCAAGGTGACTCGACGAGTCCAAGGCTGACTCGACGAGTCAACTCGTCAGAAGGAGGGTACTTCGGGATTTCTTGCTGTTTTTGCTTATGGATAATTACCTTATCATGTTAGATTAATATTAATCCGATTATATGATATATTTGACTATATTTTTAATCTAATTGAAGATATTTATCAATTAATTGGATAATTGTTTCCTTATAAGATAATTGATTAATTATTTTAAGTAAATTGATAAATTATTTTGCAAGAAATCATCAAATATGGATAATTATGTGATTAAATGTTAATTTGAATTATTTGTTATTTGATCCTTGTTGTTGTGAAAAGTTTCATATTTGGCCCTTTAGGTTTTATAGTTTAAATTTGAACCCCAAAAGTTTTGTTGTTTTGAAATTTAAATAGTTGAAACCCTAATGTTTTGAAAAAGGTTTCAAAACTTGCCCTCAAGTTTTGGAATTTAAAAGTTGATTAAAAGTTTAATTAGGAATGTTAAATTCTAAAACTCTAAGAAGTTTTGAAAAAGTTCAAATCACACCCTTATGGTTTTATTAACTAATTAAGGTGTTTAATTAAAGAGGTTTAATAAATCTATAAAAGTTTAGGTTTACAATTTAAGTAAATTAAAAGTATAATTGTTAAATTGAACCACCTAATATTTTAAAAGTGTAAAATACACCCTATACTATATATAACATTAAAAGTCTAACATTATATATATATGTATGAGTAAAAGTCAGTCTTACCGTTAGTAGGCCTCATTCACGAAGCTGGTCTATAAGGGGTGTTTAAGGAAATTGCCTATAAAATGGCGATTGAATGGGTATCCACTCTTACCCACCGCACTCTTGACTAGTGGAGGGTCGTTAGCCGAACGGGTAGGATAGGACGAAACCTTCCATTATAAGTATAATGAATTATCAAGTAACTAAATGTTTTATAAAATTCCCAATCTTAGTTACTTAGGCAAAAGTGAATTGATGCAATTCCATGAAATTACACTTTGTGCCCTTGCGAAGACGTTAGTGGAGCGTGTGTGGTTAACCGGCACACTAAATGGGTCTAAGCAAAGGTAGCAAAGGGTGACTCAATGTTTGTCATAGTTCGGTGGAGCGTGTGTGGTTTACCGGCACATCGAATAGGTGACTGTAACATGTGAGGGCACCATGTAGTTTGCATGGTTATTCACACCCGCTTTGTGATCCTCGGCATCCCAGTCACAAACAAGAGGGGCATATCGAGATTTAAACATGCCATTGAAAGTTCAATGAATCTCAAAGGATCTAGGAGTTTTCATAGATTTAAAACTAAAATTCTTTTTCGTTTTTCGTGGTGGAAATTAGTGAATCGTCATTCACTTACCTTCAAATATTCTGCAATTAGGGTTACGGCATCCCTCTCCCGAGTTGTAGAATATTGTGTTGGGTCCTAGCCTTGGAATTTCATTTGGGTGATTTACCAAGGACTCAATCAATCAACTAACTTGAATTCGTTTTCTCCCGTTTTGTAGATGTCAAAGTTCGACAACTATGGTTTTCCCAAATCCCGTGGAACAAGCATTCCACATGAAGATGGTATTCCACGATTCAATCGAGGAACGAGAAATCATACTTCACTTCCTCCTCCTCCTCCTATTGTTCTCCCCAACCCACAAGATCGAAGAATTGAAAGGTTCAATATCACTAAAGCCCTATTGGAAATGAAACATGAAGATGGTAAACCCGTGTGTGCCCACGTTCTAGGAATGAAATCACACATTGATAGGTTGAAAATGTTGGGTGTGTCATTCCCGAATGAGTTGGCTGTGAATTGGGTTTTGCAGTCGCTTCCAGAATCATATAATGAGTTCAAAAGAAAGTATTATATGATGAATCATGATGACAACCTCATTGACCTAACTTACATGCTCATTGCTACTGAATCAGAAATGATTTGGCGAAGCAATGGAGCGTATTTGTTGGGAGAGTCAACCGACCATACTTCCGAGGACGTTCTAGGAGAACCGACCTGCGTTTGCTGCCAAAAGAAAGGGCGTTGGATACAAGTCTGCCCAAAAAGCCTGAAGAGTCCAGAAGCTGGGAGAGTCAAAGAGTATGGCTGCGCTTCAGGTAAAATCCACTATCTAACTCCATTAAGTTCCTATTCATTAATTCTTAATACATAATGTAATAAGATTGCATTTGAATGTTTTACAGGATCGGTGAAAAGAAAGGAAGCTTGGTGAAAGAGCAAGATGAATCTAATCACAAGGAATGGATCTTGATCGCATGGACTTGAAGATTAGATTTTGATCTTAGATAGTTATGATAAAGTTGTTAGAAAATTTTCTTTTGAAATACATAGTTTTCAATGGATTTTGCATTGTAAGGACATATGTTTTCCGCTGCTTTTATAAATAAAATAAAATTTTTGTTTGACTTATTTATTTATTTATTTCCTTGCAATGAAATCGTTATGAAAATTGGTGTTTGCATATTTCTACAACAAATGGATATGATTCTTATTTATGGTGTTTATGGAAAAGTCAAGAATTTACCAAATAGAGAGAGTTTTCTCATCGCCCAAGTTTCAATTGGACAGAAATTTGGAATCATGCAACTTGGTTGCATGATAAATGAGAAATTCATATTTGGAAATTAGACCAATTCGTTGACAAAGTGTCAAGTGAAGGACTAGGAGATCAAGTACACAAAGTAGTGTGTTGATCAAGTTCACCATAAGAATAACAAAGACATTCGTCATGATTTACTAAAGGCTTAGTAAATATGATTATACTTACAAGATTAAGTGTAATTCTAAATTGATTAAAGGGTTTAGATCAATAGTAGAACGAATAAGAAGAATCAAGTAGGCAGAAAGATAAAAGTTTTTCCATTCTAAGAAGAAGGGAGAGTAGCTTTCATGCTTTATGATAGGTCTTAATGATTAAGAACCATATCTCAATTAATCCTCTAAGTGAGTCTTAGTACAATTGTATGTCCAAGAAGAGGAATCAAAGAATTGAAGAAATGGTTAAATCAATAAGTCAATCATACTTCGTTCCAATAACAAGTCTTAAAGTTAAGATTGTGGCATTGAGTGAAAGGTATTAAGAAGGTTTATAACTTTCATTAAATGTGGTAAGTTGTGATGTCTTAGATAAGACAAAGACCAACTAGGACCAATTTATGAAGTGTTTTGATAAAAGCTACACTAACTCTTGAATATTTGTTTGTCAAGAAATGTTTTGACAAGAGAATCTTATATGTCAAGGAGTCAGTGGGAGTCTTAATGGTCTTGAAAGGTTTCAAGAACAAATCAAATAAACCTTACCAATTATCACTAGCACACGAGTTGAGGTTGACAACCTATCGTATTGACATTATTTTGATTATGTGCTGTTCCAATTGAGTTAATTATGCATATGAGTTCTATGAGTTCTCATCTTGAATGCATAAAAGGCAAGTCACCTTAATCAATGAAAGGTACATTGATAAGAAAGGGTGAGATGCTTAACTACTTGGAAGACGTGGTGGGCAGCTGTGCTACCATAAGGCAAGAAATCAAGATTAAGAAAGTTCGGTCCATATGAGTTTGAATTTGTCGTAAACTTCACATGGATAGGAACACATACACCGCTCAAATCTAAGTGTCATAAGATTTCCTCCTTCATGAAAATGATTGTGAAGAAATACTTTCACTAAGAGAGATTTTAAGAAGATAGTGATTGTAAAATTGCATTCTCAAATTCAATCATGGTTACGGCATCCCTTTCCATAATTTGAATTGTGAGGTTTGGCAATTAGTCTTAATTGTTTAGACACACATATGAACTATCGAAGGCAAAGGTGTATAAGTTCAAGAAGCATTGATAAAGGATTATCAAAGCACTAAGTATTAGAAACATGAACTTAAGAAATTCAATAAGTATTGTCTTTCTGGAAGTTGAGATGTTTATGAATACATGTCGAAGCTAGTGGGAGCATAAGTGTTATGTTTTAATAATCATCATGATAGTGGGAGCATAAAAGTTATGATTGTATGATTATTAAGAAAAGTATTGCAAGGTTAGCAATATTAATTATAGAAAACAAGAGTCATACTTTGCAAAGTTGTAAGAGTTGAAAGGTTGTTTTGCTATAATTAAGGGAGAGAATATTATGCTTCATTTCAAATCTAAAGGATTAGGTTGAGAAATGTTAATAAATTTAGTTAAAGGTACATAGTGTGTTCTTAAAATTTCGATTATGATTACGGCATCCCTCTTCACAATTCGAATTTTTGAGAACATAGCAAATAAAACATTATGCGTCGTGTCCCATACGCTTCGGGTATAGGATCGATTGCAAATGCTTTAATGTTTGACCATTCTAAAAATTTTCCAAATGTCGAGCGCATTTAGAGGGAAAAGGAACTAGAATTGGTTTTGACTAAAACAATTAAACAACTATCAAAGGACAATCCAAAGTTCGACGAGGATTGGTCGCTTGTGAAAGTTGGAAGTATAGTATTGGAAAATATGGAAATGTTTCCATATTGGATGGACCGTATCGACATCATTACGAATAGATAAGATTCTATTAAGAATGAGTTGTCATATGGAACATATGGAAGTGTGTCCATATTGGGAATTGAATATTGAGAAATCTATGACTAGATTAGAAACTTCTATGCAAAAGGATGTTCAAAGAATGTACTTTGAGTGAGAGACATCACGTCTATGGAATTGTCTTGCAACAATCTCCGATAGAGGACTTTGTAATATCATTGGCAATAGTCTTTGTGACTTTGGTGCAGTGACATTACGAAAGGATAGTTGCAAAGAATGTTAGAATCTAGCATATTCTATAAGTAGCAAGAATTTGATATTCTTTGACTTATGAAAAACGGATTTGGAGTTGTGAAATGAGAAGGATTGGAAATGTATTCAATGAGATCTATTTCACAAAGTAAGAACCATAGGTAAACATTGTGTTCATGCTAGGAGCATGGGACAAGTGTTGGAATTCAAGTAAGAAGTTGATTACCCGAAACGACAAATAATGAGTAATCAATATGGTGATAAATAAAAGGTGTTTTATTTATACTCAAAGGTTTGAGGCCATATGGGATTAGTATTATTCTTGTGTTTCACATTTGCATGTTTTGACTTCCAGAATAATTGAGTTTATTAAGAATAATCGAATTATTCGAACGGGCCACAGTCGTTCATATGCTGGAAGTAGATATGAATGAAGACTGTCGTGAATTTGTGTGTGGATTGTCTAAAAGAGTATTAGACATAAGCAAATGTTTGCTGCAACGTTCATGAGTGCTTATGAATATGATTTGAGCATTGGATTAGACCCACGCTCACTTGGATCACTCCATGGATTGTATCACGAGTGATTGGTGAGACGATAACATCTTATATTCTTGAAACCAAGATGTGTGAGTTGTATCTTGCGAATCGGTTGCACATTGATAATATGTAAACGCACCAGTAACTTGGTGTTATAAAACGTATTGTTGTGTGTAATTCGGTGCGTGAGTGCAAGCAAGCATTGTATCAAAGTTTATCCGTTCCTTTTATCCAAAGTAGGATAAAAGCGATATCTTTGGGCCCCTCGATGGTTTAGTGATGACAAACGTAAATGCTCGGCCGGGCTAGGGCTAATTTGATTTGTTCAATTAGTCAGTCGTCATAAATCAGAAATCGAGATTTAGTACAAAGAGAATGATTTAAAATCATATCTCATATGATATCTAGAATGGAGGAATATATGATCCCTTATCTAAGGACACGCGTATTTGATATGATCAGAGTTGACAGCGGCTTTGGAAAGCTACGATTGCAGATCGGGATCCGAAGTCATACGCAGAATAGTTATTAGACTTATCCAAGTGGGAGACTGTTGGATTAGTGTCTAAGTCCATAACTATTTTGGTATGTACTTGACCCGATGGTGCATGGTCCTTTTGGGTTGCCTTCACCAAAGCAACTTGATTGGAGAAATATATATAGAGAGAGAGGATAATATGATTTATTAATATGTTATAAGAATAATATATTAAAGGAGAAATCATATTTGTTTAATTAATATTGGTCGATAATTAATTAAGAATTAGTTTTGTGATCAAATGTAATTAATTAAACTTGAGGGGCTGAATTGTAATTATGTGATAGTTACAAAATAAGGTAAGGATTATCTTATAAGTATGGTGAACGAATTTAAGGTTGGAAAGCCTTAGAATTCGAGTATGATAAGGATTCAAGGATTATCTTATTGGTTGCTTAATGGATAATCAACTAGATAAGGATAATGACTGAAACCCTATCTCTACACCTATATAAACACCCCTAGGGTTATGAATTCGGGTATCCCTTCCCAAGAAGCCCCAAATACGAATTCTAACCTCCCTCCTCTCTCCTTATACCTTCTCCACTTGCTTATGGTGTTTGTAAGCCATTAGAGGAGTGACACTTGTGACTCTCTGCTTTCCAAGGTCAATTCAAGGAGGAATTGGATTGTTATTGCTATATAACAATCAAGGTATGTTCTTAAACCTATTTACATGTGAATTCTGATTTCCATATGCTAGAATTAGGGTTCAAGTCTTGGATTCAAAGTATGTACAATAGAGAAACCTAGATCCGAGCTTTAGGGTTTGTATGAGCACATAGGATGTCTTATGACCGAAAACCCATCAATCTCGACCCAACAAGGCATCCATACAACTATAAAGCTTGGAAATTACATTAAACTAGCCTTAGAGGTGTTCTAATGGAGGTTTTAAGCACAAAACAGGATAATTCCGAGACATACCTCAATGAACTCTGACTTTGGCCTTGGATCTTTGCTATACACTTCCTCTTTTTGGTCCTTTCTTCTTTTTCTTCTTCAATCCTTCAAGAATCCACACAAAAACACTTAGATCATACAAGGGGTGGTTTAGGGTTTCTCACAAGCTCTCTGAGGGTGAAGGAGGCAAGTTTGGGGCACATAACATTGCTTAAATAGTGAGCAAACCCGGGGATTTAGGGTTACTTCCTGGCAGGCGGATTCGCCGAGTCCCGAATATGGACTCGTCGAGTCGCCGACTTACACGTGCTCGAAATCCTGTCTCTACTCGACGAGTCGGGCTATAGACTCGCCGAGTCCCTCTTGAAAACTCCTAAATAAATAACATGGAAACAACATACCGGAGATGGGTCGTTACACGAATTCTCTACCAAACGAATATTTTCAAACCATACAACTAATAAGAACACAACACAATGAAGTTTCCACCCAAATAAATACAAAATCAACTACATAGAAATAAATTTATATCTTATATGTTTATTATTTCTTTTCTCCTACCTATAAGCATAATATATTAGCTCCTCTCTGACTGAACTAATTGTTTTGTACAAAACGGATATCCACCCCTAGAAAAATAGTAATTTTTTTTAACTTTAGTCTTGGCATAGGGAATTGTAGTAACGGAGAGAGAGAGAGAGAGAGAGAGAGAGAGAGAGAGAGAATCTTTAAAAAGCTATGATTTCCTTACAAGGTCTCCTAAAAGCTCCAATCATGGGTTGCGATTTATGGTTTAAATAAATTTTCGGGTTTGATTTACAGTGATTGATTTGTGTTTTTGATTTCAGGTTTGAGTAAATTTATGTGTTTGATTTTTATGTTTGACTTTTGGTTTTGACTTCAGAGTTTGAATTATGGGCGGAGATAGTAGAGGGGCTGTCGGATGCTTTGTCCCCCTCAATCTCTTTTACAACTTCAAAGTATAATATATACATCCACAAGCCTATGACTAATTTCAAGCCCCGCTTTAGTTTTTTGTTATGCCAAGCCTCTCCCAATCCTATTTAATTATATAATATTTTATATAGAAGAAGTAACTAGCATTGAGGCTATGAGGGTATGACTATGATTAAAATTGAGGCCTATTTATTTAATTATAGATTTACCTTATTTGGTTAAATTTATTTCAACTCATTCAAATTAACCGGTATTTAATTCGTGTCATTAATAACTCTTTTAACTATCAATTAACCGGTATTTAATTTGCCTTGTTAATAACTCTTTTAACCACCTATTATCCGGTATAGTAAATAATTTTTTTTATTATCATTAGTCGATGTGGTTAAATTAACAAATATAGTATGTAACACTACCGTCTAAATCGTGCATAGTGTAAGCCCCCTTATTTTCAAAAGTTGGTTCCACCCCGGGTTTGAATGATTTTGATTACTGAGAGAGAGAGAGAGAGAGAGAGAGAGAGAGAGAGAGAGAGAGAGAGAGAGAGAGAGAGAGAGAGAGAGAGAGAGAGAGAGAGAGAGAGAGAGAGAATCTTTAAAAAGCTATGATTTCCTTACAAGGTCTCCTAAAAGCTCCAATCATGGGTGGGTGCGATTTATGGTTTAAATAAATTTTCGGGTTTGATTTACAGTGATTGATTTGTGTTTTTGATTTCAGGTTTGACTAAATTTATGTGTTTGATTTTTATGTTTGACTTTTGGTTTTGACTTCAGAGTTTGAATCATGGGCGGAGATAGTAGAGGGGTTGTCGGATGCTTTGTCCCCCTCAATCTCCTTTACAACTTCAAAGTATAATATATACATCGACAAGCCTATGACTAATTTCAAGCCCCACTTTAGTTTTCTGTTATGCCAAGTCTCTCCCAATCCTATTTAATTATATAATATTTTATATAGAAGTAATTAGCATTGAGGCTATGAGGGTATGACTATGATTAAAATTGAGGCCTATTTATGTAATTATAGATTTACCTTATTTGGTTAAATTTATTTCA
Source organism: Lactuca sativa (assembly GCF_002870075.4). Classification (NCBI taxonomy): domain Eukaryota; kingdom Viridiplantae; phylum Streptophyta; class Magnoliopsida; order Asterales; family Asteraceae; genus Lactuca; species Lactuca sativa. The sequence continues at coordinate 127,409,924 of NC_056626.2, forward strand.
ACCCATTCAAATTAATTACCGGTTTTAATCCAATTTATTTTAATTCGTGTCATTAATAACACTTTTAAGTTTTAACTATCAATTAACCGGTATTTAGTAAATAAATTTTTTTATTATCATTAGTCGATGTCGTTAAATCGTGCATAGTGTAAGCCCCCTTATTTTCAAAAGTTGGTTCCACCCCGGGTATGAATGATTTTGAGAGAGAGAGAGAGAGAGAGAATCTTTAAAAAGCTATGATTTCCTTACAAGGTCTCCTAAAAGCTCCAATCATGGGTGGGTGCGATTTATGGTTTAAATAAATTTTCGGGTTTGATTTACAGTGATTGATTTGTGTTTTTGATTTCAGGTTTGACTAAATTTATGTGTTTGATTTTTATGTTTGACTTTTGGTTTTGACTTCAGAGTTTGAATCATGGGCGGAGATAGTAGAGGGGTTGTCGGATGCTTTGTCCCCCTCAATCTCCTTTACAACTTCAAAGTATAATATATACATCGACAAGCCTATGACTAATTTCAAGCCCCGCTTTAGTTTTCTGTTATGCCAAGTCTCTCCCAATCCTATTTAATTATATAATATTTTATATAGAAGTAATTAGCATTGAGGCTATGAGGGTATGACTATGATTAAAACTGAGGCCTATTTATGTAATTATAGATTTACCTTATTTGGTTAAATTTATTTCAACCCATTCAAATTAATTACCGATTTTAATCCAATTTATTTTAATTCGTGTCATTAATAACACTTTTAAGTTTTAACTATCAATTAACCGGTATTTAGTAAATAAATTTTTTTATTATCATTAGTCGATGTCGTTAAATCGTGCATAGTGTAAGCCCCCTTATTTTCAAAAGTTGGTTCCACCCCGGGTATGAATGATTTTGAGAGAGAGAGAGAGAGAGAGAGAGAGAGAGAGAGAGAGAGAGAGAGAGAGAGAGAGAGAGAGAGATTTGTTACATTTTTAGGCGTGAGTTGGGGTCTTTTTCTTTCATAAAACTACGGTCTTTTGCTTTCATTATATACATCACCAATACAACTACCTAATTTTCACTTACTACCGATGTGGAACAAATTTTCCTTAGAAATTCCTCGTTTCTTTAATAAACCCTTAAAGCCAACACTATCGTTTCTTGATTATACCCAAAACAACTAATTGCAATAATATAACAAAATCAAGATTCATTTCATATCACAAATGACAAAACTATTTCTTGATTGTTGTACCCAAAACAATCAAAAGTTCCAAGTCAAGAGCTTTACAATTGTTTCAACTATAGAAAAGGGTACAACATTAGACTCATGTATAACCTAAAACATATCTAAAAATCAACAAGTACCCTGTTAGTTTTCACTTATTCCCCAAAATACCCTTCTTCCATCCTAAACCACAATTTCTTTACTTCAATTCAGGCCATGTTTTCGCTGCTCTGTGAAATCTTTTAGAACCATCAGCAACAGGCTGTCACCTGTACATTCTCTGATTCCTTGTATCATATCACGTCTAGAGATTTTATGTTCCTGTAAAATCATACCAATCACCATTAAAACGAATCCATAATTTTATGAAAAAGATATAATTTGAATTTGTTAGCACTTACAATGTAACTGCGACGATACTGTGTGATCTCCTTCATGGATTTAGGAGGCAGAATCTTGGAAAGTGCTGCAATGAGTTCTGGAATTGGGATCCATGGGGAAACGGGTTTCTGAATTCGAACTCCATCTGATTGAGATCCTGAATCATATATAAAATTGTGTATATAAATCAATCGAGGTTCATCGAATCATGAAATTGACTATTGAATCATGAGACTGTTGAGGTGACTTACTGTTCACGTTTGAAGGTTTCGATGGTGTCTTGAAGCTGACGACGAATTCTGGCAATATGTGAGTGTTCATCTGATTACTCCATACGATGAACTTTTTAGGGGAAACCAAATCGTCGACTCCCGACTGAAAATTCTCTGAACTCGGGTGGCATTGCGTAGAAGAAGGATTCACAAGCTCCAATTTACCCAATATCACTCGGCACAGCAGAAGGTGTTTTACCCCATCTTCATCGACAATTGCAGACTCCACACTGTTGATATATATAATAGATTAATAAAATGAAAGAGTTAGAGGAAGAAGAACATGAATTAAAATCAACCGACCTTTCAAGTGGGGAATGATCAGGAGATAGAACAACGCCATGACTAAAAGAGCCGTTCTTTTGAATATTCTCATGGCCAAATCCGTGCAGAATGATGTTGTGAATTTCATCTTTTGAAGCACCAAACCAAGCATACTTGATATTAGCCACACCTTCATTTTTAATCTCCACAGCTTTTGAGAAAATCTGGAAGCTCCTCAGTCTAGCTTGGGTAATCGCACTGGTATTGAACAGATTCCTATGGATGTTTTGAATTTGAGCCTTAACCCCATGAACATCCAATCTCGATATGAACTTTTTCTCGATAATCCCGTACATTTTTTCACTCTCATCCAATCGAACCAATCCTTCTGGTTGAATCCTGGTATGTTCGACGATTCTACTTCCGGAGATAACACTTTCACAATCAGAAATAGATGAGGAATCATCCTCATCTTCCGAGCTCCCCCCAGAAACGGAGTCTTCTGTAATCGGACGACGGATTTCATCGTCACCACCAAAACTCGAGGAGGTTCCTTCATCATCGCCTACCAATCTCGGATCCATGGCAGCCGGCAACAATTGCAACATTGTTTAAAAACTAAGCAATCAAATTATAATTTCCTACCTTCAACTCAATGCATGTAACCAAAGAACAAATTACAACCGATACAATCGGACTATCCTAAATTCCTAATAATCAAACAGTATTTAATCAAGGAGAATCTCTTTCGCTTGGATAAAACGCTGGGTATATACCACGATAGAAAATCAAAAGAAGAATCTACGATTCGAAAACGTTAAACAAACTCAGTGAATCAAAACAAGAAGATATGTGTATGTGTATGTATACTGTATGTGTGTATGCATTCACGCATGTCGGTATGTATAAAGCCGAGGAAGAAGACAAATTTAAATCCCCGAAGGTGATAATTTTGGTAAACGCTTAGTAGAAGAGGAAACAATAGGCACGCCAATGGATTATGTTGAGGAAGAAACGACCGACTCAGAAATATCCATAAACAGAGAGAGGCCGAGGCAGTGCGGCGGAAACTGGTGGCGGTGTCACCGGTTTTAAGGGGGAGAGGGTCGGTTAAGAAATCCTCTCTCCCACGGAATTGCCCACCATTTCATTTTGTTCTGTACTCTTGGGGTTTCTTGGGCAAGTGGACACGTGAATTAAGTCGGTTTTTATTCTAATAATTAATAATTCATGTTTTCCACTTTCCTTATCTTATATTTCTACTTAATTAAACGATAACACTTAAACGTGTTTAATCTTAAAACTTGTTGGCTTCTAAAATACCGAGATATGTTTCGCATAATACTAATAATATTTTAGAAGATTTGGACCCAGAAACTCTTATATGAAATTTCACTTTTTAACTACCAAATTTGCATCCTTGGGGCATCTATACATATTTATAGGATTAATAACAAGGTTATTTTTAACATAGATTGAGTTTTTTTTTTTTTTTTATAATTAATACTAGTAAAGGATATATTTAGAAGAGTTTTAGAATAACTCAATAAACCGGTTGAAATCTTAATATAAATAATTTTTTTTTAATTATTTATAAGCTACATTTTACTTTATCAAACATAACAATTTATAAAAATTTAAAAAAGCAAAATAGATGACGTTCAACCACAACCTATGTCTAAAATTTTCAATTAAGGAAAACCTTGGGTCGACACTTGTATCATGGGCACCATTGTCTCCCTTAATTATTTGTTAAAGAATCACACAAAATATTTATGGCACGCGTATAAATTTAAGAGTTTATGGTTTTTGATTTAATTGGTAAACAATAGTACCTAACATGTTAAATGCATTTTCATAAATGCAAAAAAGTCAATCAAGAAAGAAATGCATATGCTTGTTAACAACAATTATCACTGAATACTTGTGGTTTTCATTTGTCGATCAAATGCCATGCCTTTTTGCTTCATTTTGTTTCTATCAAGTGTCATTATATGGCATGAATTTTATCATATAGTCACACGCATTTAATTTGCTTGAAGCGGTTGGTTATTGTATTGATGTAAAACATTTTTCGTTTTCTTAATGATATGTTTGTTATAAGATTTGTAACACATGATTTGTGAACAGAAAACTATGTTTTGTCAATATAATATGTAAAATCATATTAGCATGTATATCGATTTTCAAAATAACATATGAAACTCACATCCATACTTAAATCCGGTTTGCTGTTCTTGACACTTACTTTTTTTTTTACCTTAGAAGCTATAACAACAAACTTTTGGTATAATCAACTCAATAATTTAAAATCGAAAATGTTTCTTACTATACTAAGTCAATCGATCAATATAACATTTCATTAAACATAATAGAATCTTGCCCCATAATAGATTTATGAGTCATTTACTTTTCAAAATCACCCCATGCCTTAGATAACTGAGAAAACACAAATGCATCAAACGACATAGATTAAAAGCTCAAAACTGAAAACTAGAAAGTAAAAGTTGAAAACTTTCAGTGAAGGTTTTGAGAGCTTTTAATGATATTTTAGAGTTTGTTTTAAGAAAAAACCTGTATCAAAGAAAAAATTATAAGGAGTAGCTTTTAGTTTTTTATATAATCTTATATTTTAAAAAGTTTACAGTAAAATTTCTGAATATTTCCACACAAATAAAAAATAAAACTTCCAACTATCAATCATGTCCAAAAGTTTTTTGTTGTAAAATAAAAGCTTTAAACTAATACTCTCAAACGATATTTTTCATTTAAAAAAATAAAAGCTAAAAACTTTCGAAAATTAGTTGCCAAACACCAATGTTTCCTCTAAACTTGTGGCTTACGTTTATAACAGTTAACAAATGTTGTTTGTGTTTGTTTCGTGATGACTTTACTAACACATATCCCTTGGACTTTAACACTATAAATACATTTTTCATACTCGCCTTTATCCATGTATATAATGGCTTAGGTCGACACATTTTTTCCTTTATAGACTTGTTATACGGCTTTTTGAAAAATCAAGAGTCACCTCGATTTAATGACTATTAATCTATTAAGCTAAATCTACATATCTTTTTTATTATTATTCGGGAAATTTTCCATATACACAAAAACATACCTTTATTTAACTTTGTACTACAAAATACTTTTTAAGATAATAATTTATTTATGTAAATTATTATAATCAAATATAAGATGTAGTTACATAAACTAAAAATTGAATTATAACAACCAGATTTCTTGTATAATTAAATTCATAACATATTTTAAAATTGAATTCAAAACGTTTCACTATATAATTTTCCGATACATTGAAGTCGGTCATGTATTCTTTTAATATATAAAAATAAAAAGATTCCACTACAATACAAGATGATACGTGCGACAATTTCATCCAAAATTTTAATATAAAACAATAATCAATGTCGGCCAATTAATAACGCATAAAATATCTACAAAATACCATTTTTGCTACAAATCAGAACATCGAGGACCGAACCAGAACTTAACAAGAATAAAGGGGTAGAATACGTAAAAATAATAAATACTGAACTTCTCGGAGCCTCTCGCACCCAAATCGCGAATAATACCCCACCAGTGACGCATGTTATTCTTTGTAGACACTTCTAAATGTTTATAATAAAAAAATTCTCTCATTTAGATCATTTGATATAAAAGTTACAATAAATCAATAATCATACTACTTATTTAATACATAAGATACGTTACAAATAATTTAAAATTATTGTGTTAAACCAAAATAATAATTAATAAATTATCCCAAAAATATAAAAAAGTAAAGAAACACAAAAGAGTTGAATTTTCAATTAGCTGGCTGGCTCATATCTACACACACAATCGTATATGTTCCCTTTAATCAACTTTTCAGCCAACCGTTGATTCTTCACCATCGCAAGCTACAAAAAATAAATAAATAAAAAATCACAAACATATTACTTTGAAAATCTACACAATTATAGCAATCTCATCCTAACAAAAAAAAACGTACACAATGCTATAATATTACCTTGAGAGCATCACAAACAAACCGAGCATTAAAGTTGGTATGTAAAGATCGCCCCATACCTTCCAAAATGACCTGAAAAATACAAAAAGTTCACAATAAAAACTCGTTTGCAATATAGAATTTTGAAGAAAAAAGAAATCCAGGTCAGCATACCAGGTCAGCATCTTTGGCAAGAGCAGCTAGGTCAGAGCTGACCTGTCTCAAGTCAATGCATGGACTCCCACAGCCATTTTCAACCACCATTAATGGAGTTGAAGATGATTTCTCTCTTGGACTATCTTGAATACTGATCATTGCATCCATAAGTAGGCCACCAGCTTCAGCAGCTCCACGAAGAATGTCACAGTGCTGTTTGTTTTAACAATTTTTGCTTCATTATAATATTCTTTTTTTTTTAAAAAAAAAACGATGTTTTAAAAGATTTGTTTAAAAAAAAAGTTTATAAAACCTTGGCAGCCTCGGCTACAATTTCCGGAAGTTCCATTGCAGTTACATCGTTTAGCGCCGGAAGAGAATTTGCAACAAGCACAACCTGAAAAAAAGAATCAATAAATAAATAACTTGTCGTCTTTTATGGGTATTTATGTCATTTCACATCTTTTTTTCTACATTGACCAATGCCAATTGTAAAAAAAAAAAAATTCTGCAAAAAGGTTATTCTTCCAGCAATCCCAATGCTGGCCCACATAGGTGACTCGGCATATGACTATATTTATCAACAACCCAAACCAACGCAATATTTTTTAATTGAAAAAAAAAAAAAAAAACATTCTTTCTCCTCCACATACACAACGCAACGATTTCAATTTTTGTTAGTTTACAAGCAACCCAACATGATCTTTCATTAGAAAATGTTTTTTTTATTTATTATCAACTATAATTATTATTGAGTTTATTTTAAAATATATCAAAGATTTATGTACTTTTATTATTTTATATTTCAAATATATAAGAAATATATTTTAAAAAAAAAAACATATATGGAAATATATCAATATTGTTCTCTATTTGTAAAGAAAATTCTTTTACATATTTTAGTGTGTTTTATTTTCTTTAATGAAGATAAAGTTTGATTAATAATCAAATAATTATGTAAAAAAAATAATTTAACCTAACCAATGTATGTATGACACATGGAGGAGAGAAGGAGCCGAATTTTTACTATTTTCTTTTTTGTCTTGTATTAAAAATTGGTTGGATCATGTTGCTAATAAATTAAATGCCAGTCAGCATTGGAATTAAAACTCCCACACTGCAGCTGTTGAGACTCAAACCCTTGACCAACTTTGACCAACTCACTTCAGTTCCACGGCGCAAAAGTTCACGGGCCAATGGAAGCATGCCCAGAACAACATCCGCGCCCGCATTGTCCACAAAAAGTAAAGCCCGTTTATGACGTGGCGGTTTATTCTCCCCAAAACCCATTCTTTCCTTAAACGCATCAAAATTGTCCACCTAAAATATAAATATATAAAAAAAAAAATGAATTTTTTTTATTTGTTAAAAAAGATTATGTAATGTGAAGTGAATAATTAATTGTTGGAAAAAAAAGACTTGCCCTCCAAGGTCTTTGCATTTTTTTGCGACTCATTCTATAGATTTCAATAATAGTTCCTTTGTGATAAAGATCAACACAAGCACGAGATCCCCAATCAAATATGTTTGCAGCAAGAACGCCTTCTATTAATGTTAGTAATCTTGTTTCCTGAAAATCAAACAATGTTTGCATCAAGATTCATGAAAAGATTGTATTTCTATAAGGAGTTTGTGTTAATTATGTAATTCTTTTTTCCTTTTAAATGGTGTTATAACTTATACCTCACTCATACTATCAAGCTCCATTAGAAGGTCAGGCAAGACAGCAAGTGATGCCTCGTTTTCTCTGCCATAAGAAAATGAAATTTTACATGGGTTTAAAGAAAAATAAAAAAAATTATATACATAATAGTATAATTACCTTTGTTTTATAGTGCTATATGCATCAAAAAAGTTGAATTCTCTCAAGCATTCTTCTCTCAACTCAAGCAGATTTGCTAGCCCTAATTTTCCATAAGCAGCAGGCTCCTCCATTAACCTGTAATCAGTTGTAAAATACAACAAGTTTGAAAAAAAAAACTATGCGAAAAGATCCAAGCTTTTGAAACTTAGTTTTTATATTGTTGTAATTTTCCCAAATTAGATAATCTTTTTATGGAATTTAGTCTTACCTTGCCAAATGTGCAGAAAAAGCACGAGCAAATGCATCACCTCTTCTTCTTGCATCATCTGTTCCACCTTCACTTGCCACTGCCTGTAAATTTTCTAACAACTTTAGAGGTAGTGTTTGGTAGGAGGGAATGGAATGGTTCATTCCATTGGAATGAAAATGAAACTGTTCATTTTGCCTAGTGGAATGGAATGTGATTCCTTTCTGTTTGTTAATAGTGTTTGTTTCATTTAATCATGGTATGGAAAGAAAGTTTGTAATATATAACCCATTTACCTTATCAACAAGATCTGGTAAATGATCAGACAACACTGTGAACCAATATCTGCAACAAAACAAATATCCAAATCAACAAAAAAAAAGAACAATAACCCTTTTATCTCATTGACCCAAATAAAAACTTAAAAACTTACTGAAGCTCATTGGGTTCTGCAAGATCAATAGTGTTGGGTTCATAGCTGCAAACAAGATGAATCTTTAATCATTCAAACATGTAGTTATGTAGATACTAATTTATGGAAGCAAATGAACATATAAACATATAAAATAGTAGTGATTTGCATACGTTTTAGGATCAGCCAACAAGGGGAAGACTTCTAATGAGGGAACAAGATGAAGAACACCAACATTTAAATTACTTTCATCAGAACGAAGGGTGTCTCCTTTTGATGATGGAGCTTCAAATCCACCTAAACCAGTAGTTCTTGGAGAAGCCATTGGAACAGGAGCAGTTATTTTAGTTCCTTTACGTACAAATTTCTCCATCCATGATATCTGCAATAAGTTATAAATACAATATTAGGTCAATAAAGTAGTAACCTTTAGCTCTAAAAGAATAAACAATAATATCTAATATTTCGAACTAAGTTATCATGCAAAGTCAGAGAAACACATAGATCAAAAGGTTATGACTACATGAACAATATGAACATTTATTTATATACCAAAGTGATGAAATGCAACTTGAATATTCCAAATCCAGTTGAATTAGTTCAGGATTTAATAAAGTTGGCAGATGAACAAAATGCTAAAATATAAAGCATTTTGACTTTTTAACCTAAATCTCAGTCACTTCTGAATGCATGTTGTAACTTTCTTTTAATATTGGAAACTGACAATGGTATATAAAACTAATAAGAAAGAGTGACCACACATTTAAAACCATTTCATTTTGGATTTCATAAGCAATACATACATAAATGGGCATTATATCACAAAGATTTTCATCATTACAACAGGATTACAATACTTTCTGATGTGCCAATGTAACATAAATAACTCTACACAGTTTCTTCAAAGCATTGAATATGACACTAATTTTATTGCAAAACAAATTCATGCAAAACCCATACATGATCTTTCCTATTTCTATTTTACACAAGAGATACATATTAAAAGCAGATACAAGATAGAATTGCCAATCAAGTTACACATTTTTCTCTCTCTGATTGCTATATACAAGATCTGGACCTTTGTATCCACCCTTCAAAAGCCATAAAACATGCTCACATCACATATAAGGACATTAGTTACCCAATTTGCATCAATCTTGACACTAAATGTTTATTATAAATCACAACTCATTCTGCTTTATGTTAAGTTATCAACTGACCTAAAAAGATTAACAAGTTGAGAATGAGTCGAATAATGTATGCAGTTATTAAAATATTAAATCATTAAAGACTCAAAGACTAATGATAGCATGTTGTTTGATCATATAACTCATATTATGTTTGTTGACCATATACTTGCCTTCTCATTTAAATCCCCAAGTGGAGGCCCATGGATCTTTCCTCCAGTATATGGAGCACCCATTGGAAATCTTTCCACCAATTGATGAACCATTAAATCATCTAATCCATGCTTTTCATAACTCATAAATGCACCTAAGGCTCCTAAAAAACCTTCATGGCGCAAAAACATAGCTTGTGCCCCTCCTTTTGACCTAATTAAAAAAAAAAGAATAAGATCAAAACAAAATTTTCTTAAATCCTTTTGCTAAAAACTTAAAATCAAATGTCTAATGGAAAAAGATTGTAATCCTTACCAAAATTGAATGGCAAAAGAAATTGTGTCCATGGTATAAGCATGACCCCTTATGAAAAATCCTCCAAAAAATATCCGTTTAATTCCAAGTTGCAATGCAGTTAAATAAGATATCTACATAAATCAAATCGAAATCAGATTCACAATATACATTCTCCATTATCTTCTTTGATATTACATATGCTAAGGACTTATGCACAGGTATTAATCAACTATGAAAAATGGTTTTATTATTGGATTTAAAGGAAACACATGTTTCATCAAAGACAAAATCACTATCACATCATACCTGGCCTATATTGTAAGAAATCATTCGGAGAAGAGAGAGAGAAATGTCTTCAGGTCTATAGTCTTCAATCTCCTTGTTCTCTGAAATTGCTTTACCAAAACTGGAAGCAATTGTTGATGCAGAAAGTCCAATCTGAGATGATGTAACAGATCAAAGGGTAATCAAGTCAAAGGAGTGAAAAAGTTATAAACTTTATTTATACGTTTCATAAAAAGACATAACATTTACCTTTGAGTAATCTAATCCCCCATAAATGTCCCCAACAAGCATATCTACTGAGCTATTATCTCCCCTTTGACTCAACTCCAAAAGCTCATCAAAACTGAAAGAACAACGTTATTGTTACAAGATTAGTCAAAGTGGAGAGTCAAAGAGTTGACCAAAGTGGTCAAATAAGAGTAACCTCTTGCACTTAGTCAACAGTCTCCCTAAGCCCCAGTATGTCCCACCACCTACATTGGTCCCACTAACTCTCTGAAACTTCCCATCTCCATCAACCTACATAAATGCAAAATACTTAATAAAAAAGATCAAAAGAATCAAAAAAGAACAGAAAAAAAAAAAAAGTACCTTTATCATGCTAACACCAGATCCGATATTAACAAGAAGATATGGATACAAATCATTATGGTCTATCTGCACAAACTCTTTATGACCTTCTTTATGGGTGAAGGCTTCATGTCGAATCGCCTACATAAAATTTAGTTTTTTTTTTTTAAAACCTAATTAACATATGCATGGATTTATTAAATTTATTCATGAAAAAGAATAGAATAGAAAAAAAAAAAGCACCTTTAGTAAAAAATTTGCACCAGCTACAAGACAATCCATCTCATCTTCTTTTTCAATGCTAACTCCGAGTTTTTCTTTGAATAAATCAGCAAACTTGTATGCCCCACCACCTGTAGCCTTTTCAAAACATTATAATAAGTTAATAGGTAGAAAAAGTGAAGCAGGATACATATGTAAAATGATTAAAGCTATAAAAATATATAAAGATGGAAGCATTAAACATTGATGAAAAAAACGTGTGTGTACCTTGATTACTGCATTGTCGTTGTCTAACCAATGTTTATATCAATATTCATATCATACATGATAGAAAAAAATATATATAAGTTTAATTAGATGAAAAGTATAAGTGAAATGAATAGAAATAATAAGGAAAGAGTAACAAAAGAATTGCACCTCCTCTGTGAAGTTGTTTTGAGTGGATGAAATCTAAACATTCATTAATTTTAGCTGTTTCAAATTTCACAAAATGCAGCCTCCCTCCAAGGATAGGAAAGCTCCTCCTGTTACCATTTATAACTCCAAATCTCTCCTTCATGGACTTCTTTCTTTTGTCATTGACTAATCTATCCTCATGTCTTGAAAAATAAACTAACTTGATGAGAGAGCCTGATGCAAAGTCGTTGAGATTAGATAATATTTACAACTACAAAGGCATTCAAGAAACACAGAAAATAAAAAAGGTCTTTTTTTCATAAAGAACAAAGAGGAATCTTGTAAAATTACAACTAATTGATGGAAACTGAACTAAGAGAAGAAAACTTACCTCCAATGTCTAATGCCAAATGTGATATATCATCAGATTGATTAGGCAAAAGAATGGTGGGATCTCTTTCTTCAAAATTCCCTTGAATGGCTGCTCCACTAAGATCAAGCTGTGGCCTTGAACTTGATCTGTGAATTGAATTTGCAACAGGTGGAACCATTTCTTTTCCTGTATCTTCTCCCTCTTCTGAGTTACTTTTCTCATTTATGTTCTTGGTTTCTTCATTTATATTCATTGCTAAATTCAATGTTATCACTTTCTCCACCTAACCACCTCCTAAACAGGTCAATATCAAATTGGATTCCTCCATTACTTCAATTCATATACAGACAGACAATTCAGAAATAAATTATTCAGAAATCCACACATACGAAGGCACCAAAGAGGTAAAACCAAACGAACGCACAAACAACAATCAATAAATGTTTAACATTAAATACAGTATACCATATCACATTATCGATACAAAATTTATCATACCCACATGGGAATTAATAATATAACTACAAGTTCAGCTAATAATTGTAAAAACTAATAAATAATGAGCCCCTGATATGGACTTTTTCGAATTTCGATTAACTGGAATCACTGTACCCTTTTTCTTTCTATAAAATTCAAGACCAACCCAATAAATTGTGCGGTTTTAAGCGACTGACATGAACATTGATCAAAGAATTTAATATGGATCGCTGATTTTAAATGAAAAAAGAAGTGATACCCAGCCAGACACCAGTTTTGGGTGAACTAACGATATGTAATCGAATCAGAAGCAAATAAAGCGGTAGTTGAGAGAACTAACAGATTGAATTTGTTGGGTTCTTGGTAGGAAGATTTTAGGAGTGTGAGAGTTCGACAAGGTTGTTCGTCTATGTCAGCAGCTTTGATCGGTGCTCTATCCCGAAGAGCAGTTCGCCTAACGAAGTACCTCTACAGTTGAGCAAAGTTATTGGATTAGGATCTTCAAAGTGGAAAAATCTACAAATGTGTACTCAAAGACTTGAAAGTAGAAGACGTGAATTACAAAAATGGTCCCTCCACTATTCATAAAATAGATAATGTCATTCTTGTCCCAAAGAAAGTATATAAATTTTAATATAAATACATCCTTAAAAGAAATTGTCGTATACATGTTTAAAGGTGGTACTTAGATGTTAAAAACACCATTACCAAGAAAATGAGGAAGAGGTAAACTTGTTACCATTCCTACATGGCATTTAGTAGGTTTGTTTTTGTCATGTATGTAATTTCATCCATATCTGTTAATAAACATTTCAGTTCTCTGTTTATTAACACCATATAAAACATTTTCCTATCAAACCATTCAATGTGTTCTTGAAACTGAAGAGCAACATCTGAATCTAGGTATAATGGCAATGTCTTTGTACCTTCAAGTAGAATTTAACTACCAAAGAGTATTTGTACGGTACCTTTTTACATGTTCTAAAGGCAAAAAAAGTGATGGGTTTTATTCATAGGAACATCTTATGTGCTCATACAAACCCTAATGCTTGGATCTAGGTTTCTCTATTGTACATGCAATTCATCCAAGACTATAAACCCTAGATCTAATATATAATAATCAATATAACATATGAATTAGGGTTTAGATCATACCTTGATTGTTATATAGTAATAACAATCTCAATTCCTTCTTGTATTGACTTTAGAAAGCTTAGAGTCACAAATGTCACTCCTCTAATGGCTCACAAACACCAAGAGCAAAAGGATGAAGAGGAGAAGAGAAGGAGGCTGCCCAAAACATGTGGAAACCCTAACCAATTAGTTCACCACGTTTTTGGGGCTTAAGGGTTCCTTAAATAGTGAGGCTATTAGGGTTATCTAACAAGGAAACCCTAATTTGGATGCTTAGGCCCTAAGCAACCCATGAACTCCTTTCTTAAAGGCCTTTGGACGATTTCTAATGGGTTTCCCCATAGAATTCGTCCACCCCTTTAATATGGAGTCCATTAGCTCAATATTCAACTATCACACAATTGACAGTTCTAGTCCCTTAAGTTTAATTAATGTCTTTTAGCCACAAACTTAATTCTTATTAATTCTTGACTAATATTAATTAAACAATATGATTTCTCCTTTAATATATTATTCTCATAATATATTAATAAATCATAATTAATTCTTTCTCTCCATAATTCATCCTATCAAGAGACTTTGGTGAAGGCAACCCAAAAGGACCATGCATCATCGGGTCAAGTACATACTAAAATAGTTATGGACTTAGACACTAATCCAACAGTCTCCAACTTGGATAAGTCTAATAACTATTCTGCATATGACTTCAGATCCTGATCTGCAATCGTAGCTTTCCAAAGCCGCTGTCAACTCTGATCTTATCAAATACGCGTGTCCTTAGATAAGGGATCATATATTCCTCCATTCTGGATATCGTATAGACTGAGACATGGATCTAAATCATTCTCTCTGTCTATGTGTTGTTTCCCGAATTCAGATTTATGACGACTGACAACAGACTACAATTGAACACATCAATTTAGTCCCGGCTTGGCCAAGCACTTAGGTGCCATCACTAAATCATCGAGTGGCCCACAAATATCACTTTTATCCTACTTTGAATAAAAGGAACGGATAAACTTTGACTTAATGCTCGCTTGCACTCACTTACCGAATCACACACAACAATATGTTTTATAACACCAAGTTACTGGTGCGTTTACATATTATCAATGTGCAACCGACTCGCAAGATACAACTCACACATCTCGGTTTCAAGAATATAAGATGTTATCGTCTCACCAATTACTCGTGATACTATCCATGAAGTGATCCAAGTGAGCGTGGGTTTAATCCAATGCTCAAATCATATTCATAAGCACTCATGAACGTTGCAGCAAACATTTGCTTATGTCTAATGCTATTTAGACAATCCACACACCAATTCATGACAGTCTTCATTCATATCTACTTCCAACATATGAACGACTGTGGCCCGTTTGAATAATTTGACTGTTCTAAACCAATTAAATTATTCAGGAAGTCAAAACATGCAAAGTGAAACACAAGAATAATACTAATTCTATATGACCTCAAACCTTTGAGTATAAATAAAACACCTTTTATTTATCACAATATCGATTACTCATTATTTGTTGTTTCGGTTAATCGACTTCTTACTTGAATTATTACAACACTCGTCCCATGCTCTTAGCATGCACACAATGTTTACCTACGGTTCTTACTTTGTGAAATAGATCAAATGAACACATTACCAATCATACTCATTTCACAACTCCCAATCCTTTATCATAAGTAAAAGAATATCAAATTCTTGCCACTTATGGAATATGTTAGATTCTAACATTTTATGCAATGATCCTTTCGTAATGTCACTGCACTAAAGTCACAATGACTATTGCCAATGAAATTACAAAGTCCTCTATCGGATATTGTTACAAGACAATTCCATAGATATGATGTCTCTCATTCAAAGTACATTCCTTTGAACATCCTTTTGCATAAAAGTTTCTAATCTAGACATTGATTCTTAATATCCAACTCCCAATATGGAAACGTTTCCATATTTTTCCATATGACAACTCATTCTTAATAGAATCTTTTCTATTCATAATAATGTCGATATGGTCCATCCAATACTATACTTCTAACTACTCACAAGCGACCAATCCTCGGCGAACTTTGGATTGTCCTTTGATAGTTGTTTAATTATTTTAGTCAAAACTGATTCTTGTCCTTTTCCCTCTAAATGCGCTAGACATTTGGAAAATTTTAGAATGGTCAAATATAATAGCATTTGTAATCGATCCTATACCCAAAGCGTGTGGGATACGATGCATAATGTCTTACATAAAGATTTGATACTTTATCAATCTTTTGCCATAATATTTTATGTGCTACGTTCTTATAATTCGAATTATGAAGAGGAATGTCGTAATCATAATCGAAATTTAAGAACACACTATGTATCCTTGACTAAGTTTATTAACATTCCACAACCTAAGCCTTTATAATTGAAATGAAGCATAATATTCTCTCCCTTAGTTATAGCAAAACAACTATTCAACCCTTACAACTTTGCAAAGTATGACTCTTGTTTTCTATAATTAATATTGCTAATTTGAAATACTTGCCATAATAATCATACAATCATAACATTTATGCTCCCACTATCACGATGATTATTATAAACATAACACTTATGCTCCCATTAGCTTTGACATGTATTCAGAAACAACTTAACTTTCAGAAAAACAATATCTATTGAATTTCTTTAAGTTCATATTTCTAATACTCAATGCTTTGATAATCTTTTATCAAGGCTTCTTAAACTTATACACCTTTGCCTTAGATAGCTCATATGTGTGTCTTAAACAATTCAGACTGATTGCCAAATCTCACAATTCGAATCATGGAAAGGGATACCGTAACCATAATCGAATTCGAGAATACAATTTCACAATCACTATCTTCTTAAAATCTTTCTTAGTGAAATCATTTCCTCACAGTCATTTTCATGAAGGAGGGAAACTTATGACACTTAGATTTTAATGGTGTACGTGTTCCTATCCATGCGAATTTGTCCAAAACCAAAGTTTTCGACAAATCCAAACTCTTATGGTCCGAACTTTATGAATCTTGATTTCTTGCCTTATGGTAACACGGCTGCCCACCATGTCTTCCAAGTAGTTAAGCAGCTCACCCTTTCCTATCAATGTACTTTTCATTAATCAAGGTCCTTGCCTTTTATGCATTCAAATGAGAACTCATAGGGCTCACATGCATAATTAACTCAATTGGAACGGTACATAAACAAGATAGTGTCAACACGATAGGTTGTAATCCTCAACTCGTGTGTTAGTGATGATCGATAAGGTTTATTCTTGATTAGTTCTTGAATCCTTTCAAGACCATTAAGACTCCCACTGACTCCTTGACATACAAGATTCTCTTGTCAATAAGCATTTCTTGATAAACAAATATTCAAGAGTTAGTGTAGCTCTTATCAAGACAAAACACTTCATAAATTGGTCCTAGTTGGTCTTTGTCTTATCCAAGACATCACAACTTTCCAATTTCAAATGTTCAAGAATAAGAAAACCTTTTTCCAAATTCTACATTACATGAATGTTATAAACCTTCTTAAGGCTTGTCACTTAATGTCACAATCTTAACTTTAAGACTTGTTATGGAATGAATTATGATTGGTTTCTTGATTTAACCATTTCTTCAATTCTCGATTCCCCTTCTTAGACATACAATTGCACTAAGACTCACTTAGAGGATCAATTGAGATATGGTTCTTAATCATTAAGACCTATCATAAAGCATAAAAGGTACTCTCCCTTCTTCTTAGAACAGAGAAACTTTTATCTTTCTGCCTACTTGATTCCTTTTATTCGTTCTGCTATTGATTTAAACTATTTCAATCAACTAAGAATTATACTTAATCTCATAAGTGTAATCATATTTACTTAACCTTAGAAAATCATGACGAATATCTTTGTTACTCTTGTGGTGGACTTGATCAACACACAACTTTGTGTACTCGATCTCCTAGTCCTTCACTTGACACTTTGTCAACGACTTAGTCCAATTTCCAAATATGAAATTTCTCATTCATCGTGCAACCAAGTTGCATGATTCCAAGTTTCTGTCTAATTGAAACTTGGGCGATGAGAAACTCTCCCTATTTGGTAAATTCTCGACATTTCTACAATTATCATAATTGAGAATCACATCCATTCGTTGTAGAAATATGCAAGCATCAATTTTTCATAACGATTTCATTGCAAGGAAATAAATAAATAAATAAATGAGTCAAACCAAAATTTATTTTATTCATAAAAGCAGCGGAAAACATTTGTCCTTACAATGCAAAATCAACTGAAAAACTATGTAGTCAAATATTCCTAACAATTCTATCATAATTTTCTAAGCTCAAAATTTAATCTTCAAATCCATGCGATCGAGATCCATTTCTTCGTGATTAGATTCATCTTGCTCTTTCATCAAGCTTCCTCTCTTTTTAAGAAAGTTTTTGGGCAAGACAAGAAAGGAACTCGCCCTTTGACACCAAGGGATAAGAGCGGATTGCTGGCGATGACTGATCCTGCAAAACATTCAAATGCAATCTTATCACATCATGTATTAAGAATCAACGAATAGGAACTTAATAGAGTTAGATAGTGGATTTTACCTGAAGCACATTCATACTCTTTGACTCTCCCATCTTCTGGACTCTTCAGGCTCTTAGGGCAGACTCGTATCCAACGCCCTTTCACTTGGCAGCAAACACAGGTCGGTTCTCCTAGAACGTCCTCGAAAGCATAGTTGGTTGACTTTCCCAACAAATACGCTCCATTGCTTTGCCAAATCATTTCTGATTCAGCAGCAATGAGCATGTATGTTAGGTCAATAGGTTTTCGTCATGATCTATCATATAATACTTTCTTTTGAACTCATTATATGATTCGAGAAGTGACTGCAGAACCCAGTTCACAGCCAACTTATCAGGGAATGACGCACCCAACATTATCAACCTATTGATGTGTGATTTCATTCCTAGAACGTGGGCACACACGGGTTTACCATCTTCATGTTTCATTTCCAATAGGGCTTTAGTGACATTGAACCTTTCAATTCTTCGATCTTGTGGGTTAAGGAGAATAATTGGAGGAGGTGGACGAAGTGAAGTATGATTTCTTGTTCCTCGATCAAATCGTGGAATATCATCTTCGTGTGGAATACTTGTTCCACGGGATTTGGGAAGACCATAGTTGTCGAACTTTGACATCTACAAAACGGGAGAAAACGAATTCAAGTTAGTTGATTCATTGAGTCTTTAGTAAATCACCCAAATGAGATACTAAGGCTAGGACCCAACACAATATGCAACAACATAGAAAAGGGATGCCGTAATCTAGTTGCAGAATATTTGAAGGTAAGTGAATGATGATTCACTAATTTCCACCATTAAAAAAAACGAAAAAGAAATTTAAGTTTTAAATCTATGAAAACTCCTAGATCCTTTGAGATTCATTGAACTTTTCAATGGCATGTTTAAATCTCGATATGCCCCTCTAGTTTGTGACTGGGATGCCGAGGATCAAAAAGCGGGTGTGAATAACCATGCAAACTTACATGGTGCCCCCACATGTTACAGTCACCTATTCGATGTGTCGGTAAACCACACACGCTCCACCGAATTATGACAAACATTGAGTCACCCTTTGTTTCCTTTGCTTAGAACCATTTAGTGTGCCGGTAAACCACACACGCTCCACTAACTTCTTCGCAAGGGCACAAAGTGTAATTTCATGGAATTGCATCAATTCACTTTTGCCTAAAGTAACTAAGATTGGGAATTTGTAAAACATTTAGTTACTTTTGTACTTCATTATACTTATAATGGAAGGTTTCTGTCCTATCCTACCCGTTCGGCTAACAACCCTCCACTAGTCAAGAGTGCGGTGGGTAAGAGTGGATACCCATTCAATCGCCATTTTATAGGCAATTTCCTTAAACACCCCTTATAGACCAGCTTCGTGAATGAGGCCTACTAACGGTAAGACTGACTTTTACTCATACATATATATAATGTTAGACTTTTAATGTTATATATAGTATAGGGTGTATTTTACACTTTTAAAATACTAGGTGGTCAAATTTAACAATCATACTTTTAATTCAATTAAATTGTAAACCAAAACTTTATGGATTTATTAAACTTCTTTTAATTATACACCTTAATTAATTAATAAAACCATAAGAGTGTGATTTGAACTTTTCAAAACAATACTAGGGTTTTAGAATTTAACAGTCCTAAATTAAACTTTTAATCAACTTTTAAATTCCAAAACTTGAGGGCAAGTTTTGAAACATTTCAAAACATTAGGGTTTAGAATTTAAATATTTCAAAATCAAACTTTTCAATCAAAATTTAAATTCCAAAACTTGAGGGCAAGTTTTGAAACCTTTTTCAAAACATTAGGGTTTCAACTATTTAAATTTCAAAACAAAACTTTTGAGTTCTAATTTAAACTATAAAACCTAAAGGGATTAATTTGAAACTTTTCCAAACTTTGTCAAGAATATTCTAGATCACATAATTCAAATAAGGCAATTAACTATAATTGGTGGTTATCTAATTAGATCTAGTTCAAATTCTTGCAAGATAATGATCAAATAATTTCCATAACTTAACATTTATCAAATAAGGTAACAATTATCTAATTAGATGACCAAAATCTTTTATTTTGACAAGGATAATCATAAGGAATCAATAAAATTCGAATTTTATTAATTTTAAACAATTATGGTAATTATCCTAAATCAAAATAGGCAAAAATCCCGAAACAGCCTCCTTTTGACGCTCGAACTCGCCGAGTTCCTCTATGGACTCGCCGAGTTGGAGCTACTCGCCGAGTTCATCAGATAGGGGGCCAAAAAAATCGATTTTTGAAGCTTGAACAAATAACCAAGGCATCAATACAATAGAAACCAATCAAGGCTCTGATACCACTGATGGGTTTTATTCATAAGAACATCCTATGTGCTCATACAAACCCTAATGCTTGGATCTAGGTTTGTCTATTGTACATGCAAGTCATCCAAGACTATAAACCCTAGATCTAATATATAATAATCAATATAACATATGAATTAGGGTTTAGATCATACCTTGATTGTTATATAGTAATAACAATCTCAATTCCTTCTTGTATTGACTTTAGAAAGCTTAGAGTCACAAATGTCACTCCTCTAATGGCTCACAAACACCAAGAGCAAAAGGATGAAGAGGAGAAGAGAAGGAGGCTGCCCAAAACGTGTGGAAACCCTAACCAATTAGTTCACCACGTTTTTGGGGCTTAAGGGTTCCTTAAATAGTGAGGCTATTAGGGTTATCTAACAAGGAAACCCTAATTTGGATGCTTAGGCCCTAAGCAACCCATGAACTCCTTTCTTAAAGGCCTTTGGACGATTTCTAATGGGTTTCCCCATAGAATTCGTCCACCCCTTTAATATGGAGTCCATTAGCTCAATATTCAACTATCACACAATTGACAGTTCTAGTCCCTTAAGTTTAATTAATGTCTTTTAGCCACAAACTTAATTCTTATTAATTCTTGACTAATATTAATTAAACAATATGATTTCTCCTTTAATATATTATTCTCATAATATATTAATAAATCATAATTAATTCTTTCTCTCCATAATTCATCCTATCAAGGTGCTTTGGTGAAGGCAACCCAAAAGGACCATGCACCATCGGGTCAAGTACATACTAAAATAGTTATGGACTTAGACACTAATCCAACAAAAACATCTTCCGAGGGATATCTATTTTGTTGGTATGGTGAATAATGCATAACTTTTTTTAAAAGATTAACACAATAAAGGTGTGAGAAGCTTTATTATTGCAAGCATAATATTTGTTTAAAAAATAATTTAAGATTAAATAAAATTGAATTTGATTATCGGGATTAGATATAGGAGTGAGGGATGCAAATTTTTTTACATATATGGCTCACTTTGGGATAGGTTTAGAAGAATGATTTGATGAAGACTAATACGAACAAAGGGAGGTTGCATGTCCAAATGGCCATCAATGTAGTGTTGTGGGTTATGATTATGAAGACATGGTCTCATATATTTTCTCCCCTGATGTTGAACTAAATGAGGAAACAACTTGTATGAAGAAGACAAGCAAGGACTCTTTTTTAGTAAACTTTGTTTTTTAAGAAAAAACCAATCAAGAATCCAACCCAAGAGAAGAACAAGAACAAGAAGAACAACAAATTATTGTACAAGACGAAGTTTTTTATGAAGTATCGGAGAATGAACCAATAGGACAAGATCATTCTATTTCCAATGAGTTTGTATATTGGAAAAAACATAAGTTGGAACTAGGGGTGAGATTTCAAAATCCTAAGCAGATGAAACACATGATTTGTAATTATGTTATTGTAAGTAGTTATCAGTTATGTGGCAAGACGAATGGTACAATAAGACTTTTTAGGTTTGTGTACTTTTAGGTTGTGCGGCTCATTGACTAGTCAGGAACACTCTTTCCAATAAAGTCGTCGATTAGTGAGCATAATTGTGCTAGGAATTTCAAGGTGGTTTTAACAATGAAGTATGCATAGATTGTGAGTCATTACACATAACAAGTATTCCAGAAGCAGAAAATGATTGTAAGGCAGCTTAGACTAGAGGTCCAATAGAAATTTAGAATTGAATTTACTATTGGACATTATAGAAGGGAAAAAACATGTGTTACATTTGATTGGGGTTAATCTAGTTGAACGTTATGCAATGTTATGGTCATATGGTAAGGAATTAGAAGTTAACCCTTGGTTCTACTGTGAAGATGGATGTGAATACTATGTTAAATAAGGAGAATCATTTTATCAAGTTTTATATGTATTTTCAATGAGTGATGCAAGGTTGGATAAAAAGGGATTATGAATATAGATGGTTGCTTTGTAAAGGGTGCTATTTTAGGGAATTACTTTCTGCTATAGGTAGGATGCTAACAACAATATTTTTCCAATAACTTGGGGAGTAGTTTGTGTTGAGATTAAAGAAAACCAGAAGTGGATTTCGGGTAACCTTATTAATGACTTGAAACTAGGTATGGAAACTAGATTGGCTTTAATTTCAGACCAACACAAGGTTAGTAATTTATTAATACGTTGTTTACTTCATTTTAGTGCTAATATATATATATATATATATATATATATATATATATATATATTTCCTAATACATATGTTAAATATGTATAGGGTCTAACTTCAAGTTGTTAAGAATTGTTATTGCCACATGTTGAACATAGGTAATGTGCAAAGCATATTTTAGCCAATTTCAAAAAGAAGTTTTCTGGTGTGCACTATGGAACCCTTTTGGGAAAGCATCTAAGGCAACCATAAAAACTTCATTTAATATAACAATTATGGAAAATTAAACTTCTGAAATAGGTGCCCACAAACAATTGATGGATAGGTTTCTAAAACCAAGTTCCTTTTTAGATTGGAAAATGTTATGATGTTGTAGAAAATGGTATTGTGAAAGTTTCAGTAGTGTTTGATATGTTAACAACCTCCGGGGAGAATCTAGTATGACAGTAGCTCTGACGAAGATCTGGTATCACAATTAAAGAAACCTGACAACATCAGTAGTTGTTCAAGAAGAGGTTGTGAAATCCCAAAAATAGTGATAAAAAATCTTCATTTTAAAAATCATTAATTCCATACATCAGACGTCTCAAAATCAACCACAATATAGTATATCAAATCATCAGAGTAGAAATAGCCATAAATGCGGAATCATGAGGGGGATGTTGTGCGATCATGTCGGGCCCTTCCCTTTCGAACTGGAAGTACCTGAAAATGTTATACCATAAAATCATAAGTACAAAGTTTAGTGAGTTCCCCAAAATACCACATATCACACGTAAAATTGTCATAGGCTACCACTACGGTCTTTTTCCTGGAATGTCATGGGCTACCCCCAGGTTCTTACGACCAAGTGTCATGGGTTACCCCATGGTCTTTCATGCAACTGCCATGGGCTACCCTCATTGTCTTCCATACAAATGTCACAGGCTACCCCCGGGGTCTTCCATGTAAGTATCATGTAACATTCTGTTTCGAGAAGTTTCTTATTTCATGAATGTGGGCAATAAATGGATTAAGTAAAGGCCTTGGGCTTTAATGGAATAGGGTTTAGACCCTATTGGATGTTGATCATATTGGTTATGTGATCTAAGCCATTGGTTTGTGTTTTTGAGCCAAGGGGTAAAATGGAAAAAATTACATGTTAGGCTTCTTACATGGATTATGGTTTTTATTTTGACATGTGTTAAGCCAAAGTTAATTAGATAGAAGTGTGGGGCCTGTCAATACATTTCCTTTGGATATAAAGACCGCTGAAAATAGAGTTGAAATGAAGAAGTTATGTTTGTTTGAAGTTGAGGTGGATTTGGGTGAAAATAGTCACCACGAAGTGGGGATCAGAGCCCATTGCGTGGCAGTCGCCAAGTGTGACACCCCCATTTTCACGGCCAGAAAAGACCGATTTTTGTTTATGCTTTATAAAAATCAGAGTACCTCTTTTAATAAAAATGTTGCGGAATTTGTTCCCAATAAAACATGATAAATACGTTATCAAGGCATTTCCGAAGAAAATTATTTTTATTCATTTTACGGACACGATTAAACTTTTAATCGGGTGCGACCAAAATACCACATACCATAAGGGTGTGATATGAACTTTTCAAAACATCACTAGGGTTTTAGAATTTAACATTCCTAAATTAAACTTTTAATCAACTTTTAAATTCCAAAAATTGAGGGCAAGTTTTGAAACATTTCAAAACATTTAGGTTTAGAACTTAAATATACATCAAAATTAAAATTTTAAGCAAAATTTAAATTCCAAAACTTGAGGGCAAGTTTTGAAACCTTTTTAAAACATTGGGGATCAAATAACAAATAATCTAAATTAACATCTAATCACATAATTATCCATATTTGATTTATTTAATAATTTCTTGTAAAACAATTTACCAATTTAATCAAAATAATTAATCAATTATCACATAAGGAAATAAATATTTTATTAATTGATAAATATCTTTAATTAGATCAAGAATATACTCATATATATATATATATATATATATATATATATATATATATATATATCATAAAATCATATTTATATTGATCTAATATGATAAAAGGCAATTATCTCAAAGATAAACAACAAGAAATCCCGATATTTGCTCTTTCTGACGCTTGGACTCGCCGAGTCGAGCCTACTCGCCGAGTCCGCTATGGGACTCACCGAGTTCATCAGGCAGTTTCACAAAAATCGAATTTTTCAACTTGAACAAACATACAAGGCATCAATACAATAGAAACCAATCATGGCTCTGATACCACTGATGGGTTTTGGTCATAAGAACATCATATGTGCTCATACAAACCCTAATGCTTGGATCTAGGTTTCTCTATTGTACATGCAATTCATCCAAGACTATAAACCCTAGATCTAGCATATGATAATCAATATAACATATAAATTAGGGTTTAGATCATACCTTGATTGTTATGTAGCAATAACAATCTCAAATCCTTCTTGTATTGACTTTAGAAAGCTTAGAGTCACAAATGTCACTCCTCTAATGGTTCACAAACACCAAGAGCAAGAGGATGAAGAGGAGAAGAGAAGGAGGCTTCCCAAAACGTGTGGAAACCCTAGAAGAAGTCTTGTCCACGTTTTTGGGACATAAGGGTTCTATATATAGTGAGGCTATTAGGGTTATCTAATAAGGAAACCCTAATTTGGATGCTTAAGCCCTAAGCAACCCATTGACTCCTTTCCTTAAAGGCCTTGGACGATTTCTAATGGGTTTCCCCATAGAATTCGTCCAACCTTATAATATAAGGCAATCCATGGCCCAATTGCAATTATCTTATAATTACAATTCCAGTCCCTTAAGTTTAATTAATCTCTTTTAGTCACAAACTTAATTCTTATTAATTCTTGACTAATATTAATTAAACAATATGATTTCTCGTTTAATATATTATTCTCATAATATATTAATAAATCATATTTAATCCTTTCTCTCCATAATTCATCCTATCAAGTTGCTTTGGTGAAGGCAACCCAAAAGGACCATGCACCATCGGGTCAAGTACATACCAAAATAGTTATGGACTTAGACACTAATCCAACAACACCCTTGATAATCATGTAAAAATGGTCAAAAGTGCATTCCAAGTCTCTATCTTGCATCCCCTGAATGTTCTTGATAAAGTGTTAGCATAGAACATGAGTTTTAAGGCCATTTTGCACTAAATAAAGGGGTGTACGGCCACATGGGGTGTGTACAGCCATACACTCCTTATTGATCATGTTTTGGATGGTTTCTAAGGAGTATAACTAGTAAATAACAAGCACAAGGAGTGGTACTTACGATATAGAAGCCTTTAGGGGTGTTTGTGGTCCAAAAACTTAGTAGGTGTGCTTGGTGTTCTTGGAGAACACTTAAAGATCTAAACAAAATGAGTAATTTCATGGATGAAATGATAGATCCTTACTAGATAGTGTAAAGAATCATCAAATTGAAGGAAGAAACACTTACAACTTGAAGATCTAGAAGCAAAATCAGATGATGCTTGAGAGAGAAGTTGATTTTCGACTTAAGGGGTGTGAAAAGAGGTGAATGGAGGCTAACACTCTCATTTATACCTGAGAGTGTACGGCCAGAAGGGGGTGTACGGCCGTACACTCCTTAAGTCGGAGTTTTTGGCCAATTTTTGAAATGTTGAACTTGCGAAACTCAATTCTAAACCCTAACTTTGAAGGTACAATGCTTAAAACACTCTAATTGACTCTAAAAAAATGCTAGAAGATGACAAAAATGAGTCTGAATTTGATTGATTTGAATAAGTGTACAGGATAGAAATTTCAGGTTGTCACACTAAAGCTCTCAAAGGTTGAAGATCTTCAAACTATAAAGAAAGGTATCATTCTATCTTGTTTATTATGTCAATTTCGAAATAAGCATGCTAGATTAGGGTTTATAAGCTTTGGATGATTATTGTATGTACAATTAGAAAAACTAGATCCAAAGCTTTAGAGTTTGCATGTGGACCATAAGATTGTTGTTATGCTCAAAACTAATCACAATGTGTGTCCCTAGGTTTCCATGACATGATGAATGGGGGAAATTGCGTCTGCTTTGTCGTTTTTGCGCCATAACATGGCAAAGGATGGCCATGACGTGAAAAGTCAACTTTAACCGTTGACTTTTTGGCTTGAGTTGACTTTTGGTCAACCTCCTAGTTTTGGAGAGAGAACTAAGGGTTATACTTGTGTGGCTGTATAGGTGGTGTATAGCATTTGTATTCTCGAAAATTAGCTTATATTATTGGAGATCTCTAAAAGCACAAAGAAAGCAACATTCGAGCATCAAGTAATTTAAACCAATGCCTCACTTAATCAAGCCATTATTCCAATAATCTGAAATCCTAACTAGCATGCAATTCCAAAAGCTCAATCGACATGCGTATAAATGCATATCTCTTAGCATTCTATCATGCAAATCCTGAGTAGATCCTTAGCCTTAATATAACATGCAATTCTCATATACTCATACCATAACAATAAGCATAACAAATGTATGGGTATTTTGGGAAATACTTACTTGAGCTCGGGCTGATTGCATGCATCCCACCTATTTTTATTAAAAACCTTTTTGGAAAACTCATTTTATTTAAAAAGATTTAGTAACTCCTCAGTTTGAGTTCAGACACACCCGAGAGTGTGCCCAAATCCCTTAAACCAAGGCTCTGATACCAACTTGTAATGTCCTAAAAATACCAAGTAAAATTTTCATTTTAAATAAGTCAAAACCATTCATTTGTTATCCCAAAAGACAATCAAAGTAAACGTATTCTCAAAACATTAGAGTAAAGTCATAAACAATCAATGCAGAATAAATCTTCAGGGGATGCAGTACGATCAACCCGGGCCCTTCCTTTTGAAACTAGAAGTACTTGTAAACATTTTAAACATAAACTGTAAGCACAAAGTTTAGTGAGTTCCACAAAATACCCTATACTAATCATACATAACAACTCGAAGCTAAATCAGTTCTATTTCACTCTCGAGTCTATTTCAACTCCTTCGTTGTTTTTTCAACCAGAACAAGTCTATTTCACTCCCGAGTCTATTTCAACTCCTTCGGTGTCTATAACAGGTATAGGTCTATTTCACCCCCGAGACTATTTCAACTCCTTCGGTATCTTCAAACCGGTGCAGGTCTATTTAACCCTTGAGTCTATTTCAACTTCTTCAGTATCTTTCAACTAGTACATGTCTATTTCACCCCTACACCTAAGCATACAGTCATATCAGCAAGATTCACAAAGACAACAAGCACATACATGCATATCAGCAAGTGTCATAAAAGACAACAATTATCCTAAAAACATAATCCAGTGGCCCGATATTGGTTCCTTCGACCCACAAGTACAGTGAAGAGACTCACTTGAACTATTCAACAGAAGCCCAACAGCCACCTCAGTAACAAAACAACCAACTCAAGCTCCCTAAGGTCAAACCAAAACCAATCCCTAGTCAAATACTCAATTCTACCCAAGTTTGACAAAAAGTCAAACTCGTCAGAAAGTCAACGATCAAAGCTAAGGTCAAAATTTCCAGCAACAACCCTCTATGTCGTGGCCTTTCTTGGCCACGTTGTGGGCACAAAATGCCAAAACAGTCGCTGATTCCCCAGTCTCCATGTCGTGGCAACCTAAGGCCATGTTGTGGGGACTGGTTTGAGTAACTCAAATGAGCTTAATCCATTTTCTTTTGATTTCAAGAGCTCCAAAGATCAAATCTAATCCTTTCCAAGGTCTTAATGGCTAAAGTTTCTAACTTTATCTGTTAGGAAGGTCCAAATTACCAAGATTGAGACTTTAAGTCTCAAAGGGACCCAAAAATTCATCTTTCTCAACTCAATCCATTAATTCCATGTCTCCCACATTCATATCTGAATCAACAAGATGTCTAGATGGATAAAGTTTCCAACTTTATCGATAGTAATGTCACAATCTTTCAAGATCTAAACTTTAATATACCAAAATGGCCTAAACGACCAAGATAACTCGCATGGATAAAAAAGAAGGCAAAAGATCATAACTTTCCTAGTCCATGAGGTCCAAGAAACATTTCAAACCGATCAAAATATGTTGGAGTCCAGTCAACTCCAAGATCACACATAGAATGGACCAAAAGTGCCAAAAACCCCAAATGAAAAGATCTAACGAACTAGATAGCAAGATTAGAACTTTATACTTACAATAGCGTAGAAATACAGTGCCTTTGATGGATCTAAATTTGAAACAAATTTCCTTGCAATCAAAAGGACCTTCGAAATTCATCAAAATATCATAAAAAAACATCCAAAAGAGGAGCGAGGAGAGGGGAAAAGCTCAAATCTTGAATGTGGAGGCTATGGTTTCTCCTAAGGGGTTCTAGAGGTGATGGAGGATAATAAAATTACCTAAAATTTGGAACCTTATGATTAAATACGTTGAAAACCCTAAAAATCATAGGCTTGAGCCTAACTGATCGTCGTGCCTTGGTGTAACGCCCGTAGATCCGGGCTAGTCAATTTAGAGACAATGAGCGTCAAAAAATGAGTTTTTGATGAAATAATATTTAGAAGGATTAATATTAACCAAGTTTTAGTATATGTTACAAGGGTTCTGTACATATAAAGAACGTCAAAATCCGAGTTATAACGAAGAAGTTATGGCCCGTCGAAGTTTTACGACAAAACCAACACGGCACCGGGAGACGTAAATAGTGAATTTACGATAGAGGACTTTTTAACCTTAGTGATCTAAAAAAAATTTGTAGTATATGTTAAACCGAGAACATACAATAAAAAGAACACCCATATCTGACTTCGTATGAAGAAGTTATGAATTTTCTAAGATTTGGCTTAGCAGTGCACAACCCGAAACTCGAATTTTAGATCGAGTGATTTTTGGCCTACGCGACCTAAATGAGAGTTGAATATCTCATTGATAGGAACTCAACAGTAAAAAGACAGACGAAAACGGAGTCCGTATGTAGAAGTTATGAATTTTACGCGGACATTTAACAATATAATCTCCCCGTACTGTTAAATTTAAGATCGGTAGAGAATTAGCCAATGGAGTCAAAATGAAAGTTGTAGATCTTATTTTTACCTACGCATGGTTATAAAGAACGTCAAAAACGGAGCTCGTATGCGAAATTTATGGATTTTAGAAGTCGGAAGTGTGCTGTGCGAAAATGAGTGACGTGGCACAATCTTGGCCATTGCTTTCTCCCCAAAGTCTTGCCACCAGATGGTGACATGTGGCACCAAGTTCAGCCATATTTCACCCTATAAATGGAACCTCTCCCACCCTCATTTTCTTCACACTTTTCCCATTCTTTCTTCTCTTTACTCTTTTTCTATAACCTCTCTCTAGCCCCGAAAGCCCCCGAAAAGCCTAGGGAACCTCCCTAGCACGAGGCGGAAGCCCTGGAGTGCTCGACGGATCCGAGAAGAAGAGCTTTTCGGCTAGGGAATGTTGCTCTAAGAAAAGCCTAGTTTCCTATAAAACCCGTTGTAAGTGAGCTACGCCTACACTATTTTTAATATAACTTTTATTTAATTATAATAACGTTATTAGGAACTTATAATAAGTACTTGAGATATTATTATGAGTTATATAAGTATTTTTAACGCTTATATAATAGTAATAATAGCTAGACTATTAATTAGTCTCAGAAAATAATAGACTAAACTCTAGTGGTAATAATACTAGGTTTCGTCGAAGGAAATTATTTTTAAGAAACGAAGCACTGTCTGAGTTCGGAATCACCATCTTTTCAGGTGAGTGCATAGTCCCTTTCATCTTCCACATAGATATGAAGTATTTTATATAAATTACATACTTTGTGTGCATATTATCTTTATACTTGCTATCTATGTTAGATGAACGATTGTTATACATGTTTTAAATGATTTAAACGGTATATGTATTTTATATCTACAAAACGTATTGGGTAAAACATGGGTAGATGTAATAGTTTATGTGTGACAAAATAAAATAATGAAAGGCCTTGTTATCAATGTTATTGATGATCCAGTCATCTAGCGGAGTATAGATGACGACCACAGACTATTCTAAACAGTCCAGTGGAACGCTAGCCGGCTCGCAAC
Source organism: Lactuca sativa (assembly GCF_002870075.4). Lineage (NCBI taxonomy): Eukaryota > Viridiplantae > Streptophyta > Magnoliopsida > Asterales > Asteraceae > Lactuca > Lactuca sativa. Next base: position 127,440,956 of record NC_056626.2, read on the forward strand.
CTTAGGTGTTTATTTGAACTGTGTGCTCACCAGTAGTACTCCATCCCCCACATGGTTGCCTTATTTGACATGAATTGTTGAGGAACCCCCGAAGCATGTGTTGTCACCCCGATGAAAGTCCTTAGACTAGGTCCCTTGTGTTAGATGTTTTAGGGACGTAAAGTGAGGATAACGGGAAGGGGTAATCGGGTTTGATTGGTTTGACAAAGTTAATAAACTTACTTATTGTGGGTTGAAAACCCTATGTACTCACCAGGTTTCCCAACCTGACCCACTCAGTTTATTTATATCACAAGTGTTGATATGAAGTCACATTACACTGAGAGATTAAGGAGATATAAATCACTACTGATAATGAATGTAAGTTCTGTTTATGCTTATGTTTCTGTATTGACAATGACATCCCAAATGTTTTAAAATAAATAAAAATAATTTTCTTCGGAAATGCCTTGATAACGTATTTATCATGTTTTATTGGGAACAAATTCCGCAACATTTTTATTAAAAGAGGTACTCTGATTTTTATAAAGCATAAATAAAAATCGGTCTTTTCTGGCCGTGAAAATGGGGGTGTCACACTTGGCGACTGACACGCAATGGGCTCTGATCCCCACTTCGTGGTGACTATTTTCACCCAAATCCACCTCAACTTCAAACAAACATAACTTCTTCATTTCAACTCTATTTTCAGCGGTCTTTATATCCAAAGGAAATGTATTGACAGGCCCCACACTTCTATCTAATTAACTTTGGCTTAACACATGTCAAAATAAAAACCATAATCCATGTAAGAAGCCTAACATGTAATTTTTTCCATTTTACCCCTTGGCTCAAAAACACAAACCAATGGCTTAGATCACATAACCAATATGATCAACATCCAATAGGGTCTAAACCCTATTCCATTAAAGCCCAAGGCCTTTACTTAATCCATTTATTGCCCACATTCATGAAATAAGAAACTTCTCGAAACAGAATGTTACATGATACTTACATGGAAGACCCCGGGGGTAGCCTGTGACATTTGTATGGAAGACAATGAGGGTAGCCCATGGCAGTTGCATGAAAGACCATGGGGTAACCCATGACACTTGGTCGTAAGAACCTAGGGGTAGCCCATGACATTCCAGGAAAAAGACCGTAGTGGTAGCCTATGACAATTTTACGTGTGATATGTGGTATTTTGGGGAACTCACTAAACTTTGTACTTATGATTTTATGGTTTAACATTTTCAGGTACTTCCAGTTCGAAAGGGAAGGGCCTAACATGATCGCACAACATCCCCCTCATGATTCCGCATTTATGGCTATTTCTACTCTGATGATTTGATATACTATATTGTGGTTGATTTTGAGACGTCTGATGTATGGAATTAATGATTTTTAAAATGAAGATTTTTTAAAATGAAGCTTCGAGTTGTTATGTATGATTAGTATAGGGTATTTTGTGGAACTCACTAAACTTTGTGCTTACAGTTTATGTTTAAAATGTTTACAAGTACTTCTAGTTTCAAAAGGAAGGTCCCGGGTTGATCGTACTGCATCCCCTGAAGATTTATTCTGCATTGATTGTTTATGACTTTACTCTAATGTTTTGAGAATACGTTTACTTTGATTGTCTTTTGGGATAACAAATGAATGGTTTTGACTTATTTAAAATGAAAATTTTACTTGGTATTTTTAGGACATTACAAGTTGGTATCAGAGCCTTGGTTTAAGGGATTTGGGCACACTCTCGGGTGTGTCTGAACTCAAACTGAGGAGTTACTAAATCTTTTTAAATAAAATGAGTTTTCCAAAAAGGTTTTTAATAAAAATAGGTGGGATGCATGCAATCAGCCCGAGCTCAAGTAAGTATTTCCCAAAATACCCATACATTTGTTATGCTTATTGTTATGGTATGAGTATATGAGAATTGCATGTTATATTAAGGCTAAGGATCTACTCAGGATTTGCATGATAGAATGCTAAGAGATATGCATTTATACGCATGTCGATTGAGCTTTTGGAATTGCATGCTAGTTAGGATTTCAGATTATTGGAATAATGGCTTGATTAAGTGAGGCATTGGTTTAAATTACTTGATGCTCGAATGTTGCTTTCTTTGTGCTTTTAGAGATCTCCAATAATATAAGCTAATTTTCGAGAATACAAATGCTATACACCACCTATACAGCCACACAAGTATAACCCTTAGTTCTCTCTCCAAAACTCGGAGGTTGACCAAAAGTCAACTCAAGCCAAAAAGTCAACGGTTAAAGTTGACTTTTCACGTCATGGCCATCCTTTGCCATGTTATGGCGCAAAAACGACAAAGCAGACGCAATTTCCCCCATTCATCATGTCATGGAAACCTAGGGACACACATTGTGATTAGTTTTGAGCATAACAACAATCTTATGGTCCACATGCAAACTCTAAAGCTTTGGATCTAGTTTTTCTAATTGTACATACAATAATCATCCAAAGCTTATAAACCCTAATCTAGCATGCTTATTTCGAAATTGACATAATAAACAAGATAGAATGATACCTTTCTTTATAGTTTGAAGATCTTCAACCTTTGAGAGCTTTAGTGTGACAACCTGAAATTTCTATCCTGTACACTTATTCAAATCAATCAAATTCAGACTCATTTTTGTCATCTTCTAGCATTTTTTTAGAGTCAATTAGAGTGTTTTAAGCATTGTACCTTCAAAGTTAGGGTTTAGAATTGAGTTTTGCAAGTTCAACATTTCAAAAATTGGCCAAAAACTCCGACTTAAGGAGTGTACGGCCGTACACCCCCTTCTGGCCGTACACTCTCAGGTATAAATGAGAGTGTTAGCCTCCATTCACCTCTTTTCACACCCCTTAAGTCGAAAATCAACTTCTCTCTCAAGCATCATCTGATTTTGCTTCTAGATCTTCAAGTTGTAAGTGTTTCTTCCTTCAATTTGATGATTCTTTACACTATCTAGTAAGGATCTATCATTTCATCCATGAAATTACTCATTTTGTTTAGATCTTTAAGTGTTCTCCAAGAACACCAAGCACACCTACTAAGTTTTTGGACCACAAACACCCCTAAAGGCTTCTATATCGTAAGTACCACTCCTTGTGCTTGTTATTTACTAGTTATACTCCTTAGAAACCATCCAAAACATGATCAATAAGGAGTGTATGGCTGTACACACCCCATGTGGCCGTACACCCCTTTATTTAGTGCAAAATGGCCTTAAAACTCATGTTCTATGCTAACACTTTATCAAGAACATTCAGGGGATGCAAGATAGAGACTTGGAATGCACTTTTGACCATTTTTACATGATTATCAAGGGTGTTGTTGGATTAGTGTCTAAGTCCATAACTATTTTGGTATGTACTTGACCCGATGGTGCATGGTCCTTTTGGGTTGCCTTCACCAAAGCAACTTGATAGGATGAATTATGGAGAGAAAGGATTAAATATGATTTATTAATATATTATGAGAATAATATATTAAACGAGAAATCATATTGTTTAATTAATATTAGTCAAGAATTAATAAGAATTAAGTTTGTGACTAAAAGAGATTAATTAAACTTAAGGGACTGGAATTGTAATTATAAGATAATTGCAATTGGGCCATGGATTGCCTTATATTATAAGGTTGGACGAATTCTATGGGGAAACCCATTAGAAATCGTCCAAGGCCTTTAAGGAAAGGAGTCAATGGGTTGCTTAGGGCTTAAGCATCCAAATTAGGGTTTCCTTATTAGATAACCCTAATAGCCTCACTATATATAGAACCCTTATGTCCCAAAAACGTGGACAAGACTTCTTCTAGGGTTTCCACACGTTTTGGGAAGCCTCCTTCTCTTCTCCTCTTCATCCTCTTGCTCTTGGTGTTTGTGAACCATTAGAGGAGTGACATTTGTGACTCTAAGCTTTCTAAAGTCAATACAAGAAGGATTTGAGATTGTTATTGCTACATAACAATCAAGGTATGATCTAAACCCTAATTTATATGTTATATTGATTATCATATGCTAGATCTAGGGTTTATAGTCTTGGATGAATTGCATGTACAATAGAGAAACCTAGATCCAAGCATTAGGGTTTGTATGAGCACATATGATGTTCTTATGACCAAAACCCATCAGTGGTATCAGAGCCATGATTGGTTTCTATTGTATTGATGCCTTGTATGTTTGTTCAAGTTGAAAAATTCGATTTTTGTGAAACTGCCTGATGAACTCGGTGAGTCCCATAGCGGACTCGGCGAGTAGGCTCGACTCGGCGAGTCCAAGCGTCAGAAAGAGCAAATATCGGGATTTCTTGTTGTTTATCTTTGAGATAATTGCCTTTTATCATATTAGATCAATATAAATATGATTTTATGATATATATATATATATATATATATATATATATATATATATATATATATATATATATATATATATATATGAGTATATTCTTGATCTAATTAAAGATATTTATCAATTAATAAAATATTTATTTCCTTATGTGATAATTGATTAATTATTTTGATTAAATTGGTAAATTGTTTTACAAGAAATTATTAAATAAATCAAATATGGATAATTATGTGATTAGATGTTAATTTAGATTATTTGTTATTTGATCCCCAATGTTTTAAAAAGGTTTCAAAACTTGCCCTCAAGTTTTGGAATTTAAATTTTGATTAAAATTTTAATTTTGATGTATATTTAAGTTCTAAACCTAAATGTTTTGAAATGTTTCAAAACTTGCCCTCAATTTTTGGAATTTAAAAGTTGATTAAAAGTTTAATTTAGGAATGTTAAATTCTAAAACCCTAGTGATGTTTTGAAAAGTTCATATCACACCCTTATGGTATGTGGTATTTTGGTCGCACCCGATTAAAAGTTTAATCGTGTCCGTAAAATGAATAAAAATAATTTTCTTCGGAAATGCCTTGATAACGTATTTATCATGTTTTATTGGGAACAAATTCCGCAACATTTTTATTAAAAGAGGTACTCTGATTTTTATAAAGCATAAACAAAAATCGGTCTTTTCTGGCCGTGAAAATGGGGGTGTCACACTTGGCGACTGACACGCAATGGGCTCTGATCCCCACTTCGTGGTGACTATTTTCACCCAAATCCACCTCAACTTCAAACAAACATAACTTCTTCATTTCAACTCTATTTTCAGCGGTCTTTATATCCAAAGGAAATGTATTGACAGGCCCCACACTTCTATCTAATTAACTTTGGCTTAACACATGTCAAAATAAAAACCATAATCCATGTAAGAAGCCTAACATGTAATTTTTTCCATTTTACCCCTTGGCTCAAAAACACAAACCAATGGCTTAGATCACATAACCAATATGATCAACATCCAATAGGGTCTAAACCCTATTCCATTAAAGCCCAAGGCCTTTACTTAATCCATTTATTGCCCACATTCATGAAATAAGAAACTTCTCGAAACAGAATGTTACATGATACTTACATGGAAGACCCCGGGGGTAGCCTGTGACATTTGTATGGAAGACAATGAGGGTAGCCCATGGCAGTTGCATGAAAGACCATGGGGTAACCCATGACACTTGGTCGTAAGAACCTGGGGGTAGCCCATGACATTCCAGGAAAAAGACCGTAGTGGTAGCCTATGACAATTTTACGTGTGATATGTGGTATTTTGGGGAACTCACTAAACTTTGTACTTATGATTTTATGGTATAACATTTTCAGGTACTTCCAGTTCGAAAGGGAAGGGCCCGACATGATCGCACAACATCCCCCTCATGATTCCGCATTTATGGCTATTTCTACTCTGATGATTTGATATACTATATTGTGGTTGATTTTGAGACGTCTGATGTATGGAATTAATGATTTTTAAAATGAAGATTTTTTATCACTATTTTTGGGATTTCACAACCTCTTCTTGAACAACTACTGATGTTGTCAGGTTTCTTTAATTGTGATACCAGATCTTCGTCAGAGCTACTGTCATACTAGATTCTCCCCGGAGGTTGTTAACATATCAAACACTACTGAAACTTTCACAATACCATTTTCTACAACATCATAACATTTTCCAATCTAAAAAGGAACTTGGTTTTAGAAACCTATCCATCAATTGTTTGTGGGCACCTATTTCAGAAGTTTAATTTTCCATAATTGTTATATTAAATGAAGTTTTTATGGTTGCCTTAGATGCTTTCCCAAAAGGGTTCCATAGTGCACACCAGAAAACTTCTTTTTGAAATTGGCTAAAATATGCTTTGCACATTACCTATGTTCAACATGTGGCAATAACAATTCTTAACAACTTGAAGTTAGAACCTATACATATTTAACATATGTATTAGGAAATATATATATATATATATATATATATATATATATATATATATATATATATATATATATATATATATATTAGCACTAAAATGAAGTAAACAACGTATTAATAAATTACTAACCTTGTGTTGGTCTGAAATTAAAGCCAATCTAGTTTCCATACCTAGTTTCAAGTCATTAATAAGGTTACCCGAAATCCACTTCTGGTTTTCTTTAATCTCAACACAAACTACTCCCCAAGTTATTGGAAAAATATTGTTGTTAGCATCCTACCTATAGCAGAAAGTAATTCCCTAAAATAGCACCCTTTACAAAGCAACCATCTATATTCATAATCCCTTTTTATCCAACCTTGCATCACTCATTGAAAATACATATAAAACTTGATAAAATGATTCTCCTTATTTAACATAGTATTCACATCCATCTTCACAGTAGAACCAAGGGTTAACTTCTAATTCCTTACCATATGACCATAACATTGCATAACGTTCAACTAGATTAACCCCAATCAAATGTAACACATGTTTTTTCCCTTCTATAATGTCCAATAGTAAATTCAATTCTAAATTTCTATTGGACCTCTAGTCTAAGCTGCCTTACAATCATTTTCTGCTTCTGGAATACTTGTTATGTGTAATGACTCACAATCTATGCATACTTCATTGTTAAAACCACCTTGAAATTCCTAGCACAATTATGCTCACTAATCGACGACTTTATTGGAAAGAGTGTTCCTGACTAGTCAATGAGCCGCACAACCTAAAAGTACACAAACCTAAAAAGTCTTATTGTACCATTCGTCTTGCCACATAACTGATAACTACTTACAATAACATAATTACAAATCATGTGTTTCATCTGCTTAGGATTTTGAAATCTCACCCCTAGTTCCAACTTATGTTTTTTCCAATATACAAACTCATTGGAAATAGAATGATCTTGTCCTATTGGTTCATTCTCCGATACTTCATAAAAAACTTCGTCTTGTACAATAATTTGTTGTTCTTCTTGTTCTTGTTCTTCTCTTGGGTTGGATTCTTGATTGGTTTTTTCTTAAAAAACAAAGTTTACTAAAAAAGAGTCCTTGCTTGTCTTCTTCATACAAGTTGTTTCCTCATTTAGTTCAACATCAGGGGAGAAAATATATGAGACCATGTCTTCATAATCATAACCCACAACACTACATTGATGGCCATTTGGACATGCAACCTCCCTTTGTTCGTATTAGTCTTCATCAAATCATTCTTCTAAACCTATCCCAAAGTGAGCCATATATGTAAAAAAATTTGCATCCCTCACTCCTATATCTAATCCCGATAATCAAATTCAATTTTATTTAATCTTAAATTATTTTTTAAACAAATATTATGCTTGCAATAATAAAGCTTCTCACACCTTTATTGTGTTAATCTTTTAAAAAAAGTTATGCATTATTCACCATACCAACAAAATAGATATCCCTCGGAAGATGTTTTTGTTGGATTAGTGTCTAAGTCCATAACTATTTTAGTATGTACTTGACCCGATGGTGCATGGTCCTTTTGGGTTGCCTTCACCAAAGCACCTTGATAGGATGAATTATGGAGAGAAAGAATTAATTATGATTTATTAATATATTATGAGAATAATATATTAAAGGAGAAATCATATTGTTTAATTAATATTAGTCAAGAATTAATAAGAATTAAGTTTGTGGCTAAAAGACATTAATTAAACTTAAGGGACTAGAACTGTCAATTGTGTGATAGTTGAATATTGAGCTAATGGACTCCATATTAAAGGGGTGGACGAATTCTATGGGGAAACCCATTAGAAATCGTCCAAAGGCCTTTAAGAAAGGAGTTCATGGGTTGCTTAGGGCCTAAGCATCCAAATTAGGGTTTCCTTGTTAGATAACCCTAATAGCCTCACTATTTAAGGAACCCTTAAGCCCCAAAAACGTGGTGAACTAATTGGTTAGGGTTTCCACACGTTTTGGGCAGCCTCCTTCTCTTCTCCTCTTCATCCTTTTGCTCTTGGTGTTTGTGAGCCATTAGAGGAGTGACATTTGTGACTCTAAGCTTTCTAAAGTCAATACAAGAAGGAATTGAGATTGTTATTACTATATAACAATCAAGGTATGATCTAAACCCTAATTCATATGTTATATTGATTATTATATATTAGATCTAGGGTTTATAGTCTTGGATGACTTGCATGTACAATAGACAAACCTAGATCCAAGCATTAGGGTTTGTATGAGCACATAGGATGTTCTTATGAATAAAACCCATCAGTGGTATCAGAGCCTTGATTGGTTTCTATTGTATTGATGCCTTGGTTATTTGTTCAAGCTTCAAAAATCGATTTTTTTGGCCCCCTATCTGATGAACTCGGCGAGTAGCTCCAACTCGGCGAGTCCATAGAGGAACTCGGCGAGTTCGAGCGTCAAAAGGAGGCTGTTTCGGGATTTTTGCCTATTTTGATTTAGGATAATTACCATAATTGTTTAAAATTAATAAAATTCGAATTTTATTGATTCCTTATGATTATCCTTGTCAAAATAAAAGATTTTGGTCATCTAATTAGATAATTGTTACCTTATTTGATAAATGTTAAGTTATGGAAATTATTTGATCATTATCTTGCAAGAATTTGAACTAGATCTAATTAGATAACCACCAATTATAGTTAATTGCCTTATTTGAATTATGTGATCTAGAATATTCTTGACAAAGTTTGGAAAAGTTTCAAATTAATCCCTTTAGGTTTTATAGTTTAAATTAGAACTCAAAAGTTTTGTTTTGAAATTTAAATAGTTGAAACCCTAATGTTTTGAAAAAGGTTTCAAAACTTGCCCTCAAGTTTTGGAATTTAAATTTTGATTGAAAAGTTTGATTTTGAAATATTTAAATTCTAAACCCTAATGTTTTGAAATGTTTCAAAACTTGCCCTCAAGTTTTGGAATTTAAAAGTTGATTAAAAGTTTAATTTAGGACTGTTAAATTCTAAAACCCTAGTATTGTTTTGAAAAGTTCAAATCACACTCTTATGGTTTTATTAATTAATTAAGGTGTATAATTAAAAGAAGTTTAATAAATCCATAAAGTTTTGGTTTACAATTTAATTGAATTAAAAGTATGATTGTTAAATTTGACCACCTAGTATTTTAAAAGTGTAAAATACACCCTATACTATATATAACATTAAAAGTCTAACATTATATATATGTATGAGTAAAAGTCAGTCTTACCGTTAGTAGGCCTCATTCACGAAGCTGGTCTATAAGGGGTGTTTAAGGAAATTGCCTATAAAATGGCGATTGAATGGGTATCCACTCTTACCCACCGCACTCTTGACTAGTGGAGGGTTGTTAGCCGAACGGGTAGGATAGGACAGAAACCTTCCATTATAAGTATAATGAAGTACAAAAGTAACTAAATGTTTTACAAATTCCCAATCTTAGTTACTTTAGGCAAAAGTGAATTGATGCAATTCCATGAAATTACACTTTGTGCCCTTGCGAAGAAGTTAGTGGAGCGTGTGTGGTTTACCGGCACACTAAATGGTTCTAAGCAAAGGAAACAAAGGGTGACTCAATGTTTGTCATAATTCGGTGGAGCGTGTGTGGTTTACCGACACATCGAATAGGTGACTGTAACATGTGGGGGCACCATGTAAGTTTGCATGGTTATTCACACCCGCTTTTTGATCCTCGGCATCCCAGTCACAAACTAGAGGGGCATATCGAGATTTAAACATGCCATTGAAAAGTTCAATGAATCTCAAAGGATCTAGGAGTTTTCATAGATTTAAAACTTAAATTTCTTTTTCGTTTTTTTTAATGGTGGAAATTAGTGAATCATCATTCACTTACCTTCAAATATTCTGCAACTAGATTACGGCATCCCTTTTCTATGTTGTTGCATATTGTGTTGGGTCCTAGCCTTAGTATCTCATTTGGGTGATTTACTAAGGACTCAATGAATCAACTAACTTGAATTCGTTTTCTCCCGTTTTGTAGATGTCAAAGTACGACAACTATGGTCTTCCCAAATCCCGTGGAACAAGCATTCCGCATGAAGATGATATTCCACAATTCGATCGAGGAACAAGAGATCATGCTTCTCTTCCTCCACCTCCTCCAATTATTCTCCCTAACCCACAAGTTCGAAGGCTTGAAAAGTTCAAACTCACTCAAGCCCTTTTGGCAAGTAAACATAAAGAAGGAAAGTCAGTGTGTGCACACGTCCTAGGGATGAAGTCACACATTGATAGGTTAAGAATGTAAGGATCCGTTGTCTGTGAGGAGATGGTTGTTGACTGGGTTCTTCAGTCACTTCCTAACTCGTATAGTGAGTTTGTAAGAGAGTACTATACGATGAACCGCGACGTGAACCTTATAGATCTCACCTATATGCTTATTATTGCTGAATCAGCAATGGTTTGGCGCAATAGAAAAGCAAAGTTGATTGGTGAATCTGCCTTCAAGACCTCTATGGATATAGACAATGGCAACGAAAGACATGCTATGATCGAAAAGTTTGATCATAAGAGAAAGGCAATGTATGAATTAGTTCCATGTTCTGTTCCAAAAGAGTCAATTTGCTTTCATTGCCAAGAGAAGGGGCATTGAAGACGAAGCTGCTCAATTTACCTAAGAGATTTAAGAGATGGGAGAGTCAAAACGTATGGCTCTGCTTTAGGTAAAATCCATTGACTAACTCTTTTAAGCTCCTATTCTAGATTCTTAATACATAATGTAATAAGATTACAATTGATGTTTTGTAGGATCAAAGAAAAGAGAGGAAGCTTAAGGGAAGAAGTGAGCAGAATCTAACCGAGAAGGAATGGATTTCGATCGTATTACTTGAAGATTAGATTCTTGAGCTACTACTTAGAGTTAGAATTAGATTGCTAAGAAAGATGTATTAGCATAGTTTTTCAATGAATTGCATTGTAAGGACAAAATCTTTTCCGCAATAAAATAAATTTTGATTTTATATTATTTATCCCTGCGATGGCGTATATGAAAAATTGATGTTTGAATGTTTCTATTATTAGCAATAATGGATTTGATTCTTAATTATGTTTGTGGAAATGTCGAGAATTTACCAAATAGGGAGAGTTTCTCATCGCCCAAGTTTCAGTTGGACAGAAACTTGGAATCATGCAACTTGGTTGCACGATGAATGAGAAATTTCATATTTGGAAATTGGACTAAGTCGTTGACAAAGTGTTAAGTGAAGGACTAGGAGATCGAGTACACAAAGTTGCGTGTTGATCAAGTCCACCATAAGAGTAACAAAGATATTCGTCATGATTTACTAATGGTTTAGTAAATATGATTATACTTATAAGATTAAGTGTAATTCTGAATTGATTGAAAAAGTTTAAATCAATAGCAGAACGAATAAGAAGAATCAAGTAGACAGAAAGATAAAAGTTTCTCCATTCTAAGAAGAAGGGAGAGTACCTTTTATGCTTTATGATAGGTCTTAATGATTAAGAACCATATCTCAATTGATCCTCTAAGTCAGTCTTAGTACAATTGTATGTCTAAGAAGAGGAATCAAGAATTGAAGAAATGGTTAAATCAAGAAGTCAATCATACTTCGTTCCAAAACAAGTCTTAGAGTTAAGATTGTGACATTGAGTGAAAAGTATTAAGAAGGTTTATAGCATTCATCAAATATGGAAAGTTGTGATGTCTTTGATAAGACAAAGACCAACTAAGACCAATTTATGAAGTGTTTTGATAAAAAACTACACTAACTCTTGAATATTTGTTTGTCAAGAAATGTTTATTGACAAGAGAATCTTATATGTCAAGGAGTCAGTGGGAGTCTTAATGGTCTTGAAAGGTTTCAAGAACAAATCAAAATAGACCTTATCGATCATCACTAGCACACAAGTTGAGGTTTACATCCTATCGTATTGACACTATTTTGTTTCTGTGTCATTCCAATTGAGTTAATTATGCATGTGAGTTCTATGAGTTCTCATTTGAACGCATAAAAGGCAGGTACCTTGATCAATGGAAAGTACATTGATAGGAAAAGGTGAGCTGCTTAACTACTTGGAAGACATGGTGGGCAGCTGTGCTACCATAAGACAAGAAGTCAAGATTAAGAAATTTCGGTCCATATGAGTTTGAATTTGTCGTAAACTTTGGTTTTGACAAAATTCACATGGATAGGAACACATACACCATTAAAATCTAAGTGTCATAAGATTCCCTCCTTCATGAAAATGACTGTGAGGAAATTCTTTCACTAAGAGAGATTTTAAAAGGATAGTGACTGTGAAAATTGGATTCTCGAATTCGATTATGGTTACGGTATCCCTTTCCATAATTCGAATTGTGAGATTTGGCAATTAGTCTGAATTGATTAGACACACATGTGAGCTATCTAAGGGAAATGTGTATAAGCTTAGATAAAGGATTATCAAAGAATTAGGTATTAGAAACATGAACTTAAGAAATTCAATAAGTATTGTTTTTCTGGAAGTTAAGCTGGTTTCTGAATACATGTCAAAGCTAGTGGGAGCATAAGTGTTATGTTTATAATAATTATCATGATAAGTGGGAGCATAAATGTTATGATTGCATGATTATTATGGAAAGTATTACAAGTTAGCAATATTAATTATAGAAAAACACGAGTTACACCTTGCAAAGTCGTAAAGGTTGTAAAGTTGTTTTACTATAATTAAGGGAGAGAATATTATGCTTCATTTCAAATTTAAAGGTTTAGGTTGTGAAATGTTAATAAATTTAGTCTAGGAAACATAGTGTGTTCTCAAATTTCAATTATGATTACTACATTCCTCTTCATAGTTCGAATTTTGAGAACATAGCACATAAAATATTATGGCAGAAGATTGATAAAGTATCAAATCTTTATGTAAGACATTATGCATCGTGTCCTATACGCTTCGAGTATAGGATCGATTGCAAATGCTATAATATTTGACCATTCTAAAATTTTCCAAATGTCTAGCGCATTTAGAGGGAAAAAGGACAAGAATCGGTTTTGACTAAGATAATTAAACAACTATCAAAGACAATCCAAAGTTCGCCTAGGATTGGTCGCTTGTGAGTAGTTGGAAGTATATTATTGGATGGACCATATCGACATTATTATGAATAAATAAGATTCTATTAAGAATGAATTGTCATATGGTAAGTATGGAAAGTTTTCCATATTGGGAATTGAATATTGAAAATACATGTCTAGATTAGAAACTTTTATGCAAAAGGATGTTCAAAGGAATGTACTTTGAGTGAGAGACATCACATATAAGGAATTGTCTTGTAACAATCTTCGATAGAGGACTTTGTAATATCATTGGAAATAGTCATTGTGACTTTTGTGCTATGATATTACGAAAGGATCATTGCATAAAATGTTAGAATCTAGCATATTCCATAAGTAGCAAGAATTTGATATTCTTTCACTTGTGAAAAGGATTAGGAGTTGTGAAATGAGTATGATTGGAAATGTGTTCGTTTGATCTATTTCACAAAGTAAGAACCATAGGTAAACATTGTGTGCATGCTAGGAGCATGGGACAAGTGTTGTAATAATTCAAGTAAAAAGTTGATTACCCGAAACAACAAATAATGAGTAATCGATATGGTGATAAATAAAAGGTGTTTTATTTATACTCAAAGGTTTGAGGCCATATGGGATTAGTATTATTCTTGTGTTTCACTTTGCATGTTTTGACTTCCTGAATAATTTAATTGGTTAAGGACAGTCAAATTATTCGAACGGACCACAGTCGTTCATATGTTGGAAGTAGGTATGAATGAAGACTGTCGTGAATTGGTGTGTGGATTGTCTAAAGAGCATTAGACATAAGCAAATGTTTGCTGCAACGTTCATGAGTGCTTATGAATATGATTTGAGTATTGGATCAAACCCACGCTCACTTGGATCACTTCATGGATTTCATCACGAGTGATTGGTGAGACGATAATATCTTATATTCTTGAAACCGAGATGTGTGAGTTGTATCTTGCGAGTCGGTTGCACATTGATAATATGTAAACGCACCAGTAACTTGGTGTCATAAAACATATTGTTGTGTGTGATTCAGTGAGTGAGTGCAAGTGAGCATTAAGTCAAAGTTTATCCGTTCCTTTTATCCAAAGTAGGATAAAAGCGATATCTGTGGGCCCCTCGATGATTTAGTGATGACAAACGTAAATGCTCGGCCGGGCTAGGGCTAATTTGATTTGTTCAATTAGTCAGTCGTCATAAATTGGAAGTCAAGAAATAGTACAGAGAGAATGATTAGAAATCATGACTTACGATATCTAGAATGGAGGAATATATGATCCCTTATCTAAAGGACACGCATATCTGATAGGATCAGAGTTGACAGCGGCTTTGGAAAGCTACGATTGCAGATCAGGATCTGAAGTCATACGCATAATAGTTATTAGACTTATCCAAGTGGGAGACTGTTGGATTAGTGTCTAAGTCCATAACTATTTTGGTATGTACTTGACCCGATGGTGCATGGTCCTTTTGGGTTGCCTTCATCAAAGCAACTTGATAGGATGAATTATGGAGAGAAAGGATTAAATATGATTTATTAATATATTATGAGAATGATATATTAAACGAGAAATCATATTGTTTAATTAATATTAGTCAAGAATTAATAAGAATTAAGTTTGTGACTAAAAGAGATTAATTAAACTTAAGGGACTGGAATTGTAATTATAAGATAATTGCAATTGGGCCATGGATTGCCTTATATTATAAGGTTGGACGAATTCTATGGGGAAACCCATTAGAAATCGTCCAAGGCCTTTAAGGAAAGGAGTCAATGGGTTGCTTAGGGCTTAAGCATCCAAATTAGGGTTTCCTTATTAGATAACCCTAATAGCCTCACTATATATAGAACCCTTATGTCCCAAAAACGTGGACAAGACTTCTTCTAGGGTTTCCACACGTTTTGGGAAGCCTCCTTCTCTTCTCCTCTTCATCCTCTTGCTCTTGGTGTTTGTGAACCATTAGAGGAGTGACATTTGTGACTCTAAGCTTTCTAAAGTCAATACAAGAAGGATTTGAGATTGTTATTGCTACATAACAATCAAGGTATGATCTAAACCCTAATTTATATGTTATATTGATTATCATATGCTAGATCTAGGGTTTATAGTCTTGGATGAATTGCATGTACAATAGAGAAACCTAGATCCAAACATTAGGGTTTGTATGAGCACATAGGATGTTCTTATGACCAAAACCCATCAGGTGTATGGCTGTACACTCCTTGTATGGCCGTACATACCCTTTTTAGGGTCCAAAATGGCATTTAACTTTCAATGAGGTTAAGTATTGGTCAAGACACACTCCATAGATGCTTAAGAGGACTTTAAATTACTAAATGGCATGTTTCACCATGAGTGTACGGCCGTACACTCACTTGGACCATACACTCTGGCCGTACACACACATGAAACACAACCTCTTGGCCGTAAACACTAATGTGTGGCCATACATCCATTATATGCAACCCTTAGTACTTCTAGCACTTGAATCTAAGTGTTTTCTATGACCCAGGGTGTCTTTCCTTGCATAATTAGTTGTTTAAACTCTAATTGTATACATATATGTATCATTATATGATAAATAGGATCCGTGTGTGCTCACGTCTTCACTTGGCACTTAGCATCCTATACCACTCGTTCATCCAAACCACTCACTACAAGTGAGTTCATACCCCTTAATCTACCTTTTTAATGATTTTAAATGATTTTATGGGGGGGGGGGGGGGGAATACAAGTTGAAACATTCTTGTTATTATATCAATCACATGTGATTAATAACTAGAACAAACAGATAGATCTTTCTATTACATTCAAACTGTTATCAAACTATGGATTTCAAATACTTCTAAATTTTATCAAAATCTTTTACATACTAAACTCTTTATCAAACTTGTTTTTATATGCCAAACCTTTCTTTTAACTCTTTCAAACTTATATATTATCAAAACCATGTCTAATGCATATATAATTATATAAGTAAGGTTGGAAGGACTTAGGACTGATAACTCACTTTATTTCTTGTTCCTTGTTTGGTTGTGGACTTAGAGTACCCTGTTGTTTGTCTGAGTGTCATTTGATCCTTAGTTATATATTATGTATATATGTATATACATAAAAGGTTTTATCTTAGTTCAACATGCTCAGTCATACAAACAACTCTACAAGTAAACTATAATTGGTATAGTTTAGGAAATCACTACTCACTATTTCTAGTACAATGAAACATACAAAGAGTCAGTTCATATATGAGCCAATACATACTATAACGAGAAACAATACTCACTATAAAGAGAAACAATACATACTATATACTATACAAGAGAACATACTATAATGAGAAACAAAGAGAACATACTACATACTAGACAGAGAGAACATACACTACACTAGTACATACATTACATATACAAGAATACTATAACATAAATGTGAGCCACCACTTCGGGGCATGGCATCACTGCTATGGCTCATTTTGTAACCAAAATCTCTTGGAGGGAGAGCGTGAATTTGTGTATAGATCTATACGGGGCTGACCGTCCTACACCTTGCTGCTAGCTAAAGTGGGACTTGCAGGTCTACGGGTGACAAATGTCATACCATTTCGACGTCTTCGAGCGTCGTGTTTTACTAGTCGATCAAGTATGGTTACAATCATATTACATTATACCTTAATTAACAACCGGTTTAAGGTAGTTAGTACAACATTAGTTACTATATACAACACTACAGTACTTTATTATTTTCCCATTGCATTCACATTGTGATCTTCTCACATAAACGGTAATGTAAAAACTATATTTTGTTAATGATAGTCACACTTGGGAAAAATATACACTTTACAAGAAACAAACATACATAACATTTGATGCCTTGGTAGAAGGCTACTTTTTAGTAGAAAATATAGGATTTTCTAGGAGATACAAAAATTTACTACAAACATTTACAAACTTATACATCAAACACTTACAAACATTTTCATACAAACAATGACACTAAAATGCTTATGAACTCACCAGCTTTAAAGATGATAAACTCTTTCAAAATAACTTGTATTCTCAGGTCATCAGTAGACAGGTACCGATGCAGGTTTTGAAAAGACGGAGCTTTCAAGACTCGTCTCTTATTTTGATTCATATTTTG
Organism: Lactuca sativa; assembly: GCF_002870075.4. Taxonomy (NCBI): domain Eukaryota; kingdom Viridiplantae; phylum Streptophyta; class Magnoliopsida; order Asterales; family Asteraceae; genus Lactuca; species Lactuca sativa. The sequence continues at coordinate 127,458,473 of NC_056626.2, forward strand.
GTGTATTATAACTATACATAACATACTTGTATTAAATTATATTATTAATGCAATGGATGATGTTGTTGCTTGTTTACTATTATGCTTTGTTGTAATATTGTACATGACGTCCTCTGCCCCAGAACGTTTCCATCGTTCCGGTTTTGGGGTGTGACATTTAGTATCACAAGTGTAATATCTCTAATTGATCACAAACACCAAGAGCAAGTTGGAAGAATATGAGAGAGGATGAGGGATACTAATTTTCGGCTGGAACTCTTCTTAGGGTTTCTAGTGTCCCAAAATATGATGCCCCAAGGGTTCCTTATATAGATGAGGTATTAAGGTTTCAGTCAAATACCTAATCTGGTTGCTTAAGCCCTAAGCAGCCCATAAGATACATCCATAACACCCTATGGAATAATTCTATGTGGGCTTCCACAAGAATTTCGTCCATTCCTTAACTTAGGGATCCACAACCCATTTTGCAACTATCTTATAATTACAATATCAGTCCCCTTTATTTAATTAATCTCTTTTGACCAGAAAATTAATTTTAAATTAATTCTTGACCAATATCAATTAAACAATATGATTTCTCTTTTAATATATTATTCACATAATATATTAATAAATCATAATCAACCTCTTTCTCCATAATTCATTCAGTCAAGTTGTTTTGGTGAAGGCAACCCAAAAAGATCATGCTACTATCGGGTCAAGTACATACAAATTATAGTTATGGGCTTAGACACATAATCCAACACAGTAGGCACTACATTCTGAACATCTTAATGGGCTAAGTCGTTTTCACTTATTCCAAGGGTTCCAAAGCTCATATCTGGTCCTTTTTATGGTCTAAATAGATAAAGTTTCCAACTTTATCCCTTAAGACGCTCCAAGAGATCAAGATCTCAAATCCTAGGTCTAAAAAGGCAAAAACATAACATTGGTTTAACCATTAAGCACTTAATCTCCAAAGTCCTTAGTCTATTCGCTCTAAAAGAATCTCTAACACTAAAAATAACTTAAAGGTCGATGCTTTTTCTACAAGGGGTAGATATCTCGGAAAATGGAAATGCATTAATGACCATTCAGTTCCAAAGATTTTATGGAACAAGTCTTTATCACCTTTCTGAAAAAGCTGCATATTTTTCCATGTTTAAACTATTTTCTTGTTTGACTAATTCTTTTGTTTGTATTCTTATATTATTTACTCTTTTGTACCATTTTGTAAAGGAATCTGACGGTGGAAATTATAAGCCTAGTATGCAACTTTTGACACATTATTATCCCTAGAAAACATGATGTTGTATATGACTAAATATCTCTAAATTTCTCATTAGCGAGACCATCTGCTAAGAACATTGAGTCACCCTTTCATGTTGATTGTCTAACACTGTCTAAACTCTCAAAGTGAGACCTGGTCCAAATAAAAAAATATTGATAAAAGGGTTGTGGTGTTTGTTTTTAATATAATCATCTTTACCTAACCTTATCCCTAGAAGCATGCTCGTCGTATGCATCAAGTTTCATGTTCTGCTAAAATATTGAGCATAACCCAATGGCTTACCTTGATTGCATAATCATCAACGTAAGAGATACTTCTTTGGTCCTTAAATGACAAAGGGTTGTTAATATCCCTGACCTTCTAGTCTGAAGTATGACATGGTATCATTATGATTTAATTGTGAATCTTTGATTCTAGATTGCAACTTACTCCATGATACGAAAGTTTAAACCACTTCTTGTTGATGAGTTAAATTGTTAATGATTCACGCTGATGTCACCTCAGTGTGACTAAAACATTCCATTCTCTCCACAAGTCTTCTAATACAGAACTTGATGATTCACTGTGTAAAACCACACGCTGATAAAAGTTCAAAAGTTTGTATCGATGGTTAGTCTATCTACGATAGTCTATCACACACACAAATCCATTCTTACCCTTACTTTCGTCTTTAAAGTTTGTAGGCTACAATGACATTTTCCCTGATAACAATTCCTAAAAAAAAACCTAAAAATGCAAATTTTCAAATTAAAAAAAAAATAGATTTTTGGTTTTCTTTTTTGAAGTCCAATTTTCAAGAATTTAAAAAAAAAAAGTTAAATTTTTTGAAAAAAAAATTCTAAATTTTTGGAGTTTAAAATAGCTTATAAATTAATGTATTAGTAGGTACCATGGATGAACCAAGGAAAAAAGTAAGGGTCACAAATTTTTACAGAAGTTGCACATTAATAGATAATCAAATTAATCAGCACTTTAAAATGATTTATACGCACTCATCTGTGACACATGTCTCTAAATTATTATTTTTTTTAACGACAAATCTAACATACTCCTAAACTACTCCTTAAATCCACCTATGTCCACGACGATACTTGAAACCTCAACTTCAAGGAGGGAGGGCAACACCAAATACGACTGGGCTAGATGCCCTTTGGTTCCAAAACTATTTCATAGTTGCATATTGAAGGGTAGCATGGGTTAATCCGGGCTCTATACTAGGTCCGCCTATATATATATATATATATATATATATATATATATATATATATATATATATATATATATATATATATGGTTAGGTTATTTTGTTTTTAATAACTATTGTGTGCCAGAATGCACAGATCTGGACCATTGGATGAAATATAATCAAAGGCCATGATCTGAGGGTCTATGATAGTAGAATAGGATAACATGTACCATATAATCATATAAATTTGAGCATAAGGGCATTCTAGTCAATTAACCTATATTAAAAAAGGAAATTTTCGGATTTTTAGGGATAATTAATTCCTTTATTTTTAAAAATCCAAATATTTTAAATTAATTTAAAATTTAAAATTCGATTTTTATTCTGTCAGAATGATAGAATTTTAACCATAAAGTAGTAAACATATTTTTCGATTTTATTCTGTCAGAATGACAGAATGTCAACCATAAACTAGTAAATATATTCAGAAAGAATACACAAAATCGATTCTTGAACTAATAATATACCAAATAATTACATTGTACCATTGTGATTCATTGAATTATAACAAATATTCTGAAAGAATAGCAAGTATAATTCTTAAAAAATAACAACATTCTAGATGTCTTGTGTATGTTTGACCTCTAAGCCAATTCAAAATATGCTAGCATTCTATGAGATTGACATTTTGTGACATTGACATTCTGTCAGAATTGTATTGCATGAGATTGATTTTATACAAGGAGCCTTTCCCATCAGGTCTTCAAGCCATTTCTATGATAAATTAATTGTCAAATACTTTGTAGTGATACACTTGTAACAACTGCACATTAAACATATAATTAATTAACTACAAATTCTATCAGAATAAAGCAATAATACTCTTATATAATAAACTATTCTTTCAGAATGGAAATATTATAAAAAGGTAAACAAGGTCAAAGCTATGATCAGCCCATATGTCTGTTTGCTTCAGCATCATAAACATAAGGAAAAGTCAGTTTGCTTCAACATCAAATCTATGATCAGGATAGATGTTTGCTTCAACATCATAAACATAGATTGAATCATCAATACTTCCAGCTACAAGTTCTCTGCCATCAAAGAATGGTGTCTTTGAATTTCTGAAAAAAATAAAAAATTACAAAAACCCAACTCAAAAAACTGAATCAAAGATCAATAAACTTCATGTAAACTTACCAGCATCTCCTCATTAACCGGTGATTCCATCACTAACCATGTATACAATGTGAGATTGTCATATTTCTCTTTGGCATTTCATCAAACACTTTAAGGGCGCTCCCTAAATCACCACATTTTCTATGAATCATGAATGAAAAAAAAACCAATTCAGAACCATCAACATCAAATGAGTTACACAGGATGGTATATCTCCTGTGTACGGTTTCCATACGATCGAAGAAAAAAAAAGCATAAATGTTTATGTGGCTTCGGTTTTGATTGAAAATGGTAGAACCCCCATTTTTTTTAACCACAGCCACTGAATCATTATTGTAACGAAAACCTGTGAACAAACATAAAATCAAATTCCAATAACATTATAGCACACAAATAATAACATTAATAGAGATAATTTGTTGTACTCCTGGTTCAGTAATTACATCAAACACATGGTGGGCATTGATGAATTCTAACAGATTTGTACTAGACATTTCGGTTGTCCATGGGAATTGGGAGTATTTCCTGCAAATTGCCAAAGTATTTACAGAACTGAATTTAACCTGTGATTTATGTTGATCACAGATGACAAAACGAGTAACTGGAAATTGTTCCTTTACAAATAGGGTCCATATTTGGGGAAATCAAAGGAAAAGAAACAGCATGTACCTCGTGTTCTCTCTTCTCCATATTATGCGAGATCAAGAATCGATCGTCAGGAGGGAAGAAAAGGGGTCGTGCTTTCTCTTCTCCATCTCGTGTGTGCGCATCAGAAAAAAAAATGAAGAAGCGATCGACTCCTTCTATCTGTGACGTGTGTCGACTAGAAGAAGAAAGAAGAAATCAAGGTCTTGATCAGTTGTGTTGTGGGGTGTCGGTCATTCATCTTGGTAATTCCTTGAATATAAGACACGATGCAAGAGAGAGACTAGGTCAAAATTATTGATTTTATTTCCTTAATTGCAGGATTTTAATTAAATGATTCCTTAATTGAAAAGTACAAAATGTCCAGAATACCCTTAAATGATTTATTTAATTGATTATTATTTTTTGAATTCTCATTGGTGCATTTAGGCACACAATACTTGCTAAAAACATTTGAACCTAGCTATCTCTCTCTCTCTCTCTCTCTCTCTCTCTCTATATATATATATATATATATATATATATATATATATATATATATATATATATATATATATATATATATATATATATATATATATACTTGGAGATGCATATCTGCATTATATGTATAATAATAATAAAGCCATTTATTAAAAACAATACTAACTGTGAAGAGTGAATGTAAATTTTATCTCGTTTAACTTGTCTAAATCTTGTTGCCATTATTAATTTGTCTAAAACTTTTGTCGTTCATGTGAAGAGTGAGTGTAATGTTTCATTCAAATGACGAGTAGTATATACCTTTTGTGCAAGATAAGCCTTGTTATGAGCATTTTTGCTTTCCACATTTTGAAAAAAAATACTCCTTCACAATTTATCTTGTGCCTATTCACCTTTGGATTTTCGTTTTCCTTATAGTTTCATATTGTTTCTTATGAGAGCATCTCACTTTAAAGAATCCATTCTTTATAACAATAGGTAACCTACTACTCTGAATTATCATAACATAACACCAGTTAATACGATTTCATATCCTTTTAACAACAATTTATACACTCACATTTCTTCAAATTACTTGAAAATAGACAATTGCAGATTATTATAGAAAAGTAAAATGAGTTTCATAACAACAAGCATATGATATGGCTACAGTTAAAGTCTCCTCCAACTTGTTTAGATACATATATTTATATCCTGCAACTTCCAACTCCTTTTATAACACTAGAAAACATCCAAAAAAAAGGGAAAAGATACACCACATATGTGATCTTGTTATCTGTTTTAAGCCTCAGCAGCCTTCTTGTCTGGAAGTGATTTATTATTAGAACGTTTAGTTTCATAATCTTTGACTGCTGCTTTAATGGCATCCTCTGCAAGCATGCTGCAATGGAGTTTCACAGGTGGAAGAGACAAGTGTTTTGCAATCTCCCTGCAACAAACAACATCCATTATCATCATGGGGTCGATAATTATTGCACCATAGATTTACAAGTAAAAATGACTACTGAGTGAAAAGAAAATGCAATTGAACTCACGTGTTCTTGATAGTGAGAACTTCTTCCATCTGTTTTCCTTTGACCCATTCGGTAGCTGAAAACAAAAAGTCAACACTTAGAAAAAAGTTACAAACAATTACCATTATGCCAAAAATACTAAACAATACATTAAACTTTTTAGCACAATCCATCTATGAACTTTAGCATACATAATGTTAGAGGAGTAGGTTATCTGATGATTCTGATCAAACAAGCAGCATAAAAGAACTGAATGAAAGTACATAACCATTTTACCCTTCTGTCTAAAAGTGATGCTTAATGATCTTGATCAACTTATCTTGCATCAGATAGGAGGATAAGTTTCATGTAAAGAGAGCAAACAATCATATTAACAATTAATAGAATGATTTAAAGAAAACAAGAGATCAAAATAAGTACTCAACTCAAACCTATTTCCAAATTATAACTCCAAGATTTTAAATAGGCATATGATGGGTTTTATGCACCTAACACATATGGAAGAGGAGGCATCCGATACAAAAAACACTGAAAATACAGGTTGCTCTGTACACGATTTTGCATAAACTGAATTTCGGATCCAACCTTTGATTATGAACAGAAAGGTTTCAGCTTTACTATGTTTCACTTTCGATCTTAATCAAACAAAATCAATTGAACTATAGATGACTTCTCCAATATTCTTGGAAGCCATTTCCAAATTTGACTAAAACAGGTATTCTAAATCAAGGTATAAATTCTAATATTATGAACATCAAAGGGCTTGTTATAACATCAAGAATCTACAAAGAATTCGTCTTATTTATAAACAGGGCTAGGGTTTTGGAAAGGAAAACTAACCAACAGAAGAAGAAGCGATGGCAGAACCACAACCAAACGTTTTGAAGCAAGCATCCGTAATCTTCCCAGTCTCTTCATCAACCTTAATCTGAAGCTTCATAACATCTCCGCAAGCCGGCGCACCCACAAGCCCTGTTCCAACGGTAGGATCGTTCTTATCAAAAGCACCGACGTTACGAGGATTGTTGTAATGGTCCACCACCCTCTCGTGGTAAAACCTCGGCAGAATCCGAGCCACCACCGGTGCAGATGACCGTGTATCGGCTAATCCCAACCCTAGAATCCTTTTAGTAGCGTGCCTCAACATTTTCGTGACTATTTCTTCTCGATTGAAAATGAATTGAATTGCGATGTAAAACTATTTTGAGTTTCGGTTTACGAAGATATGGATGTGAACGGAGGGAGATAAGATCGACGAGCCGGTGTTACTGGTTAGGTTTAGCCTTTAAATGATTCGCGAACCCATGTAGCGTTTCTTACATTTTTTTCGGGCTTAGATAACTTATTTTTAGAGTTTTTTTTTTTTATTTTTATTTTTATTTTTATTTTTTATTTTTTTTATTTTTATTTTTATTTATTTATTTATTTATTTTATGTTGTCGTGTTTGGAAATCCAAAAAGTAACCTATAAGCTAGCTTTTTGAAAAGCTACTTAGACTAACTTTTTAGGAACTTTTTTAAAATTTTCCAAATATACCCCTTAATTAATTATAAAAACACATACTTTTACATGTCATTTTATGTAATTTTATATATTTCAGCTAGTTTTATCAAACGTTATTTTTTATCAGCTAGCTTTTTAGCTATCAGCTAGCTTTTTATTTAACAGCTAGCTTTTCAGCTAGTCCGCTAAACATAGCCTTACTACTAAAAATGGTGATTTTTTCTAAGCCATTATATCGTTTATTCATCTTAGGGGTCGATTTATATAATTGCTAACTGAGTTAGAAGTTGACTGGGTTGGAAGTTCTGACTGAGTTAACTTCTAACTAAAACATGTTGTTTGATTTTGCAACTGACTTATAGTGAAAAATGACTATATTACCCTAGACAACATTTCATATAAAAGTTCTTTTATAACATTATCATTTAATTTATACCAAGACAATCATGACAAAATAACTATTCCAATTAATAACCAAATCAATTCAGAAACCAGATTTAAGGTTCTATATGCAAATTAAAACCCTAATTAATTGCTCACCTTTTTAAGGAAAATGATATCAGTGTCACAAATATGAAGGACAAAGAGAAGTAATTCATTGAATAAAGCAAAACCTGCAGCAAGAAAACAATTCATGAACGCTCTCGTCCCCTCAATTTGAAAATATGGTGCATATGTAGCGACAGAAGTTTCTGAAGAAGATGATGAGCAATTACATGAGAATGCAATCCTAATTTTATGGGACGATCCCTTTCTGCAAATTAAAGAGCAAACTCTCAGCAAATAGAGGAGGTGGCCGACGATAAAGAGGACGGTGATAGAGGATCATGTGGTCGGTGAGGCTGAAGTCAGTGCTGGAATAAAGTCATCATCCTTGGGAGGCGCTGGAGTGAAGTCCGACGAACTACAAAGAAGGAAGCGGGGAAGAGAAGAAGGAAGCGGGGATGAGGGTATATATGAGAACGACACACAACTACTTGGTTAGCGGGTTTTTTTCCTTGGACCGAATCAACACAAAAAGGGGACCAGATCATTGATTTGGACCGAGTCCAAAGGTGTAGAAAGGAAATCAAACAAGCTGACTTCGGATTGAGGACCGGGTCCGAAGTTCGGACCCAGTTAGAAAGCAAATCAAACGACCCCTTAGATTACTATTAGAAAAAAATTTCATTATGTCTTTAAACTTTTTGTGAAACTTTCTTTTTATGGATGATCCATCCGAAATAAGCCTGGTATACAAATATTTATGACTAATTTTGTTTAAAATGTTATGTTAAGTGTTTATGAAATGACAAAAATATCATTTACTTTATTTTTTTTATATTTATTTTAATATCTTGTTAATTTGAAATAAGAAAAAAATGGGGATCACCCACACAACATTATTGATATGCTCCCCTTTCTTCATTGTAAATTTCTTCACGAAAGAATGCATCTAATACCTTTCATGGAAGTTTCCAAACTAAGATGGTATGAACTTGCCCTAGTTTTATGGTTAAATGCTCTTCAACACCTACTTCTCGCATTTCTTGCTTCTCTTCAATTAACGCACAAAATAGTGGGTTACACCCTATCTTGTGTAATCATTGATAAAAAAAGGAGATGAAAGAGAGAGACGTATAAAGGCATATTAGGAGGGATGATTCTCTTTTAGTGGCAACCCTTTTATCAGACTCAATGTTGTAAACCCTAGAATCGTAAATCCATCAACTCCTGCTAAACAGGTACAAAAGATCTTTGATTTCAGGATTTTTTTAGTATGCTAAACAATATTTGATATTTGATTTCATGATTTTGAGTTCTTGTTCTATAAATTGGAAACTTTGACATTTAAACTGGAACCTGTGATTTCATGATTTTCGAGTTATTACAAAATTATCAAAAGATTTCTTATGGAACATCAAACCACAAAAAGAACACTTCAAGTTATGCTCATCTTCATCTTCCCCATAACTCTGTTTCACATCACATTGGAAACGACGGAGGGTAGACATTAGATTACCTTATGGTTGTTACGGATTGGAACTAAATAAATATGAAATAAACTATGGAGATGGATAAATGTGACAAAAGGAAAGGCACGTTAGATTTAGTAAAGAGCTACGATTAGGGATTTGGTATGAGAGAAGATGGAAGACGGTTAGTGTTCTATAGTTTTACAGACTATAAAGGGAGTATGAGGGTAGAGATGGACGATATTTATGTGGTGTTAGGATGCTACGGGGGCGACATGACCACACATTCTGACTACAAGCCTACCACCACTTTCTCCTTACGATTTCTTCTCCGATCACGTACCTATCTGAAAGCATCTCACCAAGTAAATAAGTGTTGTTGCTGTTTTGGGCTCATGTTTTTGGGAGGAGATGAAGTGTGTATGTTTTTTTAGATACATTATATGTATGTATGTGCTATGAGCTCACGTGAAGAGTGAGGAAGATGTAGTTTTGAGAAAGAGAGACAAAGGGGAGGGATTGATAGGATATGAGTGGAAGGGAGATATATATACATATATATATATATATATATATGTATATATATATATATATATATATATATATATATAGTGTGGGTAAGAACCTAAAATTTAAAAAGATTTGATTTTTAGTCAATATTGACTAAAAGGACAAAATGGTCAATTTTGAGAAAGAGATGAGATTATGAAGTTGTAGCTTCATGAAAATTACCAAAAAGAGTTTAAGTCACTTATAAGAGGTTAGACGAGTAAGTTCAAAAGAAAAAAAATGCATGAGAAGATGCATTTTGGCCAAAAGGGTAAAATGAGGAATTTTATGTTTTTGGGCCAACTTTGTGACTTAATAGATTAAGACTTGTATTAAGTCAATGATATATGAATTAATAGACATGTAGATTATGTTCCCACCTTTCATGTGGATATAAAGAACATCAAAAATGGGAATGAAGAAGTTATGAGTGTTAGAAGTTGGTACAAAAAGTTTCCCCTTAGCTAGAATGGAATCAACAGTGCACCTTGCATATCTCCAAGTGTCGCGTTGTGGCAAGTAGTTCACCATAGATCGGTGAGTAATGAAAAGGATTCAAACATGGTCCTCCTTGTCTTAAAAAATGACAATATACTTTGGTCCCACTGCAAGACAAGATGTTCGCTACAACGTGGTAGCATAAGTCGCTGCCATTGACCACGAGTCAATTGACCACCACAACGCGGTGTTGCATAGAATAAACCACCTGATCAGTCTTTATTTTTGTCAAAAATACTCTTATTTCCTTAGAGGAGGGAGCTCAGGCGATTTTGAGGATGGAGTATGATCAAGTGGCGATCTAAGGTGTTAGAGGCAAGGAATGAACATCAAAAGCCCCTAAGGTAATCATCTTGTCCATTGTTAAGCTTGTAGGGATTAAATGGTGATATGTAGAATTAAGTTAGATATGAATGATTACCCTTTAGAATCTTGTTAATTAATATCATTGGTAGTGTTTAGAAGCTTTAAACAAGCTTAAAGTGTGATTTCCAAAGTGAAATATATATATGTATGAAGTTAGGGTCTGAAACCCTAAACTAGGAATTATGTTAATTGATGCATTAGATGTTAGATTATGATGAATTAAGTATTATGTGATGCTTAATTCATCGATTGGATTAAATTTAGAAGTAGAGAATTAAATGTTAGAATTATGATCACTTAAGTGATCATTTTGACATTAAGAAGTAGAGAATGAAATGTTAGGATTATGATCACTTCCTGAACATTTAGATCTGTAACGTCCCATTTTTCACAATATTTTTTTTTCAAATTTTTATTAAGATAAAAGCCATTTTCATAAAATCAAATATAAATAAACCATTTGTTCCATAAGTCTCAATCCAAAAATCAGAGTATCATTAAAACAATGTGAAATATTTATCATGAAAGCTGCTGATAAGTGTGTATAGTCAAGCCTTTGCCTTCCCATGATCATCAGAGGAACCTAGAACATTTAATACATAACTGTAAGTCAATACTTAGCGAGGTCCCCAAAATATCTCATACAACACAAAATAAACATTCATATCACCAATGGGTCTGATCCAACCTAATGAGTCCCATCAATCCTGAGCATATCAACCCAACCAGTGTGTTTCAGCCAAATGGGTTCGTATCAACCCTGAGCTCATATTGAACCAATAAACATGCAACATACAAGATACAAACAAAACCCTACTAGACATACAATCTAGTCATAACAACTATGTTATAAGCAGTGTAATGAGAAAACCCACCTCGTAGATAAATAAGATAATCATCACTGAATGAGGAATGTAAAAGTTGGTCTCACATACCAAGTAAACATTTGGAATAAAAGGTCAAACTTCCTTCTATGGCCTAAAACCCTAAAGTTTGACCCAAAATTCAAACTTAGTAAAAAATTCAACAATTGGTTAGCCAGGCGCCCAACACCATCTACAAGACAAAAAAGTCGGGTTTTCAATTCTAAACAGATACGATTAGGATAATACTCAAAGATAAGCCACCCTTGGGAAGGAAGTTTCGCATCCATACCTTTTTTATCGGGTGAAATTGACTTAATCAGTTAAGTCGAAGCTCAAACTTCCAGATCTGGTCCATAACAATCTATAAATGAATAAAGTTTTCAACTTTATCCATTAAGACATCCAAAACATGCAATATCTAAGCTTTTGTACTCCAAAATGACCTAAAGAAGCAACATGGCTAGCATCGCTTAATGAGAAAGTCAAAGGTCCTAACTTTGCTAGTCCATAAGGCTTAAGAAGCAACCCAAAGTGCTCACAAGGTTCTGGAGTTCTCCTAACTCCAAAATTACCAACAAAAGGCACCAAAAGTGAATAAAAGGAAATAAAGCAAGATATAAAGAACAAAAGATAAATTTTGATGTTTTATACTCACAAAGGTCTAGAAAAGATGAAGTCTTGTTGGATCTACACTTGGACCTTCCTTCAACGCATAAAAAGGAACAATTAAACTTCAAGCTTCAACCACAAACAAAAAGAGACTGAGCTTCCAAAGGTCTTCCAAGGTTCAAAACATGAGGGAGTGAGCCAGGGTTTCTTCAAAGGATCTCTAAGGGTGATAGAGGCTGAGAATGAGCTAACCCTAGATAGTTAAGGGTGTTTAACTGGCCCTAAAACCCTAAAAGACGTTCTACCCATGGGCCTAATGTAACACCGTAAATTTTCCAACAAAATTTTTAATTTTAAATTACCAACATCACATATAATAATTTTCAAAATCTCAAGTGCCGATGTCATAACATATTTCAAAAATAGTTTTCAAAAGTAATTATCAAAATCTAGGATCCCCATTCGTGACTCTTTTCTCTTGTGTGTACAATTGAGTCGCCGCCTTCCTGCGATCCTGATAAGAACCTGAAACACATAATACATAACATGGTAAGCACGAAGCTTAATGAGTTCCCCAAAATACCACATACACATATTAGCCACTCGAGGCTATAGCTCTGTAAGACCTTCCTGTCAATGTGTCTCAGTGGGACCTTCTGGTCCCACAACTCTGGTAGACCTTCTGGCCCTACCATGACTTGCCTTCCAGCCCCAAACTCTGATTGCCTTCTGGCCCTAACTCTGATTGCTTTCCGGCGATAACTCTGATTGCCTTCCGACCATAACTCTGGTTGCCTTCCGACCATAATTCTATCGACCTTCCGGTCTCAAATCATACAACATATACATAACACATAAAGTCACATAACTCATACAATACATAAGACCTTCCGGTCACACATAAATACCACTTTAGGTAACGTATAATGAGAAGACTCACCTCGGACGATGAACAACCCCTATAAATGTTGCTGCTACGCACCGGCCTCTATCTCTATGTCAAACCGATAATTATCCTAATTAGGAACTAATTCCCAACTCTCGCTCATTAGGTCTAAAGGTAGTCCACTAACCAGCCCATCAATGACCTAGAACCCATTGGCCCACCAAGGCCCAATAATAAATGGGCTCTCCCGAGGCCCAACTCTCTTACATCTAATGGCGAGCCCAACTTAAGGGCCTCAAGCACATATATATAATCCTCTGGTCCAAGACTCTATTACAACAAGTCCAAACTCCAGGCCCAACACTCAAGGCCCAAAATGAGACTAAGCCTAAAAGTCCACAGTGAGGTTACGCAGGGCGTACCTCTCTTGGTACACTCAACGTACTCACGAATCCATATTGACCATCGGGGACATTGGGGCAGTACGCGGGGCGTATAGGAATTACGCTCAGCGTACTCCCCGAATTCACTCTTTCTACTCATTTGATCTTAAACAGTTAAGACATTCCCTCAATCCCCAGATCTGGACTCCCTAATGGCACTTACTCTATAAAGTCAGTGACTTTAAGCCTTTGCTTGGCTGGAAAGGTCACAAACACCCAAAACACTCACTTCCTTATTTCAAAAACCTCCTCTCTCATGCATGACTTGATTCCAACATCCAAGATTGGATTTTTATGACATAACACCACTAAATATACTCAAAGGGACATATATTATGCTCTGGAGTTCAACAACTCATAAAGCTTTAAGCTTTGGGACTAAAAACCCTAAAATGGACCCAAAACAAAAACTAGCACAACAATAAGCAAGTTCAAAACTTGATACCTCTAGAAGATGCACCAACAAGAGAAGAACATAGATCCAAAAGCTAGGTGGTCAAGCTATCCTCTTTCGAAGCTCCTTCTTCTTCAAAAGCCAAAAATAACAAGTGATCACTGCACTAGATCCACATGAGAAAGCTGCCAAGATTCAAACTTTATGCTTTCTGGAGCTAGATCAACAAGATTAGGGTTTGGATCCACAAGCTCCAAGCAAAGCAATGCTTCCTCAAGGAACTCCTTCTTCCACAATATGCACCAAAAACTCACCAAATCACCAAAATGCTCAAGAATCACTCAAATGGAGGCTTAGGGTTGATTTCTAGGGTTTAGAGGGATGGAGGCTGAAGATATTAGGGTTAGGTTAAGAGATAAGGAGCTTAAATAGCGTCCAAGACCCTAAAATAGCGTTCAGGTCTGTTTGGCGTACGCCCAACGTTCATATGGTACGACCAACATACTCTGAAGAACATTCGTGACCATCCCTGGTCAGTACGCCCAACGTACTCCAAAAATTACGCCCAGCGCACTCGGCTAAGCCTACAAACCTCAAAACTTCTAAAGGCCATAACTTCTTCGTTATAATTTCGTTTCTGACGATCCTTATTGATGGGTTTTATACAAACAATTCTAAGTGTGCATGCAACCCTAGTTTGGATCTATGTTTTCCTATTAGATACACAACATTATGAACACAAGAATAAAACCCTAATGTGCATTGCTATTTTCGAAATCAACATACAAGATTGGATTACATACCTCTTGTTGTTATATTGCAATAGCAACTTAAATCTTCTAATCCCAAGTCTTGAAAGCAAGCACCACAAGTGTAATGCCTCTAATGGTTCAGAAACACCACAAGCAATTGGAGAGGCTTAAGATAGAGGAGAGAAGAGGTGGAATTCGTCCTTGGGACCTATTAGGAGCATGTGTATGAATTCTAAAGGCCTAGGGGTCTTTATATAGGGTTTAGATTAGGGTTTTAGTCCTTATCCTTATCCAGTTACTTGCCCACCAAGCAACCACAAGATAAGCCTTGAAAAACCCTTATCCTTTTATCCTTGGACGATTTTAAGGATATCCTTATCCTTGAATTCGTCCATCCTTTAACAAGGATAAATATTGCCCTATCTTGCAACTATCTTATAATTACAATTCAGCCCCTCTAGTTTAATTAATTACACTTGATCACAAAATTAATTCCTAATTAATTATTGACCAATATTAATTAAAAAAATATGATTTTTCCTTTAATACATTATTCTTATAACATATTAATAAATCACAATAACCTCTCTCTCTATTTAATTTCTCCAGTTAAGTTGCTTTGGTGAAGGCAACCCAAAAGGACCATGCACAACCGGGTCAAGTACTTACCAAATATGGTTACGGGCTTAGACACTAATCCAACAGTCTCCCACTTGGATAAGTCTAGTAACCACAAATGTAACGTGCAACCCGATTAGCAATCGTAGCTCTCAAAGACGCTGTCAAACTCTGTTCTTATCAGTAACCTGTCCTCTAGATAAGGGATCGTACAGTCCTCTGTTAGATATCATGCTGACAATTCTATGGAATGATTAGTGAAGCATTTAGGTTTCTCGATCTCCGATTTATTTGACATAGAACTTAATCGAACACATCAATTTAATTCTGACCGGGCCCGACACATAAGTCAAATCAAATCATCGAGCGGCCGGGATATCTCTTCTACCCTCTTAGGATAAAATTTACAGATAAACTTCGACTTATATGCATTTACTTATTCAATAATCAACTATACACAACAATGCGTTTTATAACATTGAGTTACCAATGCGTTTTTCGCATTATCAATGTACAATCAATTAGCAAATAATAAACCATATATCTAGGTTTTAAGACTATATGATATTATCGTCTTGCGATCACCTCTTATATATCATATTCCATACGGTGATTCCAGCAAGCGCGGGTTTATTCCAATGCTCAAAACCAGTTCATAAGCACTCATGAACGTCGCAGCAACCTTTTGCTATGTCTAATACCATTTAGACAATCTACGCACCAATTCATGACAATCTTCTTTCATATCTACTTCCAACACATGAACGATTGTGGACAATTTGAATAATTCGATTATTCCTAATAAACTCAATTATTCTGGAAGTCAAAACATGCAAAAAAATTGAAACAATAGTTAAACAATTAACATATGACAGTAGCTTTACTTATAAATAAAACTCCTTTATTTAATCATCAAATGTCAATTACATTTATCTATTACACGTTTCTAAAACTATCTAATCTATGCTAATACCATCCTTCAGTCCAATACTCCTAGCATGCTGCAAGTGCTTAACCCTACTCAGTCCCTTCGTAAGCGGATCTGCTGGGTTATCTTCTGACGATATCATCTTCACTACGAGTTGTCCTTCTTCTACACGATGTCTGATGAAGTGATATTTTCTTTCGATATGTCGAGATTTACCATGATCCCTCGGTTCCTTGGTCAAGGCAACCGCTCCTTCATTATCACAGAAAATCTTCATAGGCTCCTTTATGGCGGGTATAACTCCAAGGTCACCAATGAAGTTCTTCAGCCATATTGCCTCCTTCGACGCTTCGCTCGCTGCTATGTACTCTGATTCGCACGTTGAATCAACTACTGTTTCCTGTTTGGAACTCTTCCAAGTCACTACTCCTCCATTTAGGGTAAAGACCCAGCCCGATTGCGAACGATAGTTGTCCCTATCGGTTTGGAAGCTGGCGTCACTGTACCCTCGCACCTTCAAGTCATCACTTCCTCCGTGGACTAAAAACCATTCCTTCGTCCTCCGAAGGTACTTAAGGATATTCTTCACAGCAATCCAATGTGCTCTGCCAGGGTTCCCTTGATATCTACTAACCATGCTCAAAGCAAAGGCTACATCAGGGCGAGTACAAGTCATAGCGTACATGATTGAGCCAACTGCGGAAGCGTATGGTACTCGGCTCATTTCTGTTATTTCAGCTTCGGTACTCGGACTTTGAGTCTTACTCAACTTGGCATTACTTTGTATCGGTAATTCTCCCTTCTTTGAGTTTTCCATACTAAAACGTTTTAGTACCTTCTCTAAGTAAGTGTTCTGACTAAGTCCAATTAGTCTCTTACTTCTTTCTCTTACTATCCTTATTCCCAAAATGTAAGAAGCCTCTCCGAGGTCCTTCATAGCGAAGCACTTCCCGAGCCAGGACTTAACTTCCTGCAGATTCGGAATGTCGTTTCCTATGAGTAATATGTCATCGACATATAGAACGAGGAAGCTTACTATACCCCCACTGGCTTTGACATATACACACGATTCATCTTTGCTTCGTACAAATCCAAACTCTTTGACTTTCTCATCGAAGCAAAGATTCCATCTGCGAGACGCTTGCTTAAGTCCATAAATGGACTTCTCAAGCTTACACACTCTATTTGGATGCTTCGGATCCACAAACCCCTCTGGCTGAGCCATGTAAACATCCTCAGCCAACTTTCCGTTAAAGAAAGCGGTCTTGACATCCATTTGCTAAATCTCATAATCATGAAATGCAGCAATTGCTAGCATCACTCTAATAGATTTTATCTTCGCAACTGGTGAGAAGGTCTCATCATAATCAACTCCAGGAGTTTTAGTAAAACCCTTCGCAACCAATCGCGCTTTATATGTGTGTACGTTTCCATCCACGTCGGTCTTCTTCTTGAAGATCCATTTGCACCCAATGGTCTTACGTCCGGGCACATTATCAACCAAATTCCAAACTTGGTTATCATACATGGATTGGATCTCGCTATCCATTGCCTCTTTCCATTTCACAGACTCCGGGCCTGCCATGGCTTCCTTATTGCTATTAGGTTCATCAAGATTTATTAGTGTACCATCACTAATATACGTGTCCCCTTCGGTAGTAATATGAAAACCATAAAACTGGGGTTGAACTCTGACTCTATCGGAACGTCTAAGAGGTAAGGACTCGTCAATCGGTTCAACCGGAGTTTCCTCCTCGGGTTGAGTGCCAGCGGTAGAGGTTCCTTCATCTATCGACTCTTGAATCTCTTCAAGCTCGATTTGCCTCCCACTGTCTCCTTGGCTTATGAGTTCTTGCTCTCGGAAAACTCCTCTCCTCGCAACAAAGACAACATTGTCCTTCGGTCTATAGAAGAGATATCCAAAGGATTTCTGCGGGTAGCCGATGAAAATACATCGCTCACTACGAGGTTCAAGCTTGTCGTGAGTATCTCGTCTTACGAAAGCCTCGCAACCCCAAACCTTGATATGTGCCAACGAGGGAGCTTTCCCTGTCCACATCTCGTGAGGTGTTTTGGCAACCTTCTTTGTAGGGACTCGGTTAAGGATATGGGCGGCAGTCTCTAAGGCATACCCCCAAAAAGAGATTTATAGTGAAGCACGACTCATCATAGAGCGAACCATATCAAGACTCAGGTACTCTCCTCCTCGATCGGATCGAAGCATCTTGATCTTCCTGCCCAATTGATTCTCCACTTCATTCTTGAACTCTTTGAACTTTTCAAAGGTTTCTGACTTTTGCTTGATTAAATAGATATACCCATATCTACTATAGTCATCGGTAAAAGTCACGTAGAAGCGGTTCCCATCCTTCGTGGTTGATCTAAATGGTCCACATACATCAGTATGTATTAGGTCCAATAGACCCTCAGCCCTTTCACACGTACTTGTGAAGGGTGATTTAGTCATCTTTCCAAGCAAACAAGACTCGCACGTGTCATCTTCCCTAAGGTCGAATGACTCCAACACTCCATCCTTTTGGAGTTGGGCTATGCGTTTCTTGTTGACATGTCCAAGACGACAATGCCACAAAGATGCTTTATCCATACTATTGGAAGAATCTATGTTCAAAACATCATTTCCTAAGTTATCAACAATCATAACAGTTTCATAAATTCGATTACACGGTATAGCTTCAAAGTAAAAGACACCATTTAGATAAGCCAAAATAGAACCATTTTCATTATTAAAAGAAAATCTAAAACCTTGTCTATATAAACCATGAAATGAAATGATATTTCTAGCCATTTCCGGCGAATAGAAACAATTGTTCAAATCTAAACATAAATTATTCCTAAGCACTAAAGAATACACTCCAATCTTGGTCACAGGCGACGATCTTCTTTTCCCCATGATTAGATTGATCCTTCCTTGCTCCACATCCCTACTTCTTCTTAGTCCCTGCACATTAGAACAAATATGATAACCACAACCGGTATCAAGAACCCAAGAAATAGCATGATTAGAATCGTTAGATTTAATAGTGTATATACCTGCGAAATATGGCTTGATCTTTCCTTCCTTGATGGCTTGCAGGTACTCTGGGCAGCTTCTCTTCCAATGTCCTATCTTGTGGCAGTGGTGACACTCTGCCTCCTTAGGGTTAGGGCAGGGCTTTGCGGGACCAACTTTGGTCCCACTAGAAGAGGCACCATCGCGGGCTTTAACCTTGCGATAGTTCTTAGACGAAGCCTTCCTCTTCTTTCCCTTTCCTTGACCAATAGCCAAGACAGGAGCAGCAGGTGGATTGGGAGTTGGTGCAACAGACTTGTCTTTGAAGTTGCTCTCAGCGACTCTCAAGAGACCTTGGAGTTTGCTTAGGGTGACCTATTCTTTGTTGATGTGGTAGGTCATCCTAAATTGATTGTACATCGGAGGCAAAGAGTGAAGCACCATGTCGATCGCCAAGTCTTCCCCAAAGTCAACATTTAACTTGTGAAGGCGGTCGACATACCTTTGCATCTTTTGCAGGTGCACGGTAAGAGACTCTCCATGACCCATCTTAGCGGAAATCATGTTAGTGAAAAATCTCATAACGCTCTTGTCTCGCGTTTTGGTGGTATCTCTCTAAAGCGGTAATTTCGGCCGGAGTAGCGATTTCAGGGTTGATCTTCTCGAGCTTCTCATCGAGGACATACTCTTTATCCTCATAGCGAGAAATGGTGCGAATGTATCTTATCCATTCGCTAAAGTTCGTTCCATCGAAGGTGACCTTTTGGCAAAGGCTCATCAACGTGAAAGAACTAGCAGCAGCGTTGTTTGCATTCGACATCTACAATTAGAAAAAGGACAAAGATAGATTAGAATATGAATCCCTAATGATCACCCAATAAGAAAAATTAGGGCTAGGATCCAACAACAATATTTACATCTTAGAAAAGGGATGCCGTAATCTAAATGCAAATAATTTGAAGGTAAGTGAATGACGATTCAATAATTCTCCATCATGAAAAACCTAGCTCTAAGTTCTAAATGTATTGAGAATTCCTAGGTTCGGATGAGATTCATTGAAACTTTTCAATGGCATGTTTAAATCTCGATATGCCCCTCTCGTTTGTGACTGGGATACCGAGGATCACAAAGCGGGTGTGAATTACCATGCAAATTCACATGGTGCCTTCATTGTATCGATCACCTATTCGATGTGCCGGTAAACCACACACGCTCCATCGAACTATGATAAACAATGAATCACCCTTTGCCACTTTCGCTTAGAACCAATTAGTGTGCCGGTAAACCACACACGCTCCACTAACTTCTTAGCAAGGTGCAAAGTGTAATTTCATGGGATTGCATCAATTCACTTTTCCTAAAGTAACTAAGATTGGGAAATTTTTAGAAAACATGTAGTTACTTTGTATTTCTTATTATACTTTTAATGAGAGGATGAGGTTTCCCTATCCTACCCATTCGGCTAACGACCCTCCACCGATCAAGCAAGCGGTGGGTGTGAGTGTACACCCATTAAGCGCCATTTTATAGGCCGCAACCTTATACCCACCTTATAGACCGGCTTCGTGAATGAGGCCTACTAACGGTAAGACTAGCATTTTAATTATACACACACACATATATATATATATATATATATATATATATATATATATATATATTAAGCTTTTTATAATATAATAGTATAGGTGTATTTTAAACATTTTAAAAATACTAGGGTTTTAATCTTCAATTAAAATTTTCGAAATTTAATGTTACTTAAATTAAAATTTTAATTATTAAAACTCTTGATTTAATAATTATCTTAAATTAAACTATTAATTTAAATTATCAAATCATAAGGGATTATCTAAATCTAAAAGATAATTACCATTTAAACATTTAAGTTATCCTAATCCCTTAAATCCCTCTATAAAATTCGAAAATAGGGATGGGATAATTCATGATCTTTAATTACCATATTTAACTATCAAAGGATAATTACAAGATATGGGATTATCCAAATCCCTAAAATTTAGGATCTTATCTTGGGGAAGGAGGCAAATCTCGAAATCTAAGGATTTGCAAACCCTAGATTTCGAAATCTTGGATTGAAAGGAAAGGATTCAAAAACCCTTTCAAGATTTTCACAAATTAGGGTTAGGAAACCCTAATCTCGAAATCTATGGCCTCCTAGGGTTTATTGGCTATAAACCCTAATTTGTCAAGTTCATACAATTGAATAAAACTAATTGAAAACAAGTTAACCAAAGTCTCTGATACCACTGATGGGTTTTATACAAACAATTCTAAGTGTGCTTGCAACCCTAGTTTGGATCTATGTTTTCACTATTAGATACACAACATTATGAACACAAGAATAAAACCCTAATGTGCATTGCTATTTTCGAAATCAACATACAAGATTGGATTACATACCTCTTGTTGTTATATTGCAATAACAACTTAAATATTCTAATCCCAAGTCTTGAAAGCAAGCACCACAAGTGTAATGCCTCTAATGGTTCAGAAACACCACAAGCAATTGGAGAGGCTTAAGATAGAGGAGAGAAGAGGTGGAATTCGTCCTTGGGACCTCTTAGGAGCATGTGTACGAATTCTAAAGGCCTAGGGGTCTTTATATAGGGTTTAGATTAGGGTTTTAGTCCTTATCCTTATCGAGTTACTTGCCCACCAAGCAACCACAAGATAAGCCTTGAAAAACCCTTATCCTTTTATCCTTGGACGATTTTAAGGATATACTTATCCTTGAATTCGTCCATCCTTTAACAAGGATAAATATTGCCTTATCTTGCAACTATCTTATAATTACAATTCAGCCCCTCTAGTTTAATTAATTACACTTGATCACAAAATTAATTCCTAATTAATTATTGACCAATATTAATTAAACAAATATGATTTTTCCTTTAATACATTATTCTTATAACATATTAATAAATCACAATAACCTCTCTCTCTATTTAATTTCTCCAGTCAAGTTGCTTTGGTGAAGGCAACCCAAAAGGACCATGCACAACCGGGTCAAGTACTTACCAAATATGGTTACGGGCTTAGACACTAATCCAACACTTATATCCACGAAAAGGTAATGAGAAGCCCTATACTTCTATCAACTTTATTACTTCTAAAGCCTACTCAAACTCAAATCTAGAATTTATGAAAAGCTCGCACCAGCTCCTTTAACAATACATTTGGGCTCTAAAGCACTAACCGAACTCTTTTATCACACAACCTACCTTACCCATACCCCAAAAGGCCTAAGAATTTCTCCTTCAAAGCCTCAAAACTTTCTCATACTCGTATTAATGCCCACGGGCCTTAAATCACAAAATAATCTGGAACAGGATGTTACACCTAAGCAAGTCGCACCCATTAGTAGGCACCTCACGTCTCCTTTGACAAATTTCATATTTTAAGATGTCTGCAAAATATAGAAAACGAAACCAAGATAAATTACGTACCGGGAACAAAAATGTTACTATTCCCCTGAACTTAAATCGGATTTAGTCCTGAAATCTGTTGTCGTAAATAGTTTCGGGTAATGCTCACACATCTCATCTTTGGGTTCCTATGTCCACTTGGAACCCTTCCGGTGCTACCATTGCACCTTCGCCAATCCCACCAGTTTGTTGTGCAAGGTCTTTATCTTCTTTTCAAAAATCGCGATCGTACGCTCCACATAACAAGTGCTCATCCACCTGAATATCCTCCAATATGTGACAACCCGAAGTTCGTTCCATCATTTGTAACCCTTTCCGTAAGTACATTCGTCATTTTCAATTTCATTTCCGTTTACGTTATTAAATTAAGTAATTTAATTTGAGGTTGCTATTATGACTTAATGGGTGTCCAAACGCATTTAGAACTCATATTAGCAACCCATTCTAGTAATCGGAATATTTTTAGAATCGACCATATCGGGTTACGACAACTTGATCGGGTGCGACCAAAAGCCACGTCTAACGTCGGTATCGGGTAGAATTCCACCGTGCCCCAAACTTAGGACCTATTTAAAGCCCAAAAGACTTCATTTTGAAGCTTTTGCACTCTCTCACTACTCTCTCTCTAACCTTTCTCCTCAAACCCAAGATTTAGGTCCAAAATCATCAAATTAAGGCTCCAAAACATCAAGGTAACTACCCTAACTCATAGATTAGCATCCTTAGCCTTAAAATTTGTGTTTAATCTATGGAAAAGGACCATGTTCATGTATTTACGGCCCTGGAACACTCTTGGGCCGTGAACACACATAGATGGGGTTTTTGAGCCTTAAAACCCTTCCAAACCACCTTTGGAGCTTAAATATGACTAAATGGCTTAATGGAACGGACTTAGAACACCTTGAACTTAACTTTTGGGGAGTAAACATGAGCTTACTGCCTAAGAACATGCTTGGGCCATAAGCTCATTATCATGGGTAGTAAACTCAAATTCAAGTTTTTAAATGCCACTTAAACACACCAATAACCTTGGATTAAACTCTAGAACCAACCATAATCGATTTAGAGGCCATTGAAAACCTTCCGTTTAGGAGTTTAAAACCATAAACCCCCAAGAATGGGTTCCTGGACCGTAAACTCACATATACAAGTCAAATGATGCCCTAAATTCATTCTAAGGCTTGTAAAATTGGTTTGAACCACATGTGATTGATCTAGAGCCATCAAATCCTGATAGGAATGGTCACATAGGATATTACGGACGTAAACTCCTAGTTTACAGCCGTAAACTCCATTTGGTAATACCTTCGGTGGTTTAAATCATTGTTATGCCTTAGATTAAATCATACCAGCATTCCCCAAGTGATATTTGACCATTTAGCACCTTAAAACCCATCAACCATGAGTTCACGGCCGTGAAATCATGTGGTCATGGTCTTAGGGCCGTAAACTCCCTAAGGATTTTACTCTTGAAGAGCAAACACATTATCCGAGCCCTATACGTCCGTAGATGTCACCCGGATCACTCCAAACACTTGATTTGAAGTGTTTTCTTGTATTGGAGTGTATAATCATATCTAATTAGTGATTTAAAGTCTAATTAGATACATTTGTATACCATTTCATATTACATAGGAACCTCGCACGTTATCAATCCCCGAACCGACACTTAGCATCCAAACCGTCACATTTTCTCGCCTGGTGAGTTCATACCCCTACCCCTTTTCAATGTTTTTCACTGTTTTCAGGGGGGAATACAAGCAAAGTACAAGGAATACTTGTACTCAAAAACTTGTTTTACATGTGTTGTGTTTCATATTTCATATGCTTTTAACGTTGACAATCATAACAGATAACCGTTTGAACTTGCAGAACACATTACCGTATTATTTGTGAACAACGTTATAAAATGTTGTATTTTATATTTTCACAAATGGTTTTCCACTTTTTATCAGTTAAAAGCATAACATTTGAACTTTGAACATGAAAATTAGTACACTGTTTTGTCCTCGGTAACACTCCATAGAGACATGCGAGTGGAGGATCATTGTTTGTAACAATATCTTTCTGTATTATTACTAGTAAATTTGTTATTCCTATAAATTGGAGACACGTCCTCAGAGAACACTCCTCAGAGGTACGCGAGTGGAGGACCGCACCCGTAACCAGAATCTCTTAGATAGGGAGCGTGACTTGAGTGTATAGATCTATACGAGGCTGACTACCCCGCACCTGGCTGCTAGCTACAGCCGAACCGAAAGGTTCAAGGGTGACGAAAGTCATAAAGTGATTTGGACGACTTATTGCCATATCTAGTCTATCGTATGGTTATGGAACTCGCAATTTGGATAACAGAGATTTACTTGATAGTAATAATGAATAAAGTAACTAGTTTACTTGTACATATTAGTTTTATATACGTGTTAAAACTAATACATTTCACAAGGATAACCAGGTTCTCGGTATACATCTTTTACATTACAATTCAGATTGGTAACCAACTTTTAGGAAAATATGGGATTTTCCTGGGGTAACATTTGTACATAACCAGATTCGTGTAACAAACAGATAACTAAACTTTACCATTCACAAGGGTAATCATGTTTTCAGTATACATCTTTTACATTACATTTCGGATTGGTAACCAACTTTTAAGAAAATATGGGATTTTCTTGGTGCGTAACTTTTTCAGAAACCGAAAGGGAACTTGTACATTTTCAGAAAACAAAACCACTTATGAACTCACCAGCTTTATGCTGATTTTCAAACTGCTTGTATTCTCAGGTCCGCATTAGACAGGTACCCGATGATCCTTTTGGCGAAGACGGAGTACATAGAAGACACGTCTTACTTTTGTTCATATATATATATATATATATATATATATATATATATATATATATATATATATATGTATGTATGTATCACACTTGTAACACTTGGTTTTCAAACAAATGTAAACTTTTATATGTAATATAATGGTTGTTTACTTTGCTTACTATGTACATTGGTTATGATATTCAACATGAAGTCACCTCCACCCCGGAACGTTTCCGCCCTGGGTTTCGGGGTGTGACAGATTGGTATCAGAGCCCATGTTTATAGTGAACTAAGTATACCAAACCTTACATGGTATAAGACTATAAACACTAAAGGGGCCTACGTGCTCTGAACTAAAAGTATACTCTAAAATATAAGTATTTAAAAAGTATATAAGTATACGTAACCGTCGAAATCTGTAACTACAAGTAGAACAAAACATAAGTAAATGGGTGTTGTACACTGCGGTTAAACCTGAGCAGTTATGTAGTCGTGTCTAGGATCAATATAGCCTGGCCAACTATATTCATTCGAGACACGGCCAACATGTGCTTGGGAGTGACTGTAGTGTTCAACATGCCTAAAACTTACCCAATACCCAAACAATGAGTCGTCGTCACAACGAATCACGAAATACTATGGGAGTATTTCTAGTGCCAACTTCGTTAGAGAAATCCTCATTTCAACGTTGCTCGTCGATGATTCTTTTAGCGACAATATATCTGCTTTGATAACTCATTCCTGCTTTATCGCTTAATAGATTTCAATATCTGTCATATCTCTTGATTCAATTCAGAGGACTTACCATCCTCTATTTCTTGATCTTTATAGATCAAGATGCCTCCAAGAAAAAGACCCAGTTCAAAGAACAACAATCCTCCACCACCACCACCTCCTCCTCAATTTGATCCTGTAATGTTCCAGGCAGTTGTTACTGCCACAGTAGCAGCCGCTATGTCTCAAATGAACCCCTGTGGTTCAGGAGGTGGTCCGCAACCCAAAAACTAGGAAGGTAGCCAGGGACACTGAAAGGAGTGTTCTTATAAAGATTTCATGAACGCGAAACCCATGTCCTTCGATGGCACTGGAGGTGTCATTTCCCTCACCCGATGGTTCGAGAAAATCGAATCTATCTTTGAAATCTGTGCCTGTTTGGAATCTGACAAAGTAAAGTTTGCAGCCTGTACCTTTATCGATAAAGCCTTGACTTGGTGGAACGGCCGAGTCAAATCCTTGACCCTACCAGTAGCAAATGCCATGGGTTGGGAAGCCATGAAAGAACTTCTTCTAGCTGAGTACTGCCCTCGGGGAGAAATACAAAAACTGGAGCACGAACTTTGGAACCTGTAGATGAAGGGTTTCGATATTGTTGCATACACTTCGAGATTTGATGACCTGGTGCTACTCTGTCCGGGATTGGTTGCCCCGGAGAGTAAAAAGATCGAGAGATTTATCTGGGGGCTAACCCAACCGACCAAAGGAAACGTCTTAGCTGCGAAACCAGATACATATGACAGCGCCAAAAGTTTAGTCTAGACCCTGATTGACCACAGTGACGATGTTGAGGAAGCAACCACCACTCCTGAACCGACCAAGAGGAGTGGTGAGAAAAGGAAGTTTTGGAAGAAGAAGAAGGGCCAATCTTCTCAAGGGTCCTCAAAGAAACAACAGACTGTAGCAGTCCATGCTGCTACTACCCCGTTGCTGCTGCTTCTGTTGTGGGATCTACAGCTCAAACACCTACTAGTAGGTATGCTGGTAACCTTCCCCAGTGTGAAAAGTGCAAATACCACCATAACCCCGGGCCCTGCCGTGATCTGTCATGCACCAACTATGGTAAAAAGGGGTACACGGTCCGATTATGCAAAGCACCAGCCCAATCAGCCAATCAATCTTCTGGAGCAGGTGTTGGTCAAGCCTGCTATAATTGTGGAGAAGTTGGGCATTTCAAGAGAAACTGCCCGAAGAAGGCGACAACTGATAATACCGGGAGAGTCCTAGCGATGGGACGGGAGGAGGCAGTCGCCGATCCCACTGTTGTCTCGGGTACGTTCCTTCTCGATAACTCTTATGCTAGTATTCTTTTCGATTCGGGTGCCGAAAGAAGCTTTGTTAGTCATTCGTTCAAGCATAACCTTAAACATAATCCTCAACTATTAACCGAAACATTTACCGTCGAAATGGCTAACGGTGAGAAAGAAAACGCTAGCGATATTTTCATAGGTTGTACTCTTACCTTGAACGACCATTCTTTTCCCATTGATCTTATGCCAGTCTCCATAAATAGCTTTGATGTTATCATCGGCATGGATTAGTTGAGTCCCAATCATGCTTATATCCTTTGTTACGAAAAAGTCATTCGTCTCAACCTCCCCTTTGGTCAGAATCTCATGATCTATGGCGATAAGCTTAGCTCCAATCTTCGTATCATTTCCTGCATCAAAGCTCAAAAGCTTCTGCGGAAGGAGTGCCAAGCATTCCTAGCCCATGTCATTAACGAGAAACAGAAAGTTAAAGACCTCGTGAGCATCCTCAAAGTCTGCAACGTTCCTGACGTCTTTCCCGAAGTGCTCCCGGGAATTCCTCCTGAACGTCAAGTTGAATTTCGCATCGACCTAATCCCTGGAGCTACCCCCGTAGTCAAATCTCCGTATCGTTTAGCTCCAGCAGAAATGTAGGAGTTATCCAGCCAGCTCAATGAGTTGCTCAGCAAAAGGTTCATCAGACCGAGTTCCACACCCTGGGGAGCTCCGGTTCGGTTTGTAAAGAAGAAAGATGGATCCTTCCGAATGTGCATCGATTACCGTGAGTTGAATAAGTTGACCGTCAAGAACCGATATCCTCTTCCGCGAATAGATGACCTTTTCGATCAACTTCAGGGAGGCAGCTACTTCTCAAAGATAGACCTTCAATCAGGGTACCATCAGCTACGAGTTTATGAGAGTGATGTTTCCAAAAATGCTTTCAGGACTCGGTATGGACACTACGAGTTCGTAGTGATGCCCTTCGGTCTAACCAACACACCGGCAGTGTCCATGGACCTGATGAACCGGGTGTGTCGCCCTTTTCTGGACAAGTTCGTCATTGTGTTCATTGATGACATACTTGTCTACTCTAGAAGCGAAGAAGACCACAAACAACACCTGAGGCTAGTGTTAGAAACCCTTAGATCAGAAAAGATCTACGCGAAATTTTCCAAGTGTGAATTCTGTATTTGGAAGGTAACTTTCCTCTGTCACGTGTTAAGAGAGGAGGGTATTCATGTGGATCAATCCAAGATCAAAGCGATAGAGAATTGGTCGGCACCAAAGACACCCACAGAAATTCGTCAATTCTTGGGTCTCGCCGGCTATTATTGGAGATTCATCTAGAATTTTTCCAGAATTGCCAAACCTCTAACCACTCTGAAACAGAAAGGTGTACCCTTTTGTTGGAGTGAAAAGCAAGAGACTGCGTTCCAAACATTAAAGCAAGCCTTGTGCAACGCACCTGTTCTGTCCCTACCCGAAGGGACAGAGGACTTCGTTGTCTATTGTGATGCGTCTAATCAGGGCTTAGGTTGTGTGCTTATGCAAAGAGGAAAAGTAATTGCTTATGCCTCGAGACAGCTGAAGGCACATGAGGTCAACTATACCACCCACGACCTGGAGTTAGGTGCCGTAGTCTTTGCACTGAATATTTGGAGACATTATTCTCTACGGAACCAAGTGTACGATTTTTACCGATCATAAGAGCCTGCAACACATCTTTGATCAGAAAGACTTAAACATGAGGCAACGACGATGGGTAGAGCTACTCAATGACTATGAGTGCGAGATCCGCTACCATCCCGACAAGGCCAATGTGGTAGCAGATGCCCTTAGCCGAAAGGAAAGTTCGAGCCGCAAAGTGAAGACCCTGACGATGACTATCCATTCCCATTTATCCATGCAAATCCGAGAAGCCCAATTAGAAGCCCTCAAACTCGAGAACGTGTCAAGCGAAGCCTTGAGGGGAATGGATAAGAAACTTGAGATCATAGGTGACGGAGTCTACTGTTTCATGGACCAAATCTGGATTCCAAAGTTCGGAGGATTCAGGGAGATTGTCATGGAGGAAGCACACAAGACCAGATACTCTGTTCACCCAGGTTCGGACAAGTTGTACTTGGATCTTAATAAACAATTATGGTGGCCGAACATGAAAGCCGAGATCGCTACATTTGTGGGCAAGTGTCTAACTTGCGCCAAAGTGAAAGTCGAGTACCAGAAACCCTCGGGTCTGCTCCAGCAACCCGATATACCTGAGTGGAAATGGGAGATGATTACCATGGACTTCATCACCAAGTTACCCAAGTGTCCGAGTGGGTACGACACCATTTGGGTAATTGTCGTTCGTTTGACAAAATCCGCTCACTTCATTCCGATCAAAGAATCATTCAAAATGGAAAGAATCACGCGAATCTACATCCAGGAGGTAGTTCGATTGCACGGTGTACCTGCGTCCATTATCTCTGATCGAGATAGCAGGTTTACCTCTAGATTTTGGTAGTCTCTCCAGAAGGCTCTTGGAACCAAACTAGACATGAGTACGGCTTATCATCCTCAGATCGATGGACAGAGTGAGAGAACTATCCAAACCATTGAAGACATGCTTAGAGCATGTGTCATCGATTTCGGAAAGTCGTGGGACACACATTTTCCTTTGATCGAGTTCTTGTACAACAACAGTTACCACACCAGCATCAAGGCTGCTTCGTTTGAAGCCCTCTACGGTCGCAAGTGCAGATCCCCTCTGTGTTGGGCCGAGGTAGGGGACACGCAGTTAGCTAAGAGTCAAGTCCCCGACAATGATCTCACTGGTCCTGAAATCATCCGCAAAACCACCGAAAAGATCATCCAAATCCGGGAATGATTGAAAGCTTCACGAGATCGCCAAAAGAGTTACGCTGATAACCGACGGAAACCTCTGGAGTTCCAGGTTGGAGACCGTGTCCTGTTGAAGGTCTCGCCCTGGAAAGGAATGGTACGCTTCGAAAAGCATGGGAAACTTAATCCGAGGTACATTGGACCCTTCGAGATCCTCGCCAGGATTGGTCCGGTAGCCTATAAACTTCGATTACCCCATGAACTCAGCAACATCCATCCCGTCTTCCATGTCTCTAATTTTAAGAAGTGCTTATCCGATGAAACCCTCGTGATTCCCCTAGATGAGATCGAGATCAACGAAAACTTGAACTTCGTGGAGGAACTGATCGAAATCATGGATCGAGAGATCAAACGCATGAAACAAAGTCGCATTCCGATAGTGAAGGTTCGCTGGAATGCCAAGCGGGGACCGGAATTCACTTGGGAGCGTGAAGACTCGATGAAACAAAAATATCCGCATCTCTTTTCGAATCCATGATTTGTATCTTAATTCCGAATTTCGGGATGAAATTCCCTCTAACAGGGGGATAATGTGACAACCTGAAGTTCGTTCCATCATTTATAACCCTTTCCGTTAGTACATTCGTCGTTTTCAATTTCATTTCCATTTACGTTATTAAATTAAGTCATTTAATTTGAGGTTGCTATTATGACTTAATGGGTTTCCAAACGCATTTAGAACTCATATTAACACCCCATTCTAGTAATCTGAATATTTTTAGAATCGACCATATCGGGTTACGGCAACTTGATCGGGTGCGACCAAAAGCCACGTCTAACGTCGGTATCGGGTAGAATTCCACCGTGCCCCAAACTTAGGACCTATTTAAAGCCCAAAAGACTTCATTTTGAAGCTTTTGCACTCTCTCACTCCTCTCTCTAACCTCTCTCCTCAAACCCAAGATTTAGGTCCAAAATCATCAAATTAAGGCTCCAAAACATCAAGGTAACTACCCTAACTCATAGATTAGCATCCTTAGCCTTAAAATTTGTGTTTAATCTATGGAAAAGGACCATGTTCATGTGTTTACGGCCCTGGAACACTCTTGGGCCGTGAACACACATAGATGGGGTTTTTGAGCCTTAAAACCCTTCCAAACCACCTTTGGAGCTTAGATATGACTAAATGGCTTAATGGAACGGACTTAGAACACCATGAACTTAACTTTTGGGGAGTAAACTTGAGTTTACTGCCCAAGAACATGCTTGGTCCATAAACTCATTATCATGGGTAGTAAACTCAAATTCAAGTGTTTAAATGCCACTTAAACACACCAATAGCCTTGGATTAAACTCTAGAACCAACCACAATTGATTTAGAGGCCATAAACATGATGGAAACCTCCCGTTTAGGAGTTTATAGCCGTAAACCCCCCAAGAATGGGTTCCTGGACTGTAAACTCACATACACAAGTCAAATGATGCCCTAAATTCATTCTAAGGTTTGTAAAATTGGTTTGAACCACATGTGATTGATCTAGGGCCATCAAATCCTGATAGGAATGGTCACATAGGATATTACGGACGTAAAATCCTAGTTTACAGCCGTAAACTCCATTTGGTAATACCTTCGGTGGTTTAAATCATTGTTATGCCTTAGATTAAATCATACCAGCATTCCCCAAGTGATATTTGACCATTTAGCACCTTAAAACCCATCAACCATGAGTTCACGGCCGTGAAATCATGTGGTCATGGTCTTAGGGCCGTAAACTCCCTAAGGATTTTACTCTTGAAGAGCAAACACATTATCCGAGCCCTATATGTCCGTAGATGTCACCCGGATCACTCCAAACACTTGATTTGAAGTGTTTTCTTGTATTGGAGTGTATAATCATATCTAATTAGTGATTTAAAGTCTAATTAGATACATTTGTATACCATTTCATATTACATAGGAACCTCGCACGTTATCAATCCCCGAACCGACACTTAGCATCCAAACCGTCACATTTTCTCGCCTGGTGAGTTCATACCCCTACCCCTTTTCAATGTTTTTCACTGTTTTCAGGGGGGAATACAAGCAAAGTACAAGGAATACTTGTACTCAAAAACTTGTTTTACATGTGTTGTGTTTCATATTTCATATGCTTTTAACGTTGACAATCATAACAGATAACCGTTTGAACTTGCAGAACACATTACCGTATTATTTGTGAACAACGTTATAAAATGTTGTATTTTATATTTTCACAAATGGTTTTCCACTTTTTATCAGTTAAAAGCATAACATTTGAACTTTGAACATGAAAATTAGTACACTGTTTTGTCCTCGGTAACACTCCACAGAGACACGCGAGTGGAGGATCATTGTTTGTAACAATATCTTTCTGTATTATTACTAGTAAATTTGTTATTCCTATAAATTGGAGACACGTCCTCAGAGAACACTCCTCAGAGGTACGCGAGTGGAGGACCGCACCCGTAACCAGAATCTCTTAGATAGGGAGCGTGACTTGAGTGTATAGATCTATACGAGGCTGACTACCCCGCACCTGGCTGCTAGCTACAGCCGAACCGAAAGGTTCAAGGGTGACGAAAGTCATAAAGTGATTTGGACGACTTATTGCCATATCTAGTCTATCGTATGGTTATGGAACTTGCAATTTGGATAACAGAGATTTACTTGATAGTAATAATGAATAAAGTAACTAGTTTACTTGTACATATTAGTTTTATATACGTGTTAAAACTAATACATTTCACAAGGATAACCAGGTTCTCGGTATACATCTTTTACATTACAATTCAGATTGGTAACCAACTTTTAGGAAAATATGGGATTTTCCTGGGGTAACATTTGTACATAACCAGATTCGTGTAACAAACAGATAACTAAACTTTACCATTCACAAGGGTAATCATGTTTTCAGTATACATCTTTTACATTACATTTCGGATTGGTAACCAACTTTTAAGAAAATATGGGATTTTCTTGGTGCGTAACTTTTTCAGAAACCGAAAGGGAACTTGTACATTTTCAGAAAACAAAACCACTTATGAACTCACCAGCTTTATGCTGATTTTCAAACTGCTTGTATTCTCAGGTCCGCATTAGACAGGTACCCGATGATCCTTTTGGCGAAGACGGAGTACATAGAAGACACGTCTTACTTTTGTTCATATATATATATATATATATATATATATATATATATATATATATATATATATATATATGTATGTATCACACTTGTAACACTTGGTTTTCAAACAAATGTAAACTTTTATATGTAATATAATGGTTGTTTACTTTGCTTACTATGTACATTGGTTATGATATTCAACATGAAGTCACCTCCACCCCGGAACGTTTCCGCCCTGGGTTTCGGGGTGTGACAGATTGGTATCAGAGCCCATGTTTATAGTGAACTAAGTATACCAAACCTTACATGGTATAAGACTATAAACACTAAAGGGGCCTAAGTGCTCTGAACTAAAAGTATATTCTAAAATATAAGTATTCAAAAAGTATATAAGTATACGTAACCGTTGAAATCTGTAACTACAAGTAGAACAAAACATAAGTAAATGGGTGTTGTACACTGCGGTTAAACCTGAGCAGTTATGTAGTCGTGTCTAGGATCAATATAGCCTGGCCAACTATATTCATTCGAGACACGGCCAACATGATATAGCCTGGCCAACTATATCATAACCTCAGTGCTCCCCATAACCGTTTTACTAACCTTACCCCAATAACTTAAGGGTCGACACTTCCTCCTATAAAGAAACTAGAAAGGAGGCATATTAATGTTGTAATGATAACTATTGTTGTAAGAGAATTCTGCTAACAAAAGATATGAATCCTAACTCCCACCGAAATCAAGGACATAAGCTCTCAACATATCCTTCAAGTTTTGAATAGTCATATCACTCTTCCTATTTGTTTGTGGGTGAAATGTTGTACTGAAGTGCGACTTGGTATCCAACTCATCGTAGAACCTCTTCCAAACCCTAGAAGTAAAACGAACATCCTTGTCAGAAACTACCAAGGTCAGCACCCCATGATGGGAAACCACCTCCCAGATGTAGATATCAGCCAACTTCTCAACTGAAGAGCTCTACTAAATGGTAATGAAGTGAACACTCTTGCTCAGAAGATCCATAATAACCTAGATAGTGTCAAAACGTCTATTAGTCTCCGGTAGCTTCATGATGAAATCCTTGGTGATCTGCTCCCCTTTCATAATGGGATCTCTAACGTCTGCAACTTACAGTGAGGCCTCTGATCTTTGGCCTTGACTTTACTGCAAGTCAAGAACCTATTGACATCCCAAGCGACATACCACTTTATGTAGGGCCATTGATAATCAAGACTTAAATCCATATATATCTTCATGGTTTTAGGAT
Organism: Lactuca sativa; assembly: GCF_002870075.4. Taxonomy (NCBI): domain Eukaryota; kingdom Viridiplantae; phylum Streptophyta; class Magnoliopsida; order Asterales; family Asteraceae; genus Lactuca; species Lactuca sativa. Next base: position 127,493,150 of record NC_056626.2, read on the forward strand.
GGATCAAAATAAATGTTTTATGGGCCTCCTCCATCAATGTTTGAGAATCCCCACCAGAGTAAGGAACCCAAATCTACCGTGAAGAGTCAATAAACCATGACTATCGATATCGAATGCGGAAACCTGCCTAACTACCCTTTCAATTTTCCAGTTTGCTTCCTTAATTTCCTTAGCCTCGCTGCCTTAATCATATCTAAAAGTGGAGTTACAAAATTCATCCTCAAACAGAGATTTCAAATAGGTGTGTTAGTCATTTTATGACTGAATACATCAGCTACCATATAGGCTTTACCCGGAGTGATATGGAATCTCACAGTGGTAGTCCTTCACTACATTAATCGAACTACACTACCTAATGTTTAGATTTAGCTGATTCATCAAATATCTTAAACTCTTATGGTTTGTGTAAGTGTTACAACAAACCTCATACATGTAATATCGCCATATCTTGAGAGCAAAAAGCACTACCCTAACTCCAGATCACGAGTTGGATATTTGGCCTCATGAGGTTTTAGTTACTTAGAAGCATAAGTTATCACCCTACCATGTTGCATGAGCATTGCTCCCAAACCTGTGATCAAAGCATCAAATCCCTCAAGGCTAGTCAATACCGGTGCCTCCCATAAATTCTAACTCAACTTCTAAAATGTTGCCCGTTGCTCAGGATTCTAATGAAAAACAATACTCTTCTTTTTCAGGCGAGTAAGAGGGGAATTGTTTTTGGAGAAATCATGAATAAACCTTCATTAATGTCCTACTAACCCAAGAAAACTCTGAATCTCAGATGGACTCTTTGGAACCTCTAACTACATTACCGCCTTGATCTTGGATGAATCAACCAAACTAGTTTCCTGGTTGACGAGGTGACCTAAAAATCGGACCTCGTGTAACCAAAAATCACACTTGGAGAGCTTAAGGTACAACCGCTCATTCCTTAACACCTAAAGGATCTCTTGTAAATGATTCACATGATGCTCCTTGGTCTTAGAGTAGACCAAGGTATCATATATAAGCAAAATCATAGACCAGTTAAGCATCAACCAACATACCTGGTTCATCAGATCCATAAGTGTTGATGGTGCATTGGTGAGCCCAAATGAAATCACCATTAACTCATGATGACCATAATGTGTTTAGAAGGTTGTCTTCTGCACGTCCTCCTCTCAAACGCTCATCTACTAGTGGCTTGACTTCAAATCGATCTTGTAAAACCAAGATACATCCTAAAGTTGATCAAAAAGGTCATCGATCCTCAGAAGTGGATAAGGGTTCTTCACTGTCAACTTTTTCAACTCTCTATAGTCTACGCACATCCCTTGCAAAACATCATTCTTCTTGAAAAAAAGCATCGTCGTTCCCCAAGGGTAAGTTCTTGGTCGGATAAACTCCTTGCATAACAACTCTTGAGGTTGTGATGACAACTCTTACATCTTAAGTGGTTCAATGTGATACGACGCCTTGGCAATCGGGGATTCTCCGGGGATTAGATCGATGTTGAACTCAACCTGCCTCTCAGTAGGCACACCGGGAAAATCCTATAGAAAACATCTAGGAACTCACAAACCACCAATACCCTAAAACCCAACTCTTCTTCTCTTCCCAAATGTTAGCCATGTAAGCAAGATATCCCATACAACCTTGTTATAGGTACCTCCGACGCCTTATGGCTGAGCAGAAATTTGACCCAACTCTAGTGCCCTCATTCATGATGGCCAGTTCTTCCCCACTTAGGGTACAAACCACCACTAACTACCACTCATAACTAATCAGATCCTCGAAATGGCTCAATTAACCCTTTCCATAATCACATAAACATCAATCATCAGAATGGGAACTAGATAAATCAAAAACTCCGCACAAAAACTCTCTAACACATTCAGAATAAACATTCAAAGCTATAACTATATGGTCATCATTGATGGCGACCTCCAAAGGACAATCCAATTACCTAAGGGAAACATGAAGGCCCCTACCAAAAGAAGGTGATACAAAGGGCTGAATCGCACCCGAGTTAAACAACATTTAAGTAGTAAATGAGTTAACTATAAATGTATAGAAGCAGAAACACAACATAAGCATGTAGTATTGAACTTCCACTAGAAAGATAAATACATACATACATACCAGTATAATGCTAGGTGCTACCATGACCTATTCATTTATCTCTTGATTGGCTTGGCCCTTCGCCTTTGGGGCCTCAGCTCTCTGCTGGTGGGCATTAGTGATCTGTAATATCACAAGAGCTGGAGCCTGCACTAGTCTGGCTACAAGGAATGGACAATCAGCCTTCATATGGCACAACTGGTGGTAATTGAAGCAAACTCGCACACTCTATGAAAAATCTTTCATAAAACAACCCTCCTTGCCACAATTGAAACACTCGGACCCTGCCCGACAAGAACCCTCCCGTGATCCTTCCCACACTTGCGGTAAGTATGCCCCTTCTAGCCTCCAGATCTAGAATCATGGGCTTGAACTGCTTAGCTACAGGTTAAGTCTACGCTGGGGTCTACCTCTTAAAGGTTCGTGTTGATCGGATACAATCAAGTATGAATAATGAAGAACAAAAAAACAAACAAAAAAAAGAGTAAACAAAAACAGAAGAGCTAGGATGATCACAAAGATGTTTTCACTAAGAAATGGTTCTCACAAAGAGAACAGTCGCACAAAGTGAGGCAGAAAGCTCTATTAGGGTTTAACCATAATAGTATACTATATATGATTACAAAAATGAAGATCCCACTATTTTAGGGATATATTCTAATTTATGCAAAGTCTGATCCTAATCACTAAGATTACATATCATATATCTATTCTATAGTTACATACTATATCTACCTAATATACAAACCAGTCACTAAGATCCTGAGGGTCACACTGTCGTTGATGAAGCTATTGTTGGTGCTTGTGATGATGCTGGTGTTGGTGGACAACATGTTATGTGTTTGATTGATCAGATCATACGGCGTTACTTTACAATCATCCCTATCTGATGATGTCAAAACTAATCTTCAACAAATTCTTCAACTTTTAGATTGAAAGTTTAAGGTTTTCCTTCTTTTTATCACCTTGAGAGTAAGAACATTCTTGCGTTTTAAAACTACCCCCCCTGAGAAAATGAATGTGTCTGAGTATAATGTTTTCCTTCTTTTGCTCCCCCCGAGAGTAAGAACTTTCTTGCGCTTTATAACTATCTCCCCTTAAGAAAATGAATGCCCCTGAGTATAAATTTTTCCTTATTTTGCCCCTCCTGAGAAATGAATGCGTTTGAGTATATAATAATCTCTCCCCCTTTTTGACATAACGAAGATTTCAGACAAATGATAGTATCAGTGAAAGCAATTAGTAAACAATAAGTGGTAGCAGATAAACCAGAAAGATTGCAATGCCTCATGATATCATGTGATTATACTATCATTCATAGACATAGTGTTCCAAAGTCTCATCAACGTATGTTGAATCATGAACTTCTTTTATTTGAAGAAAAAAGGAATAAGAATGGTATGATGCGTGTAATACAATTTGGTGTTTAAATGCAACCATCGACAAACAATTCAAAGTTTTATCAGTGTATGGTAGATACAATGAATCATTAACTTCTTTAATAGAAGATTCTTTGGGACAGAATAGGTAGGTGCATGTAAGATATCACGATACGTGATATACCTATCGACATAGAGTTTTCGAATTCTCATCATCGTCTGATTTCATACGCCGAATCATAAAATTCTAAAGAAGAATGTATGGTGAGATAGGTTTGGTGTGTTTGTGATAGACTACGGTACATAGCCTAACTATCAACACAAAAGTTTAAAGTTTCATCAGTGTGTAGTTTTGCAAAGTAAATCATTAAGTTCTTAGAATAAGAAGTTAAATAAGAGAATGGGATGTTTCAATCATGCTGAGGTGAAATCAGCGTGAATCATAAACAATGTAAACTTATCAACAAGAAGTGGTTCATATTCTTTATCATGAAGTTAAGTTATAGTCTAGAATTTAAAATTCACCATCAGTTCATTTAATATGGTACAATATGAAAATGGAAAAGAGATAATTACATGAGAAATAGTCAACAATATAATAATTAGAAGAGGAAATATACAAACTTTTTAGAAGAATCATAAAGACCTGGGTGCAACCTTTTTTCAGGAGAATCATAAAAACTGATACGAAAGATCTTTTGATTTTTTGGCTCATAACAGTATTTCCTCTTTCCAAGATATGTAACATCCCAATTTCCAAGAATGAAATTTAGGGATTTTTGCATTTTTAAAAGTCTAATCGACGATTTAGAGGCCCCAACTCGTCATTTAGAAACTAGAAGGGATCGCGTATTCGGAGAACTTACTCGATGAGTTGGAGGACCCAACTTGATGAGCTGGAGCCGATTATAAAAAACCCTAATTTTTAGGGTTTGCAGCCTATTTAAAGGAGCTTAAGTCCTTTCCTCCAGCCATTCTTTCCACTTTCATGCCCAGAGAGTAAACCCTAAGATAACTAAACCCTATTTGAGTGTGTGAGGCTAAAAGAGGGTGTTTGGTGCATTTCTTGAAAGAGGCTTGAAGATTTGGAGGCTTGGAACGGGAAGGAGCTTGTGGATCCAACATCTACATTGTGTTTGCACTCATTTGGAGGTAAAAAGTCTTTACCTTGGCTTTCCATCCCTTAGATCTCTTCTATTACAAGTTTATGAGCATTTTGGTGCAAAAGGAGGGTCATTCTCGGGTTGGAGCTTGTCACATGGATATGGCTTCTGATCTAGACTCCTCTAGGCCCTCTTTAACATAAAGCATGAAGCTTTATGAAGATTTGGCCCTTATCCTTACCATAAAACTCTTCCTAAACTTAGTATGGATGATTTTAGGCTCATGGGACCTTGCATGCACATAAAGTTAGCAACTTTACGTGATAACTACACCATAGAAGTTTAGATCTACAGTTTGGAGCCTTGAAAGCTTAGAAGCGTCTGAATAAGAAAAGGACTGAAGAAACTCGACAAGTTGCATAGTCAACTCGACGTGTTGGATTGAGGTTTCTCACTTCTGGGTTCTACATGAACTCGCTGAGTTAGCAAGGTTACTCGACGAGTTGGTTAGGGTTTTTCCGATATTCTGAATGCTGCATGGACTCGACGAGTTAGTTGGTAACTCGACGAGTTGACTGGGGTTTTCATGACCTTTTTATTTCAGAAGGAACTCGATGAGTCTGTAAGCTGAACTCGAAGAGTTGGGTCAACATGGACTGTTGACCTTGACCATTGACTTTGACTTTGACTAGGGGTTGACCAGTTTGACTTCTAAGGGTATTTTGGTAATTTGGGTATTTCTGGAGGTGGATCATTAGTGGTTGTAGGTGTTGGTGTTTGGAGCCGTGTTTTGGGAATTTGATCTTTCAGTTCAGTAAAGTTTGACATTGTGAGGTGAGTTGTCCTCACTTTACTAATAGGGTCAAAGGCACCAATGCCGACCCTTTTTGGATTTGTATATGGGTTTATTGCATGTTGATATGCTTAGTGATCTGTTAAGTTGGTATCCTAGTATATAGTATGATGATACATTAGTGACTTGTTAGGTTGGTATCCTAGTATATAGGATGATGCTATGATTAGTGGTCTGTTAGATCGGTCTGACTGTTGTATATGCTAGCATTTGATATTTATGTGTTGATTGTGTGACTGGGGATGGGTTGAGGCGATCTTTACTTTGTGCTTTAGGCCAAAATACCCAGGGTGGCCCGGATAGATGGCAGAACAGGTAAGGGTGTACTAGTCAGGCCGAAGGCCCGACGAGTGGTCTGGATAGATTGAAGGCCCGTAAGGTGGTCCAGACGTGCCGATGGCTCGAAGAGCGGTCTAGATAGGCTGATGGCCCTGCGAGGCGGTCCAGTTAGGCTGGTTGCTCAGTATGCATGTTGTTTGTTTATTTTCTATGGTATGGTTATGATTCGTATGGCGTTGGTATTTTGGGGGAACTCACTAAGCTTTGTGCTTACAGTTTCAATTTATTGTTTCATGTGCTTCATATGTTCTGGCATGGTGAAGGCCTGACCGCACACATCCTTGTGTTTTGGGCTTATGGTTTTTGGGATACTCTAATATGAAACTATTTTGAAAACATTTTTAATAACTAATGGATTTTGGATGTTTGAAATTTTTTTAAATTTTGCTAAAATTCTATGGATGTTACAAGTTGGTATTAGAGCCTTGGTTTGAGTGAACTGGAGGAACACTCATGTGAATCCAGTCTCAAACTAAGGAAAAGATCTTCAAAATAACTTTCAAATGGTTTCAAAATACTAAAGGAGGATGCGATATGTACGATTAGCCGGAGCCAGTATGTAGACCCCAAAATACCATATAAATATTCGATATGTTAGAACAACATGCTAGCAATAGGCTAGGGATCTTCAGGAATTGCATGGTAGAATTGCCTGATTATGTGCTAACTTAGTTCCTATAGAGTTTCCTTGTTGGGATGATCTGTGACTCTTTCACGTGTGAACTGCCTATTGAATGGATACGCTAAGTCACATGTCGCATGGTTTAAAGTATTCTAGGATGAGAGGTTTGGTCTTGTTGTGCAACTCTCATCTGAGTCTAACTGTTGTGGGATTGAATCTTTTAGTCTAGGGTTGTTTAAACTGTGGGGTATGTGATTGTATTCATGCGATAGTCATCTGACACCAATGGAGGGTTGTGTGATAAGCTTGGTATGGATGAATCAGATGGGGTCAACTGGCCAGTCGCGTTATTGGATGAGGTAGCAGTGCTTCCTTGGTTTGGGCATGGTTCATAGCAGGTCGGCATGAGGAAGGATTAGCCGCTCTTGAGAGAGTGAGGGCAGGGTGAAGATGCGTGCGAGATGTTGGGAGTCTTAGTGGCCCAAGTGTTGCACCTCTAATGGAGTCACAAACACTCTACACAACAAGGATGAATTGGAGAGGTAGAAATCGGCCACCTTAGGGTTTCATAAAGCATAGGGCCGAAAATCCTTAGTCTTGGGGTCTATTTATACTTGTGGCTACTAGGTTTTTAGGTGGAAACCCTAATATGACTTCTTAAGCCTTAAGCAACCCATAGACACCTTCTAGAATACTCCTTGGATGAATTCTTTATGGGCTTCCCATATAATTCGTCCAACCTTATTCCAAGGTGATCCATCAACCCAATTGCAACTATCAATGATTTGCAATATCAGTCCCCATTTATTTATCCAGTCTCTTTTGATTACTAAATTAATTCTAGATTAATTTCTCATCAATACTAATTAAATAAATCCAAAATAATATATTAATCCTATGATATATTAATAAAAACCATTTTGAGTACCAATTTATTATTCATATAATAAATCCTACCCTCTCTCCACTTATCATCTTATCAAGTTGCATGAGTGAAGGCAACCCAAAAGGACCATGCTCATAATCAAATCAAGTACATGCCAAAATAGTTATAGGATTAGACACCTAATCCAACAGTCTCCCACTTGGATAAGTATAATAACTATTATTGCAAGCGCGACTTTAGAATCTGCTTGGCAATCATAGCTTTCAAAACCCGCTGTCGAACTCTGATCTCATCAGTAACGCATCCTTTAGATAAGGAATCAAATATTCCTCCATTATACAAGATATCGCATGGACATGAGACATGGATTATAATCATTCTCTCTGTCCATGTGTTGTTTCCCGATTTCCGATTTTTAACGATTGACTACAGACTACAATTGAACACATCAACTTAGTCCAGGCTTGGCCAAGCACTTAGGGTGTCATCACTAAATCATCGAGGGGCCCATAGATATCGCTTTTATCCCCTTAGGGTAAAAGGAACGGATAAACTTTTACTCATATGCTTGTACTATTTACTCATTAAATCACACACAACAATACGTTTTATAACATCAAGTTACTAATGCGTTTACGTACTATCAATGTGCAACTGACTTGTAAACAACAACTGATTTGTCTTCGTTTCAAGGATATAAGATATTATCGTCTCACAATCACTCGTGATAAAATCCATGAAGTGATTCAAATGAGCGTGGGTTTAATCCAATACTCAAATCCTATTTCAGGAGTACTAATGAACATTGCAACAAACTCATGATATATCTAAGAACTTAGACAATCTACAGATAGGTTCATGAAAATCTTAATTCACTACTTACTACCAAAGTATGACTGACTGTGGATGTTTGAATAACCTAGTTATTCGGGAAGTAAAACGTGCAAAGTGAAACACAAGAATAACCTAATCCAATATGGTCTCAATCTTTTGAATATAAATAAAACAATTATTGTTTAATCACCATATTAATTAGACCTTACTCATTGTATAATGTTTTCATCAATCAAATAAATACTTGAATTAAAACAATAGCCATCCCATGCTTCAAGCATGTACACTATGTTTATCTATGGTCCTTCCTTTGTGAAATAGATCAATTGAACACATTTCCAATGATGCTCATTACACAATTCCCTAATCCTTATTATACAAAATTCTTGCCACCACTAGAATCTGTTAGAGTCTAAACTTCCATGCAATGTTCCCTTTTGTAATGTCAAGGTACCTAAGTCATAGAGACTTTGCCAATGATATTACAAAACATTCCACTGGAGATTTATTAAAGAACAATTCCATGGAGATGAAGTCTCACATTCAAGGTACATTCCTTGAACATCCTTCTTGCATAAAAGTCTCTAACTTACACATAGATTCTTAATATCCAACTCCCATAGTGGAAACCTTTCCATATTTCCATTTAACATCTATTCTTAACAGAATCCTATCTATATAGAATCACGTAAATACGGTCCATTTACTACTATACTTCTAACTGTCCACAAGCAATCAATCTTTAGCGAACCTCATGTTGTCCTTGACACTTGTTAACAACTTTAGTCATATCAAGTTCTAGTCCTTTTCCCTCTTAATGCCCTGGGCATTTGGAAAATCAGAATGAGTGAATATTATAACATGTGGAATCAATTCTATACCCAAATCATATGGGATTCGATCCACAATGAATTACATAGAGACATGATACTTAACCAGTCTCCTGCTCTAATATTTCCATATATAAAATTTCCAATGTTGAAACATTTCAACCTGACATTCATATATGCTCATGACTAAGTTTGATTAAAACATCAACTTTTAGATTAGAATTGAAGTAATTGTACCCTCTCCCTTTCTATAGCGAAACAAATTTCAAACTCTGCAACTTTACAAATTGAAAACTTTGTTTCCTATAAATAGTATTGCTAACTTGCAACACTCATCATAATGATTATGCTCCTACTATCATAATAATTATATTCTTACTAGCATAACGATTATGCTCCCACTAGATTTGACATTTACTCAGAAATCAATTGGACTTCTAGAAATCAATACATATTGACTTTCATATCAAACTTCAGATTTCTGACACGTGGTGTTTTGATAAGTCTTTTCCTAGACTTCTCAAGCTCATAGACCCTTCAATCGATAGCTTATGTGTGTGTCTAAAACTTTTTAGAACTTATAGCAATAAGTGCCAAATGTTCAAAATATTTTCCATTTCTCACAATTTGAATTATAAAGAGGGAAGCCGTAATCATACTCGAATTTGAGAACGCAATCCCACAGATGCTTACTCCAATCCTTTAAAATATACTTGTGAAAGTGTTTACCCACAATCATTTTCATGAAGTAGAGAAAAACCTCTTTAGATTTTATGGTGTATGTGTTCCTATCCATGTGAATTTGTCACTTCCAACCACTATCATAAAGACAAGGTTTATGAAAAATTCAAAATTTTATGGGCTGAGCTCGCTTAATCTCAATTTCTTGCCATTCGGCAGCGCAAAGGCCTACCATTGCTTCCAAGTTATTGAGCAACTCAACATTACGGGTCAATGTGATTTCATTGATCAAGGTGCTTTGCCTTATGCAATCAAATGAGAACTCTTAGAACTCATATGCATAGTTAACTTAACTAGAATGGGCACATAAACAAGAATATCCCAACATGATAGGTTACAAACCTCAAGTCGTGTTCTAGTGATAAACAATGGGTTTTATTCTTGATTAGTTCTTGAAACTATTCAAGATCATTAAGACTCCCACTGACCACTTGAAAAATAAGATTCTCTTGTCAAGAAACATTCCTTGACAAACAAATATTCAAGAGTTAGTGTGGATTATTATCAAGAAAAACACTTCATACTATTGTTGTTAGTTGGTCTTTGTTTTATCCAAAACATCACAATTACCAATCTCAAATGTGCATGAGTAAGAAAACTTTTCTACTCCACATTTCATGATGTGTTATAAACCTACTGATGGGTTTTGAGCATTCTAATACTTCTATGGTGTATATGCAACCCTAGAAACCTTGGATCCATGTTTTCTCTATTATACATGCAAACTTTCATTTTCCAAGGTTTTCATCCTAGCTAAGATATCATGGGGTATATGTATTACAAAACTTAGTAGAATGACATACCTTTTTTTGTAGCTTGGATTCCTTAAGACCTTTTGAGCGTAGCACCCCAAATATGATGCCTCAAATGCTTCACACAACACCACAACTCTTGGAATAACTTGTGAGAAGAACACTTGAGCACAAAATCGGCTAGCCCTCACCTTTTTTTGTCTTAGTGGTTGATTTTGCTTACTATGAGGTTCTTTATATAGTGTGTCACATTTAGGGTTATACCATGCAAACCCTAATGTGCATGACTTTTCATTTCCTCCATGATCCATGGGTTTTAACCTCCATGGAGCACACTATGGGTCCTAGCCCAATCTAATGAATTATGGATCATCAGACCACTATATAAGAATGAATGATTTGCCAAATCAATCCTCAAATATTTAATTAGTCTCTTTTGATCACAAAATTAGTTCCAAATTAATTCTTGATCAATACTAATTAAATAATATGATTTCATATTAATATATCAGAGCTTATAATATATTAACAAATCACAAGTGTCCCTTTTCTCATTTTGTCTATCCAATTGTTACGATGCCATGCAACCCAAATGGACCATGCCAAATCGGGTCAAGTACATACCAAATATAGTTATGGACTTAGACACCTTATCCTATAGTATCCCACTTGGATAAGTCTAAAAATTATAGTTTCAAGTACGACTTCAGGATCTGACCAACAATCGTAGCTCTTTCAAAGTCTCGCGGAAAAGATGATGCTCCATTTAATATAAGTGACCATATAATCCTCTGTTCGAGATATCAGCCAGACAAATACATGGAACAATGTCGTACTTATTTTCCAACAATTTGTTTCTCAATTTCCAATTTGTTTGACATAATACTTAATCGAACACATCAATTGAGTTCTGACCGGGCCTGGTACATAGGTCAAAACAAAATCATCGAGGGGCCCAATATATTGCTTTTAATCCTCCAAGGACTAAAAGGAACATATAAACTTCGACTCATATGCTTGTACTAACTAATCATCAAATTGCACACAACAACATGTTTTATAACATCAAGTTAGTGTGCGTTTTTGTACTATCAATGCACAACCAACTCATAGTCACAACTCATGATCACTCGAGATAAATTCCATGAAGTGATACAAGTGAGCGTGGGTTGATTCCAATACTCATAACTTATGAGCACTCATGAATGTTGCAGCAACAATTGCTATGTCTAATACAATTCAGACAAATCTACAAACCCAATTCATGACAGTCTTATTTCAATACCTACTTCCAAAGTATGATCGACTGTGGATAGTTTTGAATAATATGATATACCATAACATAATTATTCTGGAAGTCAAAACATGCATAATGAAACAATTGTAAATGATTGACACAAGACAATACCATACTAGTAAATATAGAACACCTTTTATTAAAAAATCAAATGTCAATTACATTTCAACTATTAAAAGTTTCGAAAGATATCCAAAAACTAAAACTAATATCATCCATCAGCCCAATGCGCCTCGCATGATGTAAATACTTAACCCTATACAGTCCCTTCGTGAGGGGATCAACTGGGTTCTCATCCAATGATACCCTCTTTGCCACGAGGATTCCTTCTTCGATTCGATGTCTAATAAAATGGTATTTTCTATCGATGTGCCTGGATCAGCCATGATCCCTTGGTTCCTTAGCTAAGGAAAATGCACTCTCATTATCGTAGAAAATCTTCATAAGCTCCTTTATAGCTAGTACAACTCCAAGGTCTCCAATGAAGTTCTTTAGCTATATTGCCTCCCTCGCCGCCTCGCTCGCTGCTATGTACTCTGATTCACAAGTTGAATCAGCTACTGTCTCATGCTTGGAAATTTTCCAAGTAATTGCTCCTCCATTTAGGGTAAAGACCCATCCTGAATGAGAGTGGAAATTATCCCTATCAGTCTGAAATCTAGCGTTACTATACCCCAATACTCTCAAGTCATCACTCCCACCAAGGGTAAGGACCCAATCCTTAGTCCTATGTAGGTACTTGAGAATGTTCTTCACCGCAGTCCAGTGAGCCTTGCTTGGATTCCCTTGATATCTGCTGACCATGATCAAAGCAAAGGCCACATCAGGGCGCGTATAAGTTATAGCATACATGATCAAGCTTACAACGGAAGCATATGGTACTCAACTCATCTAAGCTATCTCAGCCTCTATACTCGAGCTCTGAGTCTTACGCAGTTTGGCATTACTCAGGATCGGTAAGTCACCTTTCTTGGAGTCCTGCATGCTGAACCTATTTAGCACCTTATCCAAGTAGGTACTTTGACTAAGTCCAATTAGTATCTTACTCCTGTCTCTCAATATCCTTATCCCTAGGATATAGGAAACTTCTCCAAGGTCCTTCATAGCAAAACACTTCCCAAGCCAGGACTTAACCTCCTGCAAGGTTGGGATGTCATTTTCTCTGAGTAGTATGTCATCCATATACAATACCAAAAAGCTAACTATGCTCCCACTAGCCTTAACATATACACATGACTCATCCTCGCTCATCGAAAATCCACACTCTTTGACTTTCTCATCAAAACAAAGATTCCATCTGCAAGATGCTTGTTTTAATCCATAGATGGATTTATCAAGCTTACACGGTCTATTAGGGTACTTTGCATTGACAAAACCCTCTGGCTGACTTATGTAAACATCCTCAGCCAATTTTCAATTAAGGAAAGAGGTTTTGACATCCATTTTCCATATTTCATAATCATTAAATGCAGCAATGGCTAGCATAACCCTAATAGACTTAATCTTCGCTACTGGTGAGAAGGTCTCATCATAGTTAACTCCCGGAGTTTGATCAAAGCCCTTCGCAACTAGTCGCGCCTTATAAGTGTGTACATTCCCATCCATGTCGGTCTTCTTCTTGAAGATCCATTTGTACCCGACTGTCTTACGACCCAGTACATTGTCAACCAAGTTCCAAACTTTATTGTCATACATAGACTGAATCTCGTTGTCCATAGCCTCTTTCCATTTGGCAGATTCAGGGTCTGCCATGGCTTCGTTAAACTTGTTAGGTTCATTGAAATTTATCAGTGTACTATCACTGATAAACGCATCACCTTCTGCAGCAATATCGAAACCATAATAATGCTCATGTGCATTACTAACTCTAGTGGAACACCTCAAAGGTACAGACTCATCAATCGGCTTAATAGGAGTTTCCTCCTCAGGTTGATTGCTAGTGTTTGAGGTTCCTTCACTGCTTGACTCTTGAATTTCTTCAAGATCAATTTTCCTCCCACTGTTTCCTTGGCTTATGAACTCTCTCTCACGAAATACTCCTCTCCTCGCCACGAAGACATCATTATTACTCGGTCTGTAGAAGAGATAACCAAAGGATTTCTGTGGGTAGCCGATGAAATTACACCGCTCACTTTGAGGTTCGAGTTTGTCATGAGTCTCGCGCCTCACGAAAGTCTCGCAACCCCAAATCTTGACGTGGTCTATAGTGGGAACTTTCCCAGTCCACATCTCGCAATGTGTTTTGGCAACCTTTTTGGTAGGGACTAGATTAAAGATTTGGGCGGCAGCCTCTAAGGCATACCCCCAGAATGTGATTAGTAACAAAGCTCGACTCATCATGGAATGAACCATGTCTAACAAGGTTTTATTTCACCTCTCAGCCACACCATTCAGGTGTGGTGTCCTAGGAGGTGTCAATTGTGAAATAATTCCACATTCCTTAAGATATTCAAGAAACTCGATACTAAGATACTCACCACCCCGATCGGATCAGAGCATCTTTATCGTCCTGCCCAACTGAGTCTCCACTTCTTGTTTAAACTCTTTGAATTTCTCAAAGGTTTATGACTTATGCTTGATTAAGTAGACATAACCATATCTACTGTAATCATTAGTAAAAGTCACATAGAAGTGGTTAGCATCCCTTGTGGCAGTTCTGAAGGGCCTATACACATCGGTGTGTATGAGATCCAACAAACCTTCACCCCTTGCACAAGTACCAGTGAAGGTTAACTTAGTCACTTTTCCAAGTAAAAAAGATTCACAACTATCATCTGACTTTAAGTCAAATGACTCTAAGACTCCAGCCTTTTGGAATTGGCCTATGCGCTTCTTGTTGACATGTCCAAGACGAAAATGCCACAAGGATGCCTTATCTTAACTAATGGAAGAATCGATATGCAATACATTATTCCCTAGGTTGTCTACAACCGACACAGTTTCATATACACCATCACAAGGTAATGATTTAAAAGAAAGAACACCATTATAAAAAGCATTAATACCACCACATTCATTATCAAATGAAAAAGTAAATCCTTGTTTGTACAAACCATGAAAAGAAATAATATTTCTCGCCATTTTAGACGAGTAACAGCCTTTATTCAAATCTAATATTAACCCACTACTAAGCAATAAAGAATAAACTCCAATCTTGGTGACATGTGAATAATTCCTATTCCCCATTATGAAGTTTATCTTCCCGTGCTCCACATCCTCACTTCTTTTTAGGCCCTATAAATCACAACCAATGTGAATTCCACAACCTGTCTCAAGTACCCAAGAATTAGTATGTGTCGCACCCCAAAACCAAGAACGGCGGAAACGTTCTGGGGCGGAGGACGTCATGTATAGTACCACAACACAGTAAATGTAAATAAGTAAACAACATCATCCATTGCATTAAATATATAATTTTAATACAAGTGTGTTCTGTACAGTTATAGACACCAAAAATAATGTAACACAAAATAATATGAGATGAGTCTTGAATGCACTCCATCTTCTCAAAAGCTGGCCTCGGTACCTGTCTACTGACGACCTGAGAATACAAGTTATTTTGAAAGAGTTTATCAGCATTAAGCTGGTGAGTTCATAAGTATTTTAGTGTCAATGTTTCTTGTAAAAACGTTTGAACCTGTCCAATGTATAAGTTTGTAAAAATGTAAGTAAATGTTTGAAAGTGTTTGTAAAAGTTTGAATCTCCCAGAAAATCCTATATTTTCTATAAAAGTAACCTTCTACCAAGGCAAAACGGTTTTGTAAACTTGTCTGTTGTAAAAGTGTGTAATTACCCAAGTATAACTATCATTTGTTAAAAATATAGTTTGTACACAAATGCTTAAGTGAGATTATCACTAAAATATGTAATGGGTAAATCATTGTAGTACTGTAGCTTTGTATAATAAGACTACTGCTGTACTAAATACTACTACCTTAAACCGGATTTATATTAAGGTATAATGTGATAAATTGCACCATGCTATCGACTGGTAACAACGACATAATGAATGGTCGTAATAAAATAAATGACGTTTGGCACCCGCAGACCTGCAGGTCCGGCTGTAGCTTGCAGCAAGGTGTAGGATAGTCAATCCAATATAGATCTATACGCAAACTCACGCTCCCCCTCCAAGAGAATTATGGCTACAACTCGGGTCATGACATTTAAGGCATGCTCCGACACAGTGGATCACAATTATTACATATTTATGTATATGTATTGTTTCTCGTATATCTGTATATGTATTGTTTCTCGTATATCTGTATATGTATTGTTTCTAGTATATCTGTATATGTATTGTTTCTCGTATATCTGTATATGTATTGTTTCTAGTATATCTGTATATGTATTGTTTCTCGTATATCTGTATATGTATTGTTTCTAGTATATCTGTATATATATTGTTTCTCGTATATCTGTATATGTATTGTTTCTAGTATATCTGTATATGTATTGTTTCTAGTATATCTGTATATGTATTGTCCTGTGTTACCCCGATGGTAACTAACTAATGATGTACTGATAAGTATGAATATGTAAGTACTTTTATGTCTATACATGTATATATGATATATAAGTAATATGGAAACGACCTTCGGATGGTCACCCGAAATCCCACCAGACCACATCCAAATCGAGGAAAAGGAAATAGGGCGGATGGCCTTCCTAAGCCCTTTAAACATTATTTATATATCTATACATATATGGGCATGCAATTGTATATATAAAAGCATAAATAAGTTTTCATAAGACATTTGAAGTATAAATGTAATTTCAAGAGAAGATTGACTTGATGTCGATCTATAAAACAATTTAAAGGCATAAGCTGATGAAACAGTTTAAGTATAAGAAGTATTTGTTTGAATCACAGTCTATAAATAAGTTTGGATAGTAAAAGATTTTGTAAAACATTTCAAAGTAAAGCGGTTTGATAAACAGTTTGAACAGTGGTAAAAATCGTTGTTTTCCTAGTTATTAATCACATGTGATTAAATGCAATCACATGTGATTGAAGCAATAACTATAAGTATTTGACTTGTATTCCCCCCCATAAAGTATTTAAAGCACTTAAAATCATTTCAAAGGTTGATTCAAGGGGGTATGAACTCACTTGTGGTGAGTTGTCTGAATTGCAGTGTCGGATACCGTGCTAGGTGGCAAACGGAGACTTGTTTACACGCACGAGCCTAGTTATCATATAATAAGCATATATAACTAATTAGACAAATAATAACTTAAATAAATAAGTTAAGACACTTAGAAAACATTTAAACACTTTTGTGAGTGTTTAAGGTCCAAATGGTTGCATCTAAGTTGTTACGGGACAAGGCAAAAGGGTTTGAAACATCAAATGGCCTCGTATAGGAGTTCACCACCCAACAAACCCCACACCTTGGAGTTTACGGCCGTAAACTCATGGGTTTATGGCCGTGAACTCCTCAAAGGGTGGTTTTGGGTGTTTTGTGGTGCTATCTTGCTTCTAGAACACTCCTAGCTTTGTTGGAATAACACATGAAGTAGTTTAAGGCTCTAGAACACTCCATATGGGAGTTTACGGCCTAAAGTCCACTCACCCTAGAGTTTACGGCCGTAAACTCTTGGATTATAATTGTTTTGAGGCTCTTAAACATTAAGGATGGCTTCCATGAATTTATCTAAGGCTAATGGGGACAAGAGGCACACTTTTGTGCCTTCACTTGGAGTTTACGGCCCAAGATATGTTCCTTGGCCGTAAACTCCTTTCAAGGAGTGGTTTTTATGTGTTCTACTCTTCATTCTAGTCCCAAGTATTCAAGGTAAATTGTCTTAAGGCCTAAGGTGTGATTGTTGTGCATTTTTCCCTTAGAAAAGGGGTTTACGGCCCAAGAGGGGTTCTTGGCCGTAAACTCCTACTAACTTGTGATTTTGATGGGTTTTTGATGTTCTAAATAAGCACAAGTACTAGTGGGTAAAGTCCTTAAGCATTAGGGGGAAGTTTAGGGCACTTATGCCCCTTTAAAAGGGGTTTACGGCCCAAGGAAGTTCCTTGGCCGTAAACTCCAAGAACTTGTGTTTCTTGGTTGCTTTTTGGTCCATAAAGATCATACCTTAACCCCTAAACAAGTTGTCTAACAAGGAATCGGGACTAGGAAGCCATAATGTTTCATTTTGGAGTTTACTCCCCAAGAACGTTCTTGGGCGGTAAACTCCCGGATCTTGTAATCTAAGCATGTTATTGATGTTAATAAGCATCTAACAAGTATTGAAACATATTTAGAAAAGTAGACTCACAATATGGGATGAAAACCCGAAGATCTGTCAGAGAGAATATAGCTTTTCTCTATTTGGAATTGTAAATAATGAATCAATTTAGTTCAGAAAACTATTTATAGTCCTGGAATATTTTGACAGAAAATATTTTTATTCTGGATATTGGACTGCAACAATATGAAACTTGAAATGCCCAAATTTCACAAAACCAGGAGCATCCACTCTCCTGATATCCCCTAAAACATAAACCCTAATGTACACAAACTTGTTCGGAAAAGTATGAAAATCACTGAAACTGAACTGGCTTCTATTGAATAGATAAAGTTCGTACAATGGAAATTTCGGGTTGTCACAGTATGTGGTGAGTTATTAGACAATATAGTGGAAATACCTACATGGGTGGGTTTAACTTTCTTATCCTTAACATCCTGCAAGTACTTGGGGGCAGCTTCGCTTCCAGTGCCCCTTTTCCTGATAGTAGAAGCATTTTGCATCCTTCGGGTTGGAAGAGGGAGTGACAGAACCAACTTTGGTTCCAATCGAAGAGGATCCATCAAGAGACTTTCCCTTGGTACCCTTCGAAGGGGTTTTCCTCTTCTTCCCTTTACCTTACCCGATTGCCAGGACAGGAGCGGTAGTAGGAGTAGGAACAACATTCTTACCTTTGAGACTACTTTCAACAGTCCTCAAAAGTCCTTGAAGTTTGCTAAGCGTAACTTCTTATTTGTTCATATGATAAGTCATACAAAACTGATCATAACAAGAGGGTAAGGCGTGTAGAATCATGTCTATTGCTAACTTCTTATCAAAGTTAACATTCAACTTAAGCAACATGTCCACGATCTTTGCATTTTCTGCAGGTGGCCCATGATAGACTCTCCATCCTTCATTTTTGTTGTTATCATGGAGGTGATGATTTCATACCTTTCCTGACGAGTACTCTCATGGTATCTTTCCATCAGGTCAAGATGCATCTCATAATGGTAAAAATCTTCATAGGATTTCTAGAGTTCCGCTGTCATGGTAGCCAACATGATACAAGACACCTTAGTGACATCCTTCTCATGGCTAGTGTACTCAGTAATCTCCTCGGGAGTAGCAGACGACTCATCGATGACCTTAAGCTCCTTGTCAAGGATATATTCCTTGTCCTCATAACGGGTGACCACCCTTATGTTCCTAATCCAATCATTGAAATTAGTTCCATCAAAGATGACTCTCCCACAAAGGTTCATGAGAGAGAAGGAGTCTATAGGGTATGAGCCAGAAGCAACATTGTTGGAAGACATATGAAAAATGAAGAAAGACAAGTTTAGATTAGATATAGAATCCTTAATAAGGCACCCAAATGAAATATTAAGGCTAGGACCAAACGCGATATTTTATAAACTGGAAGAGGGATGCCATAATCCAAGCTACAAAATATTTGAAGGTAGGTAAGTGACGATTTACCAATTTCCATTATGAAAAACGAAATAGATTATCAGGTTTTAATTGGATTGAAACTCCTAGATCTTTTGAGATTCATTGAACAATTCAATGGCATGTTTAAATCTCGAATATGCCCTTCACGTTTGTGACTGGGATACCGAGGATCACAAACAAGGTGTGAATAACCATGCAAATTAACTTGGTACTCTTAATTTTATCACCTAATCGATGTACCGGTTAGCCACACACGCTCCACTAATCTATGATAAACCTTAAGCCACCCTTTTCCATCATTGTTAAGTACAAGTTATTGTGCCGGTTAACCACACACGCTCCATTAACGACTTTAGCAAGGTGCAAAGTGTAATTTCATGGGTTAGCATCAATTTCACATCTTCCTAAAGTAACTAAAATTGAGAATTTATAAAAGGTTTAGTTACTTTATGTTTATCATTATACTTTTAATGAGAATTATAGTCTTTATCCTACCAGTTCGGCTAACGACCCTCCACCAGTCAAGGAAGCGGTGGGTGAGAGTGGACACTAACGGTAAAACTTACTTGATCATATATATATATATATATATATATATATATATATATATATATATATATATATATATATATATATATATAATTAACTTATAATACTATAATAGTATAAGTGTTGAATTTTAAACTTTTAAAATTCTAGGGCTTGGAATTAAAGTTTTCGAAAGTGACTTTACAAATTCCATAACTTGAGGACAAGTTATGGAGTCTATTAATTGGCATTTAGATCAGGAATTACACTAACAAACAATTTGAAAATAATTCCTATGATCTTCCAAAACTCATAAGCATGAACATTCATATCAACAATTTTCAAGAATCACATAAACATATAAAACTTGAAACTTTGATACTAACCTTTGAAATTGTATTAGCATAGTCATTACCACATCAAAAACAAATTTTACAAGTCCAAAACAGTTTAGGGTAATGATTCTAGTCCATTTCCAGCAACAAAACTCAAAATTCTGCACACAGGGCCTCGTAGTCGCCGAGTGCAAGAACCAACTCGACGAGTAGGATGAGTTTTTACTTGGACTCGTCGAGTCCCCCCATGGACTCGGCGAGTCCACTGATCAGTGAGAACAATTTCGACTTTGTCCAACAATTTGCATCAAGTATAATTGAAAACAAGCCTAAGCTCTGATACCATTGATGGGTTTTGAGCATTCTAACACTCCTATGGTGTACATGCAACCCTAGAAACCTTGGATCTATGTTTTCTCTATTATATATGCAAAATTTCATTTTCCAAGGTTTTCATCCTAACTAACATATCATGGGGTATATGTAATACAAAACTTAGTAGAATGACATACCTTTTTTTGTAGCTTGGATTCCTTAAGACCTTGTGAGCCTAGAACCCCAAATGTGATGCCTCATATGCTTCATACAACACCACAACTTTTGGAATAACTTGAGAGAAGAACACTTGAGCACAAAATCAGGTAGCCCTCACCTTTTTGTCTTAGTGGCCGATTTTGCTTACTATGAGGTTCTTTATATAGTGTGTCACATGTAGGGTTACACCATGCAAACCCTAATGTGCATGAATTTTCATTTCCTACATGATCCATGGGCTTTAACCTCCATGGAGCATCCATGGAGCACCCTATGGGTCCTAGCCTAATCTAATGAATCATGGATCATAAGCCCACTATATAAGAATGAATGATTTACCAAATCAATCCCCATATATTTTAGTCTCTTTTGATCACAAAATTAATTCCAAATTAATTCTTGATCGATACTAATTAAATAATATGATTTCATATTAATATATTAGAGCTTATAGTATATTAACAAATCATAAGTGTCCCTTTTCTCATTTTGTCTATCTAATTGTTACGATGCCATGCAACCCAAATGGACCATGCCAAATCGGGTCAAGTACATACCAAATATAGTTATAGACTTAGACACCTTATCCAACACCTACTTAGGATATGTCACTCAAGACATAATCTTGGAGTATGAATCTAAGACTTAATTTTGGAACGAAGTATGACTCATCCTTTTTGATTCAACCATTTCAATAATTCCCGATTCCTTTTCTTAGTCATGTATATGCACTAAGGTGTCCTTAGAGGATCTATTGTGATATGGTTCCGTAATCATTAGGATGATCATAAAACACGATACTAAAGTACTATCCTTTCCTTTCAGATTGGAGAAACTTTTATCTTTCTGCCTAATTGATTCTTCTTATTCGT
Organism: Lactuca sativa; assembly: GCF_002870075.4. Classification (NCBI taxonomy): domain Eukaryota; kingdom Viridiplantae; phylum Streptophyta; class Magnoliopsida; order Asterales; family Asteraceae; genus Lactuca; species Lactuca sativa. Next base: position 127,514,836 of record NC_056626.2, read on the forward strand.
TCTGCTATACTCTGAAACTTTTCAAGGTATTAGAATTACACTTAATCTTGTAATTATAATCATATTTACTGAACCATTAGTAAATCATGACGAATAGTTTTTATCACTTTTGTGGTGGATTTGACCAGTACACATCAATGCGCACTAGATCCTTAAGTCTTTCACTTGACTCACGTACATATGTAAACAAGGGACCAATCTTAATTTCCCAAAGATGAAGATTCTTATTCATAACACAATACAAGTCGCATAATTCCAAGTTTCTGTCTAATTTAAACTTGGGTGATGAGAATCCTTCCTTATTTGGTAAATTACGATACTACCACAAACAATATAACCATGAATCAAATTTATTTCTAACATTGCTAATAATGTATAAACAACAATTTTCACTAATGCCATTGTGATGAGTTATTAATTAACTCTTTGATCGATTAGATCTTTGTAACAGGTATGCGATGAACGTAAAAACAATGAACAAAACACAAGTATGAATCAAGATGTGTCGAATGATTAGATTACTCGATCCTCAGTAGAGCTTGACTAAGAACTTCCACTGTAGAGGATTCTAGGGTTACAAAAACAAGAACGATAAATTTGCTGAACAATAATACTCTAATCGTTACTAATCGTCCTCTCGTTCTAGGATGCATGCAAGCATCTATATATACTAAACCCTACAAAACTCACGGATGCACAGGCCCATACCGGAGATATATATTGGACTAGCTAACGAGCCCAATAGACGTAACACAAAATACGACCCAACAATCTCCCCCTTTGCGTCAAATTGGAGCGAGACTACTTCTTCTTCTTGCTTGGGCCTGCAGCGGGAGCCTTCTTTACGATATCAAACAGACGTATGATAAGAGCAAGGATAGTCTGTCTGAACCGAATGTACCATTGAATCATATCATCAAAGTACTTGATATCATCCGCTGTGTTCTGCTTGCATCGATGGATGATCCCTAAAACGTGTTCCAAACATGCAGTGGTGTAGAGATGTTTGTCTGCCAAGGCGAAAAGGCATTTCTGTCCTTCGTTCCTGGTAAACATGACGGAGTTTCTCTTTGGGTCAATCTTCCCCATCCGCATCATGTTGAGATCACTGGCAGAGCCAACAGGAGATATGGTAGGCTTCTTCTTAAATACGCTCGCAATCTCCTGATCCATCAAAGCAACTTCCATGATATAGCATACAAGCATCCTCTTAAAATGGTCGATGATCGGACCATATTCAACTTCGTTTGTAAGAAGGATGTTGTGCAAGATAATCCAATCATGGGGATTAAGGTTGGGAAGATCTGCAAGTGAGATGGCATGTTCGGCTTTGGCAGATCCCCTTAGTACCTTGAACCGAACGTTGGTGAAGTTGCCTTCCCTGTACGGCTTGAGGACCCGAACATTGACAATTTTCTGAGCGCTCCAAGTCTGGTATTGGGGCTGAGCAGTCTTCAGATAAAATTCGATTAAGTCCCGATCAACCTGTGCATGAGGATGAGGGAACTTTGCAATGTTCTCAAAGGCATGAAAAACAAATGCCTTTCGGGTCAGTGGCATGTCGAACTGTGAGTAGACAGTGTTAGAACGATCTAAAGAGATCACAGGTTCTAGCCACAATATACTTGGTGTGTCAATGGCTTCTTTAATCATCCTCTCAAGAGTCCATGGAGGAAAAAGAGTTTTCCTGCTCTCAAGAAGGTCGTGGGCTTCTTTCTGTCTTCTTTCGGCTTCTTCAGCCTCTCTAGCCATACGAGCACTGATGTCAGCCTCTTTATCTCGACCTTGACGCTTCAGAAGGTCGGCAATTGTCTCTTTATCATCATCATCACTCTCCTCAGCAATATTTTTGCCTTTGTCTATTACACCAGAACCGGAGGCTTGGCCTACTGGAGGAGGTTCGGTTGTGTGAGTTGCTGAAGTAGGAGGTGGTTGAGACACTTGTTCTTTTTCTCCCCCTTGTTTCGGAATGGACACGAAATCAAGGAGCCCTCAATTTTGCTGAGTAGAGAAAGGGCGGGAGCGAGCTTCTCTGCAAGGGTACGACGTACTGAATAATTGATGATTGGGTCATGTGCTTCAAGGATGTTGGAGATAGCAGAGTGGACATCCGAAACACACGATTTAAACACCTCTCTTTCAGATCGAAGAGAGTCAATCTCCTGTTGACAGTTGGAGATTTGAGTACTCTTGACCTTCAGAGCGGTAGTCTTCCTTGCGAGAGCATCAATGAGAGAGTTCTCGGCAGCTAAGTCTTCTTGAAGCTTGGAGAGACGCTCCTCAATAGTGGTTCTGAAAGCTGAGTTGTCGTCAGAGATGGTTTGACGAAGCGAAGCGAACGACTTCAGCTTAGAAGCGACTGATGTAGCCAACTGGTTGATAATGGGTTCCAGCGTAGTCTTGGTGGCTTCAGCACTTTCCAGTAAAGATTTCAACAAGAAAGAAGCATCAGTGAATAGTTTATCAACTTTTTCGGTCGCTGCCTCACAAGCTTTGGTTGAGGAATCTATGGCTGCAGTGGCGGAATCAAGGGAAACTTGATGAGCTTTGGAAAAAGCCTCAACAATTTTCTGAATCGCAGCTTCAAATATGGAGGACTGAGATGAGGAAGACGAAGCGATGAGCGAATCAATTTTGTCATGTAGCTCCTTGAGATGTCTCTTTGTGACAGGAGCATCTTCATCGTCGTCACTTTGAACTTGAAACGGACTATAGTAGACCGAATCAAAAGTCATGTTCTCCCCGCCAAGGAGTGGTTCTTCTTCCTCTGAAGCATGAGCAGGAGAAGATGGTGGTGGTGAAACTGTAGGCTCGGTAGTAGTAGTAGTTTCGGGTTGGGTGGTGTGTTCGGTTGTTGGTGTGGGTTCGGGTGCTGAGGTGGTTTTTGGTGCGTCAGTATGAACCCCCGTATCATATACGTTGGTTCTAACATCTGCAGTGGTGGTGGTTGTTGCTTCGGTAAAGATTGGTGGTGGTATTGGGATGGAAGTAGGTGGTATTTGAGTGGTGGAGGTTATGGGGGGAATAGAAATAGGAATTGTAACGGGTGGAGAAGAGATAGGAGAGGTAGAAATATGTATCTCTGGGGTAGGCGAACGTGGTGGAGTGTTGCCACGTTGAGATCCATCCGAATCAGAACCCTCGTCCTCAGATTCGCTTGAGGATGAAGCAATAATCAACTTTCGTCGCGGTTGGGTTTTTCTCCTCTTCTGCGGTGGAGACTGAGCAGCCTTAGTGGGTTTCCTTTTCTTGGGAGATGGGCCTTTTGCTCCCTTTGCCACCTGTTTTCCCTTATCAGCTTTCTTGCCTCTAGGAGCAGGCTTGTCAGCGTCATGAATTGATTTCAGCATCTCCGGAGTCAGATCCCTCGGACCAGAACGTCTGAACTCCTTATACGTTTGAATGATCCGGCTGTCAGCAGGAACGTCACCATACATCGTTTCCGGGATAGAACCGTTGAAGGGAAATTTCGAAGCATCCGACACAATGATCTTCGTGGTATGGAAAGTACCAATCGAAGACATTGGAGCACTAGCGACAATGGGAACGTGGTACTTGTCCATCACCCATTTCGTGACAATAGTCCAGAATCGGGCATAAGAAATCTCTGAGTGTCGAGAAGTCGAAGAGAGACTCTGAATGAGTGGTTGCCATAGGACCGACCCGTAGTCCATGTTGATGCCATTGTAGATCCCGTACATGATGGAGAGAAATAAACGACTTGCCCCATCAGATCCAACACTTTGTTCAGACAAGCCCTTGAAAAGAACAGTGAGCATTCCATTCCACTGAGGGGGCAGGCACGACTTCTTGAATTTCGTAACAGTAGTGAGCACCTCAGTGTACCCCATGTTGTAGAACATGTTAAACAGATGACCCATTGGAATGGTTTCCGGATTAACCCTCGAAGAATCAGGGGCAACCCCTAACAACGTACAGAACCTCTGTTTGGAAATCGACGCCTTGTGGTCAAAGACATCGAAGAAAATCCTATCGACGACCTTGTCGTAGTGAGCCGTGGTAAAGATTTGTGACAGGAACTCCATTGGAACAACTTCAGCCCTGGTAAGAGCAGGAGCGATTGGCGAGAACTTTAGGCATTCGATGATGGGAAACATGAAAGCGTCGTACGCCTGAGGAGTGAGATCAATGATCAAACTCTGTTGGGGACGAATGGGAAAGATGTGAGAGGTCGCGTGAACAGATGAAGAATCCGCCATAGTTGAGATGAAAGTGGGAGAGATGATGAACAATAGAGGTTTAGAGGAATTTCTTGCTTTCTGAGAATTTAGGTGCAGTAAAGAGGTAAACGGTGGATCACATTACCTTTTATACTGTGGGTGAAGGAGAGAGAAAGATCTTTCCCAAATCTTCAAGTGAAAAACGAAGGGTTTTTCGGAGGTGACTGACGCGTGACAGTTGGGTTTGACGATGATCACGCACGAGAGAGAGTGTCAGTCCCTAATTACACGCCTTCCCATCAGGCGCCGTTTGGAGATGAAACGGTTCCTATTCGCACGCTTTTCCCTGTTGCGCCGTTTGAAATCAAATCGATTGGACTCCTGCCTGAGTCAACATTTCGTCATCTTATCCCTTTAGAGTGAAACGACATCTTTAAAATAAAATCGCCACGTGGATCAATATTAACCACAACTTTTGTTAACAGCCAACCCAATTAAAATTCCTTAGAATTAACGAAACCAAAATTTTGGAAAATCAAAAAGATTTTCGTGCTGAGTGTGTAAAAGAAAAAGAAATAAAGCAACACTTTTGAGGGATTATGTGATGTCAATAAAGACACGAAACAGTGGATCCCGGGCACGAATCTCTTCCTTCAAAGTCAAGAGAGACTTTAAAGTGTTTGTGTGGATTCCCGTTGAATAACGATCAGACACTTATTAAGAAGTGTTGAAAGGCTTCTTTTAATTAGGCTTATGAGGTGGCTTTCGCTTCGATTCATAATTCCTGATCTTGATATAAGATAGAAATCGAACGAAGTACTTGTGAGACCAGTGTAGTCTATTTGAACAAGTAGGTTGGAGATAATTTAAGTGGCAAGTTAAACTAATGTATGTGAAATCTCAAAAAAAAAATTAAAACTGGATCCCAAGGGAAGAAATGTTATTGGATTTAACAATTTCATAGGAATCACTCAAAAGAAAAATAGAGATTTCATGTTGTACTCCCATGGATAAGTTCGTCAATTCATTAGTGAAAGCTAGAGCAAGTTAATTGTTCACCGTCAATGCATAGTAGGTATTGAATTGTGGGTTTCACTTAGCACGTAGTGACACGAAGCTAAGATCATGAACACAGAAATTGTGTAACCATAAACCTCAGTGGTAATGTCTGAGAGTCTCCAGGGTTACGTTTGTGAAACGAGTGAGATGGAGAAAAATGATGTAGATGGTGTAAAGAAACCCAAAGTACCTCTGCTATGAAAAATAGGACTAAGCAGAAAACTCTTATCTCATGTGAGAAGAGAGTTAGGTAGCTCACGCTTAGAATAAATATGAGAGCCTAATTAGGAAGACAGGGTTTGTTTGTACCAAGTTAGTAAGACTTTTATTCCGAATCAGATGAGGCTTTGGTCACATACAACAGCATGCTTCTAGGGACACTTAGCTAGTGAAATAAGTTAACCACAATGAAATAAATAAAATAAAATAATAAAAAATAGTAAAATAAAAAAATATAAAAGCCAAAATAAAAAAATATTTTTGGAGTTTTTGAATTTATGAATTTTTTTTTGGAATTTCTGATCGAAATAAATAAGACATAAAAAAATTTATTAAAAAAAATGTTGGAACCGAACCCGAGCGTTCGGTTTATTTCGGTTGAGAAAACTTTGGAACCGAACCCGAGCATTCGGTCTATTTCGGGTGAGAAAAATTTTGTAACCGAACCCGAGCGTTCGGTCTATTTCGGTTGCCAAAGAAAAATAAGATTGAAAAAGAGAAGAACTTTGACAATAAGATAAATGAATTAAGAAAAATGATACAAAAGATTTACAACCATAGAAACTACCTTTGAGTGATAGGCGAAAATCAGATGATACAACCGAACCCGAGCGTTCGGTCTATTTCGGCACACCAGATCAAGACCCGAACCCGAACGTTCGGTCTATTTCGCTTCTTACGTTTGATCTTGAGAGGTAATTTTTGGTACTGACTCCGATTCCATCAATCCAAGACCTTGTAGAATTTTGTTGAAAGAAGCTTCAGGAAGAGCTTTGGTGAAGATGTCAGCCAGTTGATCAGTGGTTCGAATAAAATGAACTTCGATGTTCCCATCTTCCACATGATCCTTAATGAAGTGATACCTCAGTGCTATGTGCTTAGTCTTGAAGTGTTGCACTGGGTTATGACAGATCCTAATTGCATTTTTAGAGTCGCAATATAGTGAGATCTTTTTCATATTGAGTCCATAATCCCGGAGTTGGCTTTGGATCCAAATCACTTGAGATGTATAGGAGGTAGCTGCGATGTATTCTGCTTCAGCTGTAGACAGAGATACACAAGTCTGTTTCTTTGATAGCCAGCTAACCAACTTCCCGTCAAGGAATTGGCAGCCTCCAGTGGTGCTTTTCCTGTCTAGTCCACAACCTCCAAGGTCTGCATCTGAGTAGGCTTGAACGAAGAAACCTGAGTTTGATGGATACCATAAGCCAAGAGAGGTAGTTCGTTTCAGATACCGGAGAATGTTCTTCACTGCAAGCATATGAGGTTCACGAGGATTCGCCTGAAATCTAGCACAATAGTAAACAGAAAACATTATATCAGGCCTGCTAGCAGTAAGGTACATTAGAGAACCGATCATCTGGCGATATAGCGTAATATCGACTGCTGGCTTGTCCAAGGATGGAGTGAGCTTGGTGCCGAACGCCATTGGAACATTAACCTTTGAGTCTCCCATCATGCCGAATTTAGCAAGGAGATTCTTGGTGTAAGCTTCCTGGTTAATAAAGATGCCTTCGGGTCCCTGTCTAATATTTAAGCCAAGGAAAAAGTTAATAGGACCCATTGAGCTCATTTCAAATTTAGTCTCCATCAGCTTTCTGAATTCAACGGTTAAGCCAGGATTCGTTGAGCCGAAGATGATATCATCGACGTAAATTTGAACAATCATCAGGTGGTTACCTTCCTTCTTACGAAAGAAGGTTGGGTCAACCGAACCTTGTTTGAATTTGGACATCTTTAAAAACTTGGTTAGCATTTCATACCAGGTTCTAGGTGCTTGTTTCAGTCCGTATACCGCTTTGTCCAGAATATAGCAGTGATTGGGGTACTTTTCATTCACGAATCCCAGAGGTTGCTCTACGTACACCGTTTCTTCAAGTTCTCCATTTAGAAATGCGCACTTCACGTCCATTTGGTAGACCTCAAAGTTCTTGTGTGCATCATAGGCAAGAAATATTCGAACAGATTCCAGCCTAGCTACAGGAGCAAAAGTTTCCTCATAATCGATTCCTTCCTCCTGGCAGTATCCTTTCACAACCAGACGAGCTTTGTTTCTTATTACATTGCCTTCCTTGTCCATTTTATTCCTAACGACCCATTTGAGACCAACAACCGAGGCATCTTGAGGAGTTGGAATGAGGCGCCAAACTTTATTTCTTTCGAACTCATTAAGTTCGTCTTGCATAGCTTGAACCCAATCGGAGTGATCAAGAGCAGTATTTACTGTCTTCGGTTCAACTTTTGAGACGAAAGAGTTAAACATGCAGAACTCTACTTTTGAGAACAGAGATGCTTGCTTTGCCTTCAGTTGAGATCGGGTCAGGACCTTTTCAGAGACATTTCCCACTACATGTGAAACAGGATGATCTCTGGTCCATTTAACAAGAGGAGGGTAATTCGGATCATAGGATGGATCCAATTCAGAATTTACCATCTCTTCTAATTCAGACTGACTGTCATCATCATAAAACATATTGGCATTCTCTCCCTTGACTGTTGAGCTTTCAGGGGTATCTTGACTTTCTGGTGCTACAGGAGTTTCGGGAGCATTTGGGCTTTCGGTAGCAACAGTACCTTCGGGTGCAGTTGAGCTTTTGGGTGCATTTGAGCTTTCGGGAGCTACAGTACTTTTGGGTGCAGCTGGAGAAGAGTTCTCCCCCTCAACCTGTGAACTTGGCAGTTTTGATGAAGATGGATTCTCCCCCTCAACTGAAGCACCGTGCTGAGAAGATTCATTTAGAACTGATTCTCCTTCACCCAGTCGTTTGGCAGCGTCATCGACGATTTGCTTCAGATGGTTAACTTTGTTATCTGCTGCATTGGCTTCTGAGAGAGTAGCCTTCTCCGGTTCATCGAATAACTCCACAAATTGCTCAAACAAATTTTCAATCGAGGCTGTGACTTGGCCGGTTTGAGAAAAGATTTCTCCAACTGATTCTTCTGTGGCCTTCAGCTTCTTGACATACCTGTCATCGAAAGTCACATAATACGTTTCTTCAATCTTCCTCGAACGCTTGTTTAAAACCCTGTATGCTTTCGAAGTAAGAGAGTATCCCAGAAAAATTCCTTCATCGGCTTTAACGTCGAACTTGTTACGATGATCTTTAGAATTGAAGATAAAGCATCGAGAGCCGAATACGTGGAAGAATTTGACGTTTGGCTTTCTGTTGTTGATGATCTCATAAGGAGTAAGAGTGAAACGCTTATTGAGATAGGACCTGTTCTGCGTAAAACATGCTGCAGCAATAACATCAGCCCAGAAATATAGAGGTAAATAAGCGAAACTTAGCATGGTTCGGGCCGCCTCACACAAAGATCGGTTTCGTCTTTCGTCAATTCCGTTTTGTTGAGGGGTGTAGGGAGCTGAGAAGTTGTGACTGGTTCCTTTTTCTGCTAAAAAGTCTTCAAATTCTTTATTCTTGAACTCCAACCCATTGTCGCTTCTGAAGTTGCGAACAACTTTCCTCAGCTGCACTTCAACCTGCTTGATAAACATCTTTAGCTTGAGAGTTGCCTCAGATTTGTGCTTCAGAAAGAACACCCATGTAAAGGGTGAAAAGTCATCAACAATAACAAGAATATACTTGCTACCACCAATGCTTTCGATAAGAGATGGTCCACATAAGTCAATGTGAATTAACTCAAGTGGTTCAACGACTTTAGTGTTGATTATGGATGGGTGACTTTGACGACTCTGCTTCCCCATTTCACATGCATCACACAAATGTTCTCGATCGAAATTGAGCAATGGAAGACCCCGAACATGACCTCCCATGACAAGTTTGTTGATATCCTTGAAATTGAGATGGGAGAGCCTTCGGTGCCACAGCCAGCTTTCGTCAGAATGTGCTTTGGATAATAGACAGATAGCTGGATTTCCTTTGATAGGTTTGAGATTGAGAGGAAACATTTCGCCTTTGCGCTCTGATTTGAGAATCACTCTTTTTGTTTTCTTCTCTATTATTTCCGAACCCTCATCATCAAATGAAACTTTAAGACCGGTATCTCCAACAAGCTGTGATACACCGATGAGGTTATGCTGTAGTCCTTCAACGTATGCAACTTTTCTAATCATGAAGTCTCCATTTGTTATCATGCCATAACCTTTTACCGTGCTGTATGAGTTGTTCCCGAATTGACATTCCCGCCGTTTGGAAGAGATCGGAATTCCCTCAGCTCTTCCTTCCTTCCGGTCATGTGACGTGAGCAGCCACTGTCAATATACCATTCTTCGTCGAACTGCTCGTCACTGATTACCTGTAAAAATCAAGCAGATTTAGGAACCCAAAGTTTCTTGGGTCCACGTGAGCCTTTCACAGGAACAAGAATAGTAAGAGAAATGTCAACTAGATATGTTCTTTTTATTAAAGTTGTTTCATCTTTCTTCTTAATGGTGAAAACTTTAATTTTGTTGGGATTTGTTACAGTCGGTTTGGATTCAGGTTCAGACGTTTGGGCCTTGGAATGCTTTTGATCATTCTTGACTGAGGAAACCTTCGATTTTCCTTTCAAATCTGTTGAAGATTTTGCATTTTGAGTTTGAACAGAATTAGATTTAGAATGGGGTTGAGAAGAATTAGAATGAGAGAAATTAGACTGAGAAGTTTTCTTGACTTGACATTCTAGGTGACCCTTTTGTTTTTGGTCATTAGTGGGACCGAACCTTGAACCTTGGCAGCTTTTTCTCTCAGAACCGAACCTATGCTTTCGGTAGCTGGTGTTCTCTGAACCGAACCTTTCCCTTCGGTTGTTATTCCTTTCTTGCGGTCTGTCTTCTCTTTTCTCTAAATTTCTGTCATGATCAGAAAAATGGGCGTTTTGAGATCGCCAGAACTGTTTCCGCTCTGAGAGATTCTTTTTGTATCTCAGATTCCTTTGCTTCTTTTGATCCTTCACTTGCTTCGGCTGTCTGTGGAAGTTGGCTTTTTTGCTTTTGCTTCTTGTCAGCCGGTTCACTTTGAACTGATGATGTTTCGCTTGAAGGAGTAACTTCTTCTATAGGAACTTCTTTTGTACCACTGGTACTTGGCACATCGAAGTTGTCAGGCTTGTTTAGTGGCTCTGGCACATATCTGCCTTTGGTTTTCCAGGACGTTCGCTCTGACCGACCAACAGTTTCGTCAACATTATCTATAGGAGCAGACCAGAAAAATTCATCACAGCCATCTGCATTATCTTCGTTTACAATGGCGGTGAGTTCGGCTGTCTGATGTTCGGTTACTCCTGTGACCTTATACACCTGATTTGGTGTTGTTCTCACCTTTTGGTACACAACTGCCTTTTCTTCTAGAATCGGGGACTTATTTTGGGACAAACGAGCAAACTCCACAGAATTTTCAGAAATAAGATTTTTGTGGTTTTCGGGTTCGCTCTTGACAAACTCAGAACAGTCGACTTCATCCTCTACAGAAATTTCACTCATATCATCATCCTCATTGAGCTCAGATGTGTTTTCAACATCAATTTTATTTTCTGAGCTTAAGTTGGCATTCAATGAGTCAAACTTTTGTATGGTTTCGGTCTTTAGTTTCAGTTTATCGTTTTCATCCAAAAGGTTTTTCAACATGTCCTTATGGTCTTTGGACTTTATAAAAGATTCGATTTTGTCCAGACCATACATATACGTCGGATTCACATCATCAGACGAAACTACACTTTCACAATTATATGCTTCAGCGTTGATTTCATCTTCCTTAAATTCAAGGAAGGGTAAAATCATGCGATGAATTTTCTGCCCTATTTCACAGTTCAAGTGCAGTTGAGTGATGTTAGCATAAAGACGTTTAGCAATTAAACAAAAGACATTTCTTTGTTTCAAAAGTTTTAAATTGTCTATTTGCAAATAAATGTTTTCATCTTTGGTTTTAATCAGCTCCGACTCCTTCAGCTCTATCCACATCCTCCGTTCCTCACTCTTGGAAGACACCCTACTTATTTGGTCAGTTAGGTTAGAATTGGTGACCCGTGTTTGAGTTAAACTGCTATCCAGATTTTAGATTCTTGAATTTAAGCTTTTTAATTCTTTTTCATATGAGTTTTGTGGGACTTTAAATGAAACAAAAACGGATTGTACCTTCTTGATTAATTCATCAAGCTCATTGAACTGCACGCTGAGAGGTTTTGCTGTGAAGCATAGGTCCTCTCGCTCCTTGGTGTTCTCATTCCCACCATCCGTATTGTATCCCCTCATTTGAGATACATCTCTCACCATCAAGCACTTCCCGCCGCTTTCTTCATCTCTTGCAACGTATGCCTTTCCATGAGATGACTTCCTGACCTCATCATCCTCTGAGTCGGTTGACCAGACCTGCACGCCACCGAACTCATCATCCGGTGCCGAACCCTGCACAATTAAAGCATTCATTGAAGGGTTAGCAGTAGCTTTGTTTCTCTTGATCTCTTCCAGCTTTTTCAACAACAAGGCCTCTTCATCTTTTTCCTCATCCTTCTCTGCCATTTTCTTTAGAACGCAGTCTTTGGCATAGTGGTTCTTTCCTCCACAGTAGTAGCAGCTCACACCTGAATCTCCTTCAACTTTCGCCTCTTTCTTTGGTTCGTTTGTCTTCGGTTCCTCCCTGACCTTTTCAGAACTGTAGCTTCCCTGCCAATTTCGGTTCTTATTGGTAAGGAACCTTTTCTTAATGAACCTCTTTGGATTCGATACCATCATTGCATAGTCTTCAGAAGTAAGATCATAGTCTTCTAAATTGAGATCTTCATCTTCTACCACACTTCTGATTTTGGACAAGAGTGCCAAGGACCCTAAACTGGAGACAACATTTTTCTCTTGTAAAACAATCTTTTCTTGGGATTTCAAAATCCCCACCAGCTTTGCCAAAAATAGGATTTAAATTGCTCATGAGCTTTAACAGTGGACACAACCGCTCTCCACTCGGATCTAAGACCATTCAAAAAGGTTACTTTTTGTTCAATCAGCTTCCTTTCTATATCGTGTTGGATCATCTTGCTAAGAAGATGATTGAAGCGATCAAACGTCTGAGTAACAGTTTCATCAGAATTCTGTTTAAATTCACCAAACTCAGACAAAAGCAAGGTCTGAATAGAATGCTCCAAATCTTCATCTGTGGAATATAGCTCTCGTAGCCTATCCCATATTTCTTTAGCGGTGCTGCATGAACTCACTAGCCTGAATGTATCTGATTGCAGAGCGAATCGAGTCAGTCTCAATGCTTTAATGTTGCATTGAAACTTTTCCTTTTCGTCTTGAGCAATATCCTTTACGTCCTTTAACATATCATTGTACTCCTTCTGAGTTTTAATGATTTTTGACGTTCCAGAGTGAGCAAATGGTCCAGAAACGATTGCTTCCCAAATAAGGTATCCATTGTCTTCCGATCCGATGACATAATCTTCAAAGTGATGTGCCCAGACTTCGTAATCCTGGGTGTAAAGGATAGGAATCTTCGTCGTCGATCCAATGCTGTTAGAGATGTTGATGGGATTAGATTGTGACTCGTCCATGCTTGATCGTTTTTAACCTGTTTGAAAGATCAGACTTGTAATATTTAATATTAGGGAAAACAAATAAATGCTGAGTTACGTCAATAATGGAGTGACGGCTCAATAAATATTAGTTAATGCAGAATAACCCTAATCGCAAACTCTTTCACAGAAAAGATGTGTATGAATTACACAGCCTCCTGCTCTGATACCAATTGATGAGTTATTAATTAAATCTTTGATCGATTAGATCTTTGTAACAGGTATGTGATGAACATAAAAACAATGAACAAAACACAAGAATGAATCAAGATGTGTCGAATGATTAGATTACTCGATCCTCAGCAGAGTTCGACTAAGAACTTCCACTGTAGAGGATTCTAGGGTTACAAAAACAAGAACGATAAATCTGCTGAACAATAATACTCTAACCGTTACTAATTGTCCTCTCGTTCTAGGATGCATGCAAGCATCTATATATACTAAACCCTACAAAACTCACGGATGGACAGGCCCATACCGGAGATATATATTGGACTAGCTAACGAGCCCAATAGACGCAACACAAAATACGACCCAACACATTGCAAGGATATCATAAAATATGAAAAAATAAAAAAAAAATATTTATAAAAATGCGGAAAACCTTGTCCTTGCAACGTAAGTACAAATGAAAACTATGTTGCTAAATATCCCTAAGCAATATATCATAACTCCTAAACAACAGCTCAAAAATCTGATCATCGAACCATGCGATCAAAATCCATCTTTTCGCAACCAGACTCAGTTCAGTCTTCCTTTAAGCTTCCTTTATTTTTCTTTTATCCTATAAAACACTAAAATGCAATCTTATCACATCATGTATTAAGAATCTATAAATATGAACTTAATACGGTTAGATAGCAGACTTACCTAAAGCAGAGTCACACATTCTGACTTTACCATCCTTGCGATCCTTCAGGTAGATATGGAAGATTTGCATCTAATGCCCATTTCTTAGCAATAGAAACAAACAGACTCTTTCGAAACATTACACGGGACTATCTCAGACTCTGCCTTTCTCTTTACCATTTGGTCAAATGGTTTGACTTTGGCCGATCCCTTTCCATTGGTAAGAGAAAACTTTCCTGGACTTGCAATGTCGTCATTGTCAATGTCCATGGATGTTTTGGAGGTAGATCTTCCATTCAAGTTTTCTTGACTCGTGCGCCAAATCATTTCTGATTCAGCAAGAATTAGCAAATATGTAAGATCAATAAGGGTTACGTTGCGATCTGTCATATAGTAGTCTTTAAAAAACTGACCATACGAATCGGGAAGTGATTGAAGAACCAAGTCAACAACCAACTTACTTGGGAAAATGACACCCAACATTTCTAGCCTGTCAATACGCAACTTCATCTCCAAGACATGAGCACATACAAACTTTCCATCTTTGTGTTTGCTTGCCAATAGGGCTTGAGTGACCTTGAACTTTTCAAGTATACGAACATGTGGGTTAGGGAGAATAATTTGAGGAGGTGGAGGAAGTGAAGTATGATTTCTAGTTCCTTGATTAAAACACGGGACATCATCTTCATGAGGAAAGCTGTTTCCAAAATATTCAGGAAGACCATAGTTGTCAAAACTAGACATCTACGAAAGGGAGAAATTCAAGCTAGTTGATTCACTCCTTAATATAACACCTAAATGAAATATTAAGGCTAGGATCCAACACAATAATTCACAATTCGGACGAGGGATTTCATAATCCAATTGTAAATTATTTGTCAGTAGGTAAATGAAAATTTACCAATTCCATCATGAAAATGAAATTTTAAGCGAATTAGGTTTTTAAATGAAACTCCTAGATCTTTTGAGATTCATTGAACTTTTCAATGGCATGTTTAATCTCGATGATTCCCTTCAAGTTTGTGACTGGGATACCGAGGATCACAAACAAGGTGTGAATAACCATGAAAATTCGCATGATGCTCTCGATGTCATTTATCACCTAATCAATGTGCCGGTTAAGCACACTCCATTGATCAATGATAATTTACGAGAAACCCATTGTCATCCTTCATTAGTCGCATATTAGTGTGTAGGTTAACCACACACGCTCCACTGACGACTAATAAGTTGCAATGTGCAATTTCATGGGTTATCATAAAATTCACATTTTCCTAAAGTAACTGAGATTGAGAATTATAAAAGGTTTAGTTACTTTATAATTCATTATACTTTTAATGAGGATTTAGTTTCCTATCCTACCCGTTTGGCTAACGACCCTCCACTAGTCAAGAGTGCGGTGGGTAAGAGTGGATACCCAATGACAGTCATTTTACAGGCCGCTTTCTTAAACACCCATTATAGACCAGCTTCGTGAATGAGGCCTTCTAATGGTAAGACTGACCTTTTCTTATACATATATATAATTAAGCTTTTAATCTTATAGAGTATAGGGTGTATTTTAAACTTTTAAAATACTAAGGTTTAATCCTTTAATAAGTTAAGCTTTAATTTAATTAGATTTAAACCTATCTATGTATTTATCAATTGTCTTTTAAACACTTAATTAATTTAATAAAATCCATAAGGGTATATTTTAAACTATTAAAAATACGAAGGTTCTAAATTTTAGATTTCAAAATTAAAACTATTTAATCAAATTTTAAATTACAAAACCATGAGGGTGTATTATTAAACTATTTAAAATACTAGGGTTTAACTATTTAAATTACCACAAATTAAAACTTTTAATTCCAAATTCAAACTATAAACCATAAGGGTGCAATTTGAAACCTTTTAAAATCTAGGTTAAATATTTAATCAAAATAATCATATCATTATCTAAATTTAACCAAATCTATTATTTTGATAAGGATATCATATTACCATTCAAGAAATTCAAATTTAGGCAGTAAAAACGAATTTTGGTAATTATCCTAGTCAAAGTCAGATCTGAAAATCGAAATTTTAGCTGATAGACGAGTCAACTCGTCGAGTTCCATGTTGGACTCATCGAGTTCACCCAACTCGTCGAGTCCATACATGGACTCGTCGAGTTCAGCAGTCAGACAACATAAAATTTTGATTTCTTGTTCTTTTGGCAATCCATTCTTGCACCAATTCAATAGAAAAACAAACCACTCTTTAATACCATGATGGATTTTGAGCACTACAACATTACTATGGTGTACATGCACCCCTAATCGCTTTGGATCTAAGTTTTTCTCTTGCTTGTTATGTAGCAATAACAAGTTCAATCCTTGACCCTTGAAAGCTTAATGCCCCAAGTGTTGCACCTCTAATGGAGTCACAAACACTCTACACAAAAAGGATGACTTGGAGAGGTAGAAATCGGCCACCTTAGGGTTTCATAAAGCATAGGGCTGAAAATCCTTAGTCTTGGGGATCTATTTATACTTGTGGTTGCTAGGGTTTTAGGTGGAATCCCTAATGTGACTGCTTAAGCCTTAAGCAACCCATGGACACCTTTTAGATTACTCCTTGGACGAATTCTTTATGGGATTCCCATAGAACTCATCCAACCTTATTCTAAGGTGATCCATCAGCCCAGTTGCAACTATCAGTGATTTGCAATATCAGTCCCCATTTATTTAATCAGTCTCTTTTGATCACTAAATTAATTCCAAGTTAATTTCTCATCAATACTAATTAACTAATATGATTTACAAATAATATATTAATCTTATACTATATTAAAAAAACCATTTTGAGTACCAATTTATTATTCATATAATAAATCCTACTCTCTCTCCACTTGTCATATTATCAAGTTGCATGAGTGAAGGCAACCTAAAATGACCATGCTGATAATCAAATCAAGTATATACCAAAATAGTTATGGGCTTAGACACCTAATCCAACATATTGATCGCCGAACCTCTCTAGTGCAGTGTGTTTATGCTTCCCTTGGTCCTTGGGTAAGTTCGCCATCAGTGGTAGATTGGAATTTCTTATTTATAGCAGACTCAGGTTTGGCAACCGTTGAGATCGCCTTATAAGTATTCTCAGGCTAGTTTCATTTGGGTAGGATCCATGTAGTCTCGATCAAGTATGGGACCTTGTTTTGATCGATGATATGGATGTCTTATGCTATTAATGGGGGTGATCCTTTGTTTGTATCTGTGGGTTCTTAAGGTAGCATTAGGGTTGGATCGGTTTGTAGGTATGGTTAGGTTGGGATTATAACCTGTAGTTTGGATCAAGAGTTCGAAACCCCAAGTGGGGGAGAGTTGGCTATATGGGAGAGGGCACCAGGATGGTTCCAGGGTTTTGCTCAACAGACCTAGGGCGGCTCAGATAGACTGAAGGCTAGCAGGGCATACTAGTTAGGCCGAAGGCCCGGAGAATGGTCGAGACAGGGTGAAGGCCCGGAGAGGTAGTCCAGACATGCTGAAGGTTCTGAGAGTGGTCCAGATAGGGTGAAGGCCAGTGAGGCTGTCCAGTCATGCTAAAGACTCTTTATTTATTCTATTAGAAATATGTTCAGGTATTAAGCATGCTGCTTTGAGATAATAACCTGTGGAACTGTATGTTATTTGTGCTTGCTGATTATCACCTATGGAGTGCCCTTATGGACTGTCGGTGGTCATGTAAGAAAGCCTGAAGATTCTCGGGAAACAATTTGTTCTATAAGGAAATCATGTATGGTTGGATTTCTTTATTGTGATGATTTTTTTGGTGTTGTGTGGGATGGCGATTAGGTCCCCTCAAGGAAGCAAAAGGAGGAGAGTATCCTTAGGACTCGTGCGAATGGGCAAGCAATGTAGTAACAAAAAGGTCGGTATGAGATCAGGAGCATTTCAGCCATAGACTGAGGTCCTGGTATAAGCATTCCAGTTATGAGCTGTAGGCCAAATGGTCATGATAGATCATTAAATCTCTTTGCGATACTCTCAGTATTGATGCATTGATGGAGATCAGAAGACCCATTAATTAGTCGGTTTGGATAGGGAACAATCAAGGGATGTTGGGACTGTCAGTCACTCAGATTGAATCTGTGAAATGTTTTCCCCATATTCCTGTTTGTTCGTAAGTCGTTGTTAGGGATCGGATGAAATGCAAAAGCTCTTGGTTTGATCATCTTCTTCCGTCACTTCGAAGGTTGGTAACGACATGATAGAGAGTCAAGTGTATACTAAGGTTTTGGTGTAACATATGGATTCATGTTGGTAAACGCCTGCTATTGACCTGTTTGAGGATCTTTTCTGCATGATCGGTGGTGTCTTCAGTCAGAAACTTGGGGTGTATTCATGGATTGCCATTTCGGGATGGCTTATAGTGGAAATTTGCGATGAGAATCGCGAGTGTATCCATGTGAGGCAGGCATCCTGGAAAACAGTGAGGTGGATGGGAAATCTTTTGGTTTGTGGTGCGAGTCACGATTTTCAGGTGAAATGCGTGATGTTATTGATGGTGAAATCGAGGTTTGCTAGGTTAGAATGTCCCTGTCCTTCAGGTTATGAGAACTAGGTTAGATATTTCTCCTGATTGTCTATGATGACATGTTGTATTTGGGAGGGTTGAGGCGGTCCTGCTCCATGCAGTGAGCCAAGATACCTGGTGCGGGCCGACTGTAAGTCTGTGACAACCCGAAGTTTGTCTCATCGCCGTAACTCGTTTCCGTCCATAAAACTCGTCTTTAGCGAATTGTTTCAAATACGTTTTTGGATTAAGTCAATTAATTTAAGACTTTTATTATGACCTCGTAAGTATCCAAACCCATTAGTAACCCATGAAAACATCCCAAATTATTACTTAGAAAATTTTTAGTTTCGACCATATCGGGTTACGACAACTTAATAGGGTGCGACCAAAAGCCTCGCTTAACATCAATATCGGGTAGAATTCCACTGTGTCCCAAAATCGAACCATATATAAAGTTTAAAGGACCTCATTTGAAGCCTTTTTCACTCTCTCACTACTATCTCTCCTCAAATCCAAGTCCTTGGTCCAAAATCATCCATTTCAAGCCTGAAATCGTTAAGGTAACTACCCTAACTCATAAATTTGCATCCTTAGCCTTCAAATTCGTGTTCAAACTATGAAATAGGACCAACATCATTTGTTTACGGCCCTAGATCAGTCTTGGGCCGCAAACACACATAAAAGGGGTTTTTGAGCCCCAAAACCCTCCTAAATCACCTTTAGAGCTTAGATATGACTTAATGGCTTTCAAAACTGGACTTAGAACACCAAAACCTTAACATTTGAGGGCTAAACTTGAGTTTACGGCCCAAGAACATGCTTGGACCGTAAACACCCTTTCATGGGCAGTAAACTCCTTTTTAGGTGTTAAGATGCCCCTTAAACACCTCCTAAGCCTTGGAATAAAGTCTAGAAGCAACCACAATCGAGTTAAGGGCCTTAATCTTGAAAGAAACCACTCCCTTAGGAGTTCACGGCCGTAAAGCCCTCAAGGATAGGTTCGTGGGCCGTAAACTCTTATAACTTGGTTAAATGATGCCCTAAATTCACCCCATGACTTGTAAAATGAGTTTGAATTGCATGTGATTAATCTAGGGCCATCAAAACATGAAAAGAAAGAGTACATAGGAGCTTACGGCCGTAAACTCCTAGTTCACGGCCATAAACTCCATTAAATGGTCCCTTTGGTGGTTTAATCCTTCCCTATACCCCAGATTTGATCCTAGCTAATTTCTCCAAGTGATATAAGGCCATTTGGCAACCTAGAACCCACCATCCATGAGTTTACGACCGTAAACTCATGGGGATATGGTCATTAGGGCCGTAAACTCCCCTAGGAGTTTACTCTTGAAGAGCAAACTCCATATCTATGCCCTATACGTCCGTAGATGCCACCCGGGTCACTCCAAACACTTGAATTGAAGTCTTTTCGCGTCTCGAAGTGTTTATCCATATTTGATTAGTGGTTTAGGGTCTAATTAGATACAAATGTGTATCTCTTCATATTACATAGGAAACTCGCGCGTTTTCAAGCCTCGAACTGACGTTTAGCACCCAAACCGACACAATTCTCGTCTGGTGAGTTCATACCCCTACACCTTTTTCTGTGTTTTCAATGTTTTCAGGGGGGAATATAAGCAAAAGTACAAGAATATATTGTACTCAAAATTATTATTTCATTTGAAATATTTTCATATTCCGTATGCTTTTAACAATTGAAATCGTATTAACCAACCGTTTGACTTGCAGAGTTAGTTTTTAAACTGATTGCAAATCTTATTACATAGTGTTATATTGTATATTTCACAAATGATTTTTCCACTTCATTATTGTTAAAAGTCATTAAACTTAGAACTTTAGATCCATCCTTGATAACGCTCCCCTTAGATACGAGAGTGAAGGACTTCAGCACTTTAGATCCGTCCTTGATAACACTCCCCTTAGATACGAGAGTGAAGGACTTGTAAAATGAGTTTTCTGTATTATTATTACTTTTAAATGTCCTTGGTAAAACTCCCCCTAGATTCGAGAGTAAAGGACAACTTTTAAAAATTCATTAATCTTAAGATTGGAGACATGTCCTTGGTAACACTCCCCATAGATACGAGAGTGTAGGACTACCCCTGTAACCAGAATGTCCTGGAGGGAGAGCGTGACTTGAGTGTATAGAGCTATACGGGATTGACTACCCCGCACCTGGCTGCTAGCTACAGCCGAACCGAAAGGTTCAAAGGTGACAAAATTCATAAAAGGATACTGGCCCCGTTCTGAGCCTTATCTAGTCTGTAGTATGGTTATGGAACTCGCAATCAAGATTATGAAAACTTTATACTTATTTATTAGTTTTATATACGTGTTAAAACTAATGTACTTTTTAAGGATAACCAGACTTTCAGGAAACTTCACGTACACACTTTAAGTATGGTAGATTCTTGTACATCACATTCAGATTTGATAATCAATCACAAACTTTTAGGAAAATAAGGGTTTTTCCTGGGATAACTGAACTGTTCTTAACTAGACAGTGTAACTAAGGGATAACTAAACTTTACTTATAAGAAAATATGGGATTTTCTTGGATTCATAACTTTTTTAGAAAACCAAAGGAAACTTGTTCATTTTAGAAAAACAAACTGCTTATGAACTCACCAGCTTTATGCTGATTTTTAACTGCTTGTATTCTCAGGTTTAAGTTAGATAGGTACCCCGCGATCTTTTGGAGAAGACGGAGCGTATAGGAGACTCGTCTTCACTTTTGTTCATATGACATATATGTATAACACATGTAACTCTTTGTTTTCAGACAATGTAAATGAATCTATGTAATGTAAAGTTTTGTGTTTACTATGCTTACTATGTATATTGGTTGCGATACTTCATGACGTCCTCCGCCCCGAAACGTTTCCGCCTTCGGTTTCGGGGTGTGACAAAGTCGTAGGCACGAAAGCTCCGGGGAGCGGTACGGTTGAGGCGGTAGGCTAACAGACCCTTAGAATTTCAACCCACTGGTTGATTGGATTCGACACATTGATATCTACCCCAAGGCTGATTGGGCAGTCATGGGTGTTTGTGGTTATGCACTAGCAGTTGGTTGTTACTGTATGTAGGTTCAGGAGCTAAAGGAAGCAATATCCTGTCAGCACAAAAAAGGTTCATCTCCCAGTTGCCTCCCGTGGTTCGTGTTATCCTTGAAAATCTAGTCATTGATTGAGCTTTCCCATTGAAAGAATACATAATCTTTTTCCAGCCAAGAATTATCAGTGGCAACATATAATCTATGATTCTGTTCTTGGCAAGAACCTCATGTTTTTAGATGTAAGGGAAGATAGTTTCCAATATATTGGGCCATTTTGGGTTATTACCAAGGTTGGCAAGGCATCGTATCAACTGGGCCTTTCGGAGGAGCTCAATCAGATTCATAACACTTCCCATGTTTTGAAGTTGCAAAAGAGCGTGTCAGACGAGGATGCCATGGCATCATTGAGTGATCTTCAGGATGATGAGCGCCTAAACTACTTCGAGAGGTTGGTGGTTGTCTTGGAAAGAAAGGTAAAGGTTCTACGTAGAAAAGAGATACCTTTGGTAAAGGTACAAATGGCAACATCGGAGGGGATCCGAGTAGACTATGGAGCCGGAGGCTGGGATGCAAGAGCATTATTCGGTTTTGTTCATTGCAGCAGGCTTTGAGGACGAAGCATAGTTCAAGTGGGGGAGAGTTGTAACATCCCAATTTCTAGGAATGAAATTTAAGGATTTGTGCATTTTGGAAGTCTACTCGACAAGTTGGAGGCCCCAACTCATCGTGTAGAAACCAGGAGGGACCGTGTATTCGGAGAACTTACTCGACGAGTTGGAGGACCCAACTCGCCGAGTTGGAGCTGATTATGAAAAACCCTAATTTTTAGGGTTTGCACCCTATTTAAAGGATCTTAAGTCCTTTCCCCCAACCACCCTTGCCACATTCACGTCCAGAGAGTAAACCCTAAGCGAACTAAACCCTATTTGAGTGTGTGTGAGGCTAAAAGAGGTTGTTTGGTGCAATTCTTGAAAGAGGCTTGAAGATTTGGAGGCTTGGAATGGGAAAGAGCTTGTGGATCCATCATCCACATCTTGTCGGCACTCATTTGGAGGTAAAATGTCTCTACCTTGGCTTTCCATCCCTTAGATCTCCTCTATTACAAATTTATGAGCATTTTGGTGCAAAATGGGGGTCATTCTTGGGTTGAAGCTTCTCACAAGGATATGTCTTCAGATCTTGACTCCCTTAGGCCCTCTTTGACATAAAGCGTCAAGCTTTATGATGATTTGGCCCTTCTCCTTACCCTAAATCTCTTCCTAACCTTAGTATGGATGATTTAGCCTCATGGGACCTTGCATACACGTAAAGTTAGCAACTTTACGTGATAACTACACCATAGAAGTTTAGATCTACAGTTTGGAGCCTTGGTTTTGCTTAGAAACGTTTGAATAAAAAAAGGACTGAAGGAACTTGACGAGTTTCATAGTCAACTCGACAAGTTGGATGGAGGTTTCCAGCTTCTGGGTTCTACATGAACTCGACGAGTTAGCAAGGTGACTCGACGAGTTGGTTAGGGGTTTCCCAATATTCTGAATGTTGCATGGACTCGACGAGTTACTTCGTAACTCGGCAGGTTGACTGGGGTTTTCGCGACTTTTGTGAGTTCTAAAGGAACTCGACGATTCTGTAAGCTGCAGTCAACAAGTTGGGTCAACATGGCTGTTGACTTGACCGTTAACTTTGACTTTGACAAGGGGTTGACCAATCTGACTTCTGAGGGTATTTTGGTAATTTGGGTATTTATGGAGGTGGATCATTGGTGGTTTTAGGTGTTGGTGTTTGGAGTCGTGTTTTAAGAATTTTATCTTTTCAGTTCAGTACAGTTCGACATTGTGAGGTGAGTTCTCCTCACTATACTAACAGGGTCGAAGGCACTAATGTCGGTCTTTTTCGTATTTGTATATGGGTTTATTGCATGTTGATATGCTTAGTGACATGTTAGGTCGATATCCTGGTATATAGGATGATGCTATGTTAGTGACTTGTTAGGTCGGTATCCTGGTATATAGGATGATACTATGATTAGTGATCTGTTAGATCGGTTAGAATGTTGTATATGCTAACATTTGATATTTATGTTGTTATTGTGTGATTAGGGATGGGTTGAGGCGGTCTCTACTTTGTGCTCTAGGCCAACATACCCAGGGCGGCCTGGATAGACGGTAGACCGGGTAAGGGTTTACTAGTCAGGCCGGAGGCTCGACGAGCGGTCCAGATAGGCTAAAGGCCCACGAGGTGGTCGAGACGTGCTGATGGCTTAGGGAGCTATCCAGATAGGCTGATGGTCTTGCGAGGCGGTCCAGTCAAGCTGATGGATTAGTATGCATGTTGTTTGTTTATTTGCTATAATATGATTATGATTTGTATGGACTTGGTATTCTGAGGGAACTCAGAAAGCTTTGTTCTTACTGTTTCAGTTTATTGTTTCAAGTGCTTCAAATGTTTTGGCAAGGTGAAGGTGTGACCGTACATATCCTCGCGTTTTGGACTTATGGTTTCTGGGATACTTTGATATTAAACTATTTTGAAAACAATTTGTAATAACTAATGGCTTTTGGATGTTTGAAAAAGTTTTAAATTTTGCTAAAATTCTATGGATGGTTACAAGATATCTAACATTCAAAGTTTAACTATAAAGAAGAAGGATTAGCAACTCAATTCATTTAAAAATATAATGCAAAACAGATGATGAAGAGAAAGATTTCTTATCCTTCGACGAGATAAGAGTAGAGGGGAAACAGTCTTTGTAACCAACGCGTTAATAGGCTCTAATCTTTGTAACCATCAAGTTGGCAAGATTAACAGGAGGGAACTCAAGGTTTTCCGGATTATGGGCCAGTAGATGGAAGTAAGACTCATTCTATTGACAATGACTATTTTTCATCCATGAATGTGGATGAAGGAGAAAGAGGGCATTGCAAAAAAGAAGAAGACTTGATGCCAACGTTTTCCTTTACAATCAGAGCAATTAGAACATTCTTCACAGCTCCAGCTCTTTCTAATTTCAGAAAGGAGAGATACAGATCGAATGCAGGCAATAAATAGATGGACCTGAGAGAGAGGATAGAGAGAAAAGATAACACTTGTAATAATTAGATATAAAGAGTTAAGCAAGACATCTAAAGTCCTTTGGTAAAAGAAAAATAAATAAAGTGCTTGTGTTTTTGTGTTTGTGAAAGCAAATAAACACAAAATTGCAAAGCAAACAGAAAAGGAAAAAAATTAGATCATTGAAAGCATGCCAAAATTAGCAATCAATTTGTTCATGGTTTTCTCATTCAATGCCTTAGTGAAGATATTTGTCAATTTATCAGTGGATGGAATGCAAAACAATTCCACTTTGCCTTTTGGTATTATGCCCTTGATGAAGTGATGACAAATATCAATGTGTTTGGTCTTAGAATGTTTCACTAGATTTTGAATCATCTAGATGGAACTAGTGCTATCACATCAGATGAGAGTCTTTGAAAAGTTGAAGCCATAATCTAAGAGCTGATTTTGAATCCAAATAGTCTGAGCGCAACATCTTCCAGTGGCTACATTTTCAACTTCAGTGGTAGGAAAATCCATTAATGTCTGCTTCTTGCTCGACCAGCTCACAAGTCTATTTCCTAGTAGTTGAGCTCCTTCTGAGGTAATTTTTTGATCAATACCATATCTGTTGGATTAATGTCTAAGTCCATAACTATAATTGGTAAGACTTGACCCGACCCGACATGGTCCATTTGGGTTACATGGCATCATGCATTTGGATAAACTATAATGAGAGAAATAAAACTTAAGGTTGGTTAATATATTATAAGTTCTAATATATTAATAAGGTTATTTAATTAGTATTGATCAAGAATTAATTTGGAATTAATTAAGTGATCAAAAGGAGACTAATTAAATATATGGGTTGATTGTGTAATTCATTCATTATTATATATGTGGGCTTGTGATCCAAGATTCCTTATGTTGGACTAAGTCCATGGGGTGACCCATGGATACTCCATGGAGGTTAAAATCCATGGAGCATAAGGAATGGGTAAAGTTATGAGTTACATGGTGTAACCCTAATAGCCACCATATAAAAGAATCCCATGGCTCAAAAAATCGGACACTAGTGTGTGAATATGAGGGCTAGACGATTTTAGGGAGTGTTCCATTTCTCTCAAGTCATTCCATGTGCATTTGGTGTTGTGTGAACCATTTGAGGTGTCACACTTGGGGCACTAGGCACTCAAGCTTCATGAAGACATTCTACATCAAAGAGGTATGTAATTCTAACTTGAGATATCCATATGAACCAATGTTATTTTGCTAGTTAGGATGAATACCTTGGAAAGTTCATCTTTGCATGCATAATAAAGAAAACATATATCCAAGGTATTTAGGGTTGCATGTAAACTTAGGTGTGTTAGAATGCTCAAAACCCAACAGTGGTATCAGAGCCTAGGCTTGCTTTCTCTTATACTTGATGCAAATAGATTTTTCGAAGCCAAGAATCTGTCGGGCCTAAAAATCAATGAGTTCTGGTAGAAAACTTGACGAGTTCATGTATTAGAGCATGAACTCGACGAGTTCCATGAAGAAATTGACGAGTTTGGCCTCCAGACTGGATATCTTCGTGTTTTGTGGCTGGAATTAGACTAGGAACATTACCCTAAGCTGTTTTTGAACTTGTAAACCTGTTTTGATGTGATAATGTTCATGCTAATCCAATTTCAAAGATAATTGTCAATAGATTCGTGTTTTGTATTAGTTTAAGGATTAGGCTAATTACATGAAAAAGTTTGATTTGAATTATCTTGTTCTTATGAGTTGCTTAGATTAATAGAAAAGTTATGTGAAATTGTTGTTTTCAATCCAAATTAATCTAAGAGTTGATTCTAAAATGTGTTTTTGTAACTTGTCCTGAAGTTATATGAAAAGTCACATTTAAGATTCATAAAACTCATAAATATTTCCATAGGTTATGAATAAAGAAAAGTCACATTCTTTTAATAGTTTAAAGTCTTTCATAACTTGTCCTCAAGTTATGGAACTTGAGGAGTTTTTGGATTAAAACTACTTTAAACACATAAGTTATGGAATTGAATAGTTTTGAATAGTTTCAAAACTTGCCCTCAAGTTTTGGAATTTGAAAAGTTTTCACTTATGAATACTTTAATTCCAAGTTAAGCCCTTAGAATTTTAAAAGTTAAAATTAAACCCTTATACTTTATAATATTATAAGTTAATAATATTTATATATATGTATAAGAGTAAACTCAGACTTACCGTTAGTAGGCCTCATTCACGGAGCCGGTCTATAAGGGGGGTATAAGGTTACTACGTATAAAATGGCAGTTTAATGGGTGTCCACTCTCACCCACTGCTTCCTTGACTGGTTGATGGTCGTTAGCCGAATGGGTAGGACAAGGACTAGAATTCTCCTTTCATTAAAAGTATTAATGATAAATACTAAGTAACTAAACCTTTTATAAATACCCAATCTTAGTTACTTAGGAAAATGTGAATAAGTTGCTAATCCATGAAATTACACTTTGCACTTTGTTTAAGTCGGTTAGTGGAGCGTGTGTGGTTAACCGGCACACTAACTCGTATTTAACAAGGTAGGCAAAGGGTAACTTAATGTTTATCATAGTATCGATGGAGTGTGTGTGGTTAACCGGCACATCGATTGAGGGGTAAACACTTAAGGGTACCAAGTAATTTGCATGGTTACTTCACAACTTGTTTTGTGATTCTCGGCATCCCAGTCACAAAACCTGAAGGGCACACTCAAGATTGTAACATGCCATTGAACAGTTCAATGAATCTCAAAAGAATCTAGGAGTTTCAAAACCAATTAAAACCTAATAATACATTTCGTTTATCTTGGTGGAAATTAGTGAATCGTCATTCACCTACCTTCAAAATTTTTATAGCTTGGATTACGGCATCCCTCTTCCGAGTTATAAAATAGTTTGTAGGGTCCTAGCCTTAATATCTCATATTGGGTGTTATATTAAGGACTTTAAATCGACTATCTTGAATATCTCCCAAAAGATGTCTAGTTCAGACATCTATGATCTTCCCAAATCTCTTGGAACTTCACACTTCCTCCGCCTCCTCCAATTATTCTCCCTAAACCACAAGTTCAAGGTCACTCAAGCCCTAATGGCAAGGCAATGTCTAGATGTGATCACATCTTGGAGATGAAGTCACATATTGACAAGCCGGGAGAGTTGGGTGTCAAAGTCTTGAGAAAGTTGGTGGTTCAATCACTTTCTAAGTCATATAGTGAGTTCCTTTGGGACTCCTATGAAACAGACTATGACAAGACCCTTAATGATCTTATCTATTTGCTAAGATCAACTTCCTAAAACTTTATGAACATTGCCAATGATGACACTGGAAATCCGGAAAAAGCATTCTCTTCCCAATAGAAAGGGATCGGCCATAGTCAACTCGGTTGATCAAATGGTAAAGAGAAAAGCTAAGTCTGTGATAGTCCTGCGTATCATTACCAAAGGGTCCATATATTTATATTGCCAAAGGAAGGGGCATTAGTTGCGAAGCTGCCAATTTTACCTAAGGATGTTAAAGTCAATAAGTTTGACCCTACTTCAGGTAAAGTCCACTATCTAACTCTGCTAAGTTTCTATTCTGAGATTCTTGATACATGATGTGACTGGGTCACATGTTGGTGTTTTTAAGAATAAAAAAAAAGTGAAGAAACTTAAAGAAAGAATATGTTGAATCTGATCGCGTAGATGGATTTCTATCGCATAGTTTGAAGATCGGATTCTTGAGCTACTTCTTAGGAGTTATGATATATTGCTTAGTAATAGATAACAACAAAGTTTTCAAGCGCTTTTGCATTGTAAGGATAGTTTTTCCGCAAAGTTTTTAAAATAAAAGGAAAAATTTTGATTTTATTTATTTTAAAATATCCTTACAATGGCATGTGAGGAAAAAAAATTGTTGCTTATACGATTCCATTAATAGCAAGAGTGGAAATATGAAATTGATTATTTCATTTGTGGTAATGTCTAAATTTACCAAATAAGGAAAGATCCTCATCACCCAAGTTTCAATTGGACCGAAACTTGGAATCATGCAAGATGTATAGTATGATGAATGAGAACTTTCAAGCATTGGAAAATTAAGACTAATTACTTGTTCACATGGATGTGTGAGTATAGTAAAGGACTAAGGGATCGAGTACACATTCTTGTGCACTAATCAAGCCCACCACAAATAATCGTTAAGACTATTCTTCATGATTTACTAAAGTTTTGTAAATATGGTTATACTTACAGGCTTAAGTGTAATTTTGATACATTGGAAAAATTCCAATGTATGGCAGAACGAATGAGAAGAATCAAATTAGGCAGAAGGATAAAAGTTTCTCAAATCTAAAAAGATGGGAGAGTACTTTAGTATCATGTTATATGATCATCTTAATGATTAAGAGACCTTATCACAATTCATCATCTAAGTGCATTCTGATAGCTAAGAAGAGGAGCTAAGAATTGTTGAAGTGGTTAAATCAAGAAGATGATTCATGCTTCATTCCAAAAAAAATTCTTAGAGTTATACTCTAAGATTGTAACTTGAGTGACATGTCTTAAAGAAGGTTTAAAACACTTGTCAAATGTAAGAGTAAAAATTTTCTACTTCTGTACATTTGAAATTGGTAAGTTGTGATGTTTTGGATAAAACAAAGACTAACTAAGGACAATTGTGTGAAGTGTTTGTCTTGATTAGAATCCGAACTATCTCTTGGATGTTTGATAAGGGATTCTTATATGTCAAGAGGAAAGTGGGAGTCTTAAAGGTCTTGAAAGTCTCAAGAACTAATCAAGAATAAAACCTAAAGTTCTTCACTAGCACACGACTTGAGGTTTATAACATATCGTGTTGACATATTTCTGTTCCCATTCTAGTTAAAGTTGGCTTTGCATATAAGTTCTTAGAGTTCTTAATTGGTTTCATAACAACTTGGAAGCAATGGCAGTCCCTTGAGCTACCAGATGGCAAGAAATTAAGATTGAGTTCAGTCCATATGAGTTTGGATTTTTCATTATCCTTGTATTGTGACTATGGTTTTGACAATTCACATGGATAAGAACACATACACTATTAAATCTAAGTGTCATAAGGTTTCTCTCCGATTCATGAAAATGATGGTGAGGAAACACTTTCACTAAGTAGATTTTAGCTAGATAGCAAATGCGATATTTGCATTCTCAAAGTCGTTAGTGGAGCATGTGTGGCTAACCAAAACACTAACATGGACTTGTGAGAAGTGGCAAAGGTCTAAACAATCAAGACTATGATTACGCCATCCCTTTTCATAGTTCTTAAAATTGTTTAGACACCTGTGAGCTATCTAAGATAAGGTGTATGGTACCTTTAAAGTTTTATGAAATCAATCTAGTATTAGGAATCTGAACTTTGGTAAGAAAGTCAATAAAGTATTGATTTCTAGAAGTCCAGCTGATTTCGGAGTACATGTCAAAGCTAGTGGGAGCATAAGTGTTATGATAATAATCATCATGTTAGTGGGAGCATGATAATTATGATAAAGGTTGCAAGTTAGCAATGTTAATTATAGAAAACAAAAGTCTCAATTCATGAAGTTGTAGGGGTTGAAAAGCTGTTTTGCTATAACTAAGGGAGAGGAAATTATACTTCATTTCAAGTCTAAAAGCTTAGATTGAGGTTTTAATCATCTTTAGTCAAGGATATATATGAATTTTGGGTTGGAATGGCTCAACATAAGGAAATTCTATATATGGGTCTGTTATTTGTGTTCTCAAAATTTGATTATGCTTACGTTATCCCTCTTCATAGTCAAATTTTGAGAACATGGAAAATAAAAAAAATATTGTAGCAAAAGACTGGTCTAGAATCATGTCTTTATGTGAGACATCATGAATCGTGTCCCATTTTGTAACATCCCGAAATCCAGGTAAAACTATTAAACCCTTCCATTTTGTCAAGTTGCCAAGAGTGGTCCCTTGAGAGAAATCTTGGAGCAAATGAGTACGCTGAGCGTACTGGGGAGTACGCTGTGTGTGTTTTGGAGCTAAAAGTGTTTTGGTGTGTTAGTGAAGAAGATGGAGAAGAGCTTGAGGAGGCCAGGACTTGAAGTGCAAGGTTGGATCTAAGATCTTCAGAGAAAGGAGCTTCATTTAGAGGTATAAAGTTCAAAACTTTCTTCCTTATTTGGTTTGATGTTGCATGGACCATTTCTAGGGTTAAAAGTCCCAAATGTGGAGACTTTATGAATGTAATGTGCTCCATGGACCTAGATCTGTCCCATTTCAGTAGTATTTGAGTTATAGATCCATAAAGTTTCCATCTTGGTCGTTGATATGAGGTCATGCTTGAGTTATGAGCTCTTTAGAGTTGGGAAATGGAATATTATGGGTAATAGTGACTTGTCCAGCCATACAAAGGCTTAAAGTCACCAACTTTATGGATTAAGAGGCTTAGAGGTGGTCAGATCTAGAAGTTGGACGTGGGTCTTAACTGTTTAAGACCCCAAAAGCTTAGAGTCTGAAACTGGGAGTTATGCGGGGCGTAATCCCAGTACGTGCGGTGTAAGGGGTCGCGCACCTCGTTTCTGTGGAAACACCGGGTACACCCAGCATACACGTTTGGTACGCGCAGCGTAACCCAGAGAGTTGACTTTTGTTGACTTTTAGGGTTTGGTCAACTTTAGGGTCTTGGAGCCATGAGAAGGGTAAAATGGTCTTTTACCCTTCTGAGAGTACCAAGAGAGGAAATAATCTATCCTTGAGAGATATATTGACTTAGAGTGTTTGTTACATATGATTAGGCGGAGGCTAGATCAGATTTTACAGATTTCGAGATAACCGAGTTACTCGAGGTGAGTCTTCTCACTATACTTTACCTAGAGTGATACTTAGAGTTATGTGACAGAGTATTTTTTATCTTATTTATATGATGTGATACACGGCATTATTTCTATGTGATTTATGCTATGTATGTTTCAGAGTTTATAGAGTTAGAACCGGAAGGTTCATAGAGTTAGGACCAGAGGGTCCACAGAGTTAGGACCAGAGGGTCCACAGAGTTATAGCCTCGAGTGGCTAATATGAGTTATATGTGGTATTTTGGGGAACTCACTAAGCATTTATGCTTATAGTGTTGTGTTATGTGTTTCAGGTACCAGTGAGGACCGCTGGAAGGCACCGACATGATCGGTACACATGCGAGGAGTTTTTATGTGTTATGATCTTGGGTTGTGTTTTTATGGATGTTATATGATACAATGACATTTTTATAATATTTATGAATGAAAGTATGTTTTGGAAAATGTAAAAATTGTTTTGAAAAATTTGGGTGTTACGCATTTGTTTTGGGTACAAGATCGATTACATGTGCTATAATATTTATCCTTAACATTCCAAATGCCTGCGGCATTAAGAAGGGAAAAGGTCTAGAATTGGATTTGACTAAAATGATTAAGCAATTGTCGAGGAAAATCTGAGGTTTACCAAAGATTGGTTGCTCATGGACATTTGGAAGTATAGTGTTAATTTTTGGAAGGACCATATTGACATATTTTGAAAAGAGGCAACTCTTGTTCAGAAGTGATAGTCAAAATGGGAATGTTTCATAGATGGAAGTTATTTAATCTATGTAAGATTAGAAAACTTAATGCAAGAAGGATGTTTCCAATGGAATTGATCTCCATTGGAATACTTTGTAATGTCTTTTGACAAGTCTTTGTGACTTTGTGTATAATCATTACAAGAGGATCAATGCATATAAGTTTAAAATCTAACATATTTCGATAAATGATAGGAATTTGGAATTCTTACATTTTCGATAAGGATTTGGGGGTGTGAAAAGAGAATCATTGAAATTATGTTCAACTGATCTAGTTCACAAAGAAAAGGATCATAGACAAACATAGAGTTCATACTTGGTGTATGGCAAAGCTATTGTTTAGAAAACATAGTGTACATGCTTGGAGCATGCGACACCTAATGTTTTAATTCAAGTATAAAGTTGATAAAACCGAAACAATGAATAATGAGTAATCAATATGGTGAAAAACAGAAAGTGTTTTATTTATATTCATAGGTTTTGATACCATATTAGATTCATTTATTCTTGTGTTTCACTTTGCATGTTTTGACTTCCATAATAACTAGGTTATTCTTCCGGAATGACTAATTTATTCAAACTATCCATAGTCGGTCATATGTTGGAAGTAGATATGAATCAAGACTGTCATGGGTTGGCTTGTAGAGGTCTAAGATGTTGGACAAAGTGGTGCTACAACACTCATGAGTGCTCATAAGTTCTGAATATTGGATTCAACCCACGCTCATTGGAATCACTTCATGGATTTTATCACGAGTGATCATGAGACGATAATATCTTATATTCTTCAAACCTAGAGATATGAGTTGGTTTTATATTGATTGCACGAAAACGCATTGGTAACTCGATGTTATAAAACATGACTTTGTGTATGATTCAACAAGTAGTAGAACAAGCCATATGAGTCGAAGTTTATCCATTCCTTTTACCTTCGAGATAAAAGCGATATCTGTGGGCCCCTCGATGATTCAATGATGATACATGTGAGTGCTTGGCCAAGCCAGGACTGATTTGATTTGTTCAATCAGTCAGTTATCATGAATCGAAAATCAGGAAACAACAAATGGACAGAGAGAATGATTTATAGTCCATGTCTCAGTCCATATGATATCTAGAATGGAGGAATATATGATCTCTTATCTAATGGACAAATCATTGACAAAGGTCAGAGTTCATCGACAAGGTCCGAGTTCGACAGAAGCTTTTGAGAGCTACGATTGCCAGTCGGTTCTTGAAGTCATACGCAATAATAGTTTTAGACTTATCCAAGTGGGAGACTATTGGATTAATGTCTAAGTCCATAACTATAATTGGTAAGACTTGACCCGACCTGGCATGGTCCATTTGGGTTGCATGTCATCATGCATTTGGATAGACTATAATGAGAGAAATAACACTTAAGGTTGGTTAAAATATTATAAGTTCTAATATAGTAATAAGGTTATTTAATTAGTATTGATCAAGAATTAATTTGGAATTAATTAAGTGATCAAAAGGAGACTAATTAAATATATGGGTTGATTGTGTAAATCATTCATTCTTATATATGTGGGCTTGTGATCCAAGATTCCTTATGTTGGACTAAGTCCATGGGGTGACCCATGGATACTTCATGGAGGTTAAAATCCATGGAGCATAAGGAATGGGTAAAGTTATGAGTTACATGGTGTAACCCTAATAGCCACCATATAAAAGAATCCCATGGCTCAAGAAATCGAACAATAGTGTGTGAATATGAGGGCTAGACGATTTCAAGGAGTGTTCTATTTCTCTCAAGTCATTCCATGTGCATTTGGTGTTGTGTGAACCATTTGAGGTGTCATACTTGGGGCACTAGGCACTCAAGCTTCATGAAGACATTCTACATCAAAGAGGTATGTAATTCTAACTTGAGATATCCATATGAATCACTGTTATTTTGCTAGTTAGGATGAATACCTTGGAAAGTTCATATTTGCATGTATAATAGAGAAAACATAGATCCAAGGTATTTAGGGTTGCATGTACACTTAGGAGTGTTACAATGATCAAAACCCAACAATATCTACCATGATATGATTGAGTTAATCCTACAAGTTTGAACTTAGAGTCATGAGGATACCATAATCCAAGATTAGGTGTATGTTTCAAGTAACAAAAAAAATCCTTTTGCAACAATAAGATGGGATTACTTTGAGGAACATATTCTTCCGTTGTTAATGCCTGATCCAGTGGTGAGAACTTGAGGAATTCGATGATTGTCCAGAGAACTTCATTGTAGCGATAGGAATCAAGATGAAGGATCATATTCTGGCCATGCTTCATGTTGAGCATGAAGACGGAGGCAGATTAGTCAGCAAATGAGACGCGCTCAGATGATCCTGCCATTGTTGTTGGGAAGAAGACGATGAACAATAGAGAGCTTTTAGGGGTTTTTGCCTTGAATGTTTTGAATATTGTGTGAGCGGTGAGAGAAAGTGAACCATCCAAAACCCTTTTATACGGTTTGTTATGAGTGGTGAGAGAAAATCACCGTTCCACATTCCTATATCCCTCAAAATCAGCCTGTGATATCTTGCCAACTCATCAATAGATGTCACACTTTGCTGTAAAAAGCCACACATGTGTCAGGGAATGCAGACGTCACACCTTATTTGAATTTTAATCTCCAAGAAACTTTCGTTTTGGTATTGACACTTTCAAATCATCATACAAGTCTTCACCTTTGAGACCATAACTTGTTCTTAGAATAAAAGTAACCAATCAAAATTACAACCAGACTTTGAAAAATCACAAGGATTGTTGTACAAGAGTGTGCCAAAGATAAAGAAATAAAGCAAATCAAAATTTAGGGATTCTGTGATGTTAAACAAGATTGACATGAAAATCAGATGGATCTCGGGCAATGATCTCTTCCTTCTGATTCAAGAGAGACTTTGAATTGCTTGCGTGGTATCCTGTTGAATTACGATTACCAATTATTAAGAAACTGTGAAAGGCTTCTTTTAATAGGCTATAAGGGTGGCTTAAGCTTCAACTAGATTCTGAAACGTAACATAAGTGAGAAAATCTAGCAGAAGTACTTGTTTGGCCATTGTATTCATAAGAACAAGTATGCTTTGGATATTCTTTTAGTAACTGGATATTATGGAAATCTCAAAAAAAAAAAACCTGGATCTTTTGGGAAGAAATGTCTTGGGTCAAAAAAATTTCATGAAGATCGCTCAAAAAGGAAAATAAGATGTCAAACTCGTAAGGGTACAAACCATAAAGGTTTTATTCGCCAATTCCTTGGTGAAAATATCTATAACATTTAATTGTTCACCGTCAATTCAGAAATAGGTTTTGGATTTTGTGTCTCACTCAAAATCATGGTGATAACGATTTCATGACCATAAACACAGATGTTATGTAAACATAAACCTCAGTGGTAATTTCTAAGAGTCTCAAGGGTTACGTTTATAGACACAAAATTGATGGAGAAATTGTAGATTTGTTCCAAAGAAAAAAAGATGTAGCTCTATTATAAATGAATAACAAAGCAGTCAAGTCTTAACTCAATGTGAGAAGAGTAAGGTAGCTCAATGACTTATGTGAATTTATAGCCTAATTGGGAAGAAACGATCAGAATGAAAGTTTCATTAAGGCTTCTAACATAGATTCTGAGAGGCTTGGGACAACAAGCAACAATATGCTTCTAGGGATGCTTAGCTAGTATACAATTTAGAATCATACTTTCCCCATCATTCTGAATTGTGGCAATTAAGAATATTTTCCTGAGAAAAGACCGTTAATTCAATGAAAATAAAATGTTTTTGGTGTTATTGAAAAGAAAATTACAGTATTAATAAACAAAAATATTTTTGATTTACTAAAAAAATGAAAACATAAATAAAGGAAATAGTTTTGTGTTTTTTTGCTGAAAAAAATGAAAGCAGAAGTAAAGAAAAATATTTTTGATTTTCTAAAAAAAATGAAAACAGAAATAAAGAAATCAGAACCAAAAAGGAACAGTAACTTCCGAATAATTCCGAAGCTCAAAACCAGTCGGAAAAGACTTAATATATGAAGGATATACAACATTCTGAAATGAGGATGGAGAGTAGAATCCGAAACATTGTGAAGTTCGGAACTAATCGGAATGGACTTAATGCACGAAGGATAGAAAGCATTCCGAAAATCCAGTGAACCGTAGATTCTGAACCATTTCGAAGCTCGAAACCAATCAGAAGTTGAGAAATGAATTTTGAGATGTTCTGAAGCTTGGAACCATTCGGAACATGAATAGTAAATTCCAATTACGAGGAGGATTTTAGAACTGAGTCATCTTCTATCATTCCTAGCCCATGCAAAATTCAATTAGATGTAGGTTCAGGTAAGGCCTTTGTGAAGATGTCGGCCAACTGATCTGAGTGTTGAGAGGAAAACTTTGAGGAACACGAACAAACGTTAGAACAAAGTAATATTACGGAATAAAGTTTAACTCAGAGGATCATTAAGCTTAACAATAATAAGTTAAAGTTTAGATAGTTAGATGCGAAAATATAAGGAAATATAAATGACAACAAGTATTATATCAAGTATACACGTAAGTTGATTCTTAACGAGAATCGCAGTCAATTCAAGTTAGTGAGTGACATCAAACTTAGTGATGAAGTCAAGAATGACTTGCTCCGAAGAGAGATTACAATCAGTTAAGTTTTATGTAGAGAGAAGAAGTAAGTAAGATGAGATATGAGATATATGATGCGTAAATTTCATTCATAAGGAGAACTCTATTTGTAGAGTCTCAAGAGTTACAAGTTCTATTTGTTCTAACGTGGCCATACAAGGCACACTGGATAAAGAAATGTAAAGACAAATGGTTAAACAGATAAAACTAATACTAAGTAAAATGAGGACTGCAGATGCGGTGCTTGATTGCGCTTGCGGTGCTTGATTGCGGTTGCGGATCTGGTGATGGCTTCAGATCTGTAAAGTTAAGAGGATCACTTGTATGGTTCAACAATTTCCCCTTAAGTGACGTCTTTAAATTTTCATCGGTTGAGCTTTAGGAATTTGATCAGCAACCATCAGAACTTCCTTACTTCAATCATCCAGTTGATCTTTCAAGTGATCTCAAATTTGACTTCTTTAGTAGTGTTTTTAGATCTTTGCACCGAAGTCAAAGTGACTTCCAGTTGCCTTCGAGTCAGGCGGTGCATGGCTGAGATAGGAACAAAATATTTCACACTGTTGTTCGTTCTTTTGAAAATAATCCCCAACTTTGGAAAGTTGGTTGCTCCTAAGGACCGTTCTTCATATCCTTCAGTGAAGATGGGTGCGGTGTAAGTCCCTAATTTACCTGTGTATCAATCAGATCCGTTTGATGGTGCGGAATCCCAATCAAACGGATGATGTCAGATCAAATAGAAGAGAATGAGAAGAAGAATAATATGAATCTCAATGTATTGATAAATAGAATGATGATCCGAATACAAGAGATTCACACACACACACACATAACCTCCTATGTTCTCTTCTGTTCATCAATCTCTACTCCTCAACCCTAACATATATATATATATATATATATATATATATATATATATATATATATATATATATATATATATATATATATATATATATATACTAGGGAATATGGGCTTGGTGAACATGGGTCGTAAATGGGTTTACGGCCGTAAACCTGTTTACGGCCGTAAACACAGCCGTAAACACGTATACGGCCGTAAACACCAAGTTGTTTATGGTCCAAGACACAAAAATACATTTTCCTAGAAAAGTAAAGTATAAACCATATTTTTGACCCAACAATCTCCCCCTTGGTTTATAACTTTCTTTTCTTAATTGACCCAACAAGCTCCCCTAAAAAGTAGCTGGTTTTCTTGATAATCTTCATTGGGAGCTTGGCTTCAACTTTTATCTTTAAATTCTTCACAAGTTCAAGATGAACTTGATGAATCTTCAATGAACGATTTCATCTTGAGCACTTGGGCATTTCTTCAGAATTTGACATTTAACGCACATTGGGTGAGGAGGCTTGATGTACTGATTCTTGAAAGATAGCGCTTTCAGCTTGAGAATCTTCAGAGAGAACATTAGAGAGAGCAAAACTTCTAGATCACTTCAGCAGGTTCATAGATAGCAGCAGAATGATTGAGGAGTCTTCAATGCAATCCGTCACATAATCTTCAATTTATGCTTCACCTTGCTTCTGGGGTTGAAGGATTGAATGTTGAAAAAATAATCTTCGTTTCTTGCTCCTTCGAATGAGAATTCTTCGATGCTCACGGACGAAGCCTTGGCTCAGAAATCTTCGATACAAACTCCATGAGTTTCATCTTCACCTAAATTCACTTTTCAAGACAAAACAAAACTAAAAGAAAATTTAACACACAATATTTTTGGGTTTTTCATATTTTCTGAACAAAAATAAAACTAAAACAACACTATTTTTTATTTTGAATTTTCTTATTTTTGTTTGTTTTTTTTATTTTAATTCTCCCCTTTATATTTAAATTAGAAGAACACTATGAACAAACTTAACAAAAACAAAAATAATAGCTAACTGTAAGAGTGATTTGGGATCAAATATTTTAGACAACCTTTATCCGTTTATCTGTACCTCTCCCTTCATGAATAGATCTGGTCAATCGCCGGTATTGTGGTCCACTTAAGCACAAGAGATTATGAAAAAATTAGGACATACTATAAGTGACAAGACAAAGATATTGTTGTCCTAAGTTCCTAGATATTAATCCTTAAGGACCATTCAGCTAACGACGACCAAAGATATTGTTGTCCACCTAGATTGAGCAACGAGATCTACAAACAATCTTTATGTGTTCAATTTTAATTGTACTAGAACATGTTTCCCGCTTCCTGGTATGGTCCAGCCATCAAGGACTTCCAAAATACTCCTTACACCGGGTGAGCAGAAAATTATTAAGAGAGAAGATAGATTTAGAATGCATATGCTGTACATCCAGGTCGAATCTCTTCCAATCACGCAAAGGATGAAACATATGACTAACTGAGGGTTTTAGAAGGATTGAGAAGAGAATGGTGCATATACTGTGTACCAGGTCGGATTTTGAGTCACGCAAAGGAGACAATATATGGCTAACAGATAGAAAGAATTGCATAGAGAGAAGATGCAGAGAGATAGAATCGCATATGTTACAGTCCAGGTCGGATCTCTCGATCACGCAAAGGAGGCAACATATGACTAACAGACTGAAAGAAAGAAAATAACTTTCTACAGACCTAGTTTATCGGAATTCCCTAGTCACCTCATCCAACCAGAATTAAGGACAGAATCCGCACATCGAGGAAAAGTAAATCCATAGTTCTAGATACGGGTTATTTAGTGTGACCGGTAGATTCTCATGTATATCTCTCTGCTCAACCTATCCGAGAGTCGTATTGTCAGGAAAAATGGATCTATCTAGGTCAAGATTTTTCAAGTCTCTAGATTCCTTAAGTTCATCTATGCCTAGTCAAGTCCATTTTAAATCTTTCGTGCCTACCAGCACATCGAACATAGAGCCTAGACAATTCAGATTCAGTCCCTTACACAGATTCAGATTGCCTGTTATCACATGATTATATCACTTCCCAAAACATCTCCTGCAAGCACATTCCATTAACACCATATTTTGATTTTCTAATTTTCTAATGTTTTTGGATTTTTTAAAATTTAAAATTTTTTTGTTTTGTTTGGCTCTGATACCAATTGTAAGTCCCTAATTTGTTTGTGTATCAATCAGATCCGTTTGATGGTGCGGAATCCCAATCAAACGGATGATGTCAGATCAAATAGAAGAGAATGAGAAAAAGAAGAATATCAATATCAATGTACTAATAAATAGAATGATGATCCGGATACAAGAGATTCACACACACACACACACACATAAGCTCCTATGTTCTCTTCTGTTCATCAATCTCTACTCCTCAACCCTAACATCTATATATATACTAGGGAATGTGGGCTTGGTGAACATGGGCCGTAAATGGGTTTACGGCCGTAAACACAGCCGTAAACACGTATACGACCGTAAACACCAAGTTGTTTACGGTCCAAGACACAAAAATACATTTTCCTAGAAAAGCTAAGTATAAACCATATTTTTGACCCAACATGCAGGCTCAAGCGCAGGAAGATTGAACTTTTGAGCTAGGGTAGGGTAAATGTCCGCATCTAGTTTCGCAAAATCGCAGACAGTGCTTTTGAGGTATTCACATGCTCTTTCATAAGCGATCTTCATTTTCGAGTATTTTACAGATTTGAGTTGAAACACTCTAGCAATGAGAAATACCTCTTTAGGTTTCATATAGAGAAAGTTGGCTTGAGTCCGAATGTAGACACATTCTCTTCTAGTTAACGTACATTGAACAAACTTAGCCTTCATGAATTTGCGGACTTTGTAGTTTTTGACACCTGAGGGCCTGACACTTGACCATATACTTTGAAATTTGGATCCATGTTTACCATGGAATTTATCCAGTCTTTCAAATTCCAGAGGTAGTATTTGATCATCCGGGAGGCTAAGGTCAAAAGGTTCGAATATAGTGAATAACATTGCATTCCGGGAAATGGGAATGTCCCAATAGCCATCCTCCGGAGGCTCAACATATGTTAGTACTGGCCAGTAATCATTGTCTTGGAGCCTTTAGGTTGGATTGACCCATGAGTTGATGAGGGTTTCGTCCATGGTAGTGTCGAACCCATGGTCTCTCCATATATGTTCAGCAAATTTAGCAGCTTTCCAATCCTGTTTTCTTTTTTGGGTTGCAGGGGAGTCTTCTTCATGTTCGGATGACATTGTTGAAGCTATGTTTTTGAAGTGAGGAGGAGTTTCTTGGTGACGGGGCGATTCTGGTCGTTCTTGCACAATATGAGTGGCTGAAGGAGATTGAGAAGGTACCAGAGTCTTCTTTTTGGGAGAGGGTTGCGGAGAAGACTGTGGAATGGGAACTCTTTTAAGAGGACTCGGACCGACTTGGATGGGAGTATGTTGATGAGATGGCTGAGGAGTAACCTGATGAAATTGGTCCGTATTGCGGTCTTCACTTCCCCCTCTTGAGGAAGGAACATCGGGGTCTTCCTCAAGCCATTGTTTAAGACCGTCAATTTTGGCAATGACGTTGTTAAATTGGGCTCAGAGTGCATCACTAAGCTGCTGATTGTTAGGAATTGTGGTGTTGAAGAGCAGATTTCATATTTCCTTTGTAAGCTTCATAATTTCTTGACCATGAAGACTGGATGATAAGGATTGGCGTAGGCTGTGGATAGTTGATTGTAGAACCGAGATACCATATTCACAGGCATTGTGTTTCTTAACAATAATTTTTGAATAATGAGCCTTTTGATCTGCGATTGCTGAAAGAAGTTCCTTTTTGATGGAGGACACCTCATTGATGAGTTTCTCTGTAGTGGAGAGGAATTGTTGGTGATCAACCTTTCGAGTTGTATCCAGGGCTCAGATACCCATTTCGACATTGAGGGTGATTCTCTCAGCAGCCAGTCTTTCTTTGGTTTCAAGTCACTCAATGCATTCTATGAGAGTTTCTGAACCAGGAACATCTTGTGGTTGAGTGGAATTTACCGCAACGAGAATTTGATCGACTTTTGCTTGCAGGCTGAGAAACTCTTTGCGATATACAACCATTTTCTTCTTCTTCTTCTTCTTCTTCTTCTTCTTCTTCTTCTTCTTCTTCTTCTTCTTCTTCTTCTTCTTCTTCTTCTTCTGTTTAGGCTTGGAGGTGGAATGCTATGAACCACTGGAAGAGTCTTCATCAACAATCATCATGAAGTCATCTGAATCCTGAGGTTGATTGACTTTGGTAGCTTCTAGATCATCAAAGCCCAAAGTAGGAGCAGAACTGACTTCGATTGTGATGTGTGTAAAATGCACTGGTTTTATTCCTACTCTAAATATATAAATTTAGCACACAAAGGCAGTGAACCTGTCTTTTAGTGGTATAGTTGAATAAGTAGGGTGTCGAACTCAGGGAACGGAAATTAAACTAATAACTAATTTTAACTATACAAGTAATAAAAGTATAGGGTTTTCTCTAGTTTTACAAGACTAGAAACTTAAACACACCTCTTAACACGTAATTAACTAAAAAACTAGAACAAGTAAAAATTCACCAAATTTAATAAAAGGGTTTCTGTTTAGGTCCAACCAATTCACTCCTATGGTTAATTTATGATAAAATAATAAATTAATTGTTATTGGTTACCAACTATAGTGATTAGATTCGCATTTGCTATTACCAACCCTTAAGAAATTAATCAATTCAAGAAGTGATCAAGTGTTTAAACTAATTAACTCCCTAGTTCAATTATTTGGATTAAATAAGATTTGTAATTGGTTAATCAAATTGGTAATTCAACTAACCTCTTGTTTGTTGGTTTACCAAACAAGCTCACACATTAATTTACCCATAAACTAATTAATCCTAGTTTCATATTCACTAATCCTAGGCATATAATGAAGTGTTCACATAAATCATATGAGGTTAACAATTAAGAGATGTTCATGCAGCCTAATTGTTTTCCAATTAATAGAAAATAGTTATAGTTAATGCATAAGGTTCTTTAACAAACTTAGTTTAATAAAATCACCAATAATCAATCAATCAAAGTATAAATCAAACCATAGGAGTAAATTAGTCTTTCATAAATAGAAACTACGAAAATTCCGCTCATGATTACAATAGAAGAGAAGCTAAAAATGAATTTCATTGGTCTAAACATGATTCACTTCTAGATTAAGTTGAAGATTTAACCTAATTCGCCTTGAGTCTTCTAAAGATCAAAGATTAGGGCTCTTCAGGTCTCCAAGGGTTTCTTCAGTCGCAGGTTATTCTCCAGAGATGCCAAAAAACTCCTCAATTTGGGATTACTTCCTCTATTTATAATTATCTCAAAATAGGGTCAACTCGGCGAGTAGGTGCCCAACTCGTCGAGTTCCTTTGAGAAATATGTGTACGGCAAGGATTCTGGACATTACTTTGCGAACATTCAACGAGACTCGCCGAGTAGCTTCTGGACTCGCCGAGTAGCTCCAGTTTTGTTCTTCTTTCTTCATTCTCCAGCTTCTGATTGCTTCTCCTTCTTTCTTTTTGCTCCCAAACATGTCTTCTAGACTGAAAATATAATTTAGACATTATTAAGTACCTTTTGTCCATATTATGCAAATAATTAGCTAATAATTGATTAAATTCTATACTAAACACATGGTTAAATATGCACATATCAAAATACCCCACACTTGACTTTTGCTTGCCCCCAAGCAAAACAGAATTTTAGCATACTAGAATCACATAAGATAATTCCAATCAAACCCAACCATTATGCCAAGACCGCAACACATGCATTTGTGTCTAAAATTTTTCCTAAGGAACCCCCATACTCTAAATACTCACAATCCTCATAAACATTCGCCCACTTTTTCCGAACAATGCTTATTATATGCATCCCTCCGAATCCATCCGCAGAAAACATCCTAAACTCAAGGTATTTTTGGTTGAGCAACCCAAGCATACATAATCTAGAAAATTACAATTTATGATACCACTATGGAGCTCTTTGGAATCTTCACTTCTTTGACAATTTGATCTTCGATTTCTTTGAATTCACCACCTTTTTTAATTTTTGGTATCTTCAACTTTTTGAATCTTCGGAATTTTGATCTTTTGATCTTCACTTTTGACTGCTCCAAAATTCTTACAACTTTTTCTTGTAATTCTCTCTCTCCTTTTTTTCTTAACATGTAACTCACTTTTTTTTCACTCAAAACCTACATGCTTAAGCAGGGGCGCTCAATTTCAACCTTTATTGGTTAAAAATAAAATTTTCCTGGATACATTTCTGGTACACGATGCTAAACATATTGCATCCTTCAAACTAAGCAAGGTCGTGTTTTTGTCCCATGATTTCACTAGAATAAGGAGGCCACAAATGCAGTAGAACGTATATAGGCTCAACTAAACATTTGGGTCTTCATGCAATCATCAACATAATTCTAACATGGAATCCTACTTGCTTTTACCATAGTTTTCTAAGTTAAGTCCTAAGCAATGTTTTATGCAAGATTTTGAAAAAAAATCAAGCCTAAATTTGGATTAGGATTCTAAATTGACTAACATGTAACCAACCCCTACCCCATACTTAATTTATGCAATGTCCCCATTGCATGTTATGCATGAAAAGAAAACCACAAGACTAAA
This sequence comes from Lactuca sativa, assembly GCF_002870075.4. NCBI lineage: Eukaryota > Viridiplantae > Streptophyta > Magnoliopsida > Asterales > Asteraceae > Lactuca > Lactuca sativa. The sequence continues at coordinate 127,559,110 of NC_056626.2, forward strand.
GAGGGAATTGGAACAAACTCCCCTAGGATAGCAGTCGCGAGGTTGATATTCTTCATGTAAAACTCCAACTTCAAATGTCTTTAGACATGGAAACAGGTCATCCATGCCTTGGGTAACATGTCGCGTGTGGTAAACATCTAAATAGCTCTAATTGTTTAGGAAAAAGCTTCTCAGAAACCTTCCAGCAATGAGTCTTTACGAAAGTATGGATAAAGGCTGCAGTGAATGTGCCCAAAACAGATCTTGAGAGTGAAGCATTAAGGGACTCGGCGAGTCAAACGTGAACTCGGCGAGTAAACCGACCCCCAGCAGAAAATCGAGGAATTGCACATGAACTCGGCGGGTACCGTAGGTGCACTTGGCGAGTACTAGCCGAGTCGAAAAACTAATTTTTCTGCTGTTTATCCTTGGCCGAAGTGTTGAAACAGGACACTTCAGTGACTCTTCTTTTATTTTCTTCAATAATGATGAATTTTGTCACTCTCATTCCTAACAGACTCAACCTTAAATGTAACATTTGACATTCTTATCTACACCATCCCTCACTTTAGCCTTGACCAATGAGACTCCTAAATGCACCCTAATCTTCAAACCTGAAAAACAAAGCAACCACAAGTGAAAGAAAACGAACAACATCCTAATTAAGGTTCGGGTACATCAAAAGTTCAAGCACAAAACAAACGGAATAAAAAAAACATCCAAATAAAAACAAATTCAAGCTTCTTCTTCCATGTCTTCTCCTCCTGCTCCACTTCCACTTGCTTGGTTGTTCCTCCTTTGCATACGCTCCTCCCAACTCATAATGTATGGATATCCGGGCCTGGGCCGTGGAGCAATGTGCATTTGTTGAAAGAGATAGTTGAATGACTCATTATTATAGTTAATGCCTCGGCCAATATCATCCAACTACCCCCTATACTCCATGTTATTCCACCCCTCATTCTTGTCTTCCACCGGGATAACTGGTGGATCTTCTCAGACCCGTTCCCTCCTATGCCAAACTCTTCTTCCCAGCTCCTCAGGAACAATCACCTCATCTTTGTTTGGGATTGCAAATGAATCCCTAACAACAAAAAAACAACATCAAGAAAACAACAAAAAAAACCCTGATAATTAAAACTCACCATAACAGATTCAACAAAGCATGAACTCGCCGAGTCCATGAACTACTCGGCGAGTAGTATGAACTGCGATGGCAGTTCCCCTCTCGGTCCATATTGGGTCAACAAAATACAAATATTTTCTTTGGGGTTTGCTGTTCTAAGTCCCTTAAGCATAAATTCGCAAGAAATTTTGTCCATATCCTCCTAATTTATCCTAAAATCAAAACCCTAGTATTGGGGTAATCCTCCAAATCCGAATTTTAGCAAGATAAATACCCAAAACTTTTAAAGCTGGTACCTTTAGCAAGAATCCGAAGGAAAAATCTAACCTTTTGCTTCGTAGATGAAGATTCAGCAAGAATTCAAAGGATTTTCTTGAGAGGAAACAGAGTGCTCGACGAGTATATTTGGGAGGCGGCTGATGAAAATGATTGGGGTAAAAAGAAACCCTTATTTACAGATTGTAAAAAAATCAATTAAAAATGTGAACTCGTCGAGTAGGGACACCTACTCGCCGAGTAGATGTGCGAGTTGATGATTTTTCGTAGATTTCAAAATGTACTCGCTGAGTAATGTATGAACTTGGCGAGTAGATCATTCAGTTTGAAAAAAAACTCGATTTTTAAGCCACCACCCTACACTTCGAGCATTGCTTGCGGTCAAGCAATCATATTAAGCATAATTTCAGAAGAAGATTGAAAAAAAAAACAGATCCTAAAAGTGAAAAACAAAAAGAAAAATTAAAGGGAAAAGAAATGCAAACTCTAAACTCGGGTTGCCTCCCGGAAGTACTACTTTTTAAGGAGTCGTTAGCTGGACTCCTTCCCGCTCTACGTTTCTGCCATGCCTTCCAATAGCAGCCGTTCTTCAAGTCCTTCATTCCTCGGGATTCCTACTTCATATTTTTTCACCCGATGTCCATTAACCTTGAAAGGAGTGCCTTCTTTTGATAGTAACTCGATAGCTCCATGTGGAAAAACTTTCTTTACTATAAATGGACCATCCCATCGCGACTTTAGCTTGCCCAGAAAGAGTTTGAGCCTTGAATTCAAAAGCAACACTTTTTGCCCTTCGTGAAAGTCCTTATTACCCTTGATCCTTTTGTCATGCCAGTTCTTTGTTTTTTCTTTGTAAATCAAGGAGCTAGTGTAAGCCTCATTCCTAAGTTCTTCAAGAGCATTTAATTGCATCAACCGGTTGGTTCTAAGTTCAGCTACATCAGAAATTACACATTTTTAAAGCCCAAAAAGTTTTATGCTCTATTTCTACCGGTAAATGACATTGCTTCCCATAAACTAGCCTATATGGTGTAGTACCAATATGTGTTTTGAAAGCTGTTCGGAAGGCCCAAAGTGCATCATCTAACCTATATGACCATTCCTTTCGATTGCTACCCACCGATCTCTCCAAAATTCTTTTTAATGCTCTATTCGTCACTTCAGTTTGCCCACTAGTTTGTGGATGGTAAGATGTAGAGAATTTATGGGTCACCCCATATTTTCATAACACTTTTTCTAATTGATCATTGGCAAAGTGAGTGCCCCGGTCACTAATAAGAGCTTTAGGAACTCCAAATCTTGAGAATAACTTTTTTAGAAAGTGCACCACCGCCCGAGGATCATTAGTTGGTAAAGCTTGTGCCTCCGCCCATTTGGATACATAATCAACCGCCACCAAAATATATGTGTTCCCTTTTGACATTGGAAATGATCCCATGAAATCGATCCCCCACACATCAAACACTTCACACACTTGAATACTATGTTGTGGCATCTCATTTCAGGATGATATGTTTCCCGCTCTTTGGCATGCATCACACTCTTTAACATATTGGGTAGCATCTATAAAAATTGTGGGCCAATAAAACTCAATATCAAATATCTTCTTAGCCGTGTAATGTGCTCCATGATGTCCACCAGTGCGCCCGCTATGGCAATGATCCAAAATTTATCGGCTTTTGGGATAAATTTGGTAGCTAAATAATTAGCTATATCCGCAAACCATGGCTCCTACCCCGTAGTTACTAAAATGTACTCGTCCGGAAAGTCATCTCTAATTTTATCCTCTTCCAATGCTTCCAAATTCGGGTTTTCTAGTCTTGATAAGTGGTCGGCAGCTACATTCTCCATTCCCTTTTTATCGCGTATTTCAATGTCAAATTCTTGTAAAAGTAGAACCTAACGTATCAATCTTGGCTTTGCATCCTGCTTGGCAAACAAGTACTTAATAGCAGAGTGGTAAGTAAAAACAGTGGTTTTAGATAAAATAAGATAAGGGCGGAATTTGTCAAAAGCATACACCACTGCTAGTAATTCCTTTTCAGCTGTGGTGTAATTTTCTTGGGCCAGATTCAAAGTCTTGCTTGCATAATAAATGGGTTGAAAGTGCTTATCAACCCTTTGGCCAAGTACAACTCCTAATGCAAAGTCGCTAGCATCACACATTATTTCAAAATGTAGGTTCCAATTCGGGGCTATAATGATCAGGGCATTAGTTAATTTTTCTTTCATAAATTCAAAGGCCTCTAGACACTCTTTAGTGAAATTAAATGGTGCATCTTTTAAAAGTAATTGTGTGAGAGGTCTAGTTATTTTAGAAAAATCTTTTATGAAATGGTGGTAAAACCCGCGTGACCTAAAACACTCCTAATGCCCTTTATATTAGTTGGTGGAGGTAATTTAGCAATTGTATCTATTTTTGCCCGATCCACCTCAATCCCCGCTTTGGATACCTTGTGGCCCAAGACTATGCCCTCTTTAACCATAAAGTGACATTTTTCCCAATTGAGGACTAAATCGGTTTTTTCACATCTTGCAAGAATTAAATCAAGGTTAGCAAGACAATCATGGAAGGAAGATCCAAAAACAGAAAAATCGTCCATAAATACTTCCATGAATTTTTCCACCATGTCATGGAATATGGCTGTCATGCACCTTTGAAATCTCGCAGGTGCATTCCACACTACTAGAAAAACAGTCTTTTACGACGCGCAAATAATGACACGCGCTAATAGAGGACACGCATTTGTGAGTGCCCTAAAAATTGATGTCAGATTTCCAAAATATGAAGCATAGTGGACACGCATTTTTGCGTGCCAAAAATTAGTGTCTAATAAAAAAAACACGGAGGGCACCTTAAATAAAACGTGCGTCATCTAGCTATGTCGCTTTATAAATATTAATGAAACATGCGTTTCATCCAAGGGGGAAATGAAATCCAAAATTTAAAAGGCCCGCTTTGTTTCCACCGGCTGAAAACCCTAACTCATTCCCGCTGAAAACCCCCTTTCTTTCTTTCTTCTCTCTCGATTCTCAAACCTCCACCGCTTTACTTCCCACAAGTTCGCATCTTCGCCGCTTATTCATACAGAATTCAACAATTTCTATGGTTTCGATTATTGGGTGAGGTACAGGGAGGTGTAATAGTTTTGGACTCTTTACTAATTGACTTGAAATTGAACCCTAAAAACTCAATTCACACTTCAAACTTCTCTGATCCTCTGTTCTTCCACTCCCCAATCTCTGATTCCACTCCAATCGAGCTCTACGAAGGCTTTGATTGGTGGTCATCAATTTGCACCATCACCTCCTTGTTCGTCCCTAAAATAAAGACCTTAGAACAGTATCCACTCCCCAATCTCTGATTCCACTCTAATCGGTTTGTCTCTTAAAAATCAAATCGTTCATTAAGGTGTACTTGGCCTTGCTATGTATATCCTTTTTTCTGAAGAGAATGGATCGGTTGTGCTTCAGCACGGAGTAGGTCGCCTCATAAATTCAATAGGTACTGTTCTTGGTCCTGTATGTGTTGAATTCTCGATTGCTTTTTTTTTTCTGAAGAGAATGGATCGGTTGTGCTTCAACAAGGAGTAGCTCATCTCTTTTCGATCGCTGGTAATGAACCTATTTTGTGTTTAATTTGGGAGCAAATAGCGATTTTTCCTTACTTACATCTTCCTTATTGATCTAGATTTGACTTGAGTCCTAATATTTAACAGGTTTCCACATGCTAGGGTTTTTATCTGAGCGAAGTTATCAAAACGGTTTCAGGAGGCGTAGGTGGTGACCGACGCTACTTTGGATGAAACCACCGCTTCCAATCCACTTTTTCATTATGGTCAATCTTTATCACGAAACTGTAATTTTCGATTCCACAAAACGAAACCCACGACTTAATTCATAGATTATGAAGATCATCCCATCCTATTGTCAACCAAGAAAATTTTCATCTTGAAGGCGTCATTCAATTTGAGAAACCCCATATCAATTCCAGTTTTAGGGAACAGGGGTACGTAATTCACTCTTCTCCATCTCTCTGTTTATGTTTATTAAGAAATCACATATATCACTCTCTGTCTTCCATGTTGCCATGATTGCTTCTTGCGTTTAATTCTTTTCCTTCTTCAAACTATTTTTTTTTTCAGAATTGAGGCAGGAAACTTGATCGAAACTATTGAAAACCCTCAACTGTCTTCTCACCCTCACTGGTCATGGTTGCCTTGCACACATCACCTCACATCCTGCATCTCTTACTCATTCGGCGTCCTCTCACCTTCTATGCCTCCCAACATTCGGTAAGCTCTCTCATCCCTGTTTTTGATGTTGAAGTTATTTCCGAATTTGGGATTTGGAAATTTGATTCGATTATATTCAACTTGTGAAGTTTTCTTCAATTTATTTTCTTTTTAAAATTAGTTGCAATGGAGTTTAGATTTCGAATCAATGTTTCGTATGTTTGATAAAAAAATGTTTCTCTAGCTTTCAAGGAATAGATCTGGTACAAGCACTTAAATAATTAGAGAAAAATATGACTACATCCACTAATCCATATTTTTTTTAAATTTTTCTGTGAACGCAATTGGTATGAGACATTTCTTCTGGTTAAGTTTTTTTCATTGCTAACCAATAATTGTGACGTTGAAACCTTATTCTAGTTTCATTTCAAGTGATATAGATTTCGTGAGAAGAAGTTCTTGAGCTAATGGGAGACCAAAGAGTCAGCATCCATAAAGCATATTTATATCTTTCTCTGACCGATTAAATTATTGCTAACGCATATTAATTAACTACTGTACGCATATCAAATAATTCTTGAATTGTTGGTTTTTGATTATATCCAGTCAGGTTCTTTTATCTTTTATCCCCCGCTTTAGTAGCCATCTTTGGAAAGCCCTTGTTCTCAAAACAAAATAGGTGATTCTTACAATTGTCAAACTGAATTTTATCTATGGTTTTGGTTGCATAATTATTGTATTCATCATTTTAACTGAGATCTTATTTTACTTTGTCAGGATATGGACATCCAAGATAGGGAACTAGTAAATGACTGGCTCATGATCATAGTTTACAAAGAACGTGGTTTTAGCTTAAAAACATATTACCATGTGGTATGCATCTTCCTTGAAACTTCATGATCTTAGGCCTCTGTGTTTGTTTATTTAAGGTGTTAGCATAAATGGGAAAGCATACTTTTGAATGTCACATTGCTGCCTTCACTTATAATTTGCATAATGTCGATTGTGCTTTAGAATATTATTAATTTGTTTTTATTTCTCCTTAGTAACTGTGGGCATAGCACCACCTGTTTTTGTGTTTCTTTTATTGTGAGGTCAATCCTTAACTGTACCAGTGGTTCCGATTATTTTGGTCTCTTAATGGGGTATTTAACCCTTGGCTGGGAATTAAATAGTTAAGCAAATTTTTGTGATGCTTATCTGAACTTGAAGAGTTTTTTCACCTCTTGAATGTGAGAATAGAGTTTCTACCTGATCCTTTATAGGGGATACATTTGACTGGTGCAGGGAAACTCTAATGCTACTATGGATTATCTTAATTGCCTTAGTTTTGACTGATGCAGAGTGTTTGACCAACACTGATTAGTTTTGTTTTTGTGTGTGGTTATGATTGTATTCTTTTCCTTTATTGCCTTAGTTTATAGGCATCTGAAGATAGATCACAACATAAAAATTGGGCATCTACCCTAGCTCGCCTGTGTAGTCTGCTAGTTCAAATTTCCAAATGCAACACTACATAATGTTATGCTAATGTGGAACGGATACTAAGGTTGGTATAATAGAACATGTGTGGGTTTAAACTTTAAAGTATAGATATAGTAAGATTTGTTATGTTGTTATACAGGTGTAGGCTCCAAAGAAAAAGGTCGAAAAGTAAAACATACCTGTTTCTGAGGTGGTTTATGGAGCAATGCTACCAGCATATATGAAAAAAACAGTGGAAAAAGAATTTGAAATGGCATTACAGGACCGAGTGATGGAAGAAACCAAGGACAAAAAGAATGCTGTGGAATCCTATGTTTATGAAATGAGGAAAAAGGTATTTAAGTGATTAATATAAATTTCGTTTTGTAGACATGCTAAATCTTAACAACTCTTTTATTTTTCTTCCCATTTGTATGATAAACCAGATGCTAATGCCTAATGCCTAATGCTATACTGCTTTGTCTTTCTTTGTTGGTAAGATATTTGTATGATAAACCAGATGCTAAACTAGATGCTAATGCCTAATGCCTAATGCTATACTGCTTTGTCTTTCTTTGTTGGTAAGACATTTGTATGATAAACCAGATGCTAATGCCTAATGCCTAATGCTATCACTTGTTGTTTAATTCAGATTCTGGGACAAAAAGAGTCATAGCTGGGCTGTTAATGTTCCTGTTTGTTTTCATTTATGCAGGTAACAATCTTGTTGAAAGGACTTATGAATCAGATGTTAATGGTAACAAGTTTAACACCCGAGTCCATACGATTAGATGTTAATGGTAATAATTTTAACACATGTGTCTTTGTTATACATACAGATTAAATGCAATGGATTGTATTTTTTGTATATGGTATTTTATTTTATATTATGCAATGGATTGTATTTTTTGTATATGGTATTTTATTTCTATTATGAGAGATTAAATGCAAATTTAATTTATAAATTAATAAATATATAAATATATATTTTTTTAAAAAAAATTAAAATTACGATAAGCAAAAATGTGTGTCGTCTTCATTTATGACATGGCCTTTCTTGACTGGGGCTTCCTTGATACGCATTGCATGTCATAAACACATACGTCGTAAGGTTACGACATGCAAATGTGTGTCGTCTTCCTTTATGACAGGGCCTTCCTTGATACACATTGCGTGTCATAACCGCGCGTCGTAAATGCGCATCATAAATGTGCGTCGTAAATGCGCGTCGTCTATATACGACGCGCAAAAGCGAGTCGTCTCTCTTTATGACAGGGCCTTCCTTGACGCGCATTTGTGTGTCGTCTGAGCGTTTACGACGCGCAATGAGCGTCATAAAAGGCCTTTTTTCTAGTAGTGGCATAACCCAAAGGGCATGCGGCGATAGGCAAAAGTCCCGCTCGGGCAAGTGAAAGTAGTCTATTCTTGGTCAATTAGGTCTATGGGTATTTGGAAGTAACCTGAAAATCCGTCTAAGAAACAATAGTAGCTATGCCCGGACAATCTTTCAAGCATTTGATCAATAAAAGGTAAAGGAAAATGGTCTTTACGAGTGACATCATTTAGTTTTCGATAATCGATGCACACTCGCCAACCGGTTACCGTTCGGGTCGGAATAAGCTCGTTCTTCTCGTTTGTTATGACCGTCATCCTGCCTTTCTTGGGCACCACTTCAACAGGACTAACCCATGGACTATTGGAAATAGAATAAATGATTCCCGTGTCTAAAAGCTTGACTACTTCCTTCTTGACCACTTCTTGCATGTTCGGGTTCAATCTTCTTTGGTGTTGCACTACCGGCTTTGCTTCTTCTTCCAGGTTGATCATGTGAGAGCAATAAGCGGGCATTATTCCCTTGATATCGGTGATACTCCATGCAATAGCACTCTTTCTCTTCTTTAGGACATGGACTAATTCTTCTTTTTCAGATTGGGAGAGGTCAGAAGCTATTATAACAGGTTTTTGTTGACCATCTTCAAGGAATGCGTACTCCAATTGATCTGGTAGCGATATCAGCTCAATTTTCGTGTTCTGCATGGTGAACACGTCGAGTCCAGTGAAGGGACTTGTCGAGTCCTAGGTAGTATTCGTGATATCTCTTGTTTCTTCATATGGACTTGGCGAGTAGATCGGAGCTACCTGACAAGTAGGCTGCTCAATGGTTTTCATTAGTTCATTATAATCAGCTTCTTCCAGCAATCTCTCTATTTCCAGTAGGTCTCTTTCAACATCAATTTCTTCATCAAAGGTGATGGTGGACTTGTTTGGTTCTTCATTGTTCCATCCCTCCATTAATTCATCCAACATATCAATTGAAAATGTCGTGTCATCACTGTTCCTTGCATGCTTCATGGCTTGATCAACCCCGAAAGTGACTGATTCATCTCCTACCCGTAAAGTAAGTTTTGAATCTCGCATGTCAACTATAGCGCTTGTGGTGTTAAGGAAAGGTCTTCCAAGGATGATCGGGACTTGAGGATCCACTTCCATGTCCAATATTATAAAATCCGCGGGGAACACGAACTTATCCACCTTTACCAAAAGATCTTCACAGATTCCTCGTGGGAATGTAACCGTTTTATTTGCTAAGTGGATTGCCATTGGTCTCGGTTCCGGGAGATCTAGTTTCTTGAAAAATGAATATGGCATGAGGTTTACACTTGCTCCTGAATCAGCCGAAACATGAATAGTGGCCAAATTCCCAAATTAACAAGGCAATGTTAAGCTTCCCGGGTCACCCTTCTTCTTCGGTAGTTTGTTCAGCATGGTAGCTGAGCAATTCTCATTGAGAACCACTTCCCTCACTTCTTCCATCTTCCTTCTGTTAGTTAGAAGCTCCTTGAGAAATTTGGCGTATTTTGGCATTTGGGTAACTGCTTCTATGAATGGTATGTTGATTTGAAGAGCCTTTATGTGTTCTAGAAACTTCTGGTAGTCTTCTTCATTCTTTTCTTGCTTATCTCTGGCTGGATATGGCAATGGAGGCTGATATGGCTTTGCAGAACGTTGACTTTTTTGATCAAGTGGCGGACTCGCTGAGTCCATATCGTGAACTCGGCGAGTAGGGTCTGGGCTCAGCTGGTTTTGCTTTTGGCTCGGGTTTTCTGCATCCTCCTTTTGTAACTTCTTGGGATCTTCATTCTGAATGGGAGCTAGGGGAGTAATGATCTTCCCACTTCTAGTTGTCACAATATTTATCTGCGCGCCTCATGGGTTGTTTTCGGTTTTACTAGGAAGTTCTCCCGGTGATCTTTGATTAATTTGTTGGGCAAGTTGCCCTAGCTGTGTCTCAATGTTGTGGATAGATGCTTGTTGATTTCTAGGTATTGTTCTTGTTTCTTATATTGCAGCATCATGGTCATTGTGTCTCTTTTCTGAAGCAGCTACAAATTTAGTAAGCATGTCCTCCAAACTTGGTTTTCTTTCTTGCACCGGCTCCTCATTTTGGTAAAAACCTCTTCCTTTTTGTTTATATTTCTCCTCCTTAGCCTTCTTGTACACATCATAAGGAAGACATTCCTTCATGGGTTTTCGCCAATTATCATCATATTTGTCACCACTGGAGTAGCATACTTGCGCCTTCTTGTTCCCATTCTCGTGCAAGTCACAATCTCTAGTAAGATGAGGTCCATTGCAATTCTCACAACCCACCCGAATAACATGTATTGTGTGATCCACTTTATCCATCCTCCTATCCATGGTTTTCAACATAGCTATAACTGCTGACAAATCTTTTGAAGCTGCATAAGCCGATCCCCTCGTCACATGAATCCTTGGGTTGTGGTATTCCCTAAAATGCTTAAAGAATTCCTCATTTAGTTGCTTTATCACCGGGGGTGCTTTCTTTGTGAGTGGGCCTTGCGAGTCAAGTAATTACCTTGTTGTAACATTCACTCCATCATAGAAAATGGAGACTTCTTGTTGACTATTGAGATCATGATGTGGGCAATTCCTTAGTAGACTTTTGTACCTCTCCTAAGCCTCATAAAGTGATTCTCCAGCTTGTTGTTCAAAGTTGGCTATGGCTTTCTTTAACTTAGATATTTTGGAAGGTGGGCAAAGTTGATCAATAAACCCTTCTTTCATCTTGGCCCATGTAGTGATGGATCTGGAGGGAAGTGACTTGAGCCAATCCTTTGTAGAACCCTTCAATGTAACCGGATGCATGCGAAGCAGCTGAGTCTCACGAGGCACGTTGGGAACATTGAAATAATCAGCTACATCATTAACTTCATCCAAGTGTTTGTAAGCATCTTCATGGTCTTTTCCGTAGAAGGGGATCTCTTTGAGTTGAGCAAGTATGTGACCTTTTAGCTCAAAAGTGGCAGTTGTGGGAATTGCGGGTTGCACAAGTCCCGGGCCTGTATCATCTCGTATCCTCTTCTTCCATTCGCCCATGGGGACTTCATCAATGTTGGCCATGGTGTTGTCTAAGTCTCCTTCTTTATCGCTTTCCTCTTCGTATTCAGTTTCGTAGTCGTATTCAAATTCAACTTCTTTTGGGTTGTCTTCAATATCTTCTACCTTACTTTCTTTTCTCTTTCTACTGCTGGTCTCTCCTAGTTTCTTGTTCTTCTTCTTCCCGAAAACCGTTTTCAAGCTGGTCAAAGGTGACTTCTTAGGTGTATTCGAGCCTTCAACGTCCTTGCCTTTGTTTTTCCTCAACGCGGATTCTGGGTCTTCAAAGGGGGGAACCAAAGGAGTGTTGGATCCTTTGGTTATGAAAATCCTACAAGCAGAGTAAGAGAAAAAAAATGCGTAAAAAGAACAAAAAATGAAACATAACGAAAATAAAAAATAAACGGACAATCAGCAGTGGAATCGCCAAGTAGGGTCGATTGTACTCGGTGAGTTCACTATGTAAAAAGCTAAATAGATAAAATTAAATAAAATCGACTAAAAACTAATAATTACTAAAACTTAAACTAATTACTGAATTAATGAAAATAACTTTGTGTAAGATAATCCCACACAAAGGATCGATAAAACTAGGAATTAGATTTACTTTTTAAACCGTTCCCCGGCAACGGCGCCAAAAACTTGATGTGTGTAAAATACACTGGTTTTATTCCTACTCCAAAAATATAAATTTAGCACACAAAGGCAGTGAACCTGTCTTTTAGTAGTGTAGTTGAATAAGTAGGGTGTCGAACTCAGCGAACGGAAATTAAACTAATAACTAATTTTAACTAGACAAGTAATAAAAGTATAGGGTTTTCTCTAGTTTTACAAGACTAGAAACTTAAACACACCTCTTAACACGTAATTAACTAAAAAACTAGAACAAGTAAAAATTCACCAAATTTAATAAAAGGGTTTCTGTTTAGGTCCAACCAATTCACTCCTATGGTTAATTTATGATAAAATAATAAATTAATTGTTATTGGTTACCAACTATAGTGATTAGATTCGCATTCGCTATTACCAACCCTTAGGAAATTAATCAATTCAAGCAGTGATCAAGTGTTTAAACTAATTAACTCCCTAGTTCAATTATTTGGATTAAATAAGATTTGTAATTGGTTAATCAAATTGGTAATTCAACTAACCTCTTGTTTGTTGGTTTACCAAACAAGCTCACACATTAATTTACCCATAAATTAATTAATCCTAGTTTCATATTCACTAATCCTAGGCATATAATGAAGTGTTCACATAAATCATATGAGGTTAACAATTAAGAGATGTTCATGCAGCCTAATTGTTTTCCAATTAATAGAAAATAGTTATAGTTAATGCATAAGGTTCTTTAACAAACTTAGTTTAATAAAATCACCAATAATCAATCAAACAAAGTATAAATCAAACCATAGGAGTAAATTAGTCTTTCCTAAACAGAAACTACGAAAATTCCGCTCATGATTACAGTAGAAGAGAAGCTAAAAACGAATTTAATTGGTCTAAACATGATTCACTTCTAGATTAAGTGGAAGATTTAACCTAATTCGCCTTGAGTCTTCTAAAGATCAAAGATTAGGGCTCTTCAGGTCTCCAAGGGTTTCTTCAGTCGTAGGTTATTCTCCAGAGATGCCAAAAAACTCCTCAATTTGGGATTATTTCCTCTATTTATAATTATCTCACAACAGGGTCAACTCGGCGAGTAGGTGCCCAACTCGCCGAGTTCCTTTGAGAAATATGTGTACGACAAGGATTCTGGACATTACTTCGCGAACATTCAACGGGACTCGCCGAGTAGCTTCTGGACTCGCCGAGTAGCTCCAGTTTTGTTCTTCTTTCTTCATTCTCCAGCTTCTGATTGCTTCTCCATCTTTCTTTTTGCTCCTAAACATGTCTTCTAGACTGAAAATATAATTTAGACATTATTAAGTACCTTTTGTCCATATTATGCAAATAATTAGCTAATAATTGATAAAATTCTATACTAAACACATGGTTAAATATGCACATATCAGATTGCAGTTCCATCTTCTTGAGAATCTTGAGCTTGTGTTGGAGGGGGCTGAGATGGACCTGCACCATGCTGAAGAGTTTAAGCCATTTGAATTGTGTTTGCCATGGAGAGCATCCAGTCTTGCACCTTGGAGATGGTGGCCACATTGGCGTTGTTGAAGGCATCAACCCAGTATTTAACTACCGTCTGAATTTCTTTCTCTTTCTGTTGTTGTAGCTTGGTTTGTTGATCCTTGTGGGCTTGAAATGCCCTGCAAAAAGCCTCATATTTTCGAATACCAGAATCAGTAGTGGGAGGATCCCGAGTCCAAGTATCATCATTATCATAGCCGTCAAATCCTTGGTTTCGCACTTGGGTGTTCCCTGGGTTCACGGATCCTTGCACATTGGTGCTCACCGTGCCTAAACCACCTGGTTGTGATGTAAGCAGAGTAGGATTTCCCGAGATTCCTTGGTCTCCTTGACCCGTAGTCAAGTATGGCCTTGACTCAGTTCTGGATATGGTTGAGGAAGTGCCCTGCGGTTGGGATGGTGTATCAAGTGTTTGGATGACCGAATCAAGGATGGAGCGCAACTCCTATTCTTGAAAAAAATGAAGGTGGGAAGCCCTAGAGACCTTAGGGCGTCTTGAACCAAGTGAATCCCTTTGGGATTCAGTCGGGGTCGAGTCTCCAATGGAAGATGAAAAAAACACACTTGCTGTGTCTGAATAGCTGGAGAGGGTGGATCCAAATAGGTGTGTGGGAACCCCAAGGACTACCGGAGCCTTTTGAGAGGTTGCGGTATCAGAAAGGATATGCATTTGGCTAGAATTGGGGGTGGTCCGTTGTTTCTTGCGAACTAGAGCAGGATCTGAGTCACTATTAGACTCGTAAATATTGATAGGAGGGCATTGATCGTCATCCGAGGATGAAACGGTTCTGGAATTGCGTTTTTTCTAGGTTTCGCTTTCTTTGCTTTGCTACGGAGGGCTTTATTTGAGGATACCAACCTTTTCAGACATCAGGCTAGAGGAAGATGAGATTGAGTAGTTGTGGGGGCTGCGGTACTCACCGCACCACGGGGTTCTGTCGAGGTCAATATAGTCTGACTTGGAGGAGGCAGGGTAGGAAGGTTTGGGTCAATACCTTCCGTAGCCTTAATATGATTTGTGACTTCTTGTGTTTCAAGTCCAATGGAGATCAAGATGTGTACAAGAAGACGTCTGAGTGGTCCGAAAAAAGATTGATCTTTAGTAGTAGGGTACCTTTTTAGATCTCTGGTGATGAATAAGTTGATGTCGTTTCCCATGCTTAGGCTTGCATCGCGGTGAAGATCAGATATGCATAAATCCTAAAAACGAGCAAAAGTTAAGTTTGTGGGGGCTGTCTTCGGATTCTCTTTGGGGATGTATTGAAGGAAGTCATCCCATAAGATTTACCCATAGTTGACATCATTACCAGTAAAGATACTGCAAACAAGTTCCAGTAGCTTCAGCCCCATATTATCAGTGCCTCCAGTTCTTCCTGATAGACCCTGGATGATGAAATGGAACACAAATTGCCAAACAACAGGCAATTGGTTTTTCTTGAACTCTCTGATTCCCTTGAGTTTCTTCTGATATCCCATCTCGTAGAGTGTGGGAATGATGTCATTCACGCTGGGAGAGATGAATTTAGTCCCAGGATGAACATGTAAGTTGATCGCGTTCAGGAATTTTTCTTTAGTCAGGATGACCAAAGAATCATCAATTAGGGTCAGATGAACTTGATTCAAGTTGTTACAGGGTCGATATGCAAATAATGCACATTTGAAGAGAGTCGACAAAGGTACAACATAAGTGAAGGAATCAAAAGCTCCAAACAGAGGATGCTTCGAGAGGTATTTGATCACCAGACAGATTGCATCATTGTAAGAGGGATGGTCTTAGAAGATTTCCGTAAAATTGCTAGATGCAATTGAAGATGATTGATTTCTTGTAGCAGATTCTGAGCCTGTGGGTTGAGCGGAACCAGGAGCCTTGGATTGCTTCTTTGAAATGCCAGACTTCACCGTTGTAGAAAAAGTTTTAAGAACTTGCAGAATAGAGTTTGATTGCAAGAAGGTGAAGAAGATAAAGATCGTCTAGAGGGTTCAGAAAGCGTGAAGATTTCTTAGGGAAAATAACTTTTTATAATTCTGGATGTGAAGAGTTTATTGGATTTACCTTTTTACAGCTGTGACGCGTAAAAACCCTTGGGTTTTAACGATTTGCAGCCATGAAAAGTAAATAAAAGAAATTTGTTTTTTTATTTTTTACTATTTAAGAAAACATTTAATGTAGTTTCAGGCCCATAAATACACATTTGAAGAATGTGTGGTGAGGGGCAAAAGTCCGTTGAATAAAGTGAGGATTTTGGAATGGATTTAACATGTTGGATGAAGGGAGTTGACAGTTTAAGGAAAAGATATCTAGAAAGATTTCTTTAATGGAAAACTGTTTTATTTTTCATTATACCTAAAGTAGGTCTGACACCAAAATATTATTTGAAAAGGGAACTGAAACGAAAAGTGCTAAAAACGAATGTTTTAACATTAAATGAGAATCAGTTAATAACACACCAGGTTCCTTGATATTATGAAGAGGATGAGAAATCATTCCGGATTCATCACTTATTGCAGATTGATTCATCATTGTTGATTGAGTGAGATACAACTGCGATGGAACATCCTACTAACTCAAAAAGAATTTTGGATCCGGATTCATCATCCCTAACATTTGCAAAAAACTGTTGAGTTTTGTTGAGTCTAGAGCTTTGGTAAAAACATTGGCAACCTCTTCATGAGTGTTAACAAAAATTAGTTCAATGTTTCCTTTAAGGATGTGGTCTTTGATAAAATGATACCGTAGTTCAGTGTGCTTCATTTTTGAGTGATGAATAGAATTGTGAGAAATCACTATAGCACTCTCTGAATCACAGTATATTGGTATCCACAGCATCCTGTATCCGTAGTCCATAAGTTGATTTTTCATCTATAAGACTTGTGAATAACATCTAGCTGCGGCCACATATTCTGCTTCTGTGGTAGACAATGAGACATAACTTTGTTTCCGTGATGACCAGGTGACGAGTCTTCCACCGAGAAATTGACATCCACATGAAGTGCTCTTTCTATCCAATCTACACCCAACATGATCCTCATTAGTGAATGCTTGAAGATTGAATTCGTTCCCAGTTGGATACCAGAGACTGAGAGCCTTGGTGCCCTTTAAGTATCTGAGAATTTGTTTAACTGCGGTCATGTGAGATACTTTCGGATCGGCTTGATATCTTGTGCATACGCCTGTTGTAAAGACGATATATGGTCGGCTTGCGGTGATATACATCAATGATCCAATCATTACTCGATAAGTTTTGTGGTCTACTGATTCTCCGGAAGGGTTAACAGAAATCTTATATCCGAAGGCCATAGGGACCTTGGTTGAGGAACAGTTGTCCATTGAGTATTTCTGCAGCAGTTCAGAGGTGTATTTCTCCTGATGGATGAATATTCCTTGTGGAACTTGTTTTACTTGAAGTCCTAGAAAGAAATTAATGTCTCTATTCATGCTCATTTGAAATTTGGTGGTCATGAGCTTTACAAAATCATCCACCATCCTCTGATCTGTTGATCCGAAGATAATATCATCCACATATATTTGTACAAGATAAGGTGATTACCGTTCGCTTTTCTAAATAAAGTGGGATCAATCACTCCTCTTTTGTAGCCAAAAGAGACGAGAAATTCTGAGAGAGTCTCATACCAAGCTCTTGGAGCTTGCTTTAGACTAAACCACTTTCTCAAGCTTGTAACAGTGATCTGAGAATTCAAGACTTTCAAAGCCAGGAGGTTGTTAAAGATAAACCTCCTCTTTCAATTCACTATTTAGAAAGGCACTCTTTACGTCCATTTGATGTACCTTAATGTTCTTGTGAGCTGCATACGCTAAGAAGATGCGTATGGCTTCCATTTGGGCTACAGGGGTGTACGTTTCATCATAGTCAACACCTTCAAGTTGACTATACCCCTTAGCAGCTAGTCTTGCTTTGTTTCTGACTACCGCACTGGACTCATCCAATTTAATCTTGTGGACCCATCTTGTACCAACAATAGTGTAACCCATTGGCTTTGAAACGAGTCGCCACACTTTCTTTCTTTCAAATTCTGCCAGTTCATCTTGCATTGCGAATATGCAATCAGGTTCTAATAGGGCTTCTTTGATTGTTCGGGGCTCGACCGAGGACATGAACACTGCATAGTTATAGTGGTAAGATAAATCCTTTGAGGATCGAGTTTGGATACCTGTGGCTGGGTTTCCAATGATTTGACCCGGTGGGTGATCCTTTGTCCATACATGAAGACGAGGTTGCAGATGATCAACAGCTGCGGTGGAGGGAATGTCTTTTATATCAGAGGAATCTTCGGTTGGGGACTACAGTTCCCCCTGAACTTGAGAATATGCTGTAGAATTGTCTTGAACTAAAGGAGTTTGATTAACACTTTCTTGAACAGTTGAGAGAGGTTTCCCCTAAATTGCAAATGGGAGTTCCTCTTGATCCTGAGATGATGTGACATCCCCAAAATCACGGCCAGAAAAGACCAGTTTCATTTATGCTTTTAAAATAATTTTAAAGTAAATCATTTTGATTTAAAAGAGTTGCGGAATTTGTTACCAAAACAAAATATGATAAAATACAATTTATCAAAGCATTTCATCAAGAAATGTGTTTTCATTATATAACAAAATTTGGGATGTCATGTTCTGATAAAGCCTAAAAAGCATAAACAACATATTACAAGCCATACAACAGTTATATACATGTACATGCTTATAAACAAAATAACTTGATGATTAATGCATCTCATGCCCTCACGTCACTTCCTCTAATACAAATAAGACTGAGCAGGTCAGGCTTGGGAGCATGGTTAGCATATAGGGTTTTCAACCCACAATAAATAATTATATTTAATTTCATCAACCAACAATAACCCGATTACCCATTCCTGTTATCCTCACTTTACGTCCTTAAAACAACATCTATTATAAGGGACCTAATCTAGGATTTTCATCGGGACGGACATTACTGCAAGGGGTTTCCTCAGCAATAGATGTCGTAAAGGCAACCATGGGGGGGGGGGGGGATAGAGTACACCGGTGAACACATCATTCACAACACCTACAGGTTATGAACCTGCTAGCATTCCACAGGACTGTCTAGAAAGTGTCTGTGGTTGTCATCCATACTTCGCTAGATGACTAGGTCAACAACAACAACATCGAGGCCTCTCATCAATTTATCACACATCAACTATCTACCCAAGTTCTACCCAGCATTTTGTAGATAACAATATACATATGCATACATATGCAACTTAAAAACTGATAAGATATTCATTTAATACTCGTTCCAAATATACATATTCATTCCAAGTAACAAATAATATATATATATATATATATATATATATATATATATATATATATATATATATATATATATATATATATATACACATAGCTCGTATTCACTCGGATATACTTTATATCTACGTGTTAGAAGAAAATGAATATGTACTCACACAAAACATATACTTAATACATTAAAACAATACTTGTATTAAAATCATGTTTATGAAAGGGACTATACACTCACTTGATCAGAAGATGATTGGACAGCACTGCAGCTGTAAGAGTAGTACTTCTTCGGTAAATCTGGAGGATCTTCACACACCGGGTTTCTCGCAGGCAGAGCTTCGGCTCGGAAACTCTTTTCTTCTCGGGATCTTCGGGCTTCAGGACTTGCTTCGGGTCTCGGGATGATAACGGGGCTTCGGGGGTTAAAGTAGGGCTTAGAGTGGGTATTGGGAGTGAGATAGGGATAAAGTAGCAACCTAAATCGGCTGCCCTTCGATTTCTATTTATAGGGCTGATTTTCTGGATTCACGTCGTGAATCTCAAATATTCACGTTGTCAGTTCTGTCGTCATCAGGTGTGTCATCGCAACTTGCGTTTGTAAGGCTCTAGAAGGCGTCAGAAGTTAGTTCACGTCGTGAACTCTGACACAGCTTTAGGGTTCGCGCCCCGAACTTTAGAAATTCATAACTTTTGCATACGAACTTTGTTTCCGACGTTCTTTATATCCACGCGTAGGTAAAAACAAGATCTTCAACTTTCATTTAGATTTTGTCGGCTAATTTTGCCTTTATTTTTAATATATTAATAATATATTATTTTTAGTAGGCCGAGACAGGAAAACTCCGTTAGAAATTCATAACTCGTTCAGCTGACGTCTATTTTCGACTGTCTTTTCACCGTTGCACTAGTATCAATGAGATCTACGATTCTCATTTAGATTGTTTCGGTTAGAACTCACTCGATCTCAAAATCGAACTTCGGGCTGCATATTGTTACGCTGAAACTTAGAAAAATCATAACTTCCTCATACGAAGTCAGATTTGGACGTTCTTTTTATGCACACTCTCGGTTTAACGTATTCTACGACCTTCGTTTAGATCGCTAAGGATAAATATCGCTCTATCGTAAATTCATTATTTACGTCGCGCTGTGTCGTACCTGTTTTGTCGCGAAACTTCGACAAGTCATAACTTCTTCGTTATAACTCGGATTTCAACATTCTTTATATTTTCGGAAACCTTGTCACAACCACTACGTATTTATGTATCTATATCGGGCTGATATAACATTTCATTTTCACGCTTATTTTTATTCTTAATTCATTTAAGCCACATAATTAAGCAATTAAGTATAACACACATAATACTCAAATAATACATTCTTATTATTTCAAAATGGGTTACAAAGATTAACCTAGACTATTACATCGCTATTAATGACAAGCCCAGAAACACGGGCGTTACAATTCTCTCCACCTTAGAATGATTCTGCCCCCGGAATCACACATCAACAAACAATTGCAGATAGCGACTAATCATGTCACTCTCCGTTTCCCAAGTGAGATTTGGCCCATTTGTATGTTTCCATTGGACAAGCACTAATTCGACCATCTTGCGTCGCAACTTCTTAGTCTTTCGATCAACGATTGCCTCTGGTTCTTTAATCAACCTTTTGTTCTCATCAATTCTCAACTCCGAAAGTGGAATCATGTCGGGAACTTCTCCCGTGAACTTCCTCAAATAACACACATGGAAAGTGTATGAATTCCATTCAGTTCTTCGGGTAATTCGAGCTTGTAAGCTTGATTCCTAATCCTCTGAAGAACTTTAAACGGTCCAATAAACTTTGGACTTAACTTTCCCTTTTTTACAAATCTTATAAGTCCCTTCCACGACGAGACTTTAAGCAAAACTGGATCTCCAACTTCAAAAGTCATCGGCCTTCGCTTGTTGTTAGCATATCTCTTTTGACGATCCTGAGCTGCTAACATTCTCTCCCTTATTACTTTCAACTTTTTAGCAGTTTGATGGACTATCTCAGGTCCCATAAACTGCTTTTCCCCAGCCTCAAGCCAACAAGAAGGTGTAATTTTTGTCCGTACGTAGCTTGATAAGGTGCCATCTTTATGATCGAGTGGAAACTATTATTGTAGGAGAATTCTACCAAAGGTAAATGTTCATCCCAGTTACCTTGGAATTCCAGGGTACACGCTCTCAGCATATCTTCAAGAATTTGCATCATTCATTCGCTCTAACCATCAGTCTGTGGATGATAAGTTGTACTCAAACACAACTTGGTACCCAATTCCTCTAGTAGACTTCTCTAAAATTGCTAGGTGAAACGACTGTCACGATCTGACACAATCATTAACGGAACACCGGGAAGCCTCACAATTTCCTTCACGTAAGAATTCACAAGCTTATCCATAGACCATTTCTCATTGGCTGCTATGAAATGCGCAATCTTAGTGAAGAGATCAACGACTACCCAAATCATGTCGTGACCATTCTTTGTTTTCGACAGTTTAGTGACAAAATCCATAGCAATGTCATCCCATTTACCCATAGGCACAGGTAAAGGTTCTAAAATCCCGTATGGTTTCTGATGTTGTACCTTGACCTGCACACATTTCACACACTCCGCCACGTACTTTGCAATATCAAGCTTCATCGTCGGCCACCAGTAATAGGTTTTCAGGTCCCTATACATTTTAGTGCTGCCAGGATGAATTGAGTACATGGTTTTGTGAGCTTCTTCCATCAGAAGGTCTCCTATTCCTCCTGACTTAGGTACCCAAATACGATCTTGGAATACCTTCAGTCCATGACCGTTTGTACCAAACACCAACGTTTTGCCAAAACGTTCCTTATTCCGGTCATTCTTTTCAGAAGCTTCCTCTTGAGCTTTCTTTATACTCTCCAAAATTGTCAAGACAACTTCTGTCCTCAATGCTCTTGGACTTTTTCTCTCAAGATTGACTTTTCGACTGAGAGCATCAGTGACAATGTTTGCTTTACTGGGATGGTAAAGTATCTCACAATCGTAGTCGTCAAGTAACTCTAGCCAACGTTGCTGCCTCATATTCAATTCTTTCTGACTAAAGAGGGATTGGAGACTCTTATGATCAGTGAAAAGTTTGCACTTCGTGCCATAGAGGTAATGACTCCATATCTTCAGAGCGAAAACTACCGCCGCCAACTCCAAGCCATGATTCGGGTAGTTCTTTTAATGCTCTTTCAGCTGTCGAGATGTATATACTATCACCCTTTCTCTTTGGGTCAAAACACAACCCAATCCAACACCATACGCATTGCTATAAACAACAAAGTCTTCAACTCCATCGGGAAGAGAAAGAATCGGTGCTTCACATAGCTTCCTCTTTAGCAACTCGAATGATTCTTTGTGCATATCATTCCAAGCATAAGCATCTCCTTTGTGGGTCAAAGCTGTTAATGGACTAGCAATCGAAGAAAAGCCTTGGATAAACCTTTGGTAATATCCGGCTAATCCCAGAAAGCTTCGGATATCTGTGGGACTTTTCGGTTGTTCTCACTTGATCACAACTTCAATCTTTGCTGGATCAACCATTATCCCTTCTTGGTTGACCACGTGACCCAAGAATTGGACTTCTCGAATCCAAAAATAACATTTGGAGAACTTAGCATACAACTTCTCCTTCATCAAGACTTACAACACTTCTCGCAAGTGTCTACCATGCTCTTGGCTTTTCAAGTAAATCAGAATGTCATCTATGAACACTATCACAGATTTATCAAGGAACAGATTACAAACCCTGTTCATTAAATCCATGAATGATGTTGGAGCATTGGTTAGTCCAAACGACATAACCAAGAACTCGTAGGGAAGTCAAATGAACAAAACAAAGTCGCATAACGATAGTGAAGGTTCGTTGGAATGCCAAGTGAAAACTTGAATTCACTTTGGAGCGAGAAGATCAGATGCAACAAAAGTACCCGCATCTTTTTCCCTAGTCCATGATGTACTCACTATAGAAAGAATTTCGTGACGAAATTCCCTCTAACGGGGGGATAATGTAACAAACCATTGTTCGAGGTCAATAAAAGTCAATGAAATTCACGCTAGTTCAATCAGAGTTACACTAATTTAAATAAGTGTTGCAATTCTTCACTCAAGAATATAATACTTAGTCTAATTCATGAAAATATTAGGTGAAATGATGTTTTCGGTCAAAAGATCCACGCATCTTATAGTTTTCGGCCAAGAAGTCAAGAAACAAAGAGATTTCGGTCCAAAGAATCTAGAATCAAGTTGTTTTCGGCCATAAGAATCAAATAAAAAGGGTGTTTCTGGTTAGTAAGTCACGAAGCATGGAGATTTCGGCCTCATGGAAATGAAATCACAACCTTAAGGGCCGAATTCCCTAAGTCAAGCCCATTAAAGAAACCAAAAACTAAATCCTAAGGCCCATTATGGACCAAGAACACCTTCCTATATATATTTATTTAGCCGGACACTAAATTCATTTCCCACTTTTCACACCGAAATCCTTCCCATTTTTTATCTCAAAATTCATAAGATTCTACCCAGATTTCCTTCAAATCTTCATAACTTTACCAAGAACACACCAAGAACACCAAGAACATTCAACAAGATCTTCAAATCTTCAAGCCTCCAATGGAAAACACTAGCCTTCACCGAAAACTCCATTTGGGCACCGAAAACGTCTAGAATTATTCCAAATAATTCCTAAGACTTTTGTAAGTAATTTTCTTATTTAATTAAGTGTTGTGTGACACTTAATTTATTATTTGATCCACTACTCAATTATTTAAATTAATATCTTATTAATTTAAATACGACATTGAATATAGTTATTTTTAGGATAACGTTATTTGCGCGTACGCTAGTCCGGGGATCGTTTCTATAGCTCGATATTCAAAATCAAACGCACCTACGAGGCGAGTTCATACCCCTACATTTTAATGTTATCAATGTTTTTAGGGTGGGGGGAATACAAGTAAAGCACAATGACTTTTGTGTTTTATACAAATGTTTTAAAACAGTTTAAAAACCTTTGCAATTGATTCAAACTGAGTATTCGCTACATTTCATAAAAATATTCATATAATTTTAACCCTTTTGTAACATGTCGAGCATAAGGGTATTTTACCTTCATACAATTAGATTGAAAATGTTTTTAGTACATTACAGAACATTATAGTTAAACTATAATTGGAATAGTTTGAGAGTCACTACACTATTTTGCTAATGACAATACATAGAACAACAACATTGTCACAACTAGCATTTTTGGCTAGGAAATTATGTCTTTATGTAAAAAACAACTCTTGTATAACTTGAAACCTAAGTTGAGGTCAAATACTGTGCTTATTAATAATCAACCATTTGAATAAAAACTCATGAATGAAGTTAAAAACCTAATTCAATGCATCTCATATACCTAACTATGGGTTTGAAACCCTAATATACCAGTTCAAACTCAGGATGGACCAGGATCCTCTTTGTTGGGGCTAATGGGCCAGTAAACTCTCAATATTTTGGGTTAAGGAACCCTAATTAGGCATTAAATAGACCCGTATTCATTAAATAATAACATTTTCGACCATAAGACTTCTCATGGGCCTTATTTGGACTAAAATATCTCACTTTGTCATCATGGGTTGGGCCGTAAATGTTTTCTTGAAACCTAATGGGACATAAACTCCTTTTTCCCATCACTATTGGGCCGTAAACCCTCATAAGGGCCCAATGGGCCGAAAATCTTCAACTTAGGCCTCATAATTTTGAACATAATCAAGAAAAGGCCCAAACTCTTTCCTTCTCTTTTTCCATCCCCCTTATTCTCGGTTTTATAAAAAAAGAAAAAAAGGAAAATGTTGAATTAGTTCTAAATATTACACATAATATTTGCATGAAGGATATCCATGCAAATTATCCATCAAATATCTAGATCAAGAGGTAATTAACCATTAAGTAAAAACCAACTAACCTCTCTCTCTTTCCACTTGTTATTCTCGGCCTAAACACTTCACCACCACCTTCATTTCCATTCTAAACTCACTAATAAATCCACTCAAATCTCTCAAGGAAACAAAGAAAAATCCCCCCTTTTCTCTCTAAAACCTGTGATTTGTGTTGGTTAGCTCAAAGTAGATCACTTCAAGATCACATTCTAGGTAAGTTACTTCACTATTAAGTTGAATAAATCCATCTTATGTTTAGATCTTCCTCAAAACATCACAAATCTCTTGTTTATACTCCTAGAATCATCATATTTTTCGAGGATCCTCTCAAAGAAGTGTGCTAGGCCGAAACCTCCTCCATGCTCTTCACCAAAACCAAATCCAACACCCTAAAGTGAGTTCATATCCCCTATATTCATTTTTTTACTATGTTTGGGGGAGAATACAAGTTCTTTTATGTAGATGTATGTGTGTATGCATGATTTGGTGTGTTTTTCATGATATATGTATGATTATGTGTTATAAACTCCATAAACTTGAAAATATGTTAAAATATCAGGATAGTTGTAGAACACAACACTTAATACAACTTATTATGCAAAGAATAGGTATTAAACATTTCAAAGTTGTTTAAGACTAAGAAAATTGCATAAGAGGGCCAAATATGACAAAATTAACAAAAAATGAGGTCATTATATGTGACTCACGGGTTTCACGGGACCAAAAGGATTTATTTTTGATAAACATGAATCTTTATGGTATTTGTGATTTTAAAAGGGCTAAAAGTGTAAAATTATCACAGATGGGCCTCATTTGGGCTTCTACGGACTTTGGGCGAATATTGTAATTTTTTGGACCTTTGTGGGTTTAAGTGTCATTTTCAACAAAATTGTGTCAAAATATATATTTTTGATAAGAAGAACTGAAAATGTAAATTTATTAAAACTTGGGCCAAAAAGTTAAATATATTTATAAATGGGCCAAGAAAGCACATTTTCATAAAACTAAGCCAAAAATGTTATTTTTGACAAAAGAGATTAAAAATGTTATTTTTACTAAAACTATCCTTAAATGCAAACTTTGGGCCTGGAATATATATTATATGCTTATTGGGCCTGGAATATAATTTACATGCTTAGTGAGACTTAGTTGTTAACTTACATGTTTATTGGGCCTGGAATATACCTTTCATGTTTATTTGGGTAAATTCGATTAAGGATCTAGTGAGACATTTCGTTTGGCACCAAACGAGTGTATAAATGTAGCCTATAGTTATAACCAGTCTCCCGGAGAGAGAGTGAGAGTGTATGTATAGATCTATATGGGGGTGACACCCCACACCTGAGTTGTTCAGTACAGTTAGACTAGGCCAGTCTAGGGTGACAAACCTTACCTTAAACAAGTCGGCGTCTGACAAACGTCATGACAGTCAAAATTGTCATTATCAAGTATGGTTATAACGGATCACTTAGAGGAATTAACACCATTATAGCATTTTTGGGAAACAATCTTTTGTGGAACCACAGTAACCTACACACACTGGTACTCAACCTCTGGTGTTGAGATTCCAACATTTTCATAAACAGACAACATCGGGTTGTTTGGGGTCATTTTCTTTATATCCTCACAAACATTAACACACATGCATTAATACAAGATTGGACACAAACATTTCAAACTATTTTTCAGAAAATATCGGATTTTCTTGTGTTTACAAGTAGTACAAAACATTTTTCTCAAACATGCTTATGAACTCACCAACATTATATATGTTGGCCTTTTTAAATTAACCTGTATTCTCAGGAAACAGTTGAGCAGGTTGGTCGGCAAGAATACATGGGTATTTTGTTATGTTTGTTTTATCATACTTTGGATTATTTTGGCATGAAATATTGAGATACAATACTTGATGTAAATAATTACAGTTGTAATATTACATGTGTGATGATGATGATGTTATGTTTCAATTATATACACTGTGATGATACTACAAGAATGAAGTCATTCAAGCCCCTAGACGTTTCCGCCGTCTGGTTCAAGGGTGTGACAAATTGGTATCAAAGCATTATTTATAGTGAACTGGTATATCTAATCATACAAGATATGCAACTATAAATACAATGGTACTAAAACACTCTGAATAAAATAATACCTAAGTATGCATTAATACAACAATGCTAAAAGTCTCTAGAGGAAACTGAACACCATGGTTAAACCCGGGCAGTTATGTAGTCGTATTGTGGATAAATAGAGCTTGGTCAACTATATTTATTCAAAATACGACCAACGTGTGTTTGTGAGTCGCTCCTTAAAGGAGGAGGTTGCCACCCTTCGACAGCAACTTTTAGCAGTAGAAGCCCGAGTCGCGCAAGCAGAACATGAGAGGGATGAGGTCACTAGGGGCATGAGCGAGATGGCTGACCTCATGGCACGATATTTTCGCATATGATTTCACCTTTAGACCCTCCCCGCCACTACTAGGATTGGTTTCATCTACCACCGCTACTATTAGGATTTCCTTTTATGTACTACTTTATTTACTATTGACTTCATGATTAAGTGATTACACTACTCATGGAATCGTCACGTTGTCGAATTTTATTTCTTTCATGTATTGTATGCCTTATAAAGCAAATTTTCATTTATCAAAAAGATTATTACTAATGAAAGCAGTTATATATATATATATATATATATATATATATATATATATATATATATATATATATATATATATATTATCGTTATCTTGTTATTCGCTTTGTGCTCTATTATTTTTATTTCATGCTAATTGTATGCACTCATTTACACGTACAACCAAATCAACGAAACCGTTCTATAATTAAGGAATCTCGAAACTATAATGCACTAAATGCGCAACATATTTCCGTTCCATGACAGGAAGATGCCTCAAAGACCAAATCGTGGAAACAACATGGCACCAACACCACCAGAGGTAAATTCGACTGCATTCCAAGCAGCAGTGTCAACTGCGTTAACCGCAACACTGGCACATATTCACAATGGGAATAACGGAGGAGGTAACGGGCAAGGAGCTGGAAGTTCAAATCAGGGGATGAACCAAAGACCTACAAAGGTTTGTACTTACAAAGACTTCACGAAGGCCAAGACTCGAACCTTCAACGGAATGGGAGGTGTGATAACCCTTAAGCGATGGATATAGAAGGTTGAATCAGTATTCGAGATTTACAGATGTCCCAGAGAGTGCAAGGTGAAGTTTGCAGCCTGCACATTTGTCGACCAATCAATTTCCTGGTGGAATGGTCACGTAGAGGCCATGACACTCCCTGTGGCGAATGCTATGCCATGGGAGGAGCTTAAGGAAATGTTAATGTCAAAATACTGTCCAAGTGGGGAGATCTAGAAAATGGAGGAGGAGTTGTGGAATCTCACAGTTCAAAACTCTGACATTGATGCTTACATCTTGAGGTTTAGTGAGTTGTCCCTCCTTTATCCAGGCATGATCATGTCTGAAGAAAAGAAGATTGAAAGATTCATTTAGGGATTGACCTCTCCAATTCAAGTAAATGTAATCGCAGCAAACCCGGAAATGTACGATAGTGCTAAACGACTAGCCAAGAAGTTGTACGAACATGGCAACAAGAAGGGTGAAAAATTGGAGAAACTGAAGGCAAGAAAGAGGGAAAGGATAAAAAGAAAAACAAAGCCAACAAACAAAAGGGGAGACAAAGCCAATAGTCATTGAAAAGGCAACAAACTGTAGCAGTCCATGCTGCTACAACTCAGGTCACCTCAGCACCACATGCTCCAGCCTCAACTACATAAACTACTACCAGGCAATACTCGAGAACCCTGTCCAAGTGTAACAAATACAACTACCACCACTATGGAGTATGTAGAGATATGCAGTGTACAAGTTGCAACCGTAAGGGCCATACCGCTCGATACTGCCGATCTTATCTGTAACAACGTAAATTTCAAACAAGTTTTTCATTTCAAAATAAAGTGTTTTCATTCAAAACAAGGCATAAACATTCCATGTGTCATAACGGAATACAAATCATATGAATCCCAAGATCACAAAACATCTATCAGTGTGTACAGATCACGCCGGCGCCCTCCCACGGTCCTCGCTAGTACCTGAAACACATACACAACAACTGTAAGCATAATTGCTTAGTGAGTTCCCCAAAATACAACTTACGCACATACGCCTTTCCAGGCCCTGACCTTCCGGTCCATGTGTCTCAGGGGACTTCCGTCCCTGCTGGGTAAACCTTCCGGTCCTACCCACGCCAACCTTACGGTCCACATTACACGCCTTCCGGCCCATAACATAATGCCTTCCGGCCCACATAACATACATAGCACGTATAACAATTAACTTATCACATATAGCACATATATCACATATCATATCCGACCTTCCGGTCACACAGTCAAACCCTTCCGGGTACAGTATAGTGAGAAGACTCACCTCGCGAATATCAAAAACTAGCAAATCCTGAAGTCACTCGTGCTCGATCCGCCGAGCTACAATCTCCCTATAACATCATACATCTTTTATTAATACTTTTATCTTCTAAGTTTGACTATCCCTAAGAAGTCAAACATAGGTCAACGGTCAACGGTCAACGGTCAACTTGACCGGACTCGGCGAGTGCACAAGGGCAACTCGGCGAGTCTAGGTGTATTCATCAACTCCCTAGGATTCCCTTCTTACTCGTCGAGTGCTTCCCCTGACTCGACGAGTCCCACCTGGGAGAGTCGTGGGGCCACCCTGACTCAACTCGCCGAGTCTCAAGAACAACTCGGCGAGTCCCAGCTCGACTCAGTCCACCTGTCGACCCTCTCTAACTCATCCTGACTCACTGAGTCAACCATAACTCGGTCAGGACTACACACTGGGTGTCCTCAAGGACAATCTTCAAGCGACTCGTCGAGTCTGTTCATCAGACTCGGCGAGTCCATGCCATGCACCAACTAAAACTGGCTTTTGCGGTCAGATCCGTTCCATCCATTCATAGATCTGGCCTTCCCAAGCTTATTTGTCACGTAAAGTCTCAGTCTTGGTTGCCATGCAATGCGTACAAGGCTTATTTTGGGGAAACAACCTCTAATATGACCACCTTAGCTTCTAACTCAAAAGGATGGACATAAAGCTAGTCATATGGGGTCTCCTGGACCTGCTAAGGCCCAGATCTAGGTTCCATATCTCCATGGAACCTTTCATACTTCCAATTTAAGCCAAGAAATGCAAGAAGAAACCCTAGATTTGACACATCAACACAAAACACGAAGTTTGGCTCTGAAAGTTACCTCAAGAAGACTCCCTTGATGAATTAGCAACAGATCCAAGTTCCCCAACTCCTCAAGTTTGATCCTCTCCCTCCTTTCTTGCAATATCACACAAAATGGTGAACAAATGGCCTCCAAATACACTCACAAGGGCTCACAGTCGTATGGGGGCTCTTAGGGTTCAAGGTGGCCGCAAATGAGGGCCATAAGGTCCTTTAAATAGGGCTTAGGACCGGGAAATTAGGGTTTCATTAAACAGCGCAGACTCGCCGAGTCCATATCCTGGACTCGCCGAGTACAGACGAATCCCGTGTCCAGAATCGCGACCCTACTCGGCGAGTCTGAGCTCCAACTCGCCGAGTCCCCTCTCAAAACACAAAATAATTAAACAATAAAGATACCTGGAATTCCAGGCTGTTACAATTCTCCCCCACTAGAACTAGACTTCGCCCTCGAAGTCTCGCTCTGAAAATAGCTCCGGATGCTGCTCCCGCATCTCGCGCTCCGGCTCCTAGGTCATCTCCGATCCCTTCTGGTGTTGCCACTGAACCAACACCAAAGGTACCTCCTTGTTCCTCAGAACCTTGATCTTCCGATCCCTGATGGCCACAGGCCTCTCAGCATAATTCAGACTCGCATCCACCTGAATATCCTCTAATGGAACCACTGCCGACTCATCGGCTAAACACTTCCTCAATTGCGACACGTGAAAAGTGTCGTGGATCTGCCCCAACTCTGCTGGCAACTCCAAACGATAGGCTACCCGGCCTACCCTTGCAATCACACGAAATGGCCCAATATACCGGGGCCCCAACTTGCCCCACTTCCTGAATCGAATCACTCCTTTCCAAGGAGAGACCTTCAGGAGAACGAAGTCGCCGACTTGAAACTCAAGCTCGGACCGGCGTCTGTCTGCATAACTCTTCTGTCGGCTCTGGGCGGTCAACAACCTCTGTCTGACCTGCTGAATCTGCTCTGTAATCTGAAGCACGATCTCTGTACTGCCCATCACTCTCTGCCCAACCTCTCCCCAGCAAATGGGGGTCCGACACCTCCTACCATACAACAGCTCAAAGGGTGGCATACCAATGCTCGAATGATGGCTGTTGTTGTAGGAAAACTCTGCCAAGGGTAAATACGCATCCCAGCTACCCCCGAAATCTAACACACACGCTCGAAGCATGTCTTCCAGCGTCTGAATCGTCCGCTCGCTCTGGCCGTCTGTCTGGGGATGATATGCGGTACTAAAATGCAATTTAGTACCCAGCTCCTCATGGAATTTCTTCCAGAATCTGGAAGTGAAGCGCACATCACGGTCTGAAACAATCAAGATCGGCACCCCATGCCGAGATACCACTTCTCTCACATATATTTCCGCCAACTTCTCCGCTGAAGAACTCTCACTGATGGCAAGGAAGTGAGCGCTCTTCGTCAACCTATCCACAATCACCCAAATTGCATCAACTCCTCTGGCAGTCCTCGGCAATTTGGTGATGAAATCCATAATGATCTGTTCCCACTTCCATTCGGGAACCTCCAATGGCTGCAACTTGCCATGCGGTCTCTGGTGCTCGGCCTTAACCCTGCGGTAGGTCAAGCACCTCTCAACGAACCATGCGACGTCCCTCTTCATACAGGGCCACCAATACTCTTTCCTCAAATCCAAATACATCTTCGTAGCCCCCGGATGGATCGAAAACTTCGACCGATGAGCCTCTTCCATCAAAGTAATACGCGTACCACCCACGAACGGTACCCAAATCCGACCCTGAAACGTCATAAGCCCTCGTCCATCCGTAACGAACTCTGAAACCAAACCAACGACCCGCTCTCTCTTCAGCATCTCCGGTCGTACAGCCTCGGCCTGCGCCCCACGAATAGCATCCAATACTGGAGCTATCACGGTCAATCTCAAACATACTTCTCGCAGTGGAGTGCTCTCCGCCCTGCGGCTCAACGCATCGGCTACCACATTAGCCTTGCCTGGGTGGTATAGGATCTCACAATCATAATCCTTGACCACATCCAACCACCTCCTCTGACGCATATTTAGGTTGGGCTGATCCATCAAATACTTCAAGATCTTATGGTCCGTGTATATCGTACATCGAACCCCATACAAGTAGTGACGCCAAATCTTGAGAGCGAACACTACTGCCCCCAACTCTAAATCATGCGTGGGATATCTCGTCTCATGAGACTTCAGCTGCCTCGACGCATAAGCTATCACATGACCCCTCTGCATCAACACTACACCCAACCCCAAAATCGATGCATCACAATATACTACAAAATCCTCCATCCCTTCCGGGAGAGCTAATACCGGGGCTTCGCACAACCTTTGGCGAAGTGTCTCAAAGGAGGTCTGCTGCTCGGGACCCCATGAGAATGCAACACCCTTCCAGGTCAATCTGGTGAGCGGCACTTCGATCTTGGAGAAATCCTTGATAAATCTCCGATAATACCCTGCCAACCCGAGGAAACTCCTGATCTCAGATGGTGACTTCGGCACTTCCCAACTCATCACCGCCTCAACCTTGGCCGGGTCGACCAGAATCCCTTCCTGGTTAACGAGGTGTCCTAGGAACTGGACCTCCCGTAACCAGAAATCACACTTGGAGAACTTTGCATAAAGCTTCTCCGATCTCAACACCCCAATGACCTCCCTCAAATGCTCCTCATGCTGCTCTCTAGATCTCGAATACACCAGAATATCATCGATGAATACAATCACCGACCAATCCAACATCGGCCTGCATACCCTGTTCATGAGATCCATGAACACAGCCGGGGCATTGGTGAGCCCAAAAGGCATCACCACAAACTCATAATGCCCATATCGCGTCCTAAACGCTGTCTTCTGGACATCCTCATCCCGTACCCTCACCTGATGGTACCCCGACCTCAGATCGATCTTGGAAAACCAAGATGCTCCCTGCAACTGATCGAATAAATCGTCGATCCTCGGTAACGGGTAACGGTTCTTGACCGTCAACTTGTTCAACTCCCGGTAATCAATGCACATCCGGTGTGAACCATCCTTCTTTTTGACGAACAGAATAGGTGCTCCCCACGGCGAGCTACTTGGCCGAATGAATCCCTTTCCCAACAACTCTTGAAGCTGCGAGGACAACTCTTGCATCTCTGGAGGTGCAAGACGATAAGGCACCTTAGCGATAGGCGCGGCCCCCGGAACCAGATCAATACCAAACTCTACTTGCCTCACAGGAGGTACTCCCGGCAGCTCCTCGGGAAAAACATCTGGAAACTCACGCACCACTGGAACCTCCTCAACTGATCTCGGTCTCTCGGAAGCCTCCCACGTATCCATCACATACGCCACAAAACCCTTACAGCCCTTCTGTAAACACTGCCTCGCCCTAGCGGCCGAACAAAAAGCTGATCCTGAACGGGTACCCTCGCCGTACACCGAAAGAACTCCCCCACTAGGGTCTCGTATAGTCACCAGCTGACGCTCACAGTCGATGACGGCGCCGAATCGGCTCAACCAGTCCATGCCCACAATGACACAGACATCACCCATCGCAATAGGAATCAGATCAATTGGAAACTCGACCCCGAAAATCTCTAACACACATCCCCGGAGAACCTCCATGGCACAAATCACCCTCTCGTCAGCTATAGAAACTCTCAGAGGCCGACTCAACGGCTCACGACTAACGCTGATATGCTGACTAAAGGCCAAAGATACAAGAGACCGACTCGCACCTGAGTCAAATAGCACTAAAGCAGGCACAGAGTTCACAAGGAAAGTACCTACGCTTAACATAACATAAGCATAACATCTCAACATCAAAATAAATACATGAAATAAAGCATACCTGCCACAACATCGGGCGCAGCGCGGACCTCCTCCGCAGTCAACTGAAAGGCTCTCCCACGAGCCCTCGGGGCCTCGACCTTCACCGGTCGAGTCTTAGTAGCCCTGGCAGCAGGTGCAGATCCCTGAAGAAGCTGAGGGCACTCGGCCTTCCGATGGCCTGTCTGGTTGCAATGAAAGCAAACCATAAACCCCTTGGGGCAATCCCTGGCGATGTGCCCCTCCTTGCTACACTTGTAGCAAGCACTAGATCGACATGTCCCCTCATGACCCTTGCCGCACTTTCCGCAAGTGCGGCCCTTCGAACCTCCCGTCCTCGAATCAGCGGACTTAGTCCGCTTGGCTGCCGGCTGAGACTGAGCCGGTCGCCGGTCCACCCGCTGAGACTCGGCCTCCTCCCTGGCCTGGGTCTCCAACTCGATCTCGCGCTTCCTGGCATTCGCCTGAAGCTCAGCAAAGGTATGATAGTTGGAGTTTGACACAAACTCCCGGATATCCCTCCTCAAAACACCCAAGTACCGACTCATCCGAGCCTGCTCTGTGGACATCAGCTCGGGGTAGAACATCGCCCTCTCATGAAACTTCCGCGTGATCACTGTAACCGAATCAGTACCCTGCTTGAGGGTCAAGAACTCCTGAACCAATCGTTCCCTCTCCACCGGGGGAACGTACTCGTCTCTGAACATAGAGGTAAACCTCTCCCATGTCACTACTGAAATCTCTGCCAAAGTGAAGTTCCCCGTCACGAACTTCCACCAATCCTTCGCTCCCAGACGGAGCTGGTTCAAAGCGAACCATACCCTCAGATGCTCCGAACATGAACAAGTGTGGAAGCACCCCTCAATATCAACGATCCACCTCATCGCAGCAATCGGATCCTGCGTCCCATCAAACTCAGGTGGCTTCGTGTTGCTGAACTCCCGAAACAGCAACGAGTCACCCCCCTGTGGCCTGGCAGCGGCCACAGTTGTGGTAGCTGCAGCGGCTGCAGCCTCAGTCAATGCGGCGTACCGCTCATCAAAAGTCTCCATCAAGGTGGTCTTAATAGACCCAAACATCTCCAGAATCTCAGCCCGGATCGCTGCAGCCACCTCCTCATGAATCATCTGACGAATCTCCTCGTCACTCACACCGCTCGTACTCGGTCTGTGGCGTGGTCCAACCATGATGTCTCTGAAATACAACATAAAACTATCAGAGACTCCATCGAGTATAATCGCACCCGATAACGCAACCCTACTCAGTCTCCGATATCTAGGGATTCTTACTTGGGTTTCCCCCTGACCCGGTGTCTTCGGTAGTACGGGCCCAATACTACCGACCACACCGCATCAGCATTCATCCCAAGTCTTCCTCCCCAAACCCCGGATAGTGAGTACTCTACTTTTGTTATGCACTATCTACCCGCACGCTATCAAAGCATTTCATATCGGAAAACTTTCCTAGACTAAGGCATCACAAATCAGGCCACTCTAGTCCTATCATGAATACCTAGTCTTCTAGCATGCATAACAATTCATATCATATCACATCTCTTAACATAACATTGTAAGATATTTTGGGGATCTTTACCGTTCGG
This sequence comes from Lactuca sativa, assembly GCF_002870075.4. Classification (NCBI taxonomy): domain Eukaryota; kingdom Viridiplantae; phylum Streptophyta; class Magnoliopsida; order Asterales; family Asteraceae; genus Lactuca; species Lactuca sativa. The sequence continues at coordinate 127,594,683 of NC_056626.2, forward strand.
GCGCTGACTGATCGTACACACTGCTTCATTCTTGCTTACCACAAAATCATTTATAAAAGTTTATGCCTTTATTTAAAAAGTTTTCCTCAAATCCTCGGTTTGAGTTCAATTACGCTCGAAGGTGCACCCGAATCCCTCAAACCAAGGCTCTGATACCAATTTGTAACAACGTAAATTTCAAACAAATTTTTCATTTCAAAATAAAGTGTTTTCATTCAAAACAAGGCATAAACATTCCATGTGTCATAACAGAATACAAATCATATGAATCCCAAGATCACAAAACATCTATCAGTGTGTACAGATCACGCCGGCGCCCTCCCACGGTCCTCGCTAGTACCTGAAACACATACACAACAACTGTAATCATAATTGCTTAGTGAGTTCCCCAAAATACAAATTACGCACATACGCCTTTCCAGGCCCTGACCTTCCGGTCCATGTGTCTCAGGGGACTTCCGTCCCTGTTGGATAAACCTTCCGGTCCTACCCACGCCAACCTTACGGTCCACATTACACGCCTTCCGGCCCATAACATAATGCCTTTCGGCCCACATAACATACATAGCACGTATAACAATTAACTTATCACATATAGCACATATATCACATATCATATCCGACCTTCCGGTCACACAGTCAAACCCTTCCGGGTACAGTATAGTGAGAAGACTCACCTCGCGAATATCAAAAACTAGCAAATCCTGAAGTCACTCGTGCTCGATCCGCCGAGCTACAATCTCCCTATAACATCATACATCTTTTATTAATACTTTTATCTTCTAAGTTTGACTATCCCTAAGAAGTCAAACATAGGTCAACTCTGGTCAACGGTCAACGGTCAACGGTCAACTTGACCGGACTCGGCGAGTGCACAAGGGCAACTCGGCGAGTCTAGGTGTATTTGTCAACTCCCTAGGATTCCCTTCTTACTCGTCGAGTGCTTCCCCTGACTCGACGAGTTCCACCTGGGAGAGTCGTGGGGCCACCCTGACTCAACTCGTCGAGTCTCAAGAACAACTCGGCGAGTCCCAGCTCGACTCAGTCCACCTGTCGACCCTCTCTAACTCATCCTGACTCACTGAGTCAACCATAACTCGGTCAGGACTACACACTGGGTGTCCTCAAGGACAATCTTCAAGCGACTCATTGAGACTGTTCATCAGACTCGGCGAGTCCATGCCATGCACCAGCTAAAACTGGCTTTTGCGGTCAGATCCGTTCCATCCATTCATAGATCTGGCCTTCCCAAGCTTATTTGTCACGTAAAGTCTCAGTCTTGGTTGCCATGCAATGCGTACAAGGCTTATTTTGGGGAAACAACCTCTAATATGACCACCTTAGCTTCTAACTCAAAAGGATGGACATAAAGCTAGTCATATGGGGTCTCCTGGACCTGCTAAGGCCCAGATCTAGGTTCCATATCTCCATGGAACCTTTCATACTTCCAATTTAAGCCAGGAAATGCAAGAAGAAACCCTAGATTTGACACATCAACACAAAACACGAAGTTTGGCTCTGAAAGTTACCTCAAGAAGACTCCCTTGATGAATTAGCAACAGATCCAAGTTCCCCAACTCCTCAAGTTTGATCCTCTCCCTCCTTTCTTGTAATATCACACAAAATGGTGAACAAATGGCCTCCAAATACACTCACAAGGGCTCACAGTCGTATGGGGGCTCTTAGGGTTCAAGGTGGCCGCAAATGAGGGCCATAAGGTCCTTTAAATAGGGCTTAGGACCGGGAAATTAGGGTTTCATTAAACAGCGCAGACTCGCCGAGTCCATATCCTGGACTTGCCGAGTCCAGACGAATCCCGCGTCCAGAATCGCGACCCTACTCGGCGAGTCTGAGCTCCAACTCGTCGAGTCCGCTCTCAAAACACAAAATAATTAAACAATAAAGATACCTGGAATTCCGGGATGTTACATTATCCCCATCAAAACCAATATCCAAACAACAACAACAACAGTAACAACCGCAACAATAATAAGAACAATAACGTCTGTACTAGTCACACTTGTTATGGATGTGGAGGAAGCGGTCATTTCAGACACAATTTCCCCAAAGCCAACAACCAAGGGGCAGGAGGATCAGGAAGGATCCTGACTTCGGTTCAGGGTGAGGCAATTCAAGACCCAATGGTTATTACTCGTAATTTCCCACTTAACAACAATTTCACATGCATCTTATTCGATAATGGAGCTAAGCGGAGCTTCGTTAGTAACAAATTCAAAAACTTACAAAACCAACAACTCCAGAAGCTAAATGAAGCCTTCATGGTGGAGATGGCTAATGGGAAAACCAAAACAACCAAAGATGTTTATGTATGGTGCACATTAACACTAAACAACCATACATTTCAAATAGATTTGATGCCAGTAAATATTCGGAGTTTTGATGTGCTAATCGACATGGATTGGTTAAGCCCCCACCATGTTGATATTATGTTTCACGAGAAGGTCGTTCGCCTTCACTTCCCCAATCACGAAACCCTAATAACCTATGGTGATAACCCTGGCACCAATCTTCATCTTATCTCGTGCATCAAGGCACATAAGTGCCTTCACAAGAAGAACTATGCTTTCTTCGCTCATGTTGTGGACAAAGCCAAAGAAGAAATAAACATTAAAGACATCCCAGTGGCATGCGACTTCCCGAATGTATTTCCTGAAGACCTTCCAGGAATACCCCTAGAAAGACAAGTTGAATTTCGAATCGACCTCATACCAGGAGCCACATCAATTGCCAAGTCACCCTACAGGTCAACTCCTGCCGAAATGCAGGAGTTATCTAGTCAATTAAGTGAATTGTTGAGAAAAGGATTAATCAGACCAAGCTTCTCCCCCTGGGGAGCTCCAGTCTTGTTTGTCAAAAAGAAGGACAGATCCTTCAGAATGTGCATCAATTATTGGGAATTGTATAAACTCACTGTCAAAAACCGTTACCCACTCCCTCGGATTGACGATCTATTTGACAAGCTTCAAGGAGCTAGTTACTTCTCCAAAATAGATCTAAGATCCGGTTATCATCAACTCAAGATCCGAGAAGAGGACATTCCAAAAAAATGCTTTCCGAACTCGATACGGTCATTACGAATTTGTTGTGACGCCCTTTGGTATGACAAATACCCCCACATAATTTATGGACCTCATGAATCGAGTCTACCACCCATTCCTAGATAATTTCATAGTTGTCTTCATCGATGATATTCTCATATACTCCCGAAGCAAGGAGGAGCACAGTCAACATCTCCGTGAAATCTTGGAAACCCTAAGAGCTGAAAGGCTATATGCAAAACTCTCCAAATGCGAGTTCTGAATTCGCAGTGTAAACTTCTTGGGTCATGTAGTCAGTGAGGAAGGGATTCACATAGATCCTTCCAAGATCAAGGCCATTGAAGGCTGGGCGATTCCGAAAACACCAACGGAAATTCAACAATTCTTGGGTCTTGCAGGCTACTACCGAAGTTTTATTTAGAACTTTTCCAAGATAGTCGAGCCCCTCGCCACTTTGACAGAAAAAAGGCTTATATTTCAACTGGATGGACAAGCAAGAAGCTGCCTTCCAAACCTTGAAGCGAGCCCACGGTAGTGCACTAGTGCTATCCTTACCAGAGGGAACCGAAGACTTCATAGTCTATTGCGATGCTTCGAACCAAGGGTTAGGTTGTGTCCTCATGCAACGTGGAAAGGTGATAGCTTACGCATCTAGACAATTGAAGACACATGAAGTAAATTACACCACCCATGATCTCGAGCTAGGAGCTGTGCTTTTTTCCCTAAAGATTTGGAGGAACTACCTCTACAATACAAAGTGCACCGTCTTCACGGATCACAAAAGCCTCCAGCACATTCTAAATTAAAGGGAGTTGAACATGAGGCAACGAAAGTGGGTGAAGTCGCTAAATGATTATGAATGTAATATCAAGTACCACCCAGTAAAGGCTAACGTGGTAGCCGATGCCCTGAGCAGGAAGGAATACTTTGGTTGACGGGTGAAGACATTATCGATAACCATCCAGTCCCACCTAACCTCACAGATTAGGGGAGCCCAATAAGAGGCATTGAAGCCAAAGAATGCTGCAAATGAAACGCTGCGTGGGATGGATAAAAACCTTGAAGCCAAAGAGGACGGAGCTTACTACTTCATGAATGGAATCTGGGACCTAAAATTTGGGGATTCGGAGAGATAGTCATGAACAAGGCTCATAAAACACGATATAGCGTTCATCCAGGTTCGCATAAAATGCACTTGGACATCAAACTACAATATTGGTGGCCAAATATGAAGGCAGAGATCACCACTTATGTGGGAAAGTATCTCACTTGCGCCAAAGTGAAAGTGGAGTATCAGAAGCCCTTGGGGTTATTACAATAGCCAGTGATACCCGAGTGGAAATGGGAAAGGATTACCATAGACTTCATAACCAAATTACTTAAAAAAGCAGACGAATTTGATGCTATCTTGGTGATTGTTGATAGGTTAACCAAATCTGCCCATTTCCTGCCAATAAAAGAATCATACAAGATGGAAAGATTAACACGAATCTATATAAAAGAGACCGTGAGACCTCATGGGGTGCTAGTATCTATTATCTCGGATCTGTTGGATAAGGTGTCTAAGTCCATAACTATTTCTGGGGTGTACTTGACCCGACCCGGCATGGTCCATTTGGGTTGCATGGCACCATGCAATTGGATAGACTAAATGAGAGAAATATCACTTGGAGATTATTAATATATTATAAGTTCTAATATATTAATAATATTATTTGATTAGGTTGATCAAAGAATTAATTTGGAATTAATTAAGTGATCAAAGGATAACTAATTAAATATATGGGTTGATTATGTAAATCATTCATATCTTGTATAGTGGGCTAAAAGGCTCCATGGATTATCAAGTTGGCCTTTACCCATAGGATGCTCCATGGATGCTCCATGGATGCTCCATGGGAGTTACAAACCCATGGGTCATGAAAATGAAGAGTCATGACACAACACTATATAAAGGTCCCATTCTCCACAAATTGGAAACACACACAAGACATATAAGAAACTTGAGGGCTAGGCCAATTTCAAGAAGTGTGGATTCTCTCTAAAGTCTTTCCAAGAGCATTTGGTGTTGTGTGAAGCATTTGAGGCATCACACTTGGGGTGCTAGGCTCACAAGGTTTCAAGGAACACAAGCAACTACAAGGTAAGTTATTCTATCTTTTATTCAAGGAAAAATTGTTCCCCATGTATTCTAGATAGGAATATAACCTTGGAATTCAACTTTGCATGATAATTAGACAAACATAGATCCAAGGTTATTAGGGTTGCATGTACACTTAGGAAGTGTTAGAGTGCTCAAAACCCATCAGTGGTATCAGAGCCTAGGCTTGTTTGCTTTTTATTTGTGCTTAAAAGTTGAAAGAAAAAGTCGAAATCTTGCTGTCTGACTGATGGACTCGCCGAGTCCATGGGGGGACTCGCCGAGTCCACTTGTATCTTCAACCTACTCGCCGAGTAGGTTCATGCACTCGGCGAGTAGGGTCGACAGAGTGCAGAATTTCAACTTCAATTGCTGGAAATGGATTGGATACATTACCCTAAATTGTTTTGGTACTTGAAAACTTGTTTTAGATGGTGTAATGTATTTGCTAACTCATTTACAACAACTAGTTATCAAAATTACAAAGTTTGATGTGATTTTGATTCTTGAAGGTGTTCATATTCATATTCTTGTTCTTATGATGTTTAGATGATCATAGGAATTATTTGTAACCTATGTGGTAGTTTAATTCTTGATCATAATGTGTTTTAATGGAGTCCATAACTTGTCCTCAAGTTATGGAAAACCAAAAGTCTCTTGGATTAAAAACCATTAAAAGAACACAAGAGTTAGAAAAAATGAAAAGTCCTCATTTTATTACTCTATTAAACTCATAAGTTGCAAGAAATGAAAAGTTTTGAAAGTTTACAAAACTTGCCCTCAAGTTTTGGAACAAGTAAAGTTAAGTTAAACTTTAGTTCCAACCCTTAGAATTTTAAAAGTTAAAATTCAACCCTTGTACTTATATTATGATGATTTAATAATTATATATATATGTATAAGAACAAAGTCGTCTTACCGCTAGTACGCCTCATTCACGAAGCCGGTCTATAAGGTGGGTATAAGGTTGTTGCCTATAAAATGGTGACTTAATGGGTGTCTACTCTCACCCACCGCTTGCTTGACTGGTGGAGGGTCGTTAGCCGAACGGGTAAGACAAGGACTTATAAATTCTCATTCAAAGTATGATGAATATTATAAAGTAACTAAATGTTTTTATTAAATTCCCAATCTTAGTTACTTTAGGAAAAATGTGAATAAGGTGCTAATCCATGAAATTACACTTTACACTTTGATTAAGTCGTTGGTGGAGCGTGTGTGGTTAACCGGCACACTAACTTGGACTTAACAAGGTAGGTAAAGGGTGACTTAGGGTTTATTATAGTATCGATGGAGCGTGTGTGGTTTACCGGCACATCGATTGAGTGATAAACTTTTAAGGGTACCAAGTGATTTGCATGGTTACTTCACACCTCGTTTTGTGATCCTCGGCATCCCAGTCACAAAACTTGGAGGGCACACTCGAGATTGAAACATGCCTTTGAAAAGTTCATTGAATCTCAAAGTATCTAGGAATTTCTAAGAACCAATCAAAAAACCTAATACTTAAATATTTCGGTTTTCGTGGTGGAAATTGGTGAATCGTCATTCACCTACCTTTCAAATATGGTATAGCTTAGATTACGGCATACCTCTTCTAAGTTATATTATATTGTGATTGGATCCTAGCCTTAATATTACATTTGGGTGTTTTATTAAGGACTCTTATATCTAAACTAATCTTGTCCTTTTTCTTTCAGATGTCTTCAAACAATGTTGCTTCTGGCTCTAATCCTAATGGCTCCTTTACCCTTATGAACTTGTGTGGGAAAGTCACCTTTGATGGATCCAACTTCAATGAGTGGATCAGAAACATCAGGATGATTACCCGCTACGAGGACAAAGAATATGTCCTTGACAAGGAGCTTAAGGAGATTGATGAGACCACTGCAACTCCTCAGGAGATCGCTGAATTTCGGGCACATGAAAGGGATGCTACGAAAGTGGCTTGCATCATGATGGCCACGATGACAGCGGAACTCCAAAAGTCTTATGAAGATTTCTACCCTTATGAAATGCACCAAGGTTTGATGGAAAGATACCATCAAAGTGCAAGACAAGAGAGGTATGAAATCATCTGCTCCATGATAACAACCATGATGAAGGACGGGGAATCCGTCACGAGCCACATGCAGAAAATGCAAAGGTATGTGGATCGTTTGCTGAAGCTTAATGTGAACTTCCCTGAGGATCTTGCAATAGATATCATTTTGCACTCCTTACCATCGTGCTATGATAAATTCCGCATGACATATCACATGAATAAGGAAGAAGTCACACTCAGCAAACTTCAGGGACTTCTCAAGACCGCAGAATCAGGTCTTAAGGGGAAGTCGGTTGCTATCACTCCTACTCCAAACTCAACTCCGGTTTTGGCAATTGGGAAGAATCGATGGAGGAAGAGAAAGAGATCCTCGAAGGGTACCAAGGCTCGGACCCTTGATGGCTCTTCTTCAAGTGGAACCAAGAAAGGTTTCGTCACTCCTTCTTCTGACCCAAAAGAGGTTGAATGCTTCTATTGCCATGAAAAGTCTCATTGGAAGCGGAACTACCCAAAGTACCAGCAGGATGTGAAGGATGGGAAAGTTAGACCCAACCACGTAGGTACTTACACTATCATTTCTAATAACTCACCCCATTCTAAATCTTGGGTCCTTGATACCGGTTGTGGTATTCATATTTGTTGTGACTTGCAGGGACTAAGAAGAAGTGAGAATGTGGAGCAAGGAAGAATAAACTTGATCATGGGGAATAGGAAAGCTTCACCTGTCACCAAGATTGGAGTTTATACTTTATCGCTAAGTAGTGGGTTTAGTTTAGATTTGAATAAATGTTGTTATTCGCCAGGAATGGCAAGAAATATTATTTCCTTTCATGCTTTGTACAAACAAGGGTTTACCTTTTCATTTAATAATGAAGTTGGTTCTATAGATGTTTTCTATAATAATGTCTTTTATTTTAAAGCATTACCTTGTGATGGTGTGTATGAAGCTGTATCTGTTGTAGATAATTTAGGAAATAATGTTTTGTGTATTGATTCTACTAATAATAATAACTTGGATAAAGCATCATTATGGCATTGTCGTCTTGGACATATAAGCAAGAAACGCATAGGCCAACTCCAAAAGGATGGAGTCTTAGAGTCATTTGACCTAAAGTCAGATGATAGTTGCGAATCATGCTTACTTGGAAAAATGACAAAGTCACCCTTCACAGGCTCATGCGAGAGGGGTGAAGGTTTGTTGGACCTTGTACACACGGATGTGTGTGGACCATTCAAACATGCCACAAGGGATGCTAATCGTTATTATTTGACTTTCACTGATGATTACAGTAGATATGGATATGTCTACTTAATCAAGCATAAGTCAGAGACTTTCGAGAGGTTTAAGGAATTTAAACAGGAAGTCGAGAATCAATTGGGCAGGAACATTAAGATGCTTCGATCCGATCGAGGAGGTGAGTATCTTAGTTCAGAGTTCCTCGATTATCTTAGGGAATGTGGGATTGTCTCACAATTGACACCTCCCAGGACACCACAGTTGAATGGTGTAGCTGAGAGGCGTAATCGAACCTTGTTGGATATGGTTCGTTCCGTGATGAGTCGAGCTACGCTACCAATCTCATTCTGGGGGTATGCCTTAGAGACTGTCGCCCATATTCTTAATCTAGTCCCTACAAAGAAAGTTGCCAAAACTCCTCACGAGATGTGGACTAGTAAAGTACCTAAACTAGACCACATCAAGATTTGGGGTTGCGAGGCTTTCGTGAGACGCGAGACTCATGATAAGCTCGAACCTCGAAGCGAGAGGTGTATTTTCATCGGCTACCCACAGCAATCCTTTGGTTACCTCTTCTACAGACCTAGTGACAATGTGGTCTTTGTAGCAAGAAGAGGAGTCTTTCGAGAAAGAGAATTTATAAGCCAAGGAGACAGTGGGAGGCAAATTGATCTTGAAGAAATTCAAGAATCAAGCGGTGAAGGAACTTCAAACACTAGCCCTCAACTTGAGGAGGAAACTCCTGTTGAGCTAGTTGATGAGCCTGTACCTCTGAGGCGTTCCACGAGAGATAGGAATGCACCTGAGCATTACTATGGTTTCCATATTACTGCGGAAGGTGAGACACTTATTAGTGATGAGACACTAGTAGGTCTGGATGAACCTAACAGCTACACGAAAGCCATGGCAGGCCCTGAGGCTACCAAGTGGAAAGAGGCCATGGATAGCGAGATACAATCCATGTATGACAATCAAGTTTGGAACTTGGTTGAGAATGTACCAGGTCGTAAGACTGTTGGGTGCAAATGGGTCTTCAAGAAGAAGACTGACATGGATGGTAAAGTACACACTTATAAGGCTAGACTAGTTGCAAAGGGCTTCTCTCAAATTCCTGGAGTGGACTATGATGAGACCTTTTCTCCAGTAGCCAAGATTAAGTCTATTCGGGTTCTGTTAGCCATAGCTGCATTTCATGACTATGAAATATGGCAAATGGATGTCAAAACCGCTTTCCTGAATGGAAAGTTGGCTGAAGATGTTTACATGAGTCAGCCAGAGGGTTTTGTCAGCAACGAGTACCCTAATAGAGTGTGTAAACTCGAGAAATCCATTTATGGATTGAAACAGGCACCTCGCAGGTGGAATCTTTGTTTTGATGAGAAAGTCAAGGAATTTGGCTTTTCGAGGAGTGAAGATGAATCTTGTGTCTATATCAAGGCTAGTGGGAGCATAGTCAGTTTTTTGGTACTGTATGTGGATGACATACTACTCATAGGAAATGACATCCCAACCCTGCAGGAAGTAAAGTCCTGGCTTGGGAAGTGTTTCGCTATGAAGGACCTTGGTGAAGCTGCCTATATCCTAGGGATAAAGATTTTGAGAGACAGGAGTAAAAGACTAATTGGACTTAGTTAGAGTACATACTTGGATAAGGTGCTGAAGAGATTCTGCATGCAGGATTCCAAGAAAGGAGAGTTACCTATCCAGAGTAACGCCAGATTGAGTAAGACACAAAGCCCTAGCACTGAGGCTGAGATAGTAGAAATGAGTCGAATACCTTACGCTTCGGCTGTAGGATCGATCATGCATGCTATGACGTGTACTCGACCTGATGTAGCCTTTTCCCCAAGCATGGTTAGCAGGTATCAGGGGAACCCTGGCAAGGCACACTGGACTGCGGTAAAGAATATTCTTAAGTACCTACGGAGGACTAGGGATTGGGTCCTTACCCTCGGTGGGAGTGATGACTTGAGAGTTGTAGGGTACAGTGATGCTAGCTTCCAGACTGATATGGATAATTTCCGCTCTCAGTCGGGGTGGGTCTTTACCCTAAACGGAGGAGCAATTTCTTGGAAGAGTTCCAAGCAAGAGACAGTGGTAGATTCTACTTGTGAATCAGAGTATATTGCAGCTAGTGAGGCGGCAAAGGAGGCGATATGGCTGAAGAACTTCATTGGAGACCTTGGAGTTGTACCAGCTATTAAAGAGCCAATGGAAATTTTCTGTGATAGTGAAAGTGTTGTTGCCTTAGCCAAGGAACCAAGGGATCACGGGAGATCCAGACACATCGACAGAAAATACCATTTTATCAGACATCGAATTGAAGAAGGACTCCTCGTGGCGAAGAGGGTATCATCGGATGAGAACCCAGCAGATCCCCTCACGAAGGGACTGAGTAGGGTTAAGCATCTCCAGCATGCTCGGAGCATAGGGCTGAAGGATGATATAAGTTTTAGTAGTTAGATAACCCGGAAATTTGTAAAGTGTAATTGACATTTGATGATGAATAAAAGGTGTTTTATTTATGAGTAAAGTGTTGCTATCTCTTGTCGATCTTTTACTATATTTCTTTTGCATGTTTTGACTTCCAGAATAATTTTGGTTGGTATATCATATTATTCAAACCTCCACAGTCGGTCATATGTCGGAAGTAGGTATGAATCAAGACTGTCATGATTGGTTGCAGAGGTCTAAGGTGTTGGATATGGCTACAACAATCATGAGTGCTCATAAGTTCTGAGCATTGGACTCAACCCACGCTCACTGGAATCACTTCATGGAATCTCATCTCGAGTGATCGTGAGACGGTAATATCATATAAGTCTTTAAACCTAGAGATATGATTTGTTACTTACGAGTTGGTTATGCATTGATTGTACGAAAACGCATTGGTAACTCGATGTTATAAAACGTGCTTTTGTGTGTAATTCAATGAGTGGTAGAACAAACATATGAGTCGAAGTTTATCTGTTCCTTCTTGGATTAGAAGCTGATATCTGGGCCCCTCGATGATTTTGTTTTGACCTATGTACCGGGCCCGGTCAGAACTAAGTTGATGTGTTCAATAAGTTCTTTGTCAAACAAATCGGAAATCAGGATACAAACTGCTAGACAATAAGTAAGACATTGTTCCATGTATTTTTCCGGCTGATATCTAGAACAGAGGATTATATGATCTCTTATCTTAAATGGCGTACCATCATCTTCTCAGTTCCGAGAAACCTTGAAAGAGCTACGATTGCCAGTCGGTTCCTGAAGTACTAGAGTTATAGTTATTAGACTTATCCAAGTGGGAGACTGTTGGATAAGGTGTCTAAGTCCATAACTATTTCTGGGGTGTACTTGACCCGACCCGGCATGGTCCATTTGGGTTGCATGGCACCATGCAATTGGATAGACTAAATGAGAGAAATATCACTTGGAGATTATTAATATATTATAAGTTCTAATATATTAATAATATTATTTGATTAGGTTGATCAAAGAATTAATTTGGAATTAATTAAGTGATCAAAGGATAATTAATTAAATATATGGGTTGATTATGTAAATCATTCATATCTTGTATAGTGGACTAAAAGGCTCCATGGATTATCAAGTTGGGCTTTACCCATAGGATGCTCCATGGATGCTCCATGGGAGTTACAAACCCATGGGTCATGAAAATGAAGAGTCATGACACAACACTATATAAAGGTCCCATTCTCCACAAATTGGAAACACACACAAGACATATAAGAAACTTGAGGGCTAGGCCAATTTCAAGAAGTGTGGATTCTCTCTAAAGTCTTTCCAAGAGCATTTGGTGCTGTGTGAAGCATTTGAGGCATCACACTTGGGGTGCTAGGCTCACAAGGTTTCAAGGAACACAAGCAACTACAAGGTAAGTTATTCTATCTTTTATTCAAGGAAAAATTGTTCCCCATGTATTCTAGATAGGAATATAACCTTGGAATTCAACTTTGCATGATAATTAGACAAACATAGATCCAAGGTTATTAGGGTTGCATGTACACTTAGGAAGTGTTAGAGTGCTCAAAACCCATCAGGATCGAGATAGTAGATTTACTTCATGATTTTCGGCAGTCGTTCCAGAAGGCGATGGGAACACAACTAGACATGAGCACTGCTTACCACCCTCAAACCGATGGCCAGAGCAGATGAACCATCCAGACACTTGAGGACATGCTCCGAGCCTGTGTGATCGATTTTGGCAAATCATTGGATACTCATTTTCCTTTAATTTAGTTCTCATACAACAACAGCTATCACACCAACATAAAGGTTGCTCCTTTTGAGGCTTTGTATGGTCGCAAATGCAGATCGCCTCTCTGCTGGGCTGAGGTAGGTGACACCCAGCTGGCAAAAGGGCAATCACCAAGCAACACTCTTACAGGACCAGAGATTATTTGAGAAACGATAGAAAAGATAATCTAAATCAAAGTCTGACTCCAAGCATCGCGAGACCAACAAAAGAGTTATGTTGAAAAACGACGAAAGCCTATGAAATTCCAAGTCAAAGATCAGGTTCTATTAAAGGTCTCTCCCTGTAAGGGAATGATCCATTTCGGGAAACATGGAAAACTAAATCCACAATACATCGGACCGTTTGAGATTCTTACCCGAATTGGTCTGGTGGCTTATAAGCTACAGCTACCTACGGAGCTCAACAATGTACACCCCGTGTTCCACGTCTCAAACCTGAAAAAGTGCTTATCAGATGAAACCCTTGTCATTCCTCTGGAAGAGATCGAAATAAACGAGAATCTCCTGTTCGCCGAGGAACCGGTTGAGATAATGGACAAGGAAGTGAAGCGTACGAAACAAAGTCGCATACTGATTGTGAAGGTTCGATGGAACACTAAGCATGGATCAGAATTCACATGGGAACATGAAGACCATATGAAGCAGAAGTACCCTCACCTACTCTCTCGTTCATAGTTCTATCTTTCAAAAGAATTTCGGGACGAATTTCTCTCTAACGGGGGGATGATGTCACAACTAGCATTTTTGGCTAGGAAATTATGTCTTCATGTAAAAATCAACTCTTGTATAACTTGAAACCTAAGTTGATGTCATGTACTATGCTCATTCAAAATCAATCATTTGAATCAAAACTCATGAGTGAAATTCAAAACATAATTCAATGCATCTCATATACCTAACTATGGGTTTGAAACCCTAATATCCTAGTTCAAACTCAGGATGGACCACGATCTGCCTAATGGGCCAGTAAACTCTCAATTTTGTTATTTTCAATTAAGGAACCCTAATTGGGCCTTAAATAGATCCATATTCATTAAATAATAACATTTTCGACCACAAGACTTCTCATGGGCCTTATTGGGACTAAAATATCTCACTTTGTCATCATGGGCCTTAATTGAGCCGTAAATGGTTTCTTGAACCCTAATGGGTTGTAAACTCCTTTTTCCCCATCACTATTGGGCCGTAAACCCTCATAGGGCCCGATGGGCCAAAAATCTTCAACTTGGGCCTCATAATTTTGAACATAATCATGAAAAGACCCAAACTCTTTCCTTCTCTTTTTCCCTCCCTCTCATTCTCAGTTTTATGAAAAAAGAAAAAAAAAAGGAAAATGTTGAATTAGTTCTAAAGATGACACATAATATTTGCATGGAGGATATCCATGCAAATTATCCATCAAATATCAAGATCAAGAGGTAATTAACCATTAAGTAAAAACCATCTAACCTCTATCACTATTTCCTCTTCTTATCCTCGACCTAAACACTTCACCATCACCTTCAGTTCCACTTCAAACTCACAATGAAATCCTCTAAAAAAAACAATGAAAAGTCCTCCCATTTTCTCTTTAAAAACCGTAATTTCTGTGGGTTAGCTCAAAGTAAATCACTTCAAAATCACATTCTAGGTAAGTTACTTCATTATTAAGTTGAATATATCCATCTTATGTTTAGATCTTCCTCAAAACATCACAAATCTCGTGTTTATAATCCTAGAATCATCATATTTTTCGAGGATCCTCTCAAAGAAGTGTGTTAGGCCGAAATCTCCTCCAAGCTCTTCACCAAAACATAATCCAACACCTTAAAGTAAGTTAATACCCCATATTTTCAGTTTTTACTATGTTTTAGGGGAGAATACAAGGTTTTTTGTATAGATCTATGTGTGTATGCATGATTTGGTGTGTTTTTCATGATATATGTGAAAGACATATACTCCATTCTTTCTAAAACTAGATCATATTTCTGAAAGACCCAAACTTTCATACTTCACAATATTATTACTCCGAAAACATGCTACATGTATATTCATAAAATAATATTTTACATTGATAGTTTATTTACATAAACTGGATACAAACGGGCTATTTAGATTTTTACAAAGTTTTACACATATTACATACTTTCCCAAGAATACAATACAAAAATTATAATATTATCTATTCTACATCTTCTACCAGTACAAAACTATACTGAATGCTTATCACATGCAATAGTTTTAAACATTGAGATGGATAAGCGGGTGAGGCTTAGTGAGGTCAATAACAATTACAATATAACATTATGCCATATACATATCAATATGACAGAAGCAAAGAGGGACAAGGAACAAGATAGGCAAATGAGCATCATATGACATGCTTTCCACAACAAAAAATAATCAGATTCAAAGATTTGAATTCAATGAGACATTTATTTTCCAATACTTGATATACACCAATAAGACTTCAGCCCAAGTGGCGAAGAAAATATAATTTCAGAATATCATTTCACTAGAATACACAGGCTTTCAGTCATGTCTTTGTATTCTGCTATGCCAAAGTGATGCATATGTCATACACTTCATGGCCAAAGACTACATACCAGTACCCAAGTGATGCTTATGTAATACACTTTGTGGCCTATGGTATAGCTCATTATCATAATAACATGGGAAAGCATATTGAACATATAAGACATAACATACAATTGTCCTTATATTGAAACTCACCGTGAAATTACCGGGGGTTAAATGATAATTTGGGCAGCACTTCGACTCAAAATATGACTTTTTGTGATAAAAACCGAGGATTTTAGTTGAAAACCAGCCTTACTCGGGCAGAGTTTTGTCTTGAAAATAAAATTTTCTCGAGAACTTCGGAGTGTCGGGGCTTGCTTCGTGTGTCGGGTATGATACCGAGGCTTCGGGGGGTTAAAGTGGAAAAAATGGGTTTAGGCAGTGAGAGAGATAAGAGAAAGTAACTTAAATCCTGAAAACTTCGGTCTCTATTTATAGGGACCGAAGCAGCTGACTACGTTAGGCGTAAGTCCTCTGCACGTTGGGCATACTGTGAGGCGGACATCTACGCGGGGCGTAGCCCTCGTACGTGGGGCGTACATGTGATGCGTGTCCTCTGATCGAAACCCGGGTCTCGGATGTGGAAATCTTATCCCATACGTGTGCCTCGTGCGAAGAGAGAGAGAGAGAGAGAGAGAGAGAGAGAAGAGAGAGAGAGAGAGAGAGAGAGAGAGAGAGAGAGAGAGAAAGAGAGAGAGAGAGAGAGAGAGAGAGAGAGAGATGGCCAACTTCTGACCCCATATACGAACGCTGGGTGTACGAAGTACGCTGGTCGTACTCCCTCGGATAAGGCTTCGACTTTTCATTTATTTTTATTTAAAAACTTCAAAAATTCATATCTTTTGCGTACGAGCTCTATTTTTAACGTTCTTTATATCCACGCATAGGCGAGAATATACTCTACAACTTTCGTTTAGACTCGGTTGGCTAATTTTGATATTATTTTTATTATTATGTTTTTAATAGGCCGGGACAGGATAAGTCCGTTCAAAATTCATAACTTCTTCATCCGAAGTCCATTTCCGTCTGCCCTTTTATCGTTGTACTACTATTGATGTGACCTTCGATTCGCGTTTAGGTTGTGTTGGCTAAAAATCACTCGATCTTTATTTCTAGTTTTAAACTATCTACTGCTATTCCGAAACTAAGAAAAATCATAATTTCCTCGTACGAAGTTAGATTTGGACGTTCTTTTTATGAAAGTTTTCAGTTTAATAAATACTACAACTTTCATTTAGATCATATAGGCTAAAAACTACTTTATCAATAACTCACTTTTTACGTCAATATGGCGTCGTGTCAGTTCTGTCACGAAACTTCAAATAGTCATAACTTCTTCTTTATAACTCTGATTTCGAAGAGGTTTTTGCCTAAACGTTTCTAATGAGATTTTCTACAACTTTCAATAATAAAATTTTACTTATTTCAAAATTTATATTTTCGTTAAATTTCAATATTAGATTGGAATCTCATAAGACTTCAAATATTTTCTGAGTGATTCTAAACATAGTTTTACTTTATTTCTAGTAAAAACTATAGGTTAGAACTCAATACTCAATATCATATAATATTTCATAATATTATTCACTTTTAAAATTTACAAAACACGATTTCAAAATGTGTATGTTACAAATACCTCCTCCTTTTGAGGATTTTGTCCCCGAAATTATATCGATTAAAATAAATGGGGATATTTCGCTTTTATCTCATTCTTATTTTTTCCAAATATAATTTGGGCCTCGATGTTGTTTCCATTTGACAAGCACCCACTCCACTTTTTTATTACGTAACTCAGTCGTTCTTTTGTTTACGATTTCTTCAGGCTTTTCTACATATTTTAACTTATTATCCAATTTCACTTCGGATAATGGAACTGCTTTATCATATATGCTTAAACACTTATGCAGATAACTCACATGAAACACATCATGAATACATGCCAAATCTTCTCATAATTCCAAGCGGTATGCTTGTTTACCAATCCTCTAGGTGATTTTGAAAGGACCAACAAATCTAGGACTCAACTTTCCTTTCTTCCCAAATCACATAAAGCCCTTCCATGGGGATACCTTTAGCATTACGAAATCACCCACCTAGAATTCTATCGGTCATCTCTTCTTTTCTGCATAGGACTTCTGTCGATCCTGGGCCGCTTTCATTCTTTCTCCTACAATTTGAATATTGTTGGTGGTTTCTTGAATCATTTCAGGGCCTCCAAGGATTTTATGTCCTATATCACGCCAACATAATGGCGTACAACATTTACGACCATATAATGCTTCATATGGTGGCATCTTCATTGAGGCATGGTAACTGTTATTATATGAAAATTCGACAAGAGGTAAGTACTTGTCCCAGTTACCACCGAACTCCAAGACGCATGCACGAAGCATATCTTCTACTGTTTGGATTGTGCTCTCCGTCTGACCGTCTGTCTGGGGATGATAAGTTGTGCTAAGAGCAACTCGAGATCCCAATTCACGTTGCATACTTGCCCAAAAGTGAGAAGTGAAGCGAGTATCACGATCAGAAATGATCTTTAGTGTCACATTAGTGGCACATCATGTCTCGCAACAATTTTATCCAAGTATGCTTATGCATATTTCTCCATTGGAGTCGTTTCACGCATTGCGAGAAAATGTGCACTCTTATTCAGGTGGTCGATGATTACGCAAATGTTATCATGCTGTTTAGCAGTCTTTGGCAATTTGGTAATAAAATCCGTGGACAATTCTTCCCATTTCCATACAGGAACACTAAGATTTGCTGGGGTTTCGTAAGGCTTTTGGTGCTCTGCTTTGACTTGTAAGCATACTAAGCATTTCTGCACATATCTTCTAATGTCCCTCTTTAATCCCGTCCACCAATAATCAGCTCTTACATCATAGTACATTTTACTTGTACCAGGATGCATTAATAGTTTAGACTTATGGGCTTCATCTAAAATCTTCTGTCTTAATCCGCCAATCTTTGGAATCCATAGCTGATTCTTAAATACCTTCAATCCTCATGGATCATCTAGTAAAATATTAGCATATTGTATCATCCCTTATTTCTTCACATTTTCTAGTTTTAAGGCCTCTTCTTTCCATTTCTCTAGTTCATCAAGAATAGTGAACTTCACTGTAGTGTGAGTAATAGTATAACACATACTATTACGATAAACTTTCCTGGTAAGTGCATCGTCAACCACATTGGCTTTTCCAGGATGATATAGGATTTCACAGTCATAATCTTTGATCAGCTTCGTGGCTCGTTGTTTTCTCATATTCAAAGTTTGCTGACTGAATATGTACTTGAGACTTTTGTGCTCGGTAAATAATTGGCATTTTGTACCAAAAAGATAATGTCACCAAAGATTTAAGGCAAATACCACTGCAGTGAGTTCTGTTGGATAAGGTGTCTAAGTCCATAACTATTTCTGGTAAGTACTTGACCACAACCTGGAATGGTCCATTTGGGTTGCATGGCACCATGCAATTGGATAAACTAAATGAGAGAAATAACACATATGATTTATTAATATATTATAAGTTCTAATATATTAATAATATTGTTTAATTAGTTTTGATCAAGAATTAATTAAGTGATCAAAAGATAACTAATTAAATATATGGGTAGATTATGTAAATCTTCCATATCTTATATAGTGGGCTAAGAGGCTCCATGGATTATCAAGTTAGGTTACACCCATAGGATGCTCCATGGAGTTAACCCATGGATCAAGAAATGAAGAGTCATGGAACATTAGGGTTTACCTAATGCAACACACTATATAAACAATGTAACTCTCCCCAAAATCGGTTACACTAAGAAACAAGAGGTCTTGGACGATTTTGCATGTGTTAGAGTATTCTCTCAAGTTTATTCTTTGCATTTGGTGTTGTGTGAAGCATTTGAGGCATCACACTTGAGGTGCTAGGCTCTCAAGGTTTCAAGGAACACTTTCAACAACAAGGTATGTAGTTCTATCTTTTATACAAAGAAAATTGTACCCCATGTATGCTAGATAGGTTCATAACCTTGGAAAACAACTTTGCATGATTATTCGACAAACATAGATCCAAGGTTATTAGGGTTGCATGTACACTTAGGAAGTGTTAGAATGCTCAAAAACCATCAGTGGTTTCAGAGCCTAGGCTTGCTTGTTTGATTTTTGTGCAAACTGCTTAAAAAATCGAGTTTTCTGCTTTCTGCCCGTATGAACTCGACGAGTCCATGACCAAACCCAAGCTACTCGTCGAGTCAGCTCGTGCACTCGACGAGTAGAGGCTTCAGTTTTCAGAATTTCGATTTTTGTTGCTGGAAATGAACTAGGAACATTACCCTAAACTGTTTTGGTGTTTTAAAACTTGTTTTAGTTGGTGTAATGTTCATGTTAATCCATTTACAATGACAAATCATCAAAATTACAAGTTTTTAATTGTAATTTTTTGATTCATGAAAGTGTTCATTTTCATGTTCTTGATCTTATGATGTTTAGATGATCATAGGAATTGTTTGTAACCTATGTGGTAGATTAATTCATGATCATTGTGTGTTTTAATGGAGTTCATAACTTGTCCTCAAGTTATGAAAAACCAAAATTCACTTTGTTTTAAAAACCATTAAAAGAACACATGGGTTATAAAAATGAAGAGTCTTCATTTTTATTACTCTAATTAACTCATAAGTTACAAGAAATGAAAAGTTTTGAAAGTTTACAAAACTTGCCCTCAAGTTTTGGAACAAGTAAAGTCATATTAAAACTTTAGTTCCAACCCTTTGAATTTTAAAAGTTAAAATTCAACCCTTATACTTATAATATTATAAGTTAATAATATATATATATATATATATATATATATATATATATATATATATATATATATATATATATATATGTATATGTATGTATGTATAAGATCAAAGTCGTCTTACCGCTAGTACGCCTCATTCACGAAGCCAATCTATAAGGTGGGTATAAGGTTGTTGCCTATTAAATGGCAACTTAATGGGTGTCCACTCTCACCCACCGCTTGCTTGACTGGTGGAGGGTCGTTAGCCGAACGGGTAGGACAAGGACTTATAATTCTCAATAAAGTAACTAAATGCTTTTATTAAATTCCCAATCTTAGTTACTTTAGGGAAAATGTGAATAAGGTACTAGTCCATGAAATTACACTTTACACTTTGTTCAAGTCGTTAGTGGAGCGTGTGTGGTTAATCGGCACACTAACTTGAACTTAACAATGTAGGTAAAGGGTGACTTACTGATTATCATAGTATCGATGGAGCGTGTGTGGTTAACCGGCACATCGATTGAGGGGTAATACATTAAGGGTACCAAGTAATTTGCGTGGTTATTCACACCTCGTTTTGTGATCCTCGGCATCCCAGTCACAAAACTTGGAGGGCGCACTCGAGATTGAAACATGCTTTTGAAAAGTTCATTGAATCTCAAAAGAATCTAGGAGTTTCTTAGAACCAAATTAAATATTTTTAATATTTCGTCTTTGGTGGAAATTGGTGAATCGTCATTCACCTACTTTCAAATATGTTATTACTTAGATTACGGCATACCTCTTCTAAGTATAATATATTGTGATTGGGTCCTAGACTTAATACTACATTTGGGTGTTTTATTAAGGACTATCTCTATATCTAAACTAAACTTTTCTTCTCTTCAGATGTCTGCAAACACTGTTGCTTCTGGCTCTAATCCTAATGGCTCCTTTTCTCTAATGAACTTGTGTGGGAAAGTCACTTTTGATGGATCCAACTTTAATGAATGGATCAGAAACATCCGAATGATTACCCGCTAAGAGGATAAAGAATATGTCCTTGATAAGGAGATTAAGGAGATTGATGAGACAGTTGCTACTCCTCAAGAGATCGCTGACTTTAGGGCACATGAAAGGGATGCCACCAAGGTGGCATGCATCATGATGGCCACTATGACAGCCGACCTCCAAAAGTCCTACGAGGACTTCTACCCTTTTGAAATGCACCAAGATTTGATGGAAAGATACCATCAAAGTGCAAGACAAGAGAGGTATGAAATCATCTCCTCCATGATAACAACCCGAATGAAGGATGGTGAACCCATCACGGGCCACATGCAGAAAATGCAAAGATTTGTGGACCGTTTGCTGAAGCTTAATGTGAACTTCTGCGAGGAGCTTGCAATAGATATCATTTTGCACTCCTTACCTTCATGTTATGATCAATTCCGCATGACATACCACATGAATAAGGAAGAGGTCACTCTCAGCAAACTTCAAGGACTCTTAAAGACCGCGGAAAGTGGTCTTAAGGGTAAGGCGGTTGTTACTACTCCTACTCCTACCAACTCCACCCTTCTCCTGGCAATCGGGAAAGGACGAGGGAAGAAGAGAAAGAGTTCTTCGAAGGGTACCAAGGCTAGGACCCTTGAAGGCTCTTCTTCAAGTGGAACCAAGAAAGGTTTCATCACTCCTTCTTCTGACCCAAAAGAGGCTGAATTCTTCTATTGCCATGAAAAGGCACATTGGAAGCGAAACTGCCCAAAGTACCAGCAAGATGTGAAGGATGGGAAAGTCAAACCCAACCATGCAGGTATTTACACTATCTTATCTAATAACTCACCCCATTCTAACTCATGGGTCCTTGATACCGGTTGTGGTATTCATATCTGTTCTGATGTGCAGGGACTAAGAAGAAGTGAGAATGTGGAGCAAGGAAGAATAAACCTGATCATGGGAAACAGGAAGGCTTCACCTGTCACCAAGATTGGAATTTATACTTTATCGGTAAGTAGTGGGTTTAGTTTAGATTTGAATAAATGTGGTTATTCGCCAGAAATGGCAAGAAATATTATTTCCTTTCATGCATTGTATAAACAAGGTTTTACCTTTTCATTTGATAATGAAGTTGGTTCGATTAATGCTTTCTTTAATAATATTCTTTATTTTAAAGCATTACCTTGTGATGGTGTGTATGAAATTGTATCTGTGGTTGATAACTTAGGAAATAATGTTTTGTGTATTGATTCTCTTAATAATAATAACATGGATAAAGCATCATTATGGCATTGTCGTCTTGGACATATAAGCAAGAAACGCATAGGCCAACTCCAAAAGGATGGATTCTTGGAGTCATTTGACCTAAGGTTATGTCACACCCCAAAACCATGAACGGCGGAAACGTTCTGGGGTGGAGGATGTCATGTACAGTATCACAACAATGAAAAGTAGTAAACAAGCAACAACATCATCCATTGCATTAATAATATAATTTTAATACAAGTGTGTTCTATCAAATTATAATACAAGTGTGTTCTCTAAACCTTGCATTGGTACCTGTCTACTGTTGACCTGAGGATACAAGTTATTTTGAAAGCGAGTACCAGCTTGAAAGCTGGTGAGATCATAAGATTTTAGTGTCTTAATTTGTATGTAAGTATTTGTACGAATGAAATGTAAGTATTTGTATGAATGAAATGTAAGTATTTGTGTGTATATGAAATGTAAGTGATGAAAACGTTTGAACATCCTAGAAAACCCTATGTTTCCTACTAAGAGTATCCTTCTATCACGGCATCTAGTATATGTGTGTGTGTCTCTTGTAAGAGTGTGTATTTTCCCAAATTGGACTATCATTATCAGAATATAGTTTGTACATTAATGTTTAAGTGACATGATCACTAAATGTATGTAAGGGTAAATTAATGTAGTATTGTTTTGTTGTATAATAGGAACTACTGCTATACTAACTGCCTTAAACCGGATTTATATTAAGGTATTATGTGATTAATTGTAACATATTATCGACTATGAAACACGAAAATGTAAGTCGTAAAAAAGTATGACGTTTGGCACCCGCAGACCTGCAGGTCCGGCTGTAGCTAGCAGCAAGGTGTAGGATAGTCAATCCAGTATAGATCTATACGCAAACTCACGCTCTCCCTCCAAGAGACTCTGGCTACAACTCGGTCCATGACATTGAAGGCATGCTCCGATACAGTGGATCACATTTATGTTAATGTATTCATGTATATGTAATGTATTGTTACTTGTTCTAGTATTGTTGTATACGTTCTCTTTCTAGTATAGTTGAATATGTTCTCCTTCTAGTATATTTGTATTTGTTCTCCATATAGTATAGTAGTATATGGTCTCATAGTAATATGTATTGACTCATGAATGAACTGACTCGTTGTATGACATCGCTTTCTAGTAATAGTTCTAATATCTTCCTAAACTACCCATATGGTAGCTTACTAGTAATGTAACTGGTATGTATGAACTGTTGGATATAGTGTCTAAGTCCATAACTTTATTTGGTATGTACTTGACCCGACCCGGCATGGTCCATTTGGGTTGCATGGCATTGCAATACTTGGATAGACTAAATGAGAGAATATGGCACTTATGATTATTAATATATTATAAGTTCTAATATATTAATAATAGTATTATTTAATTAGTATTTGATAAAGTATTAATCTAGTATTAATTTGGTGATCAAAGTGAGACTAATTAAATATATAAGGGTTGATTATGACAATCATCAATTCTTTTATGGTGGATTAATGATCCATGGTTTATGGGTTATGGATGTAACCATTTGGAGCTCCATGGATAGTCCATGGGAGCTACAAACCCATGGGTCATGAGAAATGAAGAGTCATGACAATTAAGAGTATTCATGTGAAAACCCTAATTGTGACACCACTATAAAAGGGACCCTTTGGCTAGTGAAATCGGACCTAGTAAGGTTACTAGAGAGGGCATAACCGATTTTGAGTGCTAGAAGTATTCTCTCAAGTTATTCCAAGTTTTGTGGTGTTGTGTGAAGCATTTGAGGCACAACATTTGGGGTGCTAGGCTCACAAAGTCTTGAAGGAATCCAAGCAACAACAAGGTATGTATTTCTACTAGTTTTATATTTTATGTAATCTCCATGCCATGCTAGTTAGGATATAACCTTTGATAGCTTCATTTTATTTACTTCTTTTTATAGTTTATTTTAGTACATTTCATTCGCATTTTAGTTAACTTCCATGCATATTTTCCCTTTTGTTATTTTTATGACCATTTCGGGGTACTTTCTAGTTTCTTGAGCATTATTGCAGATTTTCTTGGAAACTAGCGGGGCGGCACTCTTGGGAGGCGATTGGGCTTGAAAGGAATTGGGGATTTCATGCTTGATGGCTATGAAGGTGACTCATGGGGTGGACCTGTCAATTGCTTGAAGACTTGGAAGAATTGAGCTTTAAATTTGAAAGACGTGGGAGAATTCTTGAGTGTGCAAGATCAATATTTGGGAGTTTGCGGAAGTTTAGAGTGATGTGGATAGACAAATTGGGCTTTAATTGAAGATATATTGAAGAAAAATGTGCTAGGAGTTGATTGGATTCGAACTGGGCCAATGGATTAGCTGTGGGGGCCCAAAACTTGAAGAAGCCCAAAATTACTTGTCAGAGCCCGCGGCCCGCGTAAGATTCCCCGCGGCCCGAGTGGGTTCCTGACTAGGGCAATTTCGGGATTTTGCTAAGAGCTCTATTTTGGGAAGTTTGGTGTGCCTCTTTAGCCTTATCTTGAAGGTCCGATTTTGAGACTTTCTCTCTGGAGTTTGGAGCACTTTTGGAGGCCAAGAACACTTGAATAATATCTTCTTTTCATCTCTTGAATCTTGTCAAATGTTTGGTACAATCTTATCTAACTTTGTTCATTTGAGTTTAGCCATGCTTGGCTAAACAAATCTTGGTTGACTTTTTGTTGAATCTTTTGAACTTTTGTTGGAGGTTGAAGAATCCATGAACTTGTTCTTAAATCTTTATGGAATTGTTTTGTGTTTTATCATATTATCACTACTAGTATGTTTTTATTCATGAGTTTAAATATGTTTGTGGTGATTAGTTGGCTAATTTCTTGATTAAGTAAATGATCCTCAAATTAGCAAGCAACAAATGATTTTTGTGTTGTTTTTGCTTCACACAATCATAAAAACATTTCCTCCAACATGGTGGTGAAAGCATTTGACCCCTCTTGGATTTGGTGACTTTTTGGTTCTTAATGCTAGTTGACTTTCACTAATTACATGCTATTTGGAATTAGTGACTTTGACTAACGAAATTGTTATGAGCTTCTCTAGCCATTTCAATAATTAAGAAAAGTCTAGGTAATCTCAAGCTCCTTGGATTGCTATAGCCAAATTAAGGATTTAAATCAAAGTATTGCACCATTGGATTCTAATGATATGTTCATCAAAAGTCAAAGTGAGGAAACTTTAAGTCAACCATCTCTCCTTTATTGATTTTGCATCAAATTCTTATTTTTGTTGCATTTGTCTATTTAAATCATAGTTAACTCTAGTTTGTTTCAAGTATTTCAAAACACCAAAACCCCCCATTTTATTTTTATTGTCATTTTACAAGTATTTTTACAAAGAGATTTTTCATAGAGTTATAAATTGAACCAATCTCCGTGGATTCGATCCCTTTACCACTATACACTATTTTAGTGTGTAATATTTAGGGTTATTATTTGTGTTGGCCTCGACAACCACCAACCTTGAAAAAGAAATTTGCATGTATATAGAGAAAACATAGATTCAAGGTTATTAGGGTTGCATGTACACTTAGGAAGTGTTAGAATGCTCAAAACCCATCGGTGGTATCAGAGCCTAGGATTGTTTTTTGTATACTTGATGCAAAACTGCTTGAAAATCGAAAAAACTGCTCACTGTCGACTAGACTCGCCAAGTTCATGGGGAGGACTCGCCGAGTCCATGTACAAATTCATCCTACTCGTCGAGTAGGATCATGCACTCGACGAGTAGGTGCGTGCTGGGCAGTCTTTTCGTGTTTTGTTGATGGAAATGGATTAGAATCATTATCCCAATCTGTTTTGGACTTGTAAAATCTGTTTTTCAAAATGATAATGATTATGTTAATCCATTTTACATGACTTTTAACAATTTCAAAGTATTATATATGTTCATATGATTTCTTGAAATTGCTTGAGATGAATTTGTGTTCTTATGAGTTTTTAGAAGATCATAGGAATTATGTGTAACCACCATGTGTGTTTAATTCTTGATCTTAATTGTATTGATGGTGTCCATAACTTGTCCTCAAGTTATGGATAACCAAAAGTCACTTCTTTTAATTATGATTAAAGAACTAAAGAGGTTTCATAAAATGAAGAGTCTTCATTTTTTATGAACCATTAAAACTCATAAGTTGCAAATTGAAGAGACTTGGAATAGTTTCAATTCTTGCCCTCAAGTTTTGGAATTTGAAAAGTCTTACACTCTAATACTTTAATTCCAAATTAAACCTTAGATTTTTAAAAAGTTTAAAAATCAACACTTATACTATTATTATAATTTTATTATATAGATATGTATAAGAATATGTCGTTCTTACCGTTAGTAGGCCTCATTCATGAAGCTGGTCTATAAGGGGGGTATAAGGTTGTTGCCTATAAAATGGTGACTTAATGGGTGTCCACTCTCACCCCTCGCTTCCTTGATCGGTGGAGGGTCGTTAGCCGAACGGGTAGGATATGACTTTAAATTCTCATTAAAAGTATAATGAATTATAAAGTAACTATACATTATAAATTCCCAATCTTAGTTACTTTAGGAAAATGTGAAATTGGTGCTAGCCCATAAAATTACACTTTGTACCTTACCAAGTCGTTAGTGGAGCGTGTGTGGTTAACCGGCACACTAACATGGACTAGTAAGAGTGGCAAAGGGTAACTTGACTTTATTATAGATCGGTGGAGCGTGTGTGGTTAACCGGCACATCGATTAGGTAATATTATTAAGGGTACCAAGTCAATTTGTATGGTTATTCACACCTTGTTTGTGATCCTCAGCATCCCAGTCACAAACTTGAGAGGGCACATTCGAGATTCAAACATGCCATTGAAAAGTTCAATGTATCTCAAAAGATCTAGGAGTTTTCAAAACCAATAAAACCTAATAATAAAATATTTCGTCTTATGGTGGAAATTGGTAAATCGTCATTTACCTACCTTCAAATATTTTATAGTGTGGATTACGGCATCCCTCTTCCACCTATAAATAGTTTGTTGGATCCTAGCCTTAATATTTCATTTGGGTGACTTATTAAGGACTCTTAATCTAATGAAACTTATCTTCCTTCTATTCCAGATGTCTTTCAATAACGCTGCTGGCTCAAACCCTACAGGCTCCTTTTCCCTAATGAACTTGTGTGGTAAGGTCATCTTTGATGGATCCAACTTTAATGAGTGGATCAGAAACATCAGGATGATTACCCGCTATAAGGACAAAGAATATGTCCTTGATAGGGAGCTTAAGGTTGTTAATGAAGCCACTGCTACTCCAGAAGAGCTTGCGGAGTTCATTGCGCATGAGAAGGATGCCACCAAGGTGTCCTGCATCATGATGGCCACAATGACTCCGGAACTCCAAAAATCTTATGAAGATTTCTACCCCTATGAGATGCACCTAGATATGATGGAAAGATACCATCAGAGTGCACGTCAAGAGAGGTATGAAATCATTTCCTCCATGATAACCGCAAGGATGAAGGATGGTGAACCCATCACCAGTCACTTGCAGAAGATGCAGAGGTTTGTTGACCGGTTGCTAAAGCTCAATGTTGACTTCCCTGAGGAATTCGCGATTGACATCATTCTCCATTCCTTACCTTTAAGTTATGATCAGTTCCGTATGACTTATCATATGAATAAGGAGGAAGTCACACTTAGCAAACTTCAAGGACTCTTAAGGACAGCTGAAAATGGCCTTAAGGGTACAGCGGTTGCTACTTCTACTCCTTTAACAGCCCTTGTTCTTGCAATTGGGCAAGGGAAGGGTAAGAAGAGGAAAAGCCCTTCAAAGGGTACCAAGGGTAAGACTCTTGATGGTTCCTCTTCAAGTGGGACAAAGAAAGGTCCCATTACTCCTTCTTCGAACCCAAAGGAAGCACAGTGCTTCTATTGCCAAGATAAGGGACACTTCAAGCGAAGCTGCGCCAAATATCTGCAAGATGTAAAGGATGGGAAGGTTAAACCCACCCATGCAGGTATTTACACAATATTGTCTAACAAATCATCTAATGCTAATTCTTGGGTGCTTGATACAGGGTGTGGTATTCACATTTGTACTGATTTGCAGGCACTAAGAAGAAGTGAGCAAGTGGAGCACGGGAAGATAAACTTAGTCATGGGCAACAGGAAAGCATCACCTGTTACCAAGATAGGAGTTTATTCTTTATTGCTTAATAATGGGTTAATGTTAGATTTGAATAAGTGTTGTTACTCGCCCGAAATGGCGAGAAATATTATTTCCTTTCATGGCTTGTACAAACAAGGTTTTACTTTTTCATTTGATAATAAAAATGGTGCTATTAATGTTTATTACAATGATGTATTTTACTTTAAAGTAATACCTTGTGATGGTGTATATGAAGCCGTGAATGTTGTAGACAATCTAGGAAATAATGTGTTGTATATTGATTCTTCTGATAGCTTGGATAAAGCATCCTTGTGGCATTGTCGTCTTGGACATGTTAGCAAGAAGCGCATAGGCCAACTCCAAAAGGCTGGAGTCTTGGAATCATTTGACCTCAAGTCAGATGATAGTTGCGAGTCTTGTTTACTTGGAAAAATGACAAAGTTTCCCTTCAAAGGTACTTGTGATAGGGGTGAAGGTTTGTTGGACCTTGTACACACGGATGTGTGTGGGCCCTTCAGAGTTGCTACAAGGGATGCTAATCGTTATTATGTGACTTTTACTGATGATTACAGTAGATATGGATATATTTACTTAATCAAGCATAAGTCAAAAACCTTTGAAAAGTTCAAAGAGTTTAACCAAGAAGTTGAGAATCAATTGGGCAGGAACATCAAGATGCTCTGATCCGATCGTGGAGGAGAGTATCTTAGCATTGATTTCCTTGACTATCTTAAGGAATGTGGGATTGTCTCACAATTGACACCTCCCAGGACACCACAGTTGAATGGTGTAGCTGAGAGGCGTAATCGAACCTTGTTGGATATGGTTCATTCCATGATGAGTCGAGCTTCGTTACCAATCTCTTTCTGGGGGTATGCCTTAGAGACTGCCGCCCATATCCTTAATCTAGTCCCTACTAAGAAGGTTGCCAAAACACCTCACGAGATGTGGACTGGGAAAGTCCCCAATTTGGACCACATCAAGATTTGGGGTTGTGAAGATTTTGTGAGGCGTGAGACTCATGACAAGCTTGAGCCCCGAAGCGAGAGGTGTATTTTCAGCGGCTACCCATAGAGATCCTTTGGTTACCTCTTCTACAGACCCGGTGACAATGTGGTCTTTGTAGCAAGAAGAGGAGTCTTTCGTGAGAGATAATTCATAAGCCAAGGGGACAATGGGAGGCAAATTGACCTTGAAGAGCTTCAAGAGTCAAGTGGTGAAGGAACCTCAAATGTTGTCAGCCAACCTGAGGAGGAAACTCTTGTTGAGCCGATAGATGAGTCTGTACCTCCAAGACGTTCCACTAGGATGAGGAACACACCTGATTTTTATTATGGTTATCACATCACCACCGAAGGTGATATATTTATCAGTAATAGTACACTGATAGATTTGGATGAACCTAATAATTATAAGGAAGCCATGGCAGGCCCTGAGTCTGCGAAATGGAAGGAGGCTATAGACAGCGAGATTCAGTCCATGTATGACAATCAAGTTTGGAACTTGGTTGACAATGTACCAGGTCGTAAGACAGTTGGGTGCAAATGGATCTTCAAGAAGAAGACCGACATGGATGGGAAAGTACACACTTATAAAGCGCAACTGGTTGCGAAGGGCTTTACTCAAACTCTGGGAGTGGACTACGATGAGACCTTCTCACCAGTAGCTAAGATTAAGTCTATTAGGGTGTTGTTAGCCATAGTTGCATTTCACGACTATGAAATATGGCAAATGGATGTCAAAACCGCTTTCCTTAATGGGAAGTTGGCTGAGGATGTTTACATGGATCAGCTAGAGGGTTTTGTCGATCCAAAATACCCTAATAGAGTGTGTAAGCTTGAAAAATCCATTTATGGATTGAAACAAGCACCTCGCAGGTGGAATCTTTGCTTTAATGAGAAAGTCAGAGAGTTTGGCTTTACTAGGAGTGAAGATGAGTCTTGTGTGTATGTCAGGGCTAGTGGGAGCATAGTTAGCTTCTTGGTGTTGTATGTGGATGACATACTTCTCATAGGAAACGACATCCCAACTTTGCAGGAGGTTAAGGCCTGGCTTGGGAAGTGTTTTGCTATGAAGGACCTTGGGGAAGCTGCCTATATCCTAGGGATAAGGATATTGAGAGATAGGAGTAAGAGACTAATTGGACTTAGTCAAAGTACTTATGTGGATAAGGTACTGAAGAGGTTCAGTATGCAAGATTCCAAGAAAGGAGAATTACCAATCGAGAGTAATGCCAAGTTAAGTAAGACTCAAAGTCCGAGTACAGAGGCTGAGATAGCTGAAATGAGTCAGATACCATATGCTTCCGCTGTGGGCTCGATCATGTATGCTATGACTTATACTCACCCTGATGTGGCCTTTGCTTTGAGCATGGTCAGTAGATGTCAAGGGAACCCTGGCAAGGCACACTGGACAGCGGTAAAGAACATTCTCAAGTATTTGCGGAGGACTAAGGACTGGGTCCTTACCCTCGGAGGCAGTGATGACTTGAGAGTGGAAGGATATAGTGATGCTAGCTTTCAAACTGATAGGGATAATTTCCGCTCTCAGTCGGGCTGGGTCTTTATCCTAAATGGAGGAGCAATTACTTGGAAAAGTTCCAAACAGGAGACAGTAGCTGATTCGACTTGTGAATCAGAGTACATAGCAGCAAGCGAGGCAGCAAAAGAGGCGATATGGTTGAAGAACTTCATCGGAAACCTTGGAGTTGTACCAGCTATAAAGGAGCCAATGGCAATTTTCTTTGACAGTGAAAGTGCAGTTGCTTTGGCTAAAGAACCAAGAGATCACGGGAGATCTAAGCACATTGACAGAAAATACCATTTCATCAGACATAGAATAGAAGAAGGACTCCTCGTGGCAAAGAGGGTATCATCGGATGAGAACCCGGCAGATCCCCTTACGAAGGGACTGAGCAGGGTTAAGCATTTACAGCATGCAAGGCGTATTGGCCTGAAGGATGATATTAGTTTCAATAATTAGATTCCTGAAACTTGTAAAATGTAATTGACATTTGATGATAAATAAAAGTTGTTATTTACTTATGAGTAAGGTGTTATTATCTTGTGTTGATTGTTTACTATGTTTCAATTTTGCATGTTTTAATTTTACTTCCAGAATAATTATGTTATGGTATATATCATATTATTCAAACCATCCACAGTCGGTCAAACTTTGGAAGTAAGTATTGATTCAAGACTGTCATGAATCTGGCTTGTATGATTTGTCTAAAGTGCTTTAGACAATGCAATGGTTGCTACAACATTCATGAGTACTCATAAGGGCTGAGTATTGGATTCAACCCACGCTCACTTGCATCACTTCATGGAATTTATCTCGAGTGATCGTGAGACGGTAATATCATATAAATCTTCAAACCTAGAGATATGAGTTGTTGACTATGAGTTGGTTATTCATTGATTGTACGAAAAAGCATTGGTAACTTGATGTTATAAAACATGCCTTTGTGAGTAATTCAACAAGTAGTTAGTACAAGCATATCAGTCGAACTTTATCTGTTCCTTCTAGAAATAGAAGCGATATCTGGGCCCCTCGATGATTTGGTTTTGACCCATGTACCAGGCCCGGTCAGAACCTAATTGATGTGTTCAATTTTGTTCTATGTCGAAACAAATCGGAGATCGAGAAACAAATGTTGGACAATAAGTAAGACCATGTTCCGTGTGTTTGTCTGGCTGATATCATGAGAGCAGAGGATTATATGATCACTTATCTTAAATGGCGTATCATCATCATCTCAGTGCCGAGAGACTTTGAAAGAGCTACGATTGCTAGTCGGATTTTGAAGTCATATTTGCAAATATAGTTATTAGACTTATCCAAGTGGGAGACTGTTGGATATAGTGTCTAAGTCCATAACTTTATTTGGTATGTACTTGACCCGACCCGGCATGGTCCATTTGGGTTGCATGGCATTGCAATACTTGGATAGACTAAATGTAAGAATATGGCACTTATGATTATTAATATATTATAAGTTCTAATATATTAATAATAGTATTATTTAATTAGTATTTGATCAAGTATTAATCTAGTATTAATTTGGTGATCAAAGTGAGACTAATTAAATATATAAGGGTTGATTATGACAATCATCAATTCTTTTATGGTGGATTAATGATCCATGGTTTATGGGTTATGGATGTAACCATTTGGAGCTCCATGGATAGTCCATGGGAGCTACAAACCCATAGGTCATGAGAAATGAAGAGTCATGACAATTAAGAGTATTCATGTGAAAACCCTAATTGTGACACCACTATAAAAGGGACCCTTTGGCTAGTGAAATCGGACCTAGTAAGGTTACTAGAGAGGGCATAACCGATTTTGAGTGCTAGAAGTATTCTCTCAAGTTATTCCAAGTTTTGTGGTGTTGTGTGAAGCATTTGAGGCACAACATTTGGGGTGCTAGGCTCACAAAGTCTTGAAGGAATCCAAGCAACAACAAGGTATGTATTTCTACTAGTTTTATATTTTATGTAATCCCCATGCCATGCTAGTTAGGATATAACCTTGAAAAAGAAATTTGCATGTATATAGAGAAAACATAGATTCAAGGTTATTAGGGTTGCATGTACACTTAGGAAGTGTTAGAATGCTCAAAACCCATCATGAACATTGAAGTATCCCCTTGCTACCCAAGGGTATAGAATGAACTAGAAGAACTTTTATGACTATATATGTACACATGATATATAACTAATATTTAAACGACCTTCAGACGGATGCCCGATATCCCACCAGACCACATCTCAACGGCGAAAAGTAAATAGAGCGTGCAGGCCTTCCTAAGCCTTTTAAACATTGCTTACATAACTATACATACATAGACATGCAATTGATAATAAGTATAACGAAGCTTAAGTAAATGTATTTCATAAGTATAAGAATTTGTAAAACAGTTTGAAGCATAAGAGTTTGATAAACAGTTTAAGTATAAAGAAACATTTGTTTGAAACACAATTGTAAATGAGTTTGAAATGAAACATACAGTGTAGAATGAACAGTTTAATAAGGAGTTTTAACATATAAAACATTTATGAAAATCATGTGAAGAAATCTGTTTGGTAAAACGGCTAATGAGTAGTAAATCGTTTGAATGCTGCTTATTAATCACATGTGATTGATATAATAACTAGCATGATTCTACTTGTATCTCCCCATAAAACATTTAAAAACATTTAAAACATTGACTTAGGGGTATGAACTCACCTGTAGCAAGTGGTTGGGATGAACGGACTGAAACATGATGCTACGTGTCAAGTGAAGTCTTGAACACACTCTATGATCCTAGTTAACATATAATATCACATATATGTATCCAATTAGTCTTTAAACAACTAATAAACAAGTCAAGACACCCTAGGACATGCTAAACACTTTATATAAGTGTTATAAGTCTCAAGGATTGCATCTAAGTGTTGTAGGGAAGGGCTAGTGTGCTTGGGGTTCAAGGAACACTCCTTTAAGGAGTTTACGGTTTTGTGGTCACTAGCAAAAGGGTTTACGGTCGTAAACTCACCCTATTTTTGACCATTTGTTGTTTGAAGCTTTTTAATCAAATCCAAGCATTCCTGCTTCATATTTAATCCTTAGGAAGTGTTGTGTGGCATCAAAACACTCCTAAATGGAGTTTACGGTCTATGGATCATTTCGCCATGAGTTTACTATTGTAAACCCTAATGGACATAGGTATTTTGGTGTTTTCAAGTCCTAAACACTTCAAGATAATAGCCTAGGTTAGATTCTAGGCATTAGGAGTAAATATGGGACATTTAAACACCCTTTTGGGGTGTTTACGGTTTTCGGAGATCCCCAAACCGTAAACACATAAAAATGATTGTTTTCTTGTTCTTTTATGTGATAAACACATCAAGGATGGATCTAGACAAGTCCCTAAGGCATTGTGAAGCATCTAGACACCCTAAAGCACCCTTTGGCACTATATTTGGTGTTTACGGTTTTGGGAGCCTCCCAAAACCGTGAACACCTTGTTCTTGGTGTTCTTGGGACCTTTTCCTTGATATTAGTATGTATAGCAAGCTTTAAATGACTCTATGATAGAAGTACTTACTTTGTGGAAGCTTGAAATGAACTTAAAGTCCAAGAACACTTGTGTGTGTTCTTGGTGTTCTTGGTGTTTTGGAAATCTAATTAAAACATGAAATTTGATGGATTAAAGGATGTAAAATCACTAGATGTTGTGATATACCAACAAATCAAGCCAAGAAGTACTTACGTTTTCAGGGAAATCGGGCGAAAACCGGGATGATAGTTGAGAGTGTTTTGAGTTTACTCTTTAGGGTGAAAGTAACGAGGTACTTTGGGGAGTAAACTCATGCTTAAGGCATGAGTTTACGGTTTTTGAGGGAGTTTACGGCCCAAACATAGATTTTGGCCGTGAACTTCTAAGCTACGTGGTATTCGCAGTTTAGAAATTTCAAGACCCAAGTCGTCACATCCTTTCACCCGTTCGTTTAAAGATTAATTATTAAAATAATCAAACGAACTTTAAATTTTCTAAAAACCAATAAAAGTGAAATTGACTTATAATTTGAAATGATTGACTCTAGGGTTTTACCGGATGAAGATTTCGGGTTGTCACAGGTTAGATGATAGTTGCGAATCATGCTTACTTGGAAAAATGACAAAGTCACCCTTCACAGGTTCTTGTGAGAGGGGTGAAGGTTTGTTGGATCTTGTATACATGGATGCGTGTGGACCCTTCAAATATGCCACAAGGGATGCTAATTGTTATTATTTGACTTTTACTGATGATTATAGTAGATATGGGTATGTCTACTTAATCAAGCATAAGTCAGAGACTTTCGCAAGGTTTAAGGAATTTAAACAGGAAGTCGAGAATCAGTTGGGCAGGAACATTAAGATGCTTCAATCCGATCGAGGTGGTGAGTATCTTAGTTCAAAGTTCCTCGAATATCTTAGGGAATGTGGGATTGTCTCACAATTGACACCTCCCAGGACACCACAGTTGAATGGTGTAGCTAAGAGGCGTAATCGAACCTTGTTGGATATGGTTCATTCCATGATGAGTCAAGCTTCGCTACCAATCTCATTCTGGGGGTATGCCTTAGAGAATGCCGCCCATATCCTTAATCTAGTCCCTACAAAGAAAGTTGCCAAAAACTCCTCGCGAGATGTGGACTGGTAAAGTACCCAAACTAGACCACATCAAGATTTGGGGTTGTGAGGCTTTTGTGATGCGCGAGTCTCATGATAAGCTAGAACCCCGAAGCGAGAGGTGTATTTTCATTGGCTAACCACAAAGATCCTTTGGTTACCTCTTCTACAGACCTAGTGATAATGTGGTCTTTGTAGCAAGAAGAGGAGTCTTGAGAGAGAGAGAGAGAGAGAGAGAGAGAGAGAGAGAGAGAGTTTATAAGCCAAGGAGACAGTGGGAGACAAATTGACCTTGAAGAACTTCAAGAGTCAAGTGGTGAAGGAACTTCAAACCCTAGCCCTCAACTTGAGGAGGAAACTCCTATTGAGCCAATTGACGAGTTTGTACCTCTGTGGCATTCCACGAGAGTTAGGAATGCACCTAATCATTACTATGGTTTCCATATTAATGCGGAAGGTGAGACACTTATTAGTGATGAGACACTAGTAGGTCTGGAT
The DNA here is from genome assembly GCF_002870075.4 of Lactuca sativa. Lineage (NCBI taxonomy): Eukaryota > Viridiplantae > Streptophyta > Magnoliopsida > Asterales > Asteraceae > Lactuca > Lactuca sativa. The sequence continues at coordinate 127,630,844 of NC_056626.2, forward strand.
GAACCTAATAGTTACGCGGAAGCTATGGCAGGCCCTGAGTCTACTAAATGGAAAGAGGCTATGGATAGAGAGATACAATCCATGTATGACAATCAAGTTTGGAACTTGATTGAGAATGTACCATGTCGTAAGACTGTAGGGTGCAAATGTATCTTCAAGAAGAAGACCGACATGGATGATAATGTACACACTTATAAGGCTCGACTGGTTGCAAAGGGCTTCTCTCAAACTCCTGGAGTGGATTATGATGAGACTTTTTCTCTAGTAGCCAAGATTAAGTCTATTTGGGTTATGTTAGCCATAGCCACATTTCATGACTATGAAATATGGAAAATGGATGTCAAAACCGCTTTCCTTAATGGAAAGTTGACTGAAGACGTTTACATGAGTCAGCCAGAAGGTTTTGTCAGTAACGAGTACCCTAATAGAGTGTGTAAGCCTGAGAAATCCATTTATGGATTAAAGCAAGCACCTCGCAGATGGAATCTTTGCTTTGATGAGAAAGTCAAGGAATTTGGCTTTTCTAGGAGTGAAGATGAATCTTGTGTGTATGTCAAGGCTAGTGGGAGTATAGTTAGCTTTTTGGTATTGTATGTGGATGACATACTACTCATAGGAAATGACATTCCAACTCTGTAGGAAGTTAAGTCCTGGCTTGGGAAGTGTTTCTCTATGAAGGACCTAGGAGAACCTGCCTATATTCTAGGGATAAGGATTTTGAGAGACCGGAGTAAAACACTAATTGGACTTAGTCAAAGTACCTACTTGGAACGGGCGTTGAAGAGATTCAGCATGCAGAACTCCAAGAAAGGAGAGTTACCCATCCAGAGTAATGCTAGATTGAGTAAGACACAAAGCCCTAGTACTGAGGCTGAGAGTTGTAGGGTATTGTGATGATGGCTTCCAGACTGATAGGGATAATTTCCACTCTCAGTCGGGCTGGGTCTTTACCCTAAACGGAGGAGCAATCACTTGGAAGAGTTCCAAGCAGGAGACAGTGGCTGATTCCACTTGTGAATCAGAGTATATAGCAGCGATCGAGGTAGCAAAGGAGGCTATGTGGCTGAAGAACTTCATAGGAGACCTTGGAGTAGTACCAGCTATAAAGGAGCCCATGAAAATTTTCTATGATAGTGAAAGTGTTGTTGCCTTAGCCAAGGAACCAAGGGATCATGGTAGATCCAGACACATCGATAGAAAATATCATTTTATCATACATCGCATAGAAGAAGGAATCCCCGTGGCAAAGAGGGTATCATTGGATGATAACCCACCAGATCCCCTCACAAAGGGACTGAGTAGGGTTAAGCATCTCCAGCATGCTCGGAGCATAGTGCTGAATGATGATATAAGTCTTAGTTGTTAGATAAATTATGAAATTTGCAAAGTGTAATTGACATTTGATGATGAATAAAAGTTGTGTTTATTTATGAGTAAAGTGTTACTATCTTATGTCAATCGTTTACTATAATTTCTTTTGCAAGTTTTGACTTCGAGAATAGTATGTTGTGGTTTTACATATTATTCAAATTTTCCACAGTCGGTCATATGTTGGAAGTAGATATGAAGTAAGACTGTCATGAAGTTGGTTGTAGGTGTCAGGATATAAGACAACACTTCATGAGTGCTCATAAGTTCTTAGTATTGCAATCAACCCACACTCACTGGAATCACTTCATGGAATTTTATTTCGAGTGATCGTGAGACGGTAATATCATATAAGTCTTCAAACCAAGAGATATGATTTGTTGCCTATGAATTGATTATGCATTGATTGTACGAAAACGCATAGGTAACTCGATGTTATAAAACATCCTCTTGTGTATAATTCAACTAGTAGTAGAACAAACATATGAGTCGAAGTTTATATGTTCCTTCTTGGATTAGAAGCTGATATCTGGGCCCCTCGATGATTTTGTTTTGACCTAGGTACAGGCCCGGTCAGAACTAAGTTGATGTGTTCAATTAAGTTCTTTGTCAAACGAATCGGAAATCGGGAAACAAACTGCTGGACAATAAGTAAGACATTGTTCCATGTATTTTTCCGGCTGATATCTAGAACAGAGGATTATATGATCCCTTATCTTAAATGGCGTATCAACATCTTCTCAGTTCCGAGAGACCTTGAAAGAGCTACGATTGCCGATCGGTTCCTGAAGTAGTGCAGTTATAGTTATTAGACTTATCCAAGTGGGAGACTGTTGGATAAGGTGTCTAAGTCCATAACTATTTCTGGTAAGTACTTGACCCAACCCGGCATGGTCCATTTGGGTTGCATGGTACCATGCAATTGGATAAACTAAATGAGAGAAATAACACATATGATTTATTAATATATTATAAGTTCTAATATATTAATAATATTGTTTAATTAGTTTTGATGAAGAATTAATTTAGAATTAATTAAGTGATCAAAAGATAACTAATTAAATATATTGGTAGATTATGTAAATCTTCCATATCTTATATAGTGGGCTAAGAGGCTCCATGGATTATCAAGTTGGGATCCACCCATAGGATGCTCCATGGAGTTAACCCATGGATCAAGAAATGAAGAGTCATGGAATATTAGGGTTTACCTAATGCAACACACTATATAAGCAATGTAACTCTCCCCAAAATTGGTTACACTAAGAAACAAGAGGGCTTGGCCGATTTTGCATGTGTTAGAGTATTCTCTCAAGTTTATTCTTTGCATTTGGTGTTGTGTGAAGCATTTGAGGCATCACACTTGAGGTGCTTGGCTCACAAGTTTTCAAGGAACACTTTCAACAACAAGGTATGTAGTTCTATATTTTATACAAAGAAAATTGTACCCCATGTATGCTAAATAGGTTCATAACCTTGGAAAACAACTTTGCATGATTATTAGACAAACATAGACCCAAGGTTATCAGGGTTGCATGTACACTTAGGAAGTGTTAGAATGCTCAAAACCCATCAAGTTCGAGATCATGGGTGGGATAATTCTTTTCATACACTTTCAGTTATCTTGAGGCGTAGGCTATCACTTTACCACGCTGCATGAACATACAACCAAGTCTGAATCTTGAAGCACCGCTATACATGGGGAAATCATTATCACCTTCTGGAAGGATAAGATTGGAGCATGAGTCAAAAGATCTTTTAGAGTTGTGAAAGCTTTTTCTTGGGCTTCATCCCATTCGAACTTTACTTCTTTTCGTGTACGTCTTGTGAGAGGTACAACTATACGAGGAAAGTCTTTAATGAATCTCCGGTAATAACCCACGAGACCCAAGAAACTGCGAATTTCAGAAACATTACGAGGCGCTTCCCAAATCTAAATCGCTTCGATTTTAGTAGGATCTACAGATACACCGTCATCAGAAATCACATGGCCGAGAAATTGAACTTGGCGAAGCCAAAATTCACATTTCGAGAATTTAGCATATAGTTTCTCCTTTCGAAGAAGTTCTAATATCGTATGAATATGAACGACATGATTAGCTTCAGACTTAGAATAGACTAGAATATCGCCAATGAATACGATGATAGATTTATCAAGCATTGGACGGCATACCCGATTCATCATATCCATGAATACGTCAGGGGCATTTGTCAAACCGAATGGCATGAAAAGGAATTCATAATGCTCATATCGAGTAAGAAAGGCAGTCTTCGGAACATCCTGCTCGTGTACTTTCAACTGATGATAGCCAGATCTAAAATCAATCTTCGAGAAATAACTAAAACCCTGAAGTTGATAGAACAAATCGTCGATGCGAGGTAGAGGATACTTGTTCTTGATAGTCACCTTATTTAGCTCACGGTAATCAATACACATTCGCATCGATCTGTCCTTCTTCTTGACAAACAGTACTGGAGCACCCTAAGGAGAGGTACTCGGTCTAATGAAGCCTTTGTCAAGTAACTACTGCAGTAGGATCATCATTTCTTTCATTTCAGCTGGCGCAAGACGATAAGGAGTCTTTGCAATTGGAGCAGCACCATGCACAAGGTCAATTCGAAATTCTACTTGCCTGTCAGGAGGAAGTCCAGGCAAATCTTCGAGGAAAACATCAAGATATTAGTTAGCAACGGGAATATCATTTACAATTTTCTTCTCCTATCTTGAGATATCAACTGTGTAGGCCAGACACATAGGGCACCCCTTCACTATGAATTTACGAGCTTTTAGAAAAGAGATTATTTTTAAGCTTCTTTGCTCATCGTAGACATAAATAGGATTCTCCCCTTCAATGGGAATGTGTACTACCTTTTCATAGCCCAAGAGTTCTGTGTGGTTCTTGGACAACCAATCCATGCGGAGAATAATATCAAAGTTGGAAAAGGAGATAGGGATTAGGTTAGCAAGAAAATTATAGCCTTCAATTTCTATGACACAATCCCTATAGACTTTATCAATAAGTAATGATATACCTCCCGCAGTATCTACGTGAAATGGTTACGCGAGTGCATAGCAAGCAGTTTGAAAAGAATGCGCAAATGCATGAGACACTAAAGAATCTGAGGCACCAGAATCAAATAAGATGTGAGCAGGTCTAGAGTTGAAAAGAAATGTACCTGTCACAACATTCGGGTCCTCGCGTGCCTATTCTGTAGTAATCTGGAATGCATGGCCCTTAGATTTTGGCACTTGCTCCTTTTTAGTTGGAGTACTCTTTGATTGTTGAATATGAGCTTCACTTCTCGCTGGTTGTTGAACAGAAGCTTGACTCCCCGTCTCCTGACTAGTAAGAGTAGGAAAGAAGTGCTTTCTATGGCCAGTAATACCACAAGCAAAACATGTAACATCCTTCACTGGAAAAACAGGCTTCTTGTGGCCTATTTCTCCAAATCCAAAACAGACCACTGACCCTTTTTCTAGTCTGCATTCACCTGAATGATTCTTTCCACAATTTCGACACAATGACGATTAGAGAGAAAACGATTGTGACCTACCGCAGCCACGAGAAGCACTCTGAGATTGCACATGATTTGTTAGGTTCAGATCGAACAGATTGAGCTGTGGAATAATGGGAACAGATACAGTTCTTTCAGTATGTGGATGCTTTGGAACAGTAAAAGTGGCACCACGTATCTCCAAGTTATGCTCACGTCTTCGGGCGTGCTCCACAGCTTTATCAAATGATAGAACATCCCGATTAATCACGAAATTGTGGATTTCATATCGTAATTCTTCCATGAATAACTGAATTTTTTTCAACTTCAGTCGAAATATACTTTGTAGCAAACCGTGCTTTTTGATTGAATTGCATTTCATATTCATTCACGGTCATTCCTCCTTGCTTAAGTTCAAGGAACTCCTTCTCCAATCTTCTTCTCATATCTATAGGAGAATACGTCTCTAGTAAGCAGGTTTTGAACATTCCCCAAGACAGATTCTCCTGATCATGCTCTTTAAGAGCTTCAAATGCTGCTTCCCACCAGACCGGGGCTTCTCTGGTGCACATTGCGGAGGCATAATTGACTTTCCCTTCATTTATCACATGAGAGATATGAAACACTTTTTCCGTATTCTGGATCCAAGTAAGAACAACAATAGGATTAATGGCACCAGAAAACTCCGTAGCACAACTACTCTTGAAATCTTTGAATGATGGACGCTTCACCTCTCCTTTTGAAGATTCTCCAGTGGCTTTCTCTTTGACTTTATCATTATCCTTCTTATGTTCTTCAAGATTCTACCGAATGATACCAGTAAGTTTACCCAAGAGTCACTCCTCTCAAGGGGATACTGGAGTATTTACTTCACCAGGTTTAGGATATCCACCTACTTCTGGTGTATGGCTATCTTCCTGTTTAGCCATTCTTCTAAAAATTTGGAGCAACGTAGTATTTAGAATATTAGGATTTATTATTACCTAATACTTTACTTAAATATTTAATATGGTTTGTATCCATATAATCCTAATGAATCGGTTCAAATATTGAACTTCCAATGGTTTAAGTCTAAATACCAATCCGTGATATTTAGTTCACTTAAACTATTGCTCTGATACCATGATTAAAAGACATATACTCCATTCTTTCTAAAACTAGATCATATTTCTGAAGGACCCAAACTTTCATACATCACAATATTATTACTCCTAAAACATGCTACATGAATATTCATAAAATAATATTTTACATTGATAGTTTATTTACATAGACCGGATACAAACCGGCTATTTAGATCTTTACAAAGTTTTACACATATTACATACTTTCCCAGGAATACAATACAAAAATTATAATATCATCTATTCTACATCTTCTACCAGTACAAAACTATATTGGATGCTTATCACCTACAATAGTTTTAAACATTGAGATGGATAAGCGGGCGACGCTTAGTGAGTTCAATAACAGTTACAATATAACATTATGCCATATACATATCAAAATGACAGAAGCAAAGAGGGACAAGGAACAAGATAGGCAAATGAGCATCATATGACATGCTTTCCACAACAACAAATAATCAGATTCAAAGATTTGAATTCAATGAAACATCATAATTTTCCAACACTTGATATACACCAATAAGACTTCAGCCCAAGTGGTGAAGAAAATATAATTTCAGAATATCATTTCACTAGAATACACAAGCTTTCAGCCATGTCTTTGTATTCTTCTATGTCAAAGTGATGCATATGTCATACACTTCATGGCCAAAGACAACATACCAGTACCCAATTGATGCTTATGGCATACACTTCGTGGCCTATGGTATAGCTCATTATCGTAATAACATGGGAAAGCACATTGAACATATAACACATAACATACAATTGTCCCTATATTAAAACTCATCGTGAAATAACCGGGGGTTAAATGATAATTTGGGCAGCACTTCGACTCAAAAATATGACTTTCTGTGATGAAAACCGGGGATTTTAGTTGAAAACCGGCCTTACTCGGGTAGAGTTTTGTCTTGAAAATACAATTTTCTCGAGAACTTCGGTGCTTGGGGGCTTCCTTTGGGTGTCGGGTATGATATCGGGGCTTCGGGGGGTTAAAAGTGGAAAAAAGGGGTTTAGGGAGTGAGAGAGATAAGAGAATGTAACATAAATCCGGAGACCTTCAGTCTCTATTTCTAGGGGACCGAAGTTGCTGACTACGCCGGGCGTAAGTCCTGTGTACGCAGGGCGTACTGTGAGGCAGCCATCTACACGGGGCGTAGCCCTCGTACGCGGGGCGTATATGCGAGGCATGCCCTCTGATCGGAACTCGGGTCTCGGATGTGGCAATCTTATCCCAAATGTGTGCCTCGTACGAAGAGAGAGAGAGAGAGAGAGAGAGAGAGAGAGAGAGACGTGGCCAACTTCTGACCCCGTATACGAACGTTGGGCGTACTCCCTCGGATAAGGCTTCATTTTCATTTAATTTTATTTAAAAACTTCGAAAATTCATATCTCTTGCGTACGAGCTCCATTTTTGTTGTTCTTTATATCCACTCGTAGGCAAGAATATACTCTACAACTTTCGTTTATACTCCGTCCACTAATTTTGACTTTATTTTTATTATTATATTTGTAACAGGCTGGGACACGATAAGTCCGTTAAAATTAAAATTCATAACTTCTTCATCCAAAGTCCATTTTTGTCTGTCTTTTTATTGTTGTACGACTATTAACGAGAACTTCGATTCTCATTTAGGTTGTGTTGGCTAAAAATCACTCGATCTTTATTTCGAGTTTTTAGCTATCTACTACTATTCTAAAACTAAGAAAAATCATAACTTCCTCATACGAAGTCAGATTTGGACGCTCTTTTTATGAAAGTTCTCAGTTTAATAAATACTACAACTTTCATTTAAATCATATAAACTAAAAAGTTCTCGGTTTAATAAATACTACAACTTTCATTTAGATCATATATGTTAAAAAGTAGGTTATCAAAAACTCACTTTTTATGAAAGCTCTATTCTTTTTATGAAAGTTCCCGGTTTAATAAATACTACAACTTTCATTTAGATCATATAGGCTAAAAAGTAGGTTATCAAAAACTCACTTTTTACGTCAATACGGCGTCGTGCCGGTTCTGTCGCGAAATTTCAAATAGTCATAACTTCTTCGTTATAACTCTGATTTCGATGAGGTTTTCGCCTAAACGTTTCTAACGATATTTTCTACAACTTTCAATAATAAAATTTTACCTATTTCAAATTTTATATTTTCGTTAAATTTCAATATTATATTGGAATCTCATAAGACTTCCAATATTTTCTGAGTGATTCTAAACATAGTTTTACTTTATTTTTAGTAAAAACTATATGTTAGAACTCAATACTCAATATGATATAATATTTCATAATATTATTCACTTTTAAAATTTACAAAGCACGATTTTAAAACGTGTATGCTATAATATGTGTGATTATGTGTTATAAACTCCATGAACTTGAAAATATGTTAAAATATGAGGTTAATTGTAGAACACAACACTTAATACAACTTATTATGCAAAGAAAAGGTATTAAACATTTCAAAGTTGTTTAAAACTAATAAAATTTCATAAGAGAGCCAAATATGACAAAAGAAACAAAAAATGAGGTTATTATATGTGACTCACGGGTTTTAAGGGACCAAAATGGATTTGTTTTTGATAAACATGAATCCTTATGGTATTTATGATTTTAAAAAGGCTAAAAGTGTAAAATTATTGCAAATGGGCCTCATTTGGGCTTTTACGGACTTTGGTCCAAGATTGTAAATTTTTGGACCTTTGTGGGCTTAAGTGTTATTTTCAACAAAGTTGTGCCAAAATATAAATTTTTGATAAGAAGAACTAAAAACGTAAATTTTTTAAAACTTGGGCCAAAAAGATAAATTTATTTATAAATGGGCCGAGAATACACATTTTCATAAAACTAAGCCAAAAATGATATTTTTAACAAAAGAGAGTAAAAATGATAGCTTTACTAAAACTATCCTTAAATGCAAACTTTGGCCTTAAAGGACCTAAAATGTCATTTTTACCAAAAATGTCATTTTTACCAAAAATGTGCCATAATTGTAAATTTCCAGTTTTTAGGACCAAAAACGTCTTTTTACAAAAAGTGGATTTTTTATGTCATCTTGGTAAACAACGAAGTGTATACAACCAACGTAATAACCCACAGATCAATCATGTCATTTATACTTTCATTTGGCCTGGAATATAATTTACATGCTTAGTGGGCCTTAGTTGTCCACTTACATGTTTATTAGGCATGGAATATACCTTATATGCTTATTGGGCCTGGAATATAATTTACATGCTTAGTGGGCCTAGTTATCCACTTATATGTTTATTGGGCCTGGAATATACCTTATATACTTATTGGGTCTAGAATATAATTTACATGCTTAGTGGGCCTTAGTTGTCCACATACATGTTTATTGGGCTGGAATATACCTTTCATGTTTATTCGCGTAAATTCGATTAAGGATCTAGTGAGACGTTTCGTTTGGCACCAAACGAGTCTATAAACGTAGCCTGTAGTTATAACCAGAGTCTCTCGGAGAGAGAGCGAGAGTTTGTGTATAGATCTATACGGGGGTGACACCCCACACCTGAGCTGTTCGCTACAGTTAGACTAGACCAATATAGGGTGACAAACCTTACCTTCAACAAGTCTGCGTCTGATAGACATCATGACAGGCAAAACTATCATTATCAAGTATGGTTATAACGACTCACTTTGAGGAATTAACACCATTATAAAATTTACAGGAAACAATCTTTTGTGGAAACACGGTAACCTACACGCACTGGTACTCAACCTCAGGTGTTGATATTCCAACATTTTCATAAACAGACAACATCGGGTTATCTGTGGTCATTCTCTTTATTTTCTCACAAACATTAACACACATGCATTAATACAAGATCAGACACAAACATTTGAATCTGTTTTTCAGAAAATATCGGATTTTTTGGTGTTTACAAGTAATACAAAACATTTTTCTCAAACATGCTTATGAACTCACCAACATTATATATGTTGACCTTTTTAAATTAACTTGTATTTTCAGGAAAACGTTGATCAGGTTGGTCGGCAAGAATACCTAGATATTTTGTTATGATTGTTTTTATCATACTTTGGATTATTTCGGCATGTAATATTGAGATACAATACTTGATGTAAACAATGACAGTTGTAATATTACATGTGTGATGATGATGATATTATGTTTCAATTATATACACTGTGATGATACTACAAGAATGAAGTCACTCAAGCCCCCGGACGTTTCCGACATCTGGTTCGGGGGTGTGACAAACATATATTCAAACTATAATAAGTATAATTTGGGAAACACTACTCTAATACATTGATACAAGGATACACCACTAGAATAATTATATAAGTATAACTATTTTGCCATACAAAGTACATTAATACAAGGCAATACATACATTTTTCAGCACAAGAGAACACTACAACACTACAACAATACACGTAAACTAGTTAATATAGGGTTGTGAGGCACTACTTCAGTTGTATCCATTAGGGTACGGAACTAAATTCTATGTAGTATTACCAGAGTCTCCTGGAGGGAGAGCGTGAGATTTGTGTACAAATCTATACGGGACTGACAATCCCACACCTGAACTGCGAGCTACAGTTAGGCCCGCATGCCTTGGGTGACAAATGTCAGAACATTCGGACGCTTGAAGAACGTCGTAGAGGTCACTAGGTCATATCAAGCATGGTTATATGAAACTCACAACAGTATAACTCAAACATTTGTTTATGGGATTAACACTACATCAATGGTTTTATTTTAACTAATAAAACTACGATACACTACTATAAATTACAGCTGGTGGTATTCAGGCTGTTATACAAAGGTTTTCGTATAGTACACTACTTTACACTACCGCTGGTAGTAAATAGGCATTCATACAAAGTTTTTCATACAAACACTATCACAATACACTGCTTTACATTACAGTTGGTGGTATCCCGTTCTTCATACAAAACTAATTACAGTACACTATTTTCTAGTACTGAGTACACTAATACAGTATACATTTACAAGGAACATACAAGAATACATTACATTCACTAAAGAAAATATTGGATTTTATAGAAGTACACTATAACAATTTCAAGTAATAAGGAAAAGCATTTTCCATCTCAAAAACGTACTTATGAACACACCAACTTAAATGTTGATACACTTTCAAAACCACTTGTATTCTCAGGAAACCGGTAAGACAGGTACAACCACAGGTTTTGAGAAGACGGAGCTTTTAGAGTCGTGTCTTTTATACTTTTTCTATACATGTTGATGCCATACAAACTATGTATCGAATAGAAGTAAATACTATACTTTATCAATGTAATGTTTGTGTTTGATTTGATTCCTATTATACAATTGTTGTGATACTATACAAGACGTCCTCTGCCTCTGAACGTTTCCGTCGTTCCGGTTTGGGGGTGTGACAGCGGAGGATTTACCTGGGGTACCTCCGGAGAGATAGGTTGAGTTTAGGATTGATCTAGTCCCTGGTGCGGCTACGATAGCCAAGAAACCATATCGATTGGCTCCTCCTGAGATGCAGGAGTTGTCTAAGCAACTGCAAGAGCTGCTATACAAGGGATTTATCAGGCCGAGCAGTTCGCCATGGGGATCCCCGATCCTATTTGTGAGGAAGAAGGACGGGTCACATCGGATGTGTATAGACTACCGTGACTTGAATAATGTAATGGTGAAGAACCATTATCCCCTCCCGAGGATCGATGATTTGTTTAACCAACTACAGGGCACATCTTGGTTCTCCAAGATTGGTCTACGATTGGGATATCACCAGATGCGAGTCAAGGATGAGGATGTGTAGAAGACGCCTTATAGGACTCGTTATGGTCACTATGAGTTTGTGGTGATGCCATTTGGGCTCAACAATGCTCCGGCCGCGTTCATGGACCTCATCAACCGCGTTTGTAGACCAATGTTGGATCGGTCTGTGATAGTCTTCATCAATGATATCTTCGTCTATTCCAAGACTCGGGAGCAGCAAAAGAAGCACCTAGGGGAGGTGTTGGAGATGCTAAGGAGGGAGACACTTTTCACAAAGTTCTCTAAGTGTGAATTCTGGTTTCGCGAGGTGCAATTTCTTGGGAACCTTGTCAACCAAAATGACATTCTGGTCGATTCGACCAAAGATAAAGGTCGTGATGCAGTGAGAGATTCCGAGGTATCCAACTGAGATTTGGAGTTTCCTGGGTCTAGCGGGTTATTACCGGAGATTTATTTAGGAATTCTCCAAGATTGTAGTTCCTTTGACCTGACTGACCAAGAAGTCGGTGACCTTCCGTTGGAAGCCTAAGCAGCAGGAAGCCTTCAAGACTCTCATACAACGGTTATACGAGGAACTAATTCTGACTTTTCCAGAGGGCGTTGATGAATTCGTGGTTTACTATGGCACTTCTGTCACAGGCACGAGAGCGATATTAATGTCGCGGGGTCACGTGATAGCTTACGCTTCGAGGCAGTTGAAGCCTCATGAGGCTAACTATCCGATGCATGATTTAGAGCTTGGGGTTGTGGTTTTTGCCCTCAAGATTTGGCAACATTATATCTATGGGGTCTGTTGTACCATATATACGGACCACAAGAGTTTGAGGTACCTCACGGATTAGACGAATATGAACATGAGGAAGCATCGGTGGTTTGATATGTTGAAGGACTACGATTGTGAGATCCTTTACCACCTAGGCAAGGCCAACATGGTGACCGATGCCCTGAGCCGCAAGGCGGTGGCGGCTCCGATCTGAGACATCTGTCTAAGGATGACAATGATTAGCCCTTTGTTGGAGTAGATCAGAGAGGCGCAGGTTGAGGGCCTAAAGTAGGAGTGATGGAAGTGCAAGCGGATCATACGCTAGGTGGCCTCCTTTGATTACGATAACTGTGGATTGTTGACCTTGCATGGGAGATCTGGGTACCATACTAGGGAAGAGTGTGGAAAATTCTGATGGATAAGGCCCAGAAGTGCATGTTCTCCATCCATCTCGGGGCGACGAAGATGTATATTGATCTTCGTCCTTATTATTGGTGGCCCTGCATGAACCGAGATGTAGCTTTGTATGTTGAGAGATGCCTGACCTACAGGAAGATCAAGGTAGAGCACCAGAGGCCTGACGACAAGGCACAGCCATTAGATATTCCTATGTGGAAGTGAGAGGATACTATTATAGATTTCATTACTAAGCTTCACAGGACTGCACGCGGAGTTGATTCGATATGGGTCATCGTGGATCGGTTGATCAAGAGTGCTCATTTTATCCTAATCCAGGAGAGCATATCGGCCGAGAAGCTTGTCGAGATTTATGCGCTAGTGGCAGCGGCATGTCATGGAGTGCCTGTCTCGGTGGTGCTAGACTGAGATGTGTGTTTCACTTGCCAATTTTGGAAGCGGTTTCACGATGAGATGGGTACTCGTATCCACTTTAGCACCGCTTTCCACCCCCAGACGGACGGACAGAGCGAGAGGATGATTCAGACTCTCGGGAACATGCTTCACGCATGTGTTTTGGATTTTCGTGGCAGTTGGGATATATATCTTTCGTTGGCAGAATTTCCTTACGACAATAGCTACCACGCCAGCATAGGCTTAACTCCCTTCAAGATGCTTTATGGGAGGAAGTGTAGGACCCCAATTTGTTAGGGCGAGGTCAATCTGAGGGTCACGAGGAGTACCGAGGTAGTACTCAAGACTACAGAGCAGATCCAGCAGGTCTAGAGCAGGCTCCAAACTGCTCAGATTCGGCATAAAAGCTATGTCGGCAAGCACCGTTCAGACTTGGAGTTTCAGGTGGGCGACCATGGTTCTCTTGAAGGTGTCACCTTGGAAAGGTGTCATCCAGTTTAGGAAGCGGGGCAAGTTGGGCGCTAGGGACATCAGTTCATTCAGTTTCATACCCCGGGTGGGCAAGGTGGCATACCGATTAGATCTTCCAGCAGAGCTCAGCCATATCCACAACACTTTCCATGTTTCCTAGTTACGGAAGTGATTAGTGGATAACTCAGTGGTTGTGCCTCTAGAGGACATTCAGGTTGATGACATCCTGAATTACATCGAGAGGCTATTATCTATTCCAGACATGAAGACGAATGAGCTGAGGAACAAGAGGATTGAGCTAGTGAAGGTGCAGTGGCAGCACCGCAAGGGTTCAGAATGGACTTGGGAGCATGAGGAGGAGAAGAGGGAGCACTACCCAGAGTTGTTTCTAGGTGAAGAAGACTTTGAGGACGAAATTTAAGACAAGTGGGGGAGAATTGTAATGCCTGATTCTTGGTACACATTTAATTATAATTTATTAACTTTTGTAGAGCTACCCGACATGTTGGAAGCCCCAAACTCATCGAGTAGAAACCAAAAGTGATCTACTTGAGGAGTTGGGAGCCCCGAATCGACGAGTAGGGCTGTCAGGATGAAACCCTAATTTTGGGGTTTTGCACCTTTTTTAAACCTCTTAATCCCCACATTATGGCGTCATTTCCATCCTCCAAGTCCCAAACCCTAATCCACGAAACCCTAGAGCTTTGTGTGAGTGTGTGAGCCATTTTTGAGTGATTTTGTGTGATTTGAAGCTTGTAGTAGAAGAAGAAGTTAGAGGAATCCAAGAGAAGATTGTAGATCCAGAAGCAATGTTTCAATCCCTTCCTTTTCTGGTAATCAAGTGTATAACTTGATCATTTATTCATCATATCTATTTATTTTCCAATTTTGAGGGTTTTGGTTCAAGGAGCTTGACCCTTGGGGATTTGGACATCCCAAGTAAGAATCCTTTCAGATCTGGGATCATTAAGGGTTGGTAGGGCATAAAGGTGCAAAATTTATGCCATTAGAACCCCCATGCAAGCCCTAGAGTGTCATTTTGGACTTTTTAGCCCAAAAAGGCCATGCATGATGGGGAAGGTGGGAGCTTTACATGTCCAAGTAATGTTAGGGGTTAGATATGTGGTTGTAAGCTTTAGTTTAGTGCATGGATGGCTTAAGGACCAAGCTTTAGGTCCCAAGGAGTTAGGGTTTGAGATAAACCCATTGAGGAGAGGTATTAATGGGTAAAGTTGGAAATTTTACCCTTAAAAGGACATTTTCGAGGTTTATGTGAAGTATGAAACTTGGATTTGAAGTGTAGGGGCTGAATTCATCAAGATAGCCAAACAGACAAGGGGACTCGACGAGTCTGGAGGGGGTACTCGATGAGTTGAGTCGATTTGTCCCGATTCCATATTAGGTGGAACTCGATGAGTCTATGAATGCACTCGACGACTTGAATCGGTTTATCCCGAGTCTAAATAGCCTAGGAACTTGATGAGTTAGGAGGTACCTTGACGATTTGGGTCAACTAGAAGTTGACCTTGACTTTGACCTTGACCAGAGAGTTGACTTTGATCACGGGTAAAATGGTCATTTTACCCTTAGAAGTATTTTGACTTTTAGACTAAGTGTTCGCTGTGAATTTATAGTCGGGGAGTCATTGGAGAAGCCATCAGAGATTCCTCATTTGAGATTTCAGCAGCCAACTTGAGAGGTGAGTTTTCCTCCAGTAGGAACGGGTTGAAGACACCAATGCCAGCCCATTTATGTATGTTAGCATATGTCAGACTTCGTTCCGATGTCGGGGCAAGCCCGAGGAACTTTTAGCTTATATGTTATGTGTTATGTGGTCCGGACATCAGTCCGATGCCGGGGCAAGACCGAGGAATGTTTATATGATTATGTTATATGTTATGTGTTATATGCATGTTGCTATGTTATATGTATACCAGACTTCGGTCCGATATCGGGCGGGGCCCGATTTCGGATTCATCCGATGCCGGGTAGAGCCCGATGTAGTCGACAAGACCCAATGTATGCTATTATGTGTTTATGTGTATGGTATGAGGTAGTTTGGGGAGAATCACAAAGCTTCGTGTTTATAGTTTTCAGTTTTGGTTTCAGGTACTTCAGGTAGCAAGGAGAAGAGCTCGGGATGACTGCATGGCACACACCACAATTTTTAGCCTGGGATATTTTAGACTTTGATATTTGATACATGGTTTTGATACAGTATTTTGATGTGATGTTTGAGACACACGACATGTGATTTTATTATGTTATTTTGTGAATTATGGGTTTTTCTTTAATGATTTAAAACAAAAAATTTGGACTATATTTTTGGGATGTTACACAATATCAAATAAGAGTATGGTATTTTAAGGTCTAATTATTGGCTCCAGCTGATTGTACACGTTGCATCCTCCTTTAGTATTTTGAAAACCTTTTGAAAATCATTTTGAAAATATTTTCCTTAGTTTGTGGTGTGTGTAAAACCAACTAGTTTTAATCCTACAAACTTAAACACAAAGACAAACACACGAAAGGCAGTGTACCTATCAATTAGCAGTTTAGTTCAGGTAAGTAGGGTATCAAACACAAGGAACAGTAAAAAATTAAAATAAATGACAATATTATCTACATAAAACAAGTAATAGAAAGGGGTTTTTATCTAGTTTTTCAAGACTAAAAACTTAAACAATTAACTAAAACTTAAACTAAGAAACTAAGAGCTAAGCAAATAAAAATCAACTGAACTCAATAATTAAGGAGACTTCTGTTTAGGTTCGAATCATTTATTCCTATGGTTGACTTTATGACAAGTAAAATGGATTAATTGGCATTGGCTACCGATAAGTGTGATTAGGTTCACATTCGCTATTACTAATCCTTAGAAAACATATCAATTCAAGCAGTGATCAAGTGATTAAACTAATAAATTTCCTAGTTTATTGATTCGATTTAAGTAAGACTTGTAATAAGATAATCAAATATGCTAATTCAATTAACTACTTGTTGATGGTTCGTCACACAAGCTCACACATTAAGTTACTCAATTTCTAGTTAACCCTAGTTTCACGTTCGTTATTCCTAGGCATATAACTATGTGTTCACATAAATCATATGAGATTAACAATTAAGAGATGTTCATACAACTTAATTACTAATTTATTAATAGAAAATAGTTATTTTTAACATATAAGGTTCTTTAACAAGCTTAACAAAACAATATTACCAAATAAAATTAATCCTAACCATAAAATCATACCATAATCATAAAGTCATCTATCCTAAACAGAAGATAATAGTTTTAGCTCATGATTACAGTAAAACTAAGATCAAAAACGAAATAAAACAACTCAAACATAGTTCAACTTAAAGAATAAGTAAGAATGGACTTGAATTTGCCTTGATTCTTCTCAAAATTGGATCTAGGGTTGATTCTCTGGCTTCCAGCACCTTAGCAAGTCTTCTAATTGCAGGTTTACCCCCAAGGGTTTCTCTCCATGCCAGGGTATCGATCTGAAAGTCCATTTATATAGATTTTCACACAACAGAGGTGACTTGTCGAGTCCAACGACCTACTCGGCGAGTCCGTCACTTAAAACCCGTGTACGGCAAGTCAGCGCGTCCAGAATCGCGAAAGTTCAACGTGACTCGTCGATTTTATGGCCTACTCGTCGAGTTCGTTTGGAATCAGCATTTTCTTAAAACATAAAAGTCGTCCAAAATTTTGTCTAGTTTTCAGAACATTTTGAAGCTCGACAATCGGAGTTACGGTTAATGAGATATGGCCAAAACACTGACAAGGGGTCAAGCGGTCCAGCAACATCCTTCTTTCTTAAAAATCCAAGATCCAAGCGTCCAATCGCTAGTTCCGCTTCCTTTTCCACCTGAGCATGTCATTGTTGCTGAAAAATGAAATTCTAAACTAATTAAGCACCTTTTGTTCATTATATGTGATAAAATCAACATAAAGTATTAAGATAATGCATGAATTTTATAGCTAAATATGCCCATATCAGTTTGACACTGGATTCACACGAGTGTTCCTCCAATTCACTTAAACCAAGGCTTTGATGCCAACTTGTAACATCCACAAAATTCATAAAAATTTAGAGCTTTTTCAAACATCCAAAATCCATTAATTATTACAAAAGTGTTTTCAAAATAGTTTCATATCATAGAATCCTAGAAATCAAAATGATAAAATGCAAAGAGGTGCACGATCAAGCCTTCGCCTTCCTGTGATCATCCGAAGTACCTGAAATATAATCCAAAACTGTAACCCCGAAGCTTAGTGAGTTCCCCAAAATACCAACGCCATACAAACAGAACAATATCATAACAAACAACATGCGTATAGAGTCTACGGTATGACTGGACCGCCCTCGTCGGGCGTTCAGTCTATATGTCCCACTCTTAGAACCTTCAGCATGTCTGGTCCACCCTCTCGGGCCTTCAGCCTGTCTGGACCATTCTCAGGGCCTTCAGCCTGACTGATACTCCCCAATGGGCCTTCAGTCTATCCTGACCGCCCTGGGTTTGTTGGCCTAGAGTACGAAGCATGACCGCCTCAACCAACCCGTAATCACACAATCAACACATAAATATCATACGCTAGCTAGCATGCACAAACAGTCATATAGATTTATAGATCACTAATCATAGCATCATCCTATATACTAGGATACCGATCTAATAGATCACTAAACGTTGCATCATCCTTTATACCGGGATATCGATCTAACAGATCGCTAAGCATAGCATCATCCTATAACTAGGATACAATTCAAAAAGCACCAACATTGGTGCCTTCGACCTTGTTAGTATAGTGAGGAAAACTCACCTCACAAGTGGTGTTGAACAGATAATGTCGAATCCCGACACACCTCTCCAAACTCAACTGCATGTAACCACCATATAATTAATTTCATTAAAATCCCAAATTACCAAAATACCCTTAGAATTCAACTTTGTCAACCATGGTCAAGGTCAACAATTAACAGTCAAGGTCAACAGTCCATGTTGACCCAACTCGTCGAGTTCCTTTAGTGTTCAAAAAACTAGGAAAAACCCTAATCCAACTCGCTGAGTTATTTCATCAACTCGTCGAGTTCGTTCATCATCCAGATGACGGGGAAACTCGATCCAACTTTTCAAGTTGGCTAAGCAACTCGTCGAGTTTTCCTGTCTTAACGAGTTCAGTCCTTTCCAGTCGACTCTAAGGCCCCAAACTACAGATCTAGCCTCTTTGGACTAAGGTAGCACGTAAAGTTGCTAACTTTACGTGCATGTAAGGCTTCAAAGGGATTAAAACACCAAAACTAAGCTTAATAAGTGGTTTAGGGCATGGAGGAGCGCCATGACTAGATAAAGTGGGCAACTTTATATCCATGGAGGCCTAGAGGTGTCCAGATCTGAAACCACATCCTCTTGAGATGTTCAAATCCGAGAATGCCTCCATTTTACCCCAAAAATGACCATATACTTTCACAAGAGGAGATCTAAACAATAAAAGGTCAAGGTATCAACTTTATACCTCAAGATGGTTGCCAAAACAGAGTAGATGTTAGATCTACTGCTTCACCCTTTACTACAACCTCTTCAAGCTCCAAGTTCCTTCACAACCACACACAAATCACTCTCCAAAGCTCTCACACACACTCAAGAATGTATAAAGATTGAACTAGGGTTTCTCTAGACTATAAGGGCAATGAGGGAGGCCACAATGAATCATAAGTTCTTTACATAGGGTGCAAAACCCTGAAAATTAAGGTTTTCATACACAACCTCAACTCTTCGAGTTGGGGTCCTGCAACTCGTCGAGTAGACATGGAAATATATGTGGGCATAAACATTCTACACGACGAGTTGGAGCTTTCCAACTCGTCGAGTTGGCCTGAAAATACATATATAAGCTTTTAAAATTTATACCTGAGAATTGGGATGTTACACATTAATTGGATAAATTTTTTAAATTAAAATGTTATAAACTTATAATACTTAAATAAATGAAAGTATGTTGCTAACACTCCATAATCAGCCAAATATAGTATACTATAATTAGATGAAATGTAATTGATGTAATCAAGATTCTTACAGAAACAATAAAGGAAGGTGAAGATAGACATAAATTGCTTAAGAGTATGTCACTCCTATAGAAGATAGTCCACTAAAAGATAGTCTTGTACGAGAAATATCTATTGAGAAAGTGGTGTCATATAAGTTCAGATTTGAAGATATTGACCAAGCTACACACTGTTGCCTAGGGAAACATCAACTTACCATGAATGATCATTACTTCCTTTCTACTCCTATTGAATAAAAGCAATTATTTTACAAAAAAAAATTATTTGCTTGAAAAATCTGTCACTCTCACCAGTTTCAGAAGTGTAAATGCTATCTAGGTTAGTATATTGTATCGATGAATTTTTTTTTATTTGATAAAAGTTTGGAATTTTCTAAAACCTATTTTTTCTAATTTCATGTTGTTATTGAAACATATAGGCACCTTCTATATCGATCATTGTTCCAAATTGATTGATTACTACATAAATTGTTTTAAAGGTAGTCAAACCTTAAAAGGATATTGTTTTGGGTTAAGATTTAGTTTTGACGTGTTGATGTTATTTCTTCTCAAACTACCATTATGGCATTATGATTTCTGTTTTCCGAAAATGTTCTAAAATATAGCATTATACTTTCATTTTTTTCTCAAACTGTACTTATAGCATTGCATTTTCATTTTTTTAGAAAATCTTTCCAAGTATAACATTATGCTTTCATTCCCTTTTCAAACTATCCTTGTAGCATTGCATTTTCATTTTTTAGAAAATCTTTCCAAGTGTAGCATTATACTTTCATTTTTAATTTTTTTCTAAAACTATCTCTATAGCTTCGTATTTTCATTTTTAGAATATCTTTCCAAACATAACAATATACTCATATTATCCTTATTGCATTGTATTTTCATTTTTTTTAACAAAATCTTTCCAAATTAACATTATACTTCCATTTTTTTTCTCAAACTATCCTTATAGCATTGCATTCTCATTTTTTTAATAAATCTTCGCAAATACAACATTATACTTTTTTTCTCTACTTATTTGATATTGGTGAATTTGATATAAAACTATTTCTGTTGGTTGTTATAGATGAGAGTTGATGAAATAGCTATTGCTTTATCAAGGTCTTACAAATCACCTAACACAATACAATCAATGTATTTATTGAATGTACTAATGTAATGAATCTTACACTTTTGAGCTTCTACTTAAGTACTTAACATAATTATTCATAACGTAAGCTTACACATTTAAATTTCATTAATCATAATTGCATTTAAGTGTATTTACGAATTTAACCATGTATATGTAGCTCTTGGAGCATATAACCTTTGTTGACACTTAACCCTGTATTTGTAGCTCTTGGAGCATATGACCTTTATTGACACTCGGAGTTTTATTAATTCTTTTGTCAATATCTATTATTTTGTAGATAACATGGTGGTTTATACATTTTGTTGATGATTTTTTCTCTCAAATTTGTATCTAATGTTTGAATTGTAGATGTATGACCTTTGTTGACACTCGGAGTTTTATTAATTTATTTGTCAATAGCTATTATTTTGTAGATGACATGGTGGTTTGTATATTTTGTTGATGAATTTTTCTTTAAATTGTATACAAGTACTAACATTCACATACAACTCATTTGTAGCGTGCAATTTTTTTACTCCATTAATATACTAGCTTTCTATTCAACGTATCAAAAATACTATTTGCTTTAAAGTCCATAACATGTCAATAACACGGTGATCTTAACCTAGTTAACAATAAAATATAACAAGTTAACTTGATTTTTAGATGTAAACTCTGAAATTGGTTTATCTAATTTTGATATATGGAAAACTTGTTTCGGCTTTTGATGGGGTTGGCTTTTAGTCTAAGTCGACTATCCTTTCACGTCCTTGATCAAATAATGAACAACTTGTTTTCCATTAGTTTCTATCTTCTTTGATCCCTTGATGTCTTTTATTATGTTCATTCTATCTTCATATAACTCTTTCCTCTTGGATTATCTGTTTGATTCAATTCTTGTCTCCTTAGATACCTACCCTAGATAAAAGAAAAAGACTAACTTTTTAGGTTTACATTTACTCGTCATTATTTTTGTGACATTTTATATGAAATGATATGTTCGATCATTTGGCTTTATGATCTTTCAAATCGTGATTTCTGTCGACTCGGGTCCCTTTTCAATATAAAGCCGAATGGTACGTTAAAATACATAGTGTATACTAAGTTATTGGTCATTTCGATGTTGTGACTCTTAAAAGGAACCGATGAACATATTATATAGTTTGAGTAAACAATACCCTCAAAGGATAAGAATTCACCTTAACATGTGTGATGTCCTCAATTTTTTTAGCGATATACTCCACATAATACAAAAAAGAACAATATATATATATATATATATATATATATATATATATATATATATATATATATATATATATATATATATATATTCAAGTTTATTTGAAACCATTCTAATTTTGTGAGACCTTGAAACCAAATCTAAAATTAATTTTAAAATGCAAAATAAATGGAAAAATCCGAAAAATTCTTTTTTTAAATATTATTTTCGGAACATAAATTAATTAAAAAAAATTAAAAAAATAAAAAATAAATAAAAAAAATCCCGTTTTTTTTTTTTTTTGAAAAATACGTGAAATATTCTAATAGAATATTACACTGTAAATATTCTAAAAACTAATTTTAAAATGCAAAATAAATGGAAAAATCTAAAAATTCATTTTTTAAATGTTATTTTCAGAACTTGAATTAACTAAAAAAAATAAAAAAAAAATCCCGTTTTTTTTTTAAAATACGTGAAATATTCTAGTAGAATATTACACTGTACATATTCTAAAAAATAATTTTAAAATGCAAAATAAATTGAAAAATCCAAAAATTCTTATTTTAAATATTATTTTTGGAACTTGAATTAACTAAAAAAACATAAAAAATAAAAAAATAAAAAAATGCGTCTCACAGAATCACAAAATTAGGTCGTCTCACATGAACCTAACTATATATATATATATATATATATATATATATATATATATATATATATATATATATATATATATAAAAGTAGGTTTATGCGAAAACATAAATATCTTGCAAAAACGCGAAAACAGATTTTATCTTATAAAAATCAAACAAATGTACTATAAAAAAATATATTTATTAGCAATAAATTAAAAATAGTAAGTTTTACATTGGATGATGTTATGTTAATATGGATTTAAAGACGGTTTGAATAAATTTTTTTTCACGTCCTAAATCATTTTTAAATTCATGTTTTAATAATAAAAATGTTAAAAATCATACTTTGCTAATAGGAAACAATTCTCATCTATCATCGATTATCATCATGTATTTCAAGGTTTGGATGAATTATTTTCCAAAATATAATGTTGAGGTGACAAAATATCATATGTTTTTATTGTTTTCTTGTTTTCGCAAATTATTTGTATTTCCGCATTAAGCGTCCCCTATATATATATATATATATATATATATATATATATATATATATATATATATATATATATATATATATATATATATATATATATATATATATATATATATATATATATATATATAGGGGAGAGTTCAATTGAGAAAAAAAAAAGGTTGAGAATGGGGGAATCATTCTCAGCCAATCATTTATTTTTGCCGCAAAATCCTCCAACGTACCGCCGGAAATGGGAAACGAATGCACATGTGTTTTCCAACATAACATATTTCCTTAAACTATACTAATCATTACCTTAATATATACAAAAACATAGGATTTTTCGTTTTTTTTTTATTTTTATAAGCTATTTTTATCAAAAAATGATTTTAAATATACCAAAATTCATGATTTTTTTATTCTCTACAAATAGACATCCATATTGATATAGTTTTAAGATAAAATAAAAAATTTATTTTTTTTATATTTTCAGCTATCGTTATTCACAAGTGAATAAAAATGAATCAAGTTTTTATTATAGTACATTCGTTATTCAGTTATGAATAAAAACTATGATTAATTTTTTTTTTTTTTACAATTTAAGTATCATTCATATATGAATATAGCATATAATAAACATATTATATTCATATTTAAATATTAGACGATGCATTCACTTATGAATATTACATAGTATATTCAGATGGTATATTCAGTTATGAATATTAGATAATATTTTCATATCTGAATATTACATAGTATTACATGGTATATCATATGTGAATATTACATAGTATATTCATTTGTGAATATTAGATGATATATTCATTTATGAATATTACACAGTATATTCACATATGAATATTACAAGGTATTTTCACAAATATATATAATTTTTATATGTTATTCACATATGAATAACATACAGACTTGCATATTTGTTTTTTTGTTTTAATAATCATATACTGAGAAAACATATTTATATATGAATATAACGTGGTAATTTAGTTCATGCATTTCATCAAACAGTTGGAGTGCATACAATTTAACTTTTTTTTTTAAAATGTTAAAAACATAATATTTTGACCATTTAAATCTTACAAAAGAGTAGATTGATAAAGAATTATATGAAATTTTTCAAAAAAAAAAACGATTTGATATTTTTCTAACCTCAATTTTCAAGTTTTATTTGATAATCGATGTAAAATGAATGATATGAAGTGGATTTTTGTTGATTATCGATGATGTTGATCTAATAACGCTGGGAGTATAATTAATCATAGATGTTGAAGATCTGATTGTATTCAAGCACAATTAAAGGTTGAATTAAAAGAACCAAAAACGAATTTTTGTTGTTAACTGTTGAATCGTGTTGATTATTGACGAAGATCGATGATTGATTAGCACTGGATGATGTTGATGATGGTTTAATTGAAGAAATATGAATGATTGTTGAAAGTTGGAGAAGAAATTTGGATGATGAACGATGAATGAGTTTGAAGTACAGATACGTATTTGAGATTGAAAGTTGTTCTCATATTTACAAGTTTGCCACCGTGTCTTTTTATGCTTGAATAAAATGAATGACTGAGAATGATTCCCCCATTCTCAACCTTTTTTATTTTCTCAATTGAACTCACCCATATATATATATATATATATATATATATATATATATATATATATATATATATATATATATATATATATATATATATATATATATATATATATATATTTCTATGTTTTTTCACATTATAATAATATTTTTTTACGTTCTAAATCATAAAGTTTTTACTAGGCATATAGATATAGCCATAAAATGTGTTCGATACTAAGTCAACAATAATAATAAAAAATACAACGTAAGTAGATAAAATAGACAACAATATATAAATTAGACACAAATTAGTAAACATATTTGAGTACACCTAAAAAGAAAACAAGTTTGTTTGGATAAAGGCTTGCAAGTTGCAACGATATAATATACAAAAACATTTCGGATATGTGTTTATTTAAAGGATAGAATTTCAATCCAAGGTAATCATATCGATCGAATCAAAAATATGTCTCAAACAAGGATTGGATTTCGTATAAACGAATTCAGGTATTTATAAGTATTTAATTGACAGTTAACCTTATGAAAAATTAATTAGTTTAAAGTTAATTTCTTAATTAAACAAAGGGTAAATTACACGAATTGTTACTTCGTACATGTGTCAAAACGCACGTTCAGTCTTTATTTTTAAAAAATTAAGTTGGACCGTTCATCGTTTGTTTAAAACTTGCACGTATCGTCCCTGATATGTAGTTTTGTTGCGAATTTAGTCTATGTCAAATCTGAAATGACCATAATGCCGTAAATTATTTATTTTCCAATTATTTTTTATTTATTTAATGTTATTAATTATAGTTAGAAAAAAAAATGTTTCACCCCTTACTTGTTAGTTCTCCCAAACAACCTAAACCTCACACGAAGAAAATCACTAACACCACCGCCATTCCACCGACCACTACCATCGCCAGAGAACTGCCCACCACCATCGCTAGAGCACCACTCAACACCATTTTCATTGTTCTGCACCACAAACTCTTTCTCGTCCTTATTCTTCTTTGAGCATAACTCTTGTCTCGTTGACCACCTTCAGCCACTAAGAACACATGCCAGATCTAGCTTTCACGAACACCATTGCTATTATCGTTTAGGGTTTTAAACCATTGTATATGGTTATAAATTGCAACCAATGATTTCCACTTCCAGCTATAACACCTGTTTCCTAAAGAAGATTGGCTAAGACTAAAGGAATTAAAAAAAAAGGTTTTTGGAGAAAACCCTCTGCCACGGCATGGGGCATAGATGCCCACATGTGTCATGAGATTAAATGAAGTGCGTGTTTGGGAAATATTGATATGTGTATATTTAGCTATATATTTAGTGTAGATTTTTCTTATTTATTAACTAAATATTTGTATATTATGGACAAAAGGTACTTAATAGTGTTTGAATTGTATTTTCAGTCCAAAAGAGAAGCCCAGAAGCAAAAGGAAGCAGGAGAAACAGTTGGAAATTTGGGAGTTGAAACAAAGAAGAAACAATGCCAAAAACAAGGACTCGACGAGTCAACTCCTGACTCGACGAGTCGGATCAAAGATTCGCGAAACTCTAGAAGTCCTTGTTGTACATGGATTTTTAATGAGGGACTCAGCGAGTTGGGACCTTGACTCGACGAGTCACCTCTGTTTCCAGAAAATTATAAATAGGGATTTTGAGATCGAGATGAGGACTTCCCTGGAACCCTAGGAGGCTGAAATTGTGATTGAATGTGTTGCTAGACCGAGAGAAGCTGAGGAATAAACCTTAAGTTCAATTTCGAAGAGAGATAAAGCAAATTCTAGTTTATTTTTATCAAATCTTTTGATTGAATCATGTTGAACTATTTGAATTCATTTTTGCATCTGCTTGTACTGTAATCATGAGCTAAAAACTCATAACTTCTGTTTAGGGTAGATGACTTTGTAAACATGGTTTGATTTTATGGTTAGGGTTAATTTTAATTGGTGATATTGTTTTGTTAAGCTTGTTAAAGAACTTCATATGTTAATAACAACTATTCTCTGTCAATAAATCAATAATTAAGTTGTATGAACATCTCTTAGTTATTAATTTCATATGATTTATGTGACCACATAGTTAGATGTCTAGGAATAACGAATGTGAAACTAGAATTAACTAGAAGATAGGTAAGTTAATGTGTGAGCTTGTGTGATACACCATCAATAAGAGGTTAATTGAATCTCCAATTTGATTAGTTAATTACAAGTCTTACTTAACCCGAATCAATAAACTAGGAAATTCATTAATTTAGACAACTGGATATTGCTTGAATTAATCTGTTTTCTAAGGATTAGCTATAGCGAATCTGAATCTAATCACTTTAATCGGTAACCAATGAAAAATTAATATGATACATTTACCATAAAATCATCCATGGGAACAAATGATTCGAACCTAAACAGAAGTCCTCTTAACTATTGAATTTAGTGATACTTACTTGCTTTAGCTGTTAGTTAGTTAAATTGCGTGTTAGTTAGTTTATTTAAGTTTCTAGTCTTGTAAAACTAGAGAAAACTCTTCCTTTTATTATTTGTTTTTTTTAGATAATTCTAGTAATTAATTTAATTTTCCGTTCCTTGAGTTCAATACTCTACTTATTTAGCTACACCACAATCGATAGGTTCACTGCCTTTGTGTGTCAAATTTATATTTAAAAAGTAGGATTAAAACTAGTTGGTTTTACACACATCAAGTTTTTGGCGCCGTTGTCTGGGAACGATTCAAAAATGAATTCTAATTTCTAGTATTATCGATCCTTTGTGTGAGATTTATCTTGCACAAAGTTATTTCTTAAGAAATTTAGTTATTAGGATAGGTTTTAATAGTTTTCTGTTTTAGAAGTTTTGTTTAGATTTTTTTTTCTGTTTTTGCCTTGAACTTGCCGAGTGCAGTCGAAGCTACTCGGCGAGTTCATAGCTGATTCCCAGTTTCGTGTTTTATTTTATTTTTGTTCTTTTTACACGTGTTTCTTGTTTTGATTGCAGGTTTTACATGACCCGAGGATCCAACACACCTTTGGTCCCTCGATTTGAAGACCCGGAATCCGCACAAAGGAAAAATAAGGACAAGGTACTTGAAGACAACAACCCACCAAAGAAATTACCGTTCTAGGACCTCAAATCAGTTTTTGGGAAGAAAAAGGATAAGAAGGCAGGTGAGTCCAGCAGTCAAAAAGCGAAGGAAGTAAATTGGAAAGTTTTGAAGATAATACAAAAGAAGCCGAATTTGAGGACGATTACGAATCCAACTACGAAGAAGGAAGAGACTTTGAAGGAAAACCCGTTAACACCATGGCGAACATTAATGAAGTTCCCATGGGTGAATGGAAGAAGAGGATACATGACGATACCGGCCCGGGACTTGTGCAACCCATCATTCCCGCTACTGCCACTTTCGAACTAAAAGGACACATACTTGCTCAACTAAAGGAAATCCCCTTCTATGGGAAAGATCACGAAGACGCCTACAAACATTTAGACGAGGTCAACAATGTAGCCAATTACTTTAATCCACCTATGTTAATAAAATTGAACTTTTATTAAATTTTCCGTCAACTTCTTGGGTTAAGTAAATTAACTAAGGTTATTGTTTATAATTACATACGAGTCAGACAACCAAAAATCACGCGAAAAACCTTCAACTCCTCGAAAAAATGACGAGTTCACGGCCAAGGCGAGTTTACGGCCGTAAACTCGTATACAACCGTAAACTCTATTTACGGTCGGTGCCAGGTGGACCCCACCACCGACCATACCATTGGCCTATAAATATAGGACCCCCACACTCATTTGAATCTTCTTGGCCAGAAACACCCACTTTCTCTCTTTAAACCTCTTGACCGTAAACTCCATAAAGCCCTCCTTTCACCCGAAAAACGCCGGAAATCGTCATTTGGGGTCGTTTGGGAGCTTCTGGAACACTTTTTAGTCGAAAACCATCACTCTTGTTCTTGAGTTTATGGTCGTAATCTCCCAGATCTTTAAAAGCCACAAACCTAGTTCACAGCTGTAAACTCCATATACGGTTGTAAACAACTCTTTCATGAGGAAAATCTTGTTTTCCTCGATCCAACCAAGTCCCGGATTCCGATAAGTGCAACGAACATCAATTCAAGGATCGTCCAGTTCAATCCTTCGCATCCAACCAACTATGAGTTCATATCCCTACGCTTTTATAAGTTTTTATAACGTTTTCAGAGGGGAGATACAAGCCACACATAAATGTTTTCACAAATTAAAAACTGATGCAATTACAACGGTTTTACATCGAACTTTTAGATAATTTATCCCTTTTTATTATGCGGAGCATAAGGGATGCTTTCTAAACATAATTGCATAGTTTTCATAACAATTCATGAACATAACATACCAGATAAACTATAATAGGTATAATTTGGGGAATTCTTTACCGGTTTTACAGATTCAAACACATAAACTATGACAGATTTAGTTTATCCATTATTATCTTCAGATAACAAGAGTATCTTACTAAATAATTATTTTGTGTATAATTATTTATACTCTACATCATTTACCAACGATTTCGAACTCGAGAATAACCGAACCACACGTAAACTAGTTAATACAGGATTGTGAGACCTATCTTCGTTTTGACCTTCAAGGTACCAGTAAATCCTCACCTTTAGTATAACCAGAGTCTCCTAGAGGGAGAGCGTGAAATTTATGAATAGATCTATTCGGGACCAACAATCCCACACCTGAACTATTAGCTACAGTTGGGCAGGCATGTCTTGGGTGACAAATTTTGTAATCGTACGATGCCTGAAGAAATGTCAAGGAGGTCACCGGTCATATTAGCATGGTTATACGACTCACAATAAGTATAAACTAACCTTTGTTTATGGAATTTATTTCTTCAATAGTTTTACTTTAATTAATAAAACTACCTATCCACTTATTGGAGGGTATTCCAATGACACAACCTTTATTTTTATTTTAAGTAATAGAACTTACATCACTTACTGGTGGAAGCCAGGGTTTTCGAACAGAACTTACATCACTTACTGGTGGTAGCCAGGGTTTTTGAACATAACTTACATCACTTACTAGTGGAAGCCAGGGTTTTCAAACAGAACGTACCTCATTTACTGGTGGTAGCCAGGGTTTTTGAACGAACTATATTTTACTTACTGGTGCTAGCCAGGGTTTTCAAACGGAATGTACCTCACTTACTGGCGGTAGCCAGGGTTTCGAACGAAATATATTTTACTTACTGGTAGTAGCCAGGGTTTTCAAACGGAGTGTACCTCACTTACTGGCGGTAGCCAGGGTTCTCGAACGAAATATATTTTACTTACTGGTGGTAGCCAGTGTTTTTCGAACGAAATATATTTTACTTACTGGTGATAACCAGGGTTTCGATACAAACGATATTTACTTATAATGAAAAGAAATCATTTGTACAAATTCAGTGACTAGTTTCCAATAGGAAAACATGCTTATGAACTCACCAGCTTTATGCTAATACGTTTTCAAAACCGCTTGTATTCTCACGGCAATGATAAACAGGTACCTTCGCCAGCTTTTGGAGAAGACGGAGCATTTTGGAGTCCCGTCTTTATCTTTTGCTACTTTTGATGTATACAAACTATGTTTCAAACAAATGTAAATATTCATATTGTAATGTAATGGTTGTGTTTACTTTGATTTTTATGATACGACGCATGACGTCGCCCACCCCCGGACGTTTCCGTCGTCCGTTCTAACGGTTCGGGGGTGTGACAGATTGGTACCAGAGCTATTGTTTATAGTGAACTGAGTATACTGAACCTTACAAAGTATACAACTATAAACACTAAGGGTAGGAAGTGCTCTAAACTAAAAGTATACTTTTAAAATATAAGTATTTTACAAAAAGTATACAGGTATCCCTACATACCAGAAACAGTATCATGTGAAGAACAAAATAAAAGTATTTGGATGTTGGACACTGCGGTTAAACCTGGGCAGTTATGTAATCATGTCTAGGGTCAATATAGCCTGATCAACTATATTTATTCGAGACATGACCAACATGTGCTTAGGAGTGACTGTGGTGTGCAGTAGGCCTAAAACTTACCAAGTATTTCTACAACAAGATGTCGATAGAACAAAATAAACAACTCAAAATACTATAGGAGTATTTTAGCCAAAGCCGATTGCATTGTAAAGATTCGTTCCAAGTGTTGCTACTCATTCTTTCTTAGCGATAGTTTACTCGTATTAGTGACTTTTCCTTGTTTATCGCTTAGTAGCACACTTTATCTAACATATACAGATATGCCTTGTTTTATATCTCTTGATTCAAAAGTCTAAGGGACTTACCATCTTCTTCTTCCTGATATAGAACAAGATGCCTCCACAGAAAAGATGCAGTGATGTGCACAAAAGTACCCACTAATTTTAATATTTATAACCTAACAAACTTAAGACTATCTATGCACTTATAGGCAGTGTACCTAGTCAGATTACAGTATAGCTTAGGTAAGTCGGGTGTCGATCACACGGAACGGTGGATTAATTTAGTATATTTGATTATAGGTTACAGGTCACACGAAAATAATAAAGAAAATGGTTTAATAAATCTCAAACTAGCAATTAACAATTCTCGATAAACTAACAGGAAAGCAAATCTCTTCAGGTACTTTGGTTTAGATAAATTACACCTTAAAAAACATAGACAATTGCATACACAAATTCATTTATTCATGTTCACCGATTCCTAAAATGATTAGATTCGCGTTCACTATAACTAATCCTTTAGCAAACAAGTCAATTTAAACAGTGATCAGTTGATTAAACTAACATGCTTCCTAGTGTTCAGTTCGTATCAAGCAAGACTTGTAAATATAGTTAATCGAATTACTAATTCAATTTAACCTCTTGTTGATGGTCATCAAACAAGGCTCGCACATTAACTTACTTATTCTCAAGTTAATCCTAGTTTCACATTCGTTATTCCTAGACTTATAATCTCGATGGTCATCAAAATCATAAGAGACAAGCAATCAAGCGGGTGCTCACACAACTCAATTCACTTAACAATTAACAGCAAATAATCATCATTAATACATAAGGATCTTTTAACAAGCTTGGCAAAATAAATTAAACATAAATAAACAATTCAATATAGCAATTAGTCTAATAATCAAAGCTTCATTCAATCATAAACACAAAGTAAAAGGTTTTTACACCCAAATCAGAAACTAAATATAGAATAGTAACACAATGGAATGCTAAACATGGTCACGTTAGCAACCCATATGATTATCGACACGTATCCGCTCTCCAACCCTTCCGATCTCCGCTCCCGTTAGCTTAACGGCCTTCCGGCCGCCTCCTAAATCCTCAAAACGGCAACTATGAAGTTTTCTTGTTGCACAAGTCGAAGTGAAATATCATAGATTATGAAAATGGTGGAATGATATGGGATATTTATAGTTGATGGAGATGGAATTATATGGAATATTAGAGTTGGATTGGAATAAGGAAACTAATGTGCCTTAGGGATTAAGCAAATAAAAATAAGATAAGTGGTGCTTGGGGAATAAGTAACTTGGAGAGAATTTCCGTCCAGCTTTTATGCTTCATCTTCAAGGCCGATTTTGGATAAGATAAGTGTCGAATTAGCCAAAAGTCCCTCTCCCATAAGTTGTAGGAAATTTCGTCTAGTGTTCAGAAAATTTTGAATCTCGTCAATTGGGCTTGTGAGTCATCAGATATACCCGAAACACTAAAGAGGGGTCAATCTGCCAGCAATATCCTTTTTGCATCTTTTCAGCTCCATTCTCTTTCTTTTGCATTCCATCTCCCATTTTAACTGTAATTAAATATTTCAAAGCATATTAAGTATATTTTAGTTCTAAATAATAATAATAAAGGCTAAAATATTAAGATATGTTATACATAAATATATATAAAAATACACATATCAAAATACCCCACACTTAGCCTTTGCTTGCCCCCAAGCAAATTTACTTTTATTTTACCAATATTGCACTAAACAATCCATTTAAAACTCAGCCATTATGCCAAGACCTCAACGCATGCATTTGTGTCTAAAATTTTCCTAAAGTACCCCCCATACTTTAAGTACTCACAATCTTCATAAACACTTGCCCACTTTTTCCGAACAATGCTCATTTTATGCAACCCTCCGAATCCATCCGCAGAAAATCTCCTAACCTCAAGGTATTTTTAATTGAGCAACCTAAGCATACATAATCTAGAATTACAATTTTCCGATACCACTATGGAGCTCTTTTGGAATTCTTCACTTCCTTGATAATTTGATTTTTGATTTCTTTGAATTCACCACCTTTGTTGATTTGATTTCTGGTATCTTCAACTTTATGAAATTTCTTGGAATTTTGATCTTTTGATCTTCACTTTATTTGCTCCAAAATTCTTCACACTTTTTTTCCGTAATTCTCTCTCTTTTTTTTATTATTACATGTACCTCTCTTTTTTTCACTCAAAACCTACATGCTTAAGCAGAGGCGCTCAACCTCAAACTTTATTGGTTAATGATAATAATTTTCCTGAATACATTTCAGGTTTAGGCTGCTAAACATATTGCATCCCTCAAACCAAGCGGGGTTGTGTTTTTGTTCCATGATTTCACTAAAATAAGGGAGGCCACAAATGCACTATAACGTATATTGGCTCAACTAAACATTTGAGTTCTCATCGGATCATTTCATACAATATTAGCAAAATTTAAATTATCACTAGATTTTTCTAAATTAAACTATTATTTCAAGTTTTAAAATTTTTAAATTTCCTAAATCTAGCAATTTCCTAACTATTATTTCATTTTTTTATTTTTTATTTTAATTTACTTTTACCGACCCCCTACCCCACACTTATTTCATACAATGCCCTCATTGTATGCATAAAACTAATTAAGCTCATAAAAATAATAAAAACGAAGAAAAAGGAACAGACTCCCCTGGGGTAGTAGTGACGAGATCGAATGGGGTTGCTAAAAGCTGCTCTGAAAATTGCTGGAAGACTGGAAACTGGAACTGTTGCTTCTGAATGTGCCGGAAAATACAAAAGAACATTGACTTTTGAAATGTGGTGCAAACGATTGCAAGCTAAAGCAATATATAGTGACCATGACGTGGGAAAGTGTCAACCACGCCGTGTCGTCGACCCATGTCTTGAAATGCTCTACAACACCTGTGGCAAGAAGGGTCACACGGCTCGAGGCTACAGAACACTAGTCCAACCAACAAATCAGGCCTCCGGAGCAGGTGTTGGCCAAGATTGTTATGGCTGTGTGGAAGTCGGACATTATAGGAGAAACTTCCCCAATGCAACAACATCTGAAAACACAGGGAGAGTACTAGTGATGGGACAAGAGGAGACAGTTGTTGACCCTACCGTTGTTACGGGTACGTACCTCCTGACAACTCTTATGCATGCATTCTTTTCGATTCTGGTGCAGAGAGAAGTTTTGTTAGCCATGCATTCAAACATCTTCTCAGACATAAACCCCAACCTTTAACTGAAACATTTACTGTCGAGATGGCTAACGGTGAGAAAGAGAGCACTAACGATATATTCGTAGGCTGTACCCTTACCCTAAACGATCATTCCTTTCCCATCAACCTTATGCCAATTTCCATAAAAAGCTTCGATGTCATCATCGGCATGGATTGGTTGAGCCCAATCGTGTTGATATCCTTTGTTACAAAAAAGCTATCCGCCTCAATCTTCCCTCTGAAGAAACCCTCATGATCTATGGTGATAAACTCAGCTCAAACCTTCGTATTATTTCGTGCATCAAAGCCCAAAAATTTCTGCGAAAGGAGTGTCATGCATTTATAGCTCATGTCGTTAATGAGAAATAGGAAGTTAAAGACCTTGAGAGCATCCCTGAAGTCTGCAACTTTCCCGATGTCTTTCCCCAAGAGATTTTGGGAATCCCTCCTGAGCGCCAAGTCGAGTTTCGCATCGACCTAATCCCCGGAGCTACCCCCATAGCTAACTCCCCATACCACTTAGTGCCAACAGAAATGCAGGAGTTATCCAGTTAGCTCAATGAGTTGCTTAGCAAAGGATTCAACAGACCGAGTTCCTCACCCTGGGGAGCCCCTGTCTTATTCGTGAAAAAGAATGATGGATCTTTTCGGATGTGCATTGACTATCATGAACTGAACAAGCTCACCGTCAAAAACCATTACCCTCTTCCTCGGATTGACAACCTTTTCGACCAACTTCAAGGAGCCAGCTACTTCTCTAAGATAGACCTAAGATTCGGGTACCATCAGCTGCGAGTCCACGAGAGTCATGTTCCTAAGACAACATTCTGGACTCGATACGGTCACTACGAGTTCGTAATAATGCCCTTTGGTCTAACCAACGCACTGACAGTATTTATGGACTTAATGAATTGGGTGTTCCGTCCTTTCCTGGACAAGTTCGTTATCGTATTCATCGACGATATACTTGTCTATTCCAGAAGCGAGGAAGATCATATACAGCACTTGAGATTGGTGCTGTAAACTCTAAGGATGGAGAAGCTATACGCTAAATTCTCCAAGTGCGAATTCTGGATTGGAAAAGTAACTTTCTTGGGTCACTTGGTAAGCGAGGAAGGCATGCACGTGGAGCCGTCCAAAATCAAAGCGATAGAGAACTGGTCAGCACCGAAGAAGCCCACAGAAATCCATCAGTTTTTGGGTCTCGTTGGCTATTAACGCATGTTTACCCATAATTTCTCTAGAATTGCCAAACCCTTAACCACTTTGACTCAAAAAGGTGTACCCTTTTATTGGAGTGAAAAGCAAAACACTACATTCCAAACATTAAAGCAGGCCCTATGCAGCGCACCTATCCTGTCTCTTCCTGAAGGAATGGAGGACTTCGTTGTCTACTGTGATGCATCCAATCAGGGCTTAGGTTGTGTGCTCATGCAGCGAGGAAAGGTTATTGCTTATGCTTCAAGGCCGCTGAAGGCACACGAAGTCAATTATACAACTTACGACCTGGAATTAGGAGCAGTGGTCTTCGCATTGAAAATATGGAGACATTACCTCTACGGAACCAAGTGCACAATCTTCACTGACCATAAAAGCCTGTAGCACATATTCAACCAAAAGGAGTTGAATATGAAACAATGACGATGGGTAGAACTACTCAATGATTATGAGTGTGAAATACGCTACCATCCCTTCAAGGCCAATGTGGTGGCGGATGCCCTTAGCCAGAAAGAATGCTCAGGTCGTAAAGTGAAGGCATTGAAAATGACCATCCATTCCCACTTATCCGCACAAATCAGAGAGGCTCAGCTGGAAGCCTTAAAACCAGAAAACGTGTCGGGTGAAGCCTTGAGGGGAATGGAAAAGAACTTAGAAATCAAGGGAGACGAAGTCTACTATTTCATGAAATGGATCTGGACCCCAAATTTCGTTGGTTACAGAGAGGTTGTCATGAATGAAGCTCACAAGACTAGATACTCCATTCATCCAGGTTCAGACAAGATGTACCTTGATCTCAATAGACTGTATTGGTGGCCAAACATGAAAGCAGAGATCGCTAGCTTTGTGGGCAAGTGCCTGACTTGCGCCAAGGTGAAGGTAGAATATCAGAAGCCCTCGGGTCTGCGTCAGTAGCCGGAGATACCAGAATGGAAGTGGGAGAGGATTACCATGGATTTTATCACCAAATTACCCAAATCTCTGAGTGGGTACGATACCATCTGGGTAATAGTCGACCGATTTACAAAATCTGCCCACTTTCTGCCAATCAAGGAAACCTTCAAAATGGAGAGACTCACGTGAATCTACATCCAAGAGATAGTCTGACTGCATGGCATGCCAATATCCATTATCTCCGACCGAGATAGCAGGTTTACCTCAAGATTTTGGCAGTCACTACAGAAAGCTCTTGGGACAAAGCTGGATATGAGCACAGCTTACCATCCGCAGACGGATGGGCAGAGTGAGAGAACCATCGAGACCTTGGAAGACATGTTGAGAGCATGTGTCATCGATTTCAGTAAGTCGTGGGACACCCAATTGCCCCTGGTCGAATTCTCATACAACAAAAGTTATCATACCAGCATTAAGGCTGCACCGTTCGAAGACCTCTTTGGCCATAAGTGCAGATCCCCTCTGTGTTGGGTTGAGGTGGGCGACACACAGCTAGCCAAGGGACAAGTCCGCAACAGCACTCTCACTGGTTCAGAAATCATCCGTGAAACCACAGAAAAGATCATACAAATCCGGGAACGACTGAAAGCTTCGACAGATCGACAAAAGAGCTACGCCGATAAACGACGAAAACCCTTGGAGTTCCAGGTTGGAGACCGTGTTTTGCTTAAGGTCTCACCTTGGAAGGGAATGATACGCTTTGAAAAGCGTGGAAAGCTAAATCCAAGATGCATAGGACCCTTCGAAATCCATGCTAGGATCGGTCCCGTAGCCTACAAACTTCGTTTACCACATGAACTTAGCAACATTCACCCTGTCTTCCACATTTCAAATCTTAAGAAGTGCTTATCCAACGACACCCTTGTAATCCCTCTCAATGAGATTGAAATAAACGAGAACCTCAACTTCGTGGAAGAACCAGTCGAAATCATGGATAGAGAGATCAAATAAATGAAACAAAGTCGCATCCCGATAGTGAAGGTTCGCATCATGGAATGCCAAGTGGGGACCCGAATTCACTTGGGAGCACGAAGATAAGATGAAACAGAAGTATCCGCATCTCTTTCCAAATCCATGATTTGTATTCTATGTTCCAATTTTGGGACGAAATTCCCTCTAACGGGGGGATGATGTGACAACTCGAAATTTTTTCCGTTATTTTTAACCCACCTTTGTTAATAAAATTGAACTTTTATTAAATTTTCCATCAACTTCTTGGGTTAAGTAAATTAACTAAGGTTATTGTTATAATTACATACGAGTCATAAAACCAAAAATCACGTGAAAAACCTTCAACTCCTTGAAAAAACGACGAGTTCACGGCCAAGGCGAGTTTACGGCCGTAAACTCGTGTACGGCCGTAAACTCTGTTTATGCTCGATGCCTGGTGGACACCACCACCGACCATACCACTGGCCTAAAAATACAGGACCCCCACCCTCATTTAATTCTTCTTGGCCGTAGACACCCACTTTCTCTCTCTAAACCTCTTGACCGTAAACTCCATAAAGCCCTTTTTTCACCCGAAAAACACTGGAAATCGTCATTTGGGGCCGTTTGGGAGCCTCTGGAACACCCTCTAGTTAAAAACCAGCACTCTTGTTCTTGATTTACATCCGTAATCCCCCAGATCTTCAAACACCGCAAACCTAGTTCACAGCCGTAAACCCTGTTCATGGCCGTAAACCCGGTTCTCGGTCGTTAACTCCATTCATGGCCGTAAACTCCATATACGGCCGTAAACAGCTCTTTCATGGGGAAAAGCCTGTTTTCCCAATCCAACCAAGTCTCGGGTTCCGTTAAGTGCAACGTACATCAATTCAAGGATCGTCCAGTTCAATCCTTTACATCCAACCAACTGTAAGTTCATACCCCTACGCTTTTATAAGTTTTTATAACGTTTTCATAGGGGGAATACAAGCCACACATAAAGGTTTTCACAAATTAAAAACTGATGCAATTACAACAGTTTTACATCAAACTTTTAGATAATTTATCCCATTTTATTATGCGGAGCATAAGGGGTGCTTTCTAAACATAATTGCATAGTTTTCATAACAATTCATGAACATAACATACCAGATAAACTATAATAGGTATAATTTGGGGAATTCTTTGCCGGTTTTACAGATTCAAACACATAAACTATGAGAGATTTAATTTATCCATTATTATCTTCAGATAACAAGAGTATCTTACTAAATAATTATTTTGTGTATAATTATTTATACTCTACATCATTTACTAATGATTTCGAACTCGAGAATAACCGAACCACACGTAAACTAGTTAATACAGGATTGTGAGACCTATCTTCGTTATGACCTTCAGGGTACAAGTAAATCCTCACCTTTAGTATAACCAGAGTCTCCTGGAGGGAGAGCGTGAAATTTATGAATAGATCTATTCGGGACCGACAATCCCACACCTAAACTGTTAGCTACAGTTAGGCAGACATGCCTGGGGTGACAAATTTTGTAATCGTACGATGCCTGAAGAAATGTCAAGGAGGTCACCGGTCATATTAGCATGGTTATACGACTCATAATAAGTATAAACTAACCTTTGTTTATGGAATTTCTTTCTTCAATAGTTTTACTTTAATTAATAAAACTACCTATCTACTTACTGGAGGGTATTCCAGGGACACAACCTTTGGTTTTATTTTAAGTAATAGAACTTACATCACTTACTGGCAGAAGCCAGGGTTTTCGAACAGAACTTACATCACTTACTGGTGGTAGCCAGGGTTTTCGAAAAGAACTTACATCGCTTACTGGTGGTAGCCAGGGTTTTCGAACAGAACGTACCTCACTTACTGACGGTAGCCAGGGTTTTCAAACGAAATATATTTTACTTACTGGTGGTAGCAGGGTTTTCAAATGGAACATACCTCACTTTCTGGCGGTAGCCAGGGTTTTCGATCAAAATATATTTTACTTACTAGTGGTAGCCAGGGTTTTCAAATAGAGCGTACCTTACTTACTGGCAGTAGCCAAGGTTTTCGAACGAAATATATTTTACTTACTGGTGGTAGCCAGGGTTTTTTCAAACAAAATATATTTTACTTACCGGTGATAACTAGGGTTTCGATACAAATGATATTTACTTATAATGAAAAGAAATCATTTGTACAAATTCAATGACTAGTTTCCAATACAAAAAGATGCTTATGAACTCACCAGCTTTATGCTGATACGTTTTCAAAACCGCTTGTATTCTCAGGGCAATGATAGAGAGGTACCTTCGCCAGCTTTTGGAGAAGACGGAGCATTTTGGAGTCTCGTCTTTATCTTTTGCTACTTTTAATGTATACAAACTATGTTTCAAACAGATGTAAATATTCATATTGTAATGTAATGGTTGTGTTTACATTGATTGCTATGATACGATTGTTGTGATATTACGCATGACGTCGCCCGCCCCCGGACGTTTCAGCTGTCCGTTCTGACGGTTCAGGGGTGTGACAGAATATCATAACCCAAGGAATGAACTAAGTCGAGGGGCGGTGAACTCGGTTAATGATAGCATGGCAGAAATGATGGCTAAACTAGAGAGTTTGGATCAAAGAATGACTAAGATGGACCAATCCATCCATGCCATTAGGGTCGGTTGTGAGAATTGTAAAGGGCCTCATCTCACTAAAGATTGTGATCTTGACGAGAACAGGAACCGGGAGGCGCAAGTATGCTATTCAAGTGGTGATAGGTACGATGAAAATTGGTGAAAACCAAAGAAGGAATGGCTCCCGTATGATGAGTACAAAAAGGAAAAGGAGGAAAAATATAAGCAAAAGGAAAGGGGATTTTATCAAAAAGAGGAACCAGAGCTGGAGAGAAAGGCTGACTTGGAAGATATGTTCTCCAGATTTGTAGATGCGTCTGAAAAGAGGCACAATGATACGGATGCTGAAATGAAAGAGCAATGAAATATGCTTAGGGAACATCAAGCTATGATGAAGGATCAACAAAATATGCTTAAGAATCAGAAAGCATCTATTCATAACATTGAAACACAGCTAGGCAGCTTGCACAAAAAATGAACCAAAGAGCACCTGATGAACTTCCTAGCAATACCGAGCAAAATTCAAGAATGGTGCATGTGAATGCAATAACAACAGATTCTGAGGCAATTTACACTCCTCTAACCTATATCCAAAAGAATCCCAACATAGTGCGAACAGAAGAAGTAATTAGCTAGAATTCGAGTAAACCCGACTCGACTCGCCAAGTCGCCAACGTGGACTCGACAAGTCGAAGACCTGATAATAAAAATTGCTCTCTTCTGAATCCCTACCGGCCCTCATTGCCATTTTTGATCCGAGCCATACCTGATGAGTAGATTCAAGAATATAGGAGGTTTATAGAGCACATAAATGCACTCTAAGTAAATATTCTATTTGTTGAAACGATATTACAAACACCGAAATATGCTCGTTTACTAAAAAAACATCCTTACCACTAGAAGGAATATAGAAGAAGTTCTTGAAGTAGTGCTGAATGAACTGCCAGAAGAGTGGGGCGATCCGGGGAGCATCACCGTACCTTGTCAATTTAGGAACATGATGACCACACGAGCATTGACGGATTCAGGAGCAAGTATTAATATTGTGCCATATTCCTTCTTCCAAAAGTTAAATCTTCCGGTCCCAAAGCCTATTCAAATGAAAATTCATCTAGCTGACAAAACAATAATACATCCAATGGGAGTATGTGATGATCTCCTTATCAAAATTGATAAGTTAGTATTTTTAGTTGATTTCATAATATTAGACATGGAGGAGAACTTTAAAGTACCAATCATTCTTGGGCGACCATTCTTGAATACCGCTTGCGCTTTGGTAGATATGCATGAATCTACACTAACATTAAGGTTGGGAGATGATTCGGTAATTTTTGAAGCTGAGAAAAAGGAGAAGCACAAAGAGTCAAAAGAAGATAAAGTTTCATCAATAATTTTGGATGATGAATTGTTGGAGAGAGAGCTTGCTTACTTGCAAGAGATCAATTCAAACCAATTCTTACTATCCATGGAAGAGAGTTCTGATGCCAAGGGAGATTTAGAACATCTTCCTCTAACACTCGTAACTGGTGATATGTGGATCTTAGATCAATCTTTGAAAAGTAATTCGCCCCTTGTAGTTGGTCGAACAAGTCGTCTATTCGAGGTAGAGGGTATCGGTTCTTGACAGTAAGCTTTTTTAGTTCTCTGTAGTCAATGCACATACGGAACGATTCGTCTCTCTTCTTCGCGAATAAGATTGGTACTCCCAAGGGTGAGAAGCTTGGTCTAATATATCCCTTGTTGAGAAGTTCATTCAGTTGACCGGATGGCTCATGCATCTCAGCTGGTGCTAGACGATAAGGCGATTCGGCTACTGGGGTAGCCCCTGGAACTAAGTCGATTCTGAACTAGACTTGACGTTGTGTTGGTAATCCCGGTAGTTCTTCTGGAAAGATGTCGGGAAAGTCGCGTACTTCTGGGATGTTCTTTATGTCTTTCGACTCTTGGCTCATATCGACTACATGAGCAAGGAATGCATGACAT
Source organism: Lactuca sativa (assembly GCF_002870075.4). Taxonomy (NCBI): domain Eukaryota; kingdom Viridiplantae; phylum Streptophyta; class Magnoliopsida; order Asterales; family Asteraceae; genus Lactuca; species Lactuca sativa. Next base: position 127,672,990 of record NC_056626.2, read on the forward strand.
TCCTTTCGTAAGTACTTCTGGACTTGTATACTTGAGATGATACGAAGGCTCGTGCCTTGTTTGTCTCCATCGATAACTAGGTTTTCATTAGACAGTAGATTAAGACGAATGTCCTTCTCATAACACATGATGTTAGCACGATGAAGACTCAACCAATCCATGCCAATAATAACGTCGAAACTTTTAATTGAGACATGCATGAGGTCGATTGAAAATGAATGGCTATCTAGAGATAGGGTACATCCTATGTGTATACAGCTAGTGTTCTCAGTCTTTTTGTTAGACATTTCTACAGTGAATGGTTCATTCAATGCATGTGATTTTTGTTTTAAGTAAGTGTGCAATTTTCTGGTTCACGAAACTCCTCTCCGCTCCACTATCAAACAGTATTCATACATAAGAGTTATCGAGGAGAAACGTACCAGTGACCACTGTAAGGTCTGCTACTGCTTCCTCATGGCTTATTGCCAAAACCCTTCCCACTCCACCAGCGTTCCCTGCCTTCGGGCAGTTCCTCTTGTAGTGACCCACCTTGCCACATCCGTAGCAAGCCTAGCCCACTCCAACGTCGGGGACTTGGGCGATTGGCCTAGCCGGAGATTTGCATAAATGGGCAGTGTGCTCCTTCATGCTGCAGTCAGCGCACTGCATTTCCCAAAAGGGTCCATTGTGGTGGAAACTGTACTTGTTGCACTTTGGCAAGCTTCCCGCATACTACTTCATCGGCACAGTGGCAGTAGGTGTTATCGCGACATGAACAGCCATGACCTGCTGCTTCTTGGTGGAGTTCTACATCGTGTTTCCTTTCTTTTTGTCCCAAAACTTTTGCTTGTTGCCGACGGCTTTGGATGGTTCTAGGATGGCAAGGTTTGTTGTCGTTGTCGGTGTACGGACTCCATGATCGATGAGCCGTTGTGCCAATCGTTTGGCACTATCGAAGGTAGCGGGGTTTAAAGTTAAGACATTCCCCTGGAATAGAGGCACCATCCCCCAATTATACCTCTCGACCTTTTTTCCCTCAGTAGGGACCATTCCTGGACATAAGGCCACCAGATCACTGAATCTGGCAGCGTAGGCAACTATGTTGGAGCCCTTCATGGTTAGGTTCCAAAGTTCTTGTTCAAGCTTCTGAACTTCGCCCCTTGGGCAGTACTCCTCAATCATCAGCTCCTTCATAGTTTCCCAGCCCATTGCATTAGCCACTACCAGATTGAGTGACTTTACATGGATATTCCACCATGTCAAGGCTCTTTCCGAGAAGGTGCAGGCAGTAAACTTTACTTTGCTTCCTTCCGGGCAGGAGCAGATCTCGAAGATCGGCTCGGTCTTTTCGAACCACTGCGATAGAGAAATGATTCCACCTCTGTCGTTGAAGGCTCTAGGTTTGCATTTGGTAAAGTCCTTATACGACACTCTCTAGAGCGAATGGGAGCATCACCTTGAGTAGAATGTGTTGGATTAGATGTCTAAGCCCATAACTATTATTGGTATGTACTTGACCCGAGAGTAGCATGGTCCATTTGTGTTGCATATCATCAGGGCAATTTCTTAGGATGGACTTTTGAGAGAAGATGTTGGATGTGATTTATTAATATATTATAAGTTATAATATATTAATATGAAATCATGTGTTTTAATTAGTATTGATCAAGAATTAATTTGGAATTAATTTAGTGATCAAAAGATACTAATTAAATCTATGGGGACTAATTATGTTAATTAGTTATATTTATATGTGCTAGGCTTATGATCCATGTTGGACCAAGTTTATGTATGGATACATAAAGAGTTGGGCCACATGAACCATGGATCATAAGACCCATGTGTATGGATTTGGGTTATATCCATGACCCTAGAAATCCCACATATAAATACATACTTCATTGCCCAAAATCGCTACTAGTGCATTTCTTGGAGTTCATGGTGGCTTTTGGGTACATGGAGATTCTCTCTCAATTTTATTCTTTGTCCATGATGTGTTGTGATTCCACTTGAGGCTTCCACACTATTGGGGCTAAGCTCTTAAGGCTAGATACATCAAGACTTCAAGCTCCTCCATAAGGTATGTTATCCTAGATAGATTATTGTGTAGTATATGATATTTGTATGCTAGTATAAGGTAATACCTTGGAAACTCCATATTTGCATGTATAATAGAGAAAACATTGATCCAAGGTATTTAGGGTTGCATGTACACTTTAGGAGTGTTAGAATGCTCAAAACCCAACAGTGGTATCAGATCCTAGGCTTGTTTTTAAATTATACTTGATGCAAAGTGCTGAAAAATGCTCAAAAAATTGATTTTCTGGTTGTCTGGGCACTGGACTCGCCGACTCCATGAAGAAAATCATCCTACTCGTCGAGTAGGTTCATACACTCGACGAGTATGTGACAACATATTTTCAACTTTTAAGGCTGGAATTGGACTAGAATCATTACCATAAGCTGTTTTTGACCCTATAAACCCGTTTTTGATGTGGTTATGATCATTCTAATCCAATTCAAAAGATAATTGTCAAAAGTTTCATGTTTTGTATTAGTTTAATGATTAGGCTAATTACATGAAAATTGCTTGATTTGAATTATCTTGTTCATATGAGTTTAATTAAGATTATGAATATTTCTAGACATGTTTGTGATACTTGTTTTCAATCCAAATTAATCTAAAAGTTATTCATAATATATGTTTTTGTAACTTGTCCTCAAGTTATATGAAAAGTCTCATTAAAAAGTTATTAAAACCATAGGTTAAGAAACATGAAGAGTCTTTTTGTCATAAATAGTTTTATGAACTCCATAACTTGTCCTCAAGTAATGGATGTTCAAGAGTATCTTCATTAAAGTTTTTTTAAAACCTTAATTAAAATCATAAGTTATAAAAATCTAAGAGTTTTGAAAAGTTTCAAAACTTGCCCTCAAGTTTTGGAATTTGCAAAGTTACCTCCCCATGTATACTTTAATTCCAAATTAAACCTTAGAATTTTAAAAGTTTAAAATTCAACCTTATACTATTATAATATTAAAAATTAATGGTTATATATATATATATATATATATATATATATATATATATATAAAATAAAGTCAATCTTACTGTTAGTAGGCCTCATTCACAAAGCCAGTCTCTAAAGGGGGTATAAGGTTACTGCCTATAAAATGGTAGTTTAATAGGTGTCCACTCCCACCCACCGCTTCCTTGACTGGTGGAGGGTCGTTAGCCGAACGGGTAGGAAAGGACTATAATTCTCCCTTCATTAAAAGTATAATGATAAATACTAGGTAACTAAACACTTATAAATTCCCAATATTAATTACTTAGGAAAATGTGAATTTGGTGCTAACCCATAAAATTACACTTTGCACCCTTGTTAAGTCGTTAGTGGAGCGTGTGTGGTTAACCGGCACACTAACATGGGATTGACAATGTGTGGCAAAGAGTGACTTAAGTTTTATCATAGATCGGTGGAGCGCGTGTGGTTAATCGGCACATCGATTGGGTGATAAAATTAAGGGTACCAAGTCAATTTGCATGGTTATTCACACCTTGTTTGTGATCCTCGGCATCCCAGTCACAAACTAGAGAGGGCACAATCGAGATTTAAACATGCCATTGAAAGTCCAATGAATCTCAAAATATCTAGGAGTTTCAAATCCAAATAAAACTTAATAATTTATTTTGTTTTTCATGGTGGAAATTGGTAAATCGTTATTTACCTTCCTTCAAATATTTTGTAACTTGGATTACGGCATCCCTCTTCCAAGTTATAAAATAGTTTGTTGGCTCCTAGCCTTAATATTTCATATTGGGTGTTATATTAAGGACTTTAAATCAACTAAAATTGAAGTTCTCCCATTATAGATGTCTAGTTAAGACAACTATGGTCTTCCCAAATATTTAGGAACAAGATATCCTATTGAAGATGATATCCCACATGGCAATCAAGGTGAAAGATTAATCCCATTGTTGTGCATTAATGGGAATGGAAATCATGCTTCACATCCTCCACCTCCTCCAATTATTCTCCCTATCCCACAAGATCAAATACTTGAAAAGTTCAAGGTCATTCAATCCCTATTGGCAAGTTGGGAGAGTTGGGTGTCGAAGTCTCGAGGTAGCTGACTGTTGAATTGGTTCTTCAGTCACACCCTGATGACAGATCAAAACATGACCCTTAATGATCTTACATATTTGCTTGATGTTACTAAATCAGCAATGATTTGGGGCACTGGTAAAGCAAAATTTGATTGGAAGATCAACTTCCCAAACTTCCATGGACATTGACAATGGTAACATTAGAAGTCCAAAAAAGTTTTCTCTTCCCAATGGAAAGGGAACTGCCATGGTCAAGTCATTTGACCTAATGGTAAAGAGAAAGGATAAGTCTGAGATAGTCTCATGTACGATTGACAAAGAGTCCATATGTTTCTTTTGCCAAAAGAAGGGGCATTGGTTGCGAAGCTGCCAGATTTACCTGAAAGATCTGGTAAAGTCAAAAGTTTGACTCTACTTCAGGTAAAGTCCATTATCTAACTCTATTAGGTATCTTTTGGAGATTCTTAATACATAATGTAATCTAATTACATTTTGATGTTTTAGAAAATCAAAGGAAGCTTAAAGAAAGAGTATGTTGATTCTGATCGCGAAAATGGTTCGGTGATCAGAATTTTGAGCAACTGCTTAAAAGTTATGATAGATTGCTTAGGAATAGATATCAACATAGTTTACATATGTATTTGCATTGTAAGGATAAGATTTTTCTGCAAGTTTTAAAATTAAAAAAAAAGTTTTGATTTATTTATTTTAAGTATCCTTACAATGGTATTTGTGAAAAATTGTTGTTTATATGTTTCCATTGAAAGCAATATTGGAAAATAAAATTTGATTCTTTCATTTATGGTAGTGTTATAATTTACAAAATAAGGAAAGATTCTCATCACCCAAGTTTCAGTTGGATAGAAACTTGGAATCATGCAACTTGTATTGTATGATGAATGAGAATTTTCATATTTTGTAAATTAAGACTAATTCCTTGTTCACATGAACATGCGAGTCAAGTGAGGGACTAAAGGATTGGGTACACTTGGTTGTGCGCTGGTCAGGTCCACCACAAAGATCGATAAGATTATTCGTTATGATTTACTAAAGTTTAGTAAATATGGTTATACTTACAAGTTTAAGTGTAATTCTGAAACATTGGAAAGGTTTTAATGTATGGCAGGAAGGATAAGAAGAATCAAATAAGGCAGAAAGATAAAAGTTTCTCCAATCTGAAGAGATGGGAGAGTACTTGAGTATCTTGTTTTATGATTATCTTATTGATTATAGAACCATATCACAATTGATCATCTAAAGACACCTTAGTGCATTTGATTAGCTAAGGAGAGGAATCATGAATTGTTGAAATGGTTAAATCAAAAGATAAATCATACTTCGTTCCAAAATCAAGTCTTAGAGTCATAGTCTAAGATTGTAACTTGAGTGACATAATTTTAAGAAAGGTTTCTAACACTTGTCAAATGTAAGAGTAAAATGTTTCTTACTCTTGTACATTTGAAATTGGTAAGTTGTGATGTTTTGGATAAAACAGAGACCAACTAAGACCATTTGTGAGAAGTGTTTATCTTGATAAGAATCCACACTAACTCTTGACTATTTGTTTTGTCAAGGAATGGTTCTTGACAAGAGAACCTCATATGTCAAGAGGACAGTGAGAGTCTTAAAGATCTTGGAAAAGTTTCAAGAACTAATCAAGAATAAAACATATTGTTTAATCGCTAGCACACAATTTGAGGTTTGTAACCCATTATGTTGACATATTTTTGTTTCTGTGCCCATTCCAATTTAAGTTGACTATGCTTGTGAGTTCTATTAGTTCTCAGTTTTTTGCATAACAACCAGGAAGCAATGGTAGGCACTTGTGCTACCGGGTGGCAAGAAAATGAGATTGGGCAAGTTCAGTCCATATGAGTTTGGATTTGTCACTAACCTTGTCTTATGGTTATGGTTATGACAAATTCACATGGATAGGAACACATACACCATAAAATCTAAGTTTCATAAGGTTTCTATCCGATTCATGAAAATGATGGTGAGGAAACGTTTACACTAAGTAGATTTTAGGAAGATAGCAAGTGTAATATTTGCATTCTCAAAGTCGTTAGTGGAGCGCGTGTGGTTAACCGACACACTAACATAGACTTGTGAGAAATGGAAAAGGTCTAAAAATGTGAGAATATGATTACGACATCCCTTTTCAGAGTTCTAAAATTGTTTAGACACACATGTGAGCTATCTAAGGAAAGGTGTATGATTTTGATAAAGTCTTATCAAAGCAATCTCGTATCAGAAATCTAAACTTTGGTAAGAAAATCAATAAAGTATTGATTTCTAGAAGTCAAACTGATTTTTGGGTACATGTCAAAGCTAGTGGGAGCATAAAGTGTTATGCTAGTTAAATTATAATTATCATGTTAGTGGGAGCATGATTATTATGTTATGTGTTGCAGGTTAGCAATGTTAATTTTAGAAAAAAAAAGTTTCAATTCGGGTTTGAAAAGTTGTTTTTCTATAATTAAGGGAGAAGATTTTATACTTCATTCCAATTCTACAAGCTTAGATTGAGATTTTAATCATCTTTAGTCAATGATATATATGAATGTTATGTTGGAATGGTTCAACATAAGGAAATTCTATATATGTGGCGTTCTCAAAATTCGATTATGATTACGACATCCCTCTTCATAGTTCGAATTGTGAGAACATGGAAAATAAAAAAATTTACAGCATGAATCGTGTCCCATATGCTTCGGGTATAGGATCGATTACATCCATTCTAAATTTTCCAAATGCTTAGGGAAATAAGAGGGAACAAGGAATAGAACCGGACATGACTAACATGATTAAACAATTGTCGAGGACAATTTGTGGTTTACCAAATATTGGTTACTCGTGGACAATTAGAAGTATAATGTAAACTTTTGAAAGGACCATATTGACATATTCTGAAAAGAGGCAACTCTTGTTCAGAAGTGATAGTCAAAGTGGTAACATTGAATTGTTTCCATAAATGGAAGTTATTCTCTGAATCTTTGTATGATTAGAAAACTTAGTGCAATGAAGGATGTTCAAAGGAATGTACTTTAAATATAAGACTTCGTTTCCATGGAATTGATCTCCATTGGAATACTTTGTAATGTCTGTTGCCAAGTCTTTATGACTTTTGTGCATAGTCATTACAAAAGAATTAGTGCATATAAGTTTAGAATCTAACAGATTACAGTAAATGGCAAGAGTTTGGTATTCTTACATTTACAAAAAGGATTGGGATTGTGAAATGAGCATTATTGGAGTCGTGTTCAATTGATTTATTTCACAAAAGAAAGGACCTTAGGTAAACATAGTATGCATGCTTAGTGCATGGTATGACTATTGTTTCAATTCAAGTATTAAGTTGATAAATCGAAACAATGAATAATGAGTAATCAATATGGTGCTTAGATAAAAAGGGTTTTTATTTACACTCAAGAGTTTGGGGCCATATAGGATTAAGTATTATTGTTGTGTTTCACTTTGCATGTTTTGACTTCCAGAATAACTAGGCCGTTCCTCCTGAATGACTAACTTATTCAAATCATCAACAATACTTCATATGTTGGAAGTAGATATGAATCAAGACTGTAATGAATCTGGCTTGTAAGATTTGTCTAAGGTGCATTAGACATAGCAATGGTTGCTACAATATTCATGAGTGCTCATAAGTTTTGAGCATTGGATTAAAACCACACTCATTTGAATCAATTCATGAATTTTATCACGAGTGAATCATGAGACGATAATATCTTATATTCTTCAAACCTAGAGATATGAGTTGTTGACTATGAGTTGGTTATGCATTGATTGTGCGAAAACGCATCAGTAACTTGATGTCATAAAACGTGCCTTTGTATATGATTCAAAAAGTAGTTAGTAAAAGCATATGAGTCAAAGTTTATCCATTCCTTTTACCTCATAAGGATAAAAGCGATATTTGTGGGCCCCTCAATTATTTAGTGATGACACCCCTAAGTGCTTGGCCAAGCCTTGACTGATTTGTTTTGTTCAATTAGTCAGTTGTCATAAATCGAAAATCGGGAAACAACAAATGGACTGAGAGAATGATTATAATCCATGTCTGAGTCCATATGATATCTAGAATGGAGGAATATATGATCACTTATCTAATGGATGCATCATTTGATTTGTTCAGAGTTCGACAGCGGCTTTAAGAGCTACGATCGCTAATCGGGTTATGAAGTCGTACTTGCAATAATAGTTTTAGACTTATCCAAGTGGGAGACTGTTGGATTAGATGTCTAAGCTCATAACTATTATTGGTATGTACTTGACCCGAGAGTAGCATGGTCCATTTGGATAGCATATCATCAGGGTAATTTGTTAGGATGGACTTTTGAGAGAAGATGTTGGATATGATTTATTAATATATTATAAGTTATAATATATTAATATGAAATCATGTGTTTTAATTAGTATTGATCAAGAATTAATTTGGAATTAATTTAGTAATCAAAAGTAACTAATTAAATCTATGGGGACTAATTATGTTAATTAATTATATTTATATGTGTTGGGCTTATGATCCATGTTGGATGAAGTTTATGTATGGATACATAAAGAGTTGGGCCACATGAACCATGGATCATAAGACTCATGGGTATGGATTTGGGTTATATCCATGACCCTAGAAATCCCACATATAAATACATACTTCATTGCCCAAAATTGCTACTAGTGCATTTCTTGGAGTTCATGGTGGCTTTTTGGTACATGGAGATTCTCTCTCAAGTTCATTATTTGTCCATGATGTGTTGTCATTCCACTTGAGGCTTCCACACTATTGGGGCTAAGCTCTTAAGGCTAGATACATCAAGACTTCAAGCTCCTCCATAAGGTATGCTATCCTAACTAGACTCTTGTGTAGTATATGATATTTGTATGATACTATAGGGTAATACCTTGGAAACTCCATATTTGCATGTATAATAGAGAAAATATAGATCCAAGGTATTTAGGGTTGCATGTAGGGGTGAGTGCGGTGCGGTTCGGTGCGGTTATTAGCCAAAACCTCACCACTAACCGCAAATGTGGTTAATCCATTTTCAAAACCGCTTGGTGCAGTTATTTTTGCGGTGCGATTAGCCGGTTATTTTTGCGGTGTGGTTTTGTTTTTTCTGTGTTGCGGTTATTAACCGCATGGATTTCGTGCGGTTATTTTGTGTGGTTTTTAACCACATTTTAGAGTTCAAACGGTTTTAAGAGTTCAAACATATTACTTGTAATAAAAAAAACCATAATGTATAAGACAATTAACTTCAATCACAAACAATTACTATCTTTAAAATGTCAAATCAATAGTAATTAACAATAAATTTCTTAAAATTGTCTAATGTCACCATTTTTCATAGTTAAACATAACAAAAAAACATACTTTTGTCTTCTAGTATTTTATTCATCTTTCATTCATGAAACTTGTCTTATTTTTAATATTTAATATATTAATAATTAATAAAAAAAAGTTGTATATAATATATGCGGTGCGGTGCAGTTTTTTTACGGTTTTTGAAAACTAATAACCGCACCGCACCGCAAATTTGCGGTTTTTGAAAAACAGGAAAACTCACCATCAGTTTTTATTGCAGTGGCGGTTTATCGGTTGCGGTTTTTGCGATTAATTTTAGTTGCAGTGCGGTTTTTGCTCACCCCTAGTTGCATGTACAACTTAGGAGTGTTAGAATGCTCAAAACCCAACAGAATGTACAGCTGTTCCACTCCTTCTAGTACCGCTAGCGCTGAATTGAGCTAAGGTTGCCGTGACAGCCGTAGTTACCACAGCTTGGAGAGTTGCAGGATCGTTTTGTGGAGGAGGTGGTTGAGTTGGAGTTATCGGGGGATTGCGTCTTATCACTCTTCATGGAGGCATTGATCAACTAAAAGTTTACAAATATGAAGATGATAGTAAGCATTTAATAGTGAGAATAATGAGAGTGGTCCATGGACTAAATCACCATAGCCCAACAAAACAAATGAGAGTATGATTGAAATAAAGATCTAACAATAGAAGGATGAATTTGGATGTCTGTCAATATCATTGGCATTATAGATGCATTTGGATAAAGATTTCCCATGAGATTAGATGTCTGTCAATATCATTGGCATTATAGATGCATAAGTTCGGGAAAAATGACATTGGAGTAGGTCTTACATCAAACCAGAAATGAGAAAATTTAGTACTAGGGTCTATACATAGACCTAATTTATATCCAAAAGACAGAGTAGGGTAGACTTTACTCGCGAGGGGTGTTGTTCTGGTTGTTACTTGATTCAACCCTGGCTTCAGCCAGTTGCTGTTCCATTTCCCAAACACGTCTTTGCAGCGCCACCTGGTTTTGACGAAGATCCATGGTCTCAGATCAACAAGCATTCAGCTCCACCTATAGGGCGTCAGTGCGAGACCTTTCAAAGTGGTGGTTATCGATCAGATGACGAAGACGAACTGTGTTGACACCGGAGTTAGCACGGATCTCCATGACTTGGTCAAAGTTTGCTCTTCCCTGCTCCGCATTGCGAGCAACCCGATGAACCATTATAGGAAGGACTTTTTTTGTTGAGCCTCCCTCATTTAGTTTGTAGAAGCTTCGGTCCGTTGTAGGGAGTTGGTTGTCCCTACTCGTGGCTCCACCTGCCCAAGTTCACCGCCCACAAACGCATCGGGCCTTGAAAAGCCGGACGAGGGTTAGGATTTTCAGCAACTTGGGGTGGATTGTAGACCTCCGATTTTGAGTCTGAGTCTTCTTGGACTTCCTCCTCGTTCTCTTCATCAGAATTCTCTTCGGGGTCTTCTTCTGCTGGGACCACCTGATTCTCGTTCTCGAGTTTAGCTTCGAACCATCCTCCGACTCCTTGATCGAGAAAGTACAGGTCACCAGGGAGATGGAATCCAGCCATGTTATCTAAGCGAGAAAAAGGATGTAAGAAACATATAATAGACTTACTACCTAAGATAATTATAGGATGATCCTTACCAGTTACTTCAATACTTGCGTAGTGCATACGAGTCATATGTAACCAAGATAGAATAGACCTTTGAATAAGTGACCCTAACTCTAAGTCCACAACCAAACAAGGAACATGAAGTAAAGCAAAGATCGTAGATTCTAAGTCTATGACACCCTAGTCACATATAAACTTAGTGTATCCACTCAACAACTATTGACCTACTAATAAAGACCTTTTAGTTCTTAAATAAATAATTATAGTATTACAAAATACTCCTATAGTATTTTAAGTTTATGTTATGTTCTAAAGTTTTCATTGTAGTAGTGTTGGTAAGTTTTTAGACTTGTTGCAACACCACAACCATTCCTAGGTACATAATGATCACTTCTCGGAAAGATATAGTTGATCAGGCTATATCACTCCCAGATCTGATCATATGTCCCCAGCTTACTTATGTTGTGCAACAACCACAATACTTTTGTTATGTCCTAGTATGACACTGATCCTAGTATGAATGCATGTATGTATAGTTTAGTTAAATATTTTATTATTTAAAAAGTATAAACTCTTGGTCAGAGTATTTTAATCCCGATGTGTTTATAGTTGTATATCTTTTATGGGTTAACATACTCAATTCACTATAAACAAAGTTCTGATACCAATCGGTCACACATCCAAACTGAAACGACATAAACGTTCGGGGGCGGAGGACGTCATGTACAGTATTATAACAATGCACAATAGTAAAACAAGCAATGTAACGCCCGCAGATCCGGGCTAGTCAATTTAGAGGCAATAGGGGTCGAAAACGACTTTTTGACAAAAAGATTATTTAGAATAAATGATCTTAACCAATTTGTAGAATATGTCACAAGGTTTCCGTACATATAAAGAACGCTGAAATCCGAGTTATAACGAAGAAGTTATGACCCGTCGAAGTTTCGCGTTGGAACCGGCACGGCGCCGGGAAGCGTAAATAGTAAATTTATGATATATAGAGATTTAGCCTTAGCGCTCTAAACAAAAGTCGTAGAATATGTTAAACTAAGAACATCGATAAAAAGAACGCCCAAATCTGACTTCGTATGAAGAAGTTATGATTTTTCGAAGTTTCGGATTAGCGGTGTACAGCCCGAAATTCGAATTTTAGATCGATTGATTTTTAGCCGACACAACCTAAACAAGAATCGAAGATATCGTTATTAGTAGCGTAACGATAAAAATACAGACGAAAATGGACATCGAATAAAGAAGTTATGAGATTTTAACGGACAAATCCTGTCCTGGCCTGTTAAAAATATAACTTTAAAAATAAAGTCAAAATTAACCAACGGAGTCTAAACGAAAGTTGTAGAGTATGTCTCCACCTACGCGTGGATATAGATAACGTCAAAAACGGAGTTCGTATGAGCGAGTTACAAATTATAGTAGTATATTTACGTATTAAAATAAAGTATAAATCATGTATACGTACACATATATATACATATGTATATATCATTAGAAAGGTATCGACGATGCGGTTATTATAAAACTAATGTTGAGTTCTTTCGACATTAGTTTAGTACAAAGATCATTAAATCCATTTAAAATAGTATTATAGAGGGGTGTTTAGTTGTTTATATAACTAAAAGGTCATTAAGTAATTATGGAGGGTAGTTTTTGAAAATTCAATTAGTATAAATAAGAGTCTTGGGCTCTCATATTTCTTGCACCATTCTCTTGATTCAAGAGTCTTTCTCTCCTTATCCCCCGAGCATTTCGGTCCCTCGTGATTCGACTTCTCTTTCTGTAGTTTTAGTATAGTAAGGTAAGCGCTGAAGCGCTGCACGAATCTTTCTTAGAAAGATTCAGCGACGAAGTTCTGCCCCTGTAGAGCCCGACTCCTAGCTAAAATCCCCTTGAAAGTAAGTTATGTTTACCCTATTTTAAATATAGTTTATATTTAAAATTAGTATTGTTATTATAAATTTATAATAAATATTTGGGCTATTATTATGACTTATATAAGTGTCGTTATAATATCTTTTAACTACTCGCGGTACGGGGAATCTGGTTTAAAGGGCCGCATAGGGTTGTTGGATTTCAGAAGTGCTATACGCCAAAATGGTCCTGCCCTCCGGTGTTTTATGTCTGGCCCCTGTCTGTACATAGTAGTTGGAAAGTATTGTTTAAACGCTTATATAATAATAATAATAATAATAAGACTAATAATTAGTCACGGTAATATTAGACTAAAATCTAGTGGTGATAATACTAGGTTTCGTCAAAGGAAATTATTTTAAAGTAAACGAAGCGCTGTCCGAGTACCGAGTCACCACCTTCTCAGGTGAGTGCATAGTTACTTTCAGCTTACACATAGATATGAAGTATTTTATATAAATTACGTGCTGTGTGTGTATATTATCTGTATACTTGCTATCTATGCTGGATGAACGTTTTATACATGTTTTCAATGATTTAAACTGTATATGTATTTTATATCTACAAAATGTGTTGGGTAAAACATGGGTAGATGTATTAGTTGCTGTGTGATAAAATGAAATAATGAGATGCCTCGTTATAGATGTTCTTGATGATCTAGTCATCTAGCGGAGTATAGATGACGACCACGGACTATTCTAGACAGTCCAGTGGAACACTAACAGGCTCGCAACCTGTAGGTGTTTATTCGAACTTTGTGTTTAACCGAACTGTGTGTTTATTTGAACTGTGTGTTTATTCGAACTGTGTGAACTGTGTGCTCACCAGATATACTCCATCCCAATGATAGTCCTTTGACTAGGTCCCTTGTGTTAGATGTTTTAGGGACGTAATGTGAGGATAACGGGAATGGGTAATTGGGTTGATTGTTTGATGTTTAAAAATAATAATTATATTATTGTGGGTTGAAAACCCTATGTGCTCACCAGGTTTCCCAACCTGACCCACTCAGTTTATTTTTATCACAGGTGTTGATATGAAGTCACAATACACTGAGAGATTTAAAGAGATGTAGATCACTAGTGTAAATAATTGTAAGTTCTGTTTATGCTTATGTTTCTGTATTAACGATGACATCCCAAACGTTTTAAAATGAAATAAATACGTTTCATCGAAAATGTTTTAATAACGTATTTACCATGTTTTTCTGGGAACAAATTCCGCAACATTTTTATAAAATGAAGTACTCTGATTTTTATAAAGCATAAACAAAATCGGTCTTTTCTGGCCGTGAAAATGGGGATGTCACAAGCAACAACATCATCCATTGCATTAATAGTATAATTTATACATGTGTGTTCTGAATATATTTGTAAGACACCAAAAATATATATGTATCAAAATAAAAGACGAGTCTTGAAAGTGCTCCGTCTTCTCAAAACCTGGCCATATGTACCTTTCTACTGGTGACCTGATAATACAAGTTATTTTGAAAGAGTAGATCAGCATTTAAGCTGGTGAGTTCCTAAGTATTTTAGTGTCCAAAAGTTTACATTAATTTGATGAAAATGTTTGTAAATGTTTGTAAGTATTTGATGTAAATGTTCGTATACTTCCTAGAAAATCCTATATTTTCTACTAAAATGGAAAGTAGTCTTCTACCATGACACAACTATTATGCATGTTTGTTCTTTTGTAAAAGTGAGTGCTTTTCCCAAGTATATGACGATCATTACCAGAAAATAGTTTACATTACCTTTTATGTGAGAAGATCACTATATAAATATAATGGGGAAATAAATACATGCAGTAGTATTGTATATAGTAGCTCCTAACACCCAATCCTTGAGGGTACTAGGCTTAGAACTGTAAAACAAACCCATAACAAAGCTAAAACAGAAACAAGTCTGACTTTTGATTTAATTGAATGGCTTTACAAGAAGTTTTGGGACTACCAGATAAAGATTTAACTAGATTTAACACACATTAGAGCACTTAACCTCTTTTACTCTATCTCATAATAAGATGTGAGATGAACTAGATGAATATTTAACACCCATATTGTAGATCTATCTAGGCATAAACATGTTAGATGAACCAGATGGAGAAAACTTCAATGCCATATCAGTGGTCGGATATTGCTATGGTTCCGACAAATTCGGCACATGAATTTTCTAGTGTTCCATTGCCCAGATACATCTACGGCGGTAGGGTTTTCACTTTTGAAGCTAGGTTTTCATTCGGTGACCCTCTAAGATCGAGATTTACGATTTTTAGATGGTCTGATGCTATCGATTAATGGGTTGATCAATACGTAAAAGTGACAGAGGTCCGATTGTTAAACACTTTTTCATCACCTCGATGTCCTCTTATTCATTCCTTGTCCTGTATAAATGCAAATGGTCTTGTCTTTTGACTTATCTTCTTACTTATTGTCTTCTTTACTTCTCACTTTACAACTACATTCTCACGTCTCTGTTCACAAATCCTCGCAACAGGTGGGAGGCGTTTTTCCGGTAGAGGATATGTGGATCTATGGTGGAGATAGAGTGTGGTGCTTGTGGTAAAATTAGGATAGGGAGATGGTAAATTTAGATGGATATGAGTTTTTTTGGGACGATGAAGAAAGAGAAAGACTAGGAAGAGGGAAGAGGCCAAGAGGCTAACCGGGGGAAGGGATGGATAATTCTTTTTTATTATTAGTGGTTTTTTATTTAAAAAAGAATTAAAATAAATATAAAAAATCTGCAAAAGAAATTAAAAGGGTAAAATAGACATTTCAAATTGTTCAGGGACCAAATCCGCGGAAAGTTTATGATTTTGGACCAATGATGCAGGTTGAAAACTTTTTGGACTCCATTCACATTTTTTTGCTAACGATATGACCAAGTTTGCAGTTTAGTTTGTATATATATATATATATATATATATATATATATATATATATATATATATATATATATATATATATATATATATATATATATATAATAGTTTTTTTTATCTTTAGTTTAATGAAATTAATATAGACTATTTATAAAACTATTTTTATTTTGTTAAATAAATTATCTAAATTATATAAAATATTATTATTATTATTACTATTATTATTATTATTATTTATTTATTTATCTTTGTTACCCTTTTAAAAAAAATGTTACCCTTTAAAAAGAAAAAAAAAGGTAACATGGTCTTCTTATAAGGACCATGGACCTACAGTGTAATTTTCACGATCCATATGAATATAATATATCAAATTTTAAAGTTATGATCAAAACTGAGAATTCGACCAAACCGATAATGACCATTTCCGTAATTTACTCTTTTAACTTAGAATGATATGTAAATCGGATACTCATAGCTGATGTAAGTGATTTATAAAATGAAATGAGTTTTATACTTAAATATCACCTATTTCTACTTTTAGCTGACTCTAAATTTAAAAAAAAAAAAAAATTAAGTATATTTAATGTATTTTTATGATGAACTTAGTAAAGTTGCCCCCAATTAGAAGTTTAATGATCTTCATAAAGTTTTTATAATTTATTGTGCGTATCGGGGACTTTTTGTAAACAACAATAACCTAATTATATATAATCTCGTATAAATAATTAATAAACCAAAATTCCACTAGTTTTCGAAAATTATCCCTCAAAGTGGTTAACACATACTCAGAAAATAAAGGTAGCGTAGGTCCACAATGTCACTTGCTACTTTAGGAAACAAACCATAATACTTTGATGACTTTAAGTAGAGTTCACGAGCACTTAGAGCATCCTATGTTTCTCGAGAGGATATTAGGCCATCTTATATACCTAGCGACCTACCATAACATTTTCTTGTGGTTAGGGCCGGTCTCAGTGGACAACATGGGCGAGTGTCCATGGTCTATCCTTTCAAAGGCCCCAAATTTGTGGTCTTATGCAGTAGAAACTAGATAGAAAACATTTTTCTTATTTCTTAATCCTAAAATTCAGCAGGTGCACGTTCAATTATGTTACGAAGGAAAAAGGAAACCACCGAAAGTCTGAAGTCAAAAAGAATGTGGGAACTTCGGCAAAACTCGAAAATCAAAATGAAATTGGAAATCAAATCATGTCAATAACCCTATATAAACAAGCCATAGCAAACGTCATACAATACAATACTAGGTTCCAACAAATATAAATCAATTGTTTTGTCTACAAAGGTTTACCTCAAAATTTTCTTCAATTTTTTTATTTTTGTTTTTTACATCTTCGTTTTAAATTAATAGATTATTTATGGTCAATTTTTGAATAAAGTTTAATCCTTTGGATTGTGGAATGTTTATGGGCATGTTATTTTTAACGGTTAAGTATATTAGAAACTAGCTAGAAGCTAGCAAACGAAAAAAAACACAACTTTAGTTGACGAGAGGATTTTGCATCAACACATTTCATTTTTTCCTATTTTTACAATTCATATTACAAAACCATTTAAAAGAAAATGACATAATTGAATCAAACATCAACTCTCTCATATATATACTTCATGTTCCCAAAAACCAATGCATTCCCATAAATCTAAAGGATCCATATCAAGGTAACATACGTCGATTCCATGACCAATCTTTTAAAATTAACCACTACAAAACCATTAATCCATCATAATAACATATCAACCGAATCAAAAGTAGGAATAGAAAAGCCAACCCAAGATTCATATATGTCATTGTTATGTGATGAAATTTTGTAAGTAGTTTCAAATTTTGTAAGATTTAGATATGACAGGAAGATGAACTTATGGGAGTAATTTTACTTCATACCAATTTATTTGAAGTAAGTTTATTTGTAATTGGAAAAAATTATATTTATAATAGGTAAGAACTGGCAACTTAATTATTTCATGTTTTTCAATTATTAAAAGTAGTAAGTGATTTATAACATTCTAACTTCCTTTTTGCTTTAAGCTTAGAGACTAAATACATAATTTATGAATAGCGTAAGTTTAATAAGCATGTGCCTTTTCGATTACAATATGCTTTTGTTATGATTCAAAACAAATAATTACCCTCGTGCATATCAAACCATTCTTATGAACTAGTTTATCAAATTAACACATTTGAAATATGGGGTAAGCATGCAAGTCTTAAGTAATATGATTAGGTTTTAAGGCATTCTTTGTAAGACCTAGAATTATAAATATCAATCCACAAAATTTTATGAAAGCATTTAATAAAACTGAAACATCTAAGATGATATAAAACAAATTTCTTATTTGGACTTATGAACTTACTCTAAAGTTGATATTTATAAAATTTACTCAAGTACGAAGATAGTTCGAATTATTTGTTTTTAAGTGTTGAGCTTGATAGTTGTAATTTTGTATTTAAGAATGCATAAATATATATAAGATTTAGTGGATTTTTATCAAAATTTGTCTTTAAAGGACCTTTTTTTTCTCTCTCGCATCCATTCCCACAATATGTTTGAATGACCCTATTTGTGGCCATCTTAGCAGCCCACTACTATCATGGACACCACCCTCTATGCATCGTGGTATCTATAGTGATAGGTATTATAAATAGTTCTTAGATTATCATATGGCAACAGAAACAAGCAATTTTAATCTAAGGCAAACAATCAATTAAAACCTACAAGGATCTTAACCTAAATAATATGAACAACTACAAGAGGTATATATACGTCTAACCTTTAGAATAAGCAATCTACTTGAAGAACCTTTGATGTAGATCTAATTCCAAGCCAACAAAGATATCAACCAAAGTAGATTTGCCTCTAATGGTTCGCACCCCACAATACCAAATTATTGATGTTAGAAATTAACCCTTAGAATAATAGTGATTAACTAAGGAATTAATCAAGAAAGAAGAGAAAACTCCAAGTGTATAAGGAGTGATATGAATTTAGGAGTGCCTGAGAGGGGTATTTATAGTTTCTGGTTGCTTGAAAAAAAAACAGATTTGAATAATTAAAGCATCCAGTTTAATTCAGAATTCAAATCATTCCCTTATCTAAGCCTTGGATGAAATTGGCCAAGGGCTATCTCTTGCAATTTTCATCCATCCCTTTCCAAAGGATCCAGAACTATTAGGGTGCAAAGTCACTCTTGGATGTCATGATTGCCTACTCCTCTATATGTGTGTAATGAGTTGTCTTTTATTTATAAGGAAGTGAGTGACACTCATTTTATGTAAGGAAGAACTTTATGAGAGATTAGTTTAGAGAGTGAATTATTGCAAACTCACTTGTACTCTTTCTAAAAACTAATGATAACTTAAACGATTTATTTACTCTTGTGTTCTTCATGTTCTTAATTTTTACATGATTCACTAAATCATTTCATATTCCGCATCCGTCATCATGATTAACACCACTACAATTGGTATCAGAGCAGGTGTTCCTTGATTTGATCAAGAATTGATCCATGATGACATTTTTGATTTGGTGATTCTTCATTATTATTTGATCTTCATGTTTTAGAGAGTTTTTGGATTCTAGAAATCGAATTGTTCCTTGACTCAATTCATAATTTGATTTTCTTTACTAGAATTCAAGTGATTTTTTCTTTCTCTCTCTAGAAAACTCATTCAAAATCACTTTCTTTCTCTAGAAAAACCCATGATCTTATCAATTGATCAAAGATGGAAGAAACAATTCGTGAAGATTTGTTTGTGAAGGATTATCCATGGTCATTCAGTTTTGAAGGAGTTCTCAGTTGTTTTGTAACCAGGTATTTCAAACAAAATTCACTCATTTCAAGTAAGAAATGTTAATGTGGAAAGTATAATGGTTATCCTCTTGATCATGATCATCATAAGGTGTTGCTTAACCGTTTGGTAACAAGTTATCATGAAAGAAGGAAGAAGAAGAAAGATGATGAAGTAATTGAAAGAATTTGTCTTGATGAATGCATATATGGTGATAATGTTCTTGCTTCTTACCCAAATGTTCTTAAAGAAGTTCACCATTTTCATGATGTTCTTGATGTTCAAGAAAAAGGAGTCTAAGTTGATTCTCATGAAGATGAAAAAGTTTTTTGCTCGATTAGAGTTCAATTTGATGATATTTTGTGTTCTTGTGATTTGTTTGAAGAAATGATTCCTTATTGAAAGCCATTAATCCAAGAAATTCACAAATATCAAACTCCAAAAGATACGATCCAAACTTGTCAAGTTAAAGTTATGGAAAGTGGGTTTGTTCTTAATTCAATTAATCAATACCCAAAAGAGCAAAAAGATGATAAAGAAAAAGAGAAGAAGATAAAAAACAAGAGCGCAAGTGGGTTTATTCACAAAAATCTTCAAATGTTGTTGTAAAGCAAAAATCTATGAAGCAAATTTGTGTTCCAAAGCAACAATCTCCAAATGTTGCAATGAATTTGAATTCAAAGCCCAAAAGTTTTGATGGTTCTTATGAAGATAGTGTTAGATCGTTGAAGAACATGAAGAACAAGTTGTACAACACGCATCGTGGGTGGTATAATGTTCAAATTGATGATTTTTTTGTTACAACAAAAGAACCAATATCATCAATGGTTAATTCGTGTGTTGCAAACGAAAAAAGGATTGTCAAGAAGATTTCTTACATTCTTAATGGATTCCAAAACGTTCTTGATTTTTGATGATCCAATGAAGAACGATCCAAGTTTTATCGAAATTCAATTTTATTTTTGATTCGTGCATTTCGTTTTTCATTTTTGATCGTTTTGATTCATTGGATCTATTTCGTTTCAAACCCCATTGTTGATCCAATTATTTTTTTGTTTAGATTAATCCAAAAATCAAAATCATATTCAACACAATTCTTTTTTATTTTCGAAATCAATTTTTTTTCCAATATTTCAAAACCTTTACTGGTCATCGATCCAGTTTTCGAAGCCCAATCTAAAAGTTTTTTTTACTATTCATCAGGAGTACAAATTGAATTCCACTCATTTTATTAAGCCTAAGTCATGTGTAAAATCTTTTGAAATCAAGAATGTTATTGTTTAGAGAGTCAAAATCGAACATCACACTAAAAACGAATTAGAAACCACTACTAGAAAAACAGCCTTTTACGGCGCTCATTGCGCGTCGTAAAAGGCTCAGACGACGCGCAAATGCGCGTCAAGGAAGGCTCTGTCATAAAGAGAGACGACGCGCTTTTGCGCGTCGTCTATAGACGACACGCATTTACGACACTCATTTATGACGCGCAATTACGACACACAAGGCGTATCAAAGAAGGCCCTGTCATAAAGGAAGACGACACGCATTCGCGTGTCGTAACCTTAAGACGTGCGTGTTAATGACACGCAATGCGTATCAAGAAAGCCCCTGTCAAGAAAGGCCATGTCATAAATGAAGATGACACACATTTTTGCGTATCATAATTTTAAATGTTTAAAAAAATATATTATTTATAGATTTACTTATTTTCAAATTAAATTTGTATTTAATGTTTCATAATAGAAAATAAAATATCATATACAAAAAATAGAATCCATTGCATAAATTTAATGTCATACAATTCTATTTCTTACAATATATAAATTTGCATCTAATCTACTATGTACATCAAGTTCCAACTAAGTAAAGTTGCATCTTGTCTTTCATAATTCTTTAAAACTAATTCTCCAAACAGTTGATTATATGGATATACAATTGTACATTGGCCCATCTCACTCAATAATGACTTAGCCAAATTCAACTCCAAGTCTTTACTACATCTTGCTGATAATGCTGCAAGATTTAAATCAAGTGGCTTCATATTCCTTTCTTCCATCAACTTTACCTAATGCAAAAAATACACAGAAACAAAAAAAAACATTGTAGAGGAAGGGGTAATTTGGGAAAATATGAGGGGTATGATATAATAAGAATGCAAATACTTAATACCACTTTCATGCCATCATGGAAACCTGTTGTGCATTACATAAAGGCCCTACACCAACACAAGGCTTTTGTTTGATTATGATCATCAGCTATTAAACCAAATACAAAAAGCATGTCAGAAGAATAAAACTCAATGTAGATGAAACTTTAAAAGAGGTTGATCCATCACATTACATAAAGGCCCTACACTACCTTAAGCAATATTTGTAGAAAAAGTACTTCTTTAGGGCTAAGGTTGCCTACATAAACGGTTGTGTACTGATTACTCTTAATTTGAGAAATTTTTCAGAGACAGGTCCATCATTTTCAGCCATTGACAATTCCTGGACAACTTTTTCAAGTCATTTGCTAATAGCTTGCATTTCCTCTGCCAAATATTTTAATTGTACCTAAAAAATAATAAATAATCAATAAATTCTTAATTACATTTACACATGTTTTAAATTTCTAAATATTTGAATAAGATTAATTGTGATCACCACCTTTGATGCTGGTTCCAAACTGTCAAGATCCTTGGAGAAATCAAGGAGTTCAGGTAGTTTGTCAACAAGCACCTAAAATTAATTAATTATCCACCACAACATTATCTTGCTATTTTAAAATTTAATTATTTTCCATACAACATATTAATCAAATCTGAACCCAATCTAAACCCAACAGCAGAAGGCTATCCAATCTGAACCCAACAGCAGCGCCTAAAATGACACCAAATTAATCACAGTCAAAGTCAAAGTCAAAATCAACTATAAAAAAATATTATTATATTTAATAACATAAAATAAACAATGAAAATATTGACCTCTTGCTGTTCCTTGGTTCAGAGCATTTCCAAGTGAGACAATTGTTTGCATTACTCTCTTGAACTTACAGGAACTTCTGACCTGATAAAAGTTTAATTAGATTAAATTGTTGGATTCGTGAATTGAATCATAACTATGCTACTGTTATAGCAAGAAATGTTTATCTGGGTGCTAGAGTTGAAGGATGCTTCTCTAGATGGAAGGTAATTTAGAGGGTCGAAGGAATCTGCTTTTTGATTAAAAGACCAAAATACCCTCGTTATATATATACAATACATTAAAATAAAATTCTCTTTTTTAGTGGTAAGGGCAGGGGGCTTTAACCATAGTTATCTGGACAAAATGTTGGTGGGCCTCCTAGTTATGAAGATGTTGTGAGTGTCGGTCATAGCCCTGTTGATACCAAGAGGTAAATTAATTAATTAATAAGTCAAAAGATTTATTTACTTGTAAA
The DNA here is from genome assembly GCF_002870075.4 of Lactuca sativa. Classification (NCBI taxonomy): domain Eukaryota; kingdom Viridiplantae; phylum Streptophyta; class Magnoliopsida; order Asterales; family Asteraceae; genus Lactuca; species Lactuca sativa. Next base: position 127,696,077 of record NC_056626.2, read on the forward strand.
TTGTAATATATATATATATATATATATATATATATATATATACACACACACAATAATGGAATCTAGTCTAACTTGTAAGCATTTGAAGGACTGGAGAAACTGCAAAATCATCACCTCAGGTGAACATTAACCATCAAGAAATTCTGGCAGCAGCTGCTCCACCACCACCAGCTGCCGCCGCCACACCACCTCCAGTTACCACTACGCCGCCACCACCTGCAGTGACAGTCAACAATGAAAACGATGGGTTTGACTTTTTTGATCCCCGTGGTGCTGCTCCTGCTCCTGCCCTTGCGCTTGCCCCGTAAGGATCAGGTGGTGGAGAGATGGAGGATTTGTTTGGTTCTCTATCAGAGTCTTTCTCTTCTTCAAATGCATTGGCTCTTGTAACATCTACTTCATCTATAACCACTGAATTTCATCCTCCAGCAAATACTAATCCTTATCTCACCTTCGATACCTCATCGACAAGTCGGGTGCGTGAGTGTCTTAAAAGCTGGATTCTACACACACATATTGATAGTTTGTTTATATTGTAAATGTACACCCTTTATGCATTGATTACAGGCATTTGATGATCCATTTGGTGATGGTCCTTTTAAAGTTGTTCCTTCTACTGATGGATTTTCGGCTTAACCACCAACATCACCCTTAACTACAACTGCTGCTGAACCACCATCATTTTCAGTTGACCCAATGTCAGGGTCAGGGGGATTTAGGGATACTTTTGATTTTGATTCAACTGTTGACATTTTAGCTGATATATTGCCTCCACCTGGACCCTCACAAACTGCTTTTCCTTCTCAAAATGGTCAAGCATCTAGTCTTTCAGCAGAAGCTAACCATACCACATTTCCTTCAAGTTTTTCAACTCCATTTGGTCAACCACCTACTTTTTCATCACAAGGTCAAGGTGGTCAACCTTTTCAACCTCAAGCTGCCCAATCTATGCCACACCCAGCTTTTCCACCTCAAGGTGTCCAGCAGCAGCAGCCTATGCCACAGTTAGCTTTTCAACTTCTAGGTGGACACCAATCTATGCCACAGTCAGCTTCTTAACTTCCAGGTGTCCAACAGCAGCAGCAGTTGCCACAGTCAGCTTTTCAACTTCCATGTGGCCACCAGTCAGCTTTTCAAAGTCTAAGTGTCCAGCAGTCTATGCCACAGTTAGCAGCTTTACAATTCCAAGGAGGCCAACAGTGTATGCCATAGTCAGCAGCTTTTCAACTTCCATATATGCATTAGGTCACATTTTGTGCAATGTATACGTCTTGATTCATCAGAAAAGTAATCACTAGTCTCTTGATGAGATGTACTCGCAATCTTCTGATGGATGAATCCTTTGATGCCATTCAAGACTACTTTGGGTATCTGACCCTGAATCCAATCTTCCGATGGATGAACCCTAAAAATACATGCAAGGTGTTTAAAGAGATCTCTTACTCTTTACGTATAGCCAGCATGAATATTAATGTAGCATATGAATTTTAAATAGTATTACCTGCTCCACATTATTAAGTTACTGGAAATGACATGGAGCATTATGAAGTGGGGCCTCACATATTGCAATTCGAAATATGTTTGTGGGATACAAAGCCTGGATAGAATCGCTTGCAATTCAGTCTGTCATTAGAATATTTTTTCAAAGTTGTAAATCTTGAGAACAGAGCTGACATAAAATCATAAACAAATATATATAGTCATCCTTCCTGCCAAAGAGTTACCTTTAAGTACATTAGACCCAAAGCAATTATAGCCCCAAGTGCAGTTACATCTATATTGATCTGGGTTCCATCCATCATCTGCAAGCAACAGAAAACAAAAACAGAAAATTAATGAAAAAGATAGAAAGGGTAATCAACTTTCTAAAAAAACAAGTAAAAAGCACAACCTGCCCCGAACCACGATTGTGGTCATCCATTGATCCGTTGGAGAGATGGGATCTTTCCTGAGAAAAGGCAATTTAACAAAAAAAAAAGTCATCTACATGAAATATTAATTCTATTCATCTTTAAAGTTTAGGGTGTGTGTGTGTGTGGAAAAGATACCTGGACTAGGGTGGATGCGATCAGCCTACCGCCTACTGTTTTGCTGAATGTAACCCCAACAAACATATGATATTAATTCACCACTGAAATTGAAATAAGAGAAGAAAATATTTACATTAGGAAAAAGAATAATCACTGCATTATAACAATGGAGAACACAACCTTAAGCATGTCTTTTGCTCGATGGAGCCTTCATTGTTAAAGGAAGTGATAATCCGCAAGTCAAGATTTTCTAAAATGTGTAGGAACTACTTGTCAGCATTCTCAGCATTTCTTTTAGCTTCCTCCTCCTGAAGATAAAAGACCATGTTAATTAGATTCCTTGTCAAATGTTTGAAAGTCCTGTATATAATTCAGCCTTACGTACAGTCAGTTCCTTCTAAATCATTTTTGTTGAAGCAAGAAGGCGCTCTTCATCAATAAAAGGAAGCTTGCAGATACCCTACAAAAGAGATATTTTTGAAACATAAGAAAATTATAGGCATATTAAACATGGCTGTTGAAGGGATCCATAGGCGTTTGGAACAATAATCATATCCCCTAACCTGCCAAATAAATCTTTTCCCATCTGTGTCGACATCAAAATTTGAGTATAAGCGACAACATATGTATATAATCAATAGTGTTCATAATGATATTAAGCAACAAAATTTATCTGTCAGACAGCTTAGAATGGGACATACCATCAACATAGAGATCAAGAATCCTCGAACCATCAGTTGTCATGAGTGACCGATATGAAGGTGGAAGTGCATGGGCACTACAAGAGCACAAATTAGATAAGATCATGAAAAAAAACCAGATCAACCAATGTAACCAAGTTTATAAAAAAGAAATTTAAGAACATACCTAGTTTCACCTGACAAAATTTAGTTTAACTGTTGCTTAGTTGTGATAATCTACAGCCTGAAAAGAAGGAATGCTCACAAGAACGATCCTTAGTTACCATGTCCAACAAATTAAGAAAAAGAATCCATACAGGCTTGCCCTGTATGGATTCGAGTGCAAGGTGTGATTAGGTACCATATCACTTGGTCTTGTGTACATCAGGTAATGTTATAAGGTATGAATTAGGTAAGATTCTTCTTTTAAGCATTTCTTCGAACACTTGGAGTGCATAGCTCATCTCCTTCCTTTTCTGCAAGTTCCCAGAATCTAGGGTTTAATATTCTATTCTCAAAACATATGTTCAATAATATCAATACAAGCAGAAAGTAAAGAGACCACAAGAACATAGAAAAATACCTGCTTACTTTTTTTGAAAGAGCAAAGGACCGAGAATTTTAAGGTAAGGATGATGACGATGTGCTGGCTGTGAGCATATACGAGCAATAGAAACAGGAAAATGAAGGCTGAGAAATTAAGTTTAGCTAGTGTTTGCAAACACATTTGAACCTAAAAATTGATTTCAAGGGCAATCTTGCGAGGATTTCGAGAAGGAGAGACTCAGTGAGGTTTTGAATATCGTATGAGAACGTATGAGCAAAGAGAACAAGCCCTAGAATTGATGATTCGGAAAGAGGGTTTACTTGTGTTGAATCGATTAGTGTGATTACCTGAGATTGAGAGTGTTTTCTCTTTCTTGAATAGGTGATGATCTGATGACAGTGGCATGGAAATGAGTTCTGATCACCATCATCGTCGATGTGATTGTCGATTTGATTGATTGAATTGTTGGGTTCCATTTAACGGTGGTTTGAGGTTGGAAATGGAAATGGAAAGAGCGCCGCCAAGGAGATTGGGGAGCGAAAGAAGAGAGAATCAGAGATGTTCGAAGTGTGGATTGAGTTTTTAGGGTTCAATTCAACTCAATTAGTAAAGATTCCAAAAGGATTACACCTCCCTGTACCCCACTCAATAATCGAAACCACTGAAATTCTTGAGTTTTGTATGAACTTTTCTCATGAATGATGTTCACGTCGTCGGCTCCAAAGCGCCACAATCGTGCCGAGATCCAGAATCGTATCCGTTTTTTGTTTACAAATCCGTTGTTGAACCCTGAATAATCGACCTAAGTATTCCCACAGCTGAAGATGAAGATGAAGGACCTAGGGCTTTTTCTTGCTAAGTAGATGTGGCGGGGGATTAATTTTTGGGATACAATAGGCGGGGGTAATTTTAGTCGATTTCATTTCCTGCCTAAAACGCGTGTTTCACTTAAAAATTATAAAGCGACACACTTACATGACGCACAATTTATGAAAGGCGCCCTCCGCATTTATTTATTTTTCTTTTCTAACACCAATTTTAGGGCGCGCACAAATGCGTGCCCTCTATCCTTCAAATTTTGCAAAACTGACATTATTTTTAGGGCACTTACAAATGCGCGTCCTCTATCAGCGAGTGTCATTGTTTGCGCGTCATTAAAGGGTTGTTTTCTTGTAGTGAACGAAAGTTTCGATTGGATTTAATGTTCATAATTGCACATCTCACTGTTTGAATCTAAAGAAGATGAGTCAATTTTAGAGTTGATTTTGACTGGTAAATGTGATCTTGTGAAGTCATTTTTGATTTGGTATCGTTTTTGTGAGTCAAACTAACAGATTCCGACTAAGGTTTTGTGTCCAAGTCGAATTGATGATATCAAAGGTTTCTATGGGTTCATTGGCTTTTTGAATACCGAAGGATTCAAGGAATCCTAATGAATTAACAATTGGTCAATGTTTTTTTATTTCAAAAGTCAAAGGTTCAACATGGAATTGAAAACGAAGGGTGAATGGTGAAGTTTTAATAATGAAGTCTGGATATTGAATGGTTGAAGAATTGGAAATCGAAGGCTTATAAGGTATCGTTGGTTATGTCGATGTTCTTTATCTGGTATCTATTTTGATGTTAGTTAATGGAGAACAAAGGCTTGGAGTCGAGTACAGAAGTTATTTTGGATTGAGAATTCTAGGTATCCAAATTTGAAATCAAATATAATGATTTAATTTTGAATCGATGGTTAATAGAAAATATTGGAATTAAGTCGACCGGTTGAATGTTGGTAATCGATATTGATGTTGTTGTTAATTACCTTGGAGTCGAATGCCTTGAATTTGGATTCATGATTCATGGTCGAACAATCGATTATTTGGGTTAGGAATCGAAAGCTATGAAGTCATTACAACTTTGATGTAGAATGTTGATTTTGAAGTCGAATAGGACAACGAGGAGTCGAGTATCAAGCTTCGAAATGGGAGTCTCGACTTGGAAGGTTTGATCTTGAAGGTTATAAATGGGTCAATTGAACATCGATACCAAGGGTCTGTGCATGGTTCGATGTCATGGATCCTTACATAGTATCGATGTCGAGGATCCATCTTAGGTATCGATGTTGAGGTCAAAGTTTTTATAAGGAATCGATGGTTGTACGATTGATTTCGAAGGAACCTGATCGCCTTTATCTTCGAAATGTAGATGAAGAAGAAAAAAAAATTAACAATTTGAATGCTTGAAATTTTAACGAAATGGAAAATGTCACCCACATTCGACATTGGTGTAAAAATCTTGTGAAGAGTGAATATTTTTCGCAATGAGTCTATGATGTTTCGAAGTATTGGCAGAATTAACCCAGTTTCACCATTGGGCCAAAAATTCTAAAAAATTGGAATACTTTCCAAACAGGTCCTGTAATTTATGCGAATTGACAATTTATTCCCAGTTTCACATTTGGGGTAAAGTTTCGCGTTTGAGGTTGTTTTGGCGCAACAGGTTCCTGCAGAATTCTAATATTGGCAGTTTTTACCCGGATTTTCAATATTCTTGCAACTCTCACCCAAAAGTTGGAAATTTTTCGCAAAAATTGGAAATTTTTCATTTTCGTGATTGGTTTTTCATGTAAGTTTTTCGCAGTTTCATTTTTGCCACACATCAAAAGGGAGATTTGTGAAGTTTATTCCTCGGGCGCTTCTCAACATTAGTGGGTTTCATTATCACTTCTTGATTATAAAAGGGGGAGAATGTAGAGTGGGTATTCATTTGCAGATTTGAAGATCAGTATTACTTCGAGGCGGAGTTGGTCTTGATCACGCGAGCTCGTGGGATATTTAAGTCGGGACATCCAATCCTAACTTTGAGGGGGGGGGGAATGTTAGGGTGCAAAGTCACTCTTGGATATCATGTGTGATTACTCTTTTGTATGTGTGTAATGAGCTGTCTTTCCTTTATAAGGAAGTGAGTGACACTCATTTTATGTAAGGAAGAACTTTATGAGAGATTAGTATAGAGAGAGAATTATTGCAAACCTATTTGTACTCTTTCTAAAAACTAATGAGAGCTTAAACGGTTTATTTACTCTTGTGTTCTTCATGTTCTTAATACTTACATGATTCACTAAATCATTTCATATTACACATTCGTCACCATGATTAACACCACTACAAGAACCTTCCAACTAGTCAACTATTGAATACTTAACATTTACCCCTTACATTTTTAATTAGCACAAATTAATTATAAAATATTTTTAATGAATTTCAATTAATTCTAAACTAGTTTCTAATTAATTGATCATCACATGAATAATTAAGAAATTGTGTGTCTCTCTCTTATAACATTCTAATGCTATTCAAATTATTGAGGGCAACCAAAAAAGGATCTCGTTATAATGTAAAGTCTTACCAATTTAGTGATGGCATTAGACACTATTCCAATAGTCTCTCACTTGGACAAGTCATCATCTATTATTAGTCACAAGGCTCCAACTTAATCAACAAAGTGTGCTTCCTTAGCAATTGTCGAACTCTGAATCTTATTCTTAGAGACATCCCTCAAATAATTGATCAACTATTCCTTCGTTCTACAAAGATATCATATGGACATGAGACATAGATATGAATCAATCTCATGGTCCAAGATATGTTTCTTGATTTTTGATTTATGATGACCTTATTAGACTACGAGGTTAAGCACATCAATCTAGCCCAGGAAGGGCTCAACACTACAATGTCAACATCAAATCACCGAAAGGCCCGAAGATATCACTTTTCCTATTAAGGTAAACGGAATAAATAAACTTTGACTACATAATCATAAACCAACTCATCATGTTATACATGGACATACATTTTATAACATCCATTTACAGTTGTGTTTATGTAATACTAATGCACAATAGAATTATAAATTATGACTTATGCATCTTAGCTTGAAGAATAGAATATATTATCATCTTAGAATTACTCGTGATAGAATACATTAATTAATCTCTAAGTGTGAGTTTTCTAATACTTAAAATCTCTATTTAAGTACTAATGGGTGTTAGTCACATCTTCATGTCACGTCTAATCTTTATTTGACATTGACTGATACTCCATAACATTATTTAATCACTACTTACTCCTAATAGTATGATCGGATGTGGACGTTTAGAGTAACTTAATACTCGGAAGTGGATTCTAAACATGAAAAAATGAAACACAACATAAACAATTAAGGATGGTAGTTCATTAACACATAAATCAATCAATATTATTTATCAAAAAAATCAATTACAATTTATTGATGTTACAATTGTTTCAAAATATCAGTTAGTTTCTAAAACTAATATAATCTCTCATCCCAATGCTCTTAGCATGCTTAAAGTTATTGATCTTGCATAATTCCTTTGTGAAAGGATCAGGTGGATTGTTCTCTAAAGATACTCTGTAACGCCTGTGTTTCTGGGTTTTTCATTAATGTTGATATAATAGTCTAGGTTAACCTTTGTAACCCGTTTTGAAATAATAGAAGTGTATTATTTGAGTATTATGTGTTTTGTGCTTAATTTCTTAGTTATGTGATTTGATTAATTAAGAATAAAAATAAGCGTCAAAATTTAAGTGTAAAATAAACTCGATATCTTTACATAAAGTTGTAGTGGCCGAAATGAGGTTTTCGAATATATATATATATAGAACGCCCAAATCTGACTTCGTATGAGGAAGTTATGATTTTCTGAAGTTTCGACTTAGCAGTATGCAGCCTGAATACTCGATTTGAGATCGAGCGGTTTTTAGCCGAAACAATCTAAACGAGAATCGAAGATCTCGTTAGTAGTAGCGAAGCGATAAAAAGATAGGCGAGAACGGATGTCGGATAAAGAAGTTATGAATTTATAACGAAGTTTTCTTGTCCTGACCTACTAAAAATAAATAATAAAAATAAATTCAAAATTAGCCAACGGAGTCTAAACGAAAGTTGTAGAGCATAGTCTCACCTACGCGTTGATATAATGAACGTCGAAAACGGAGTTTGTATGAAGAAGATATACATTTCCGAAGTTTTTAAATAATTAATATTTATTATTTAATCATTAATTCCGATATTATCCGAAGGGGAGTCACCGGACTTATCCGAAGTACGCCCAACGTACAGCGAAGCATGACGAAGCCTCGCACTCGAGTGCTCCGATGACGCATGCAGTGATGACTTCGGAAGAGTACGCCCCGCGTAAAGGAGTACGCCCAGCGTACTGCGAGGCCTCAGCCTCCTATAAAAGGCATGCGAGGGCAACCGAGATCTTTTGCAAATTTCTTCCTTTCTCTCTAACTTTTGCCTCGATTTGCGTGCCAATTATACCCTGAAGCCTTGGTATTATTCCCGAGCCCCGAAGTGTTGTGGTGTTGATTCTGATGGCTTGTGCGGAATAGAAAAGATCTAGTGATTCATCATACAAATTCAAGAACACAAGGAGTAAATAATTCTTTGTAAGCTCATATTAGATCTAGAAAGAATATACAAATGGGTTTGTACAAAATTCTCTCTCTAGTCTAACACTCCATATGGACTCTTACATAATGGGAGTCACTCACTTCCTATTTATAGGAAAAGACTCAACCCATTTACACATACAAAGAGGAAAGCCTAAACAATACATCCAAGCATGACTTTGCACCCTAACATTCTCCCCCTCAAAGTTAGGATTGGATGTCCGGCTTTAATCTCCAACGAGCTAGCGCGATCAAGACCAAACTCCCCCTCGAAGTAACACCGGTCTTCAAATCCGCAAATGAATATTCGACAAACCCGAGAAGCTTCGAATACCCATCATTCTCCCCCTTTTTATAATCAAAAATTGATTATAAAACCCACTAAGGATGAGAAGCGCCCGAGGAATAATCTTCACAATACTCCCCCTTGATGTGTACCAAAAATGAATCACCAAAAATCTTGCACGGAAAAACAATCACGAAAAAGCCACAAAATATTTCCAATTTATGAAAAATTTTGACTTTTTGAGTGAAAGTTGCAAGATTTTCCAAAATCCGGGTAGATATTGTCATTTTCTGAAACTTGCAGGGACCCGTTGTGCCAAAAACAGTCAAATATGCAAAACTCTAGCCCATTTGCGAAACCGGGCATAAAGCGTTAATTCGCACAAACTGCACGGACCAGATTTGAAAATTCTGTAATTTCAGCATTTTATGACCCCATTTGCGAAGTTGGGTATAAACTATCAAAAATGCGAAACTACTGGTACTCGTTTTGACAATTTCTGTATGTTCTTCAAATTTGCGAAGTTGGGTCAATTTTGTTATTTCTTGAAAGATTCAGGGACCAAATGCGAAACTCTTAGCCTTCTTCCCCAATTCACTTATACTGTTAACGACTTCGCATGTTTCAATTACTTCGCACGTTTTGACTTCGCATTTTGACTCTTCGCATATTTGAGAATCATGAATGCGAACTAACAATTTTGATCTCATATGCGAACCCGATTTTGGTCTGTATTACCAAATGCGAACTCATCCATCCTTATAGATGCGAACCAAAAAATTTATATGTGAATCCAATGAAGATGCGAACTTGATACAGATCTTGGACTCCAAACGTGCGAAACCAAACCATCAACATCATTCAGTTTGTTTATCCAACTCCATCCAAACCATCTATCAACAAACTCAAAATAATCGATTCCAGTCACTTCGCTTTGCAAACACGAACCCAAATAATGACCTCAAAACAATCGACTCTCAATTCCAGTTTCCAGTAAACACACACTCAAAATCGAATTCGCGACTAGTCATCAAAAATCGAATCCAAATATCAGACCTTCGCATATCAAACCTTCAAATAAAAAAACGATATGCGAACCTAAAAATTTTCAGTTTTTCCAGTTCGTTTTTCAGTTCATCATCATCGAGTTCCTGAGCGTACCCTTCAAACATCGACTGTCTATGCCAATTTCAAAATCAAATTGAATGGCTTCGCAAATCAACAATTTCCAAATCGATTATTACTCCTTTGAAATCGACTCCAACTACACCTGATGAACACTTTGATTTCAACTGTAACCACATACTTCAATTCGTTTCCAGTTCATCAAAATCCCAATTTTGACTTTCGAAGGATTGACATTAATCAAACCAGACTCCAAACTTCAATAACCCTGTGAATCGATCATTTGATTTCGACAAAGAACCACCAATCGAGTTTTGATTTGCCAATACCAAATCAAAATTGATTTGCATACTTCGGTTCTCTTGACATAGATGAACGAAGAACATAGAAATGATTCCAAACAAAATCAAGATTCAATTCCAGCTTGTTCTCAAAACTGATATTGACATTAACAAGTAGAGTTTATTACTTCCATTCACAGTTCATTTGATAAAAGGATATCAAAATCAATATCGATTTCACAGATTGAAAAGAATCTCACAATAATCGACTTCAACTCAATATCGGACTTATCTATTGATCTTAGCTTTGAGTGTAAGAATCGATATTTACATCTGATGCTTAAGAAAGAAATAGAGTTTGAAGAAATCGAAATCAAAAATCAATAAATCAGATGAGGTGAATCGTGATGTAGAACAGATAGAAATGTCGGACTTATTTAATTGGAGAATAAGTTGGGCTAAAAGATGAACAGTAACAGATCGAGATTTTGCTTTGATGAACAGTAACTGACTCAAGATCTTGGGCTTGTATTTGGGCTAAATGTATTGATCGGAATAACATGGGAATTCCAAATGAACTAAAACTTGATTTCAAATTTTGATTTTGATTTTGAGTTGATCTAAACAAAAATAATTGGATCAATCAACGGGGTTGAAACGGATTTCATGCTGTTCTTGCGAAGAATCCTGATGAAGTCTGGTCCCTGATAAAGATCAAGAAGGTGCTCACGATAAAGAAAGATGTTCTGTTCGAAGACATGCTTCAGAACTTTCGATACTTTGTCATCAGGGCAGACAACAAACAATATGACTTCACTATTGCTGACTTCCCACTGATGAACTGCAATGATCTTATTCAAGTAGCTTTGATTCTGAAGCACATGGAAGAGAACAAGCTTAAAGGCTCAGAGACTGATGTTTTCAAAGTCGGGTTTGCACATGTGAAGACTTACATCGACAACTACTTCGATTGTCTTGCACTGACTGATGAGGAGTTGGCGAATGTCCTTGGAAGAGAAGTGAAGGTTCCATGGGAAGATACTTTGACACAATCAGCATTGTCGAAGTATGTAGTGGGTGAGATTTGCCTTAAACCATTCGGCATGGTGTTTTCGGGAAGAGACACTAAGGGTAAACCCAAGAAGTTCTTGTTCAAAGCTTCAGAGATCGAAAGATACAATTCTTCGCAATATACGCACTTCATTGTACGTATGAATAATTGCAAGAAAAACAACGAAGGTGACAAGAAGGACTTGAAGAAGGTGATCTCCTGGTATGGAGAAGTGCGAAGAACAATTGACTCTGCAATTCAAAGGCTTATAAGTTGAATTGTATCGACTGTTTACAAAGGGGGAGAATGTAGGTGTTAAGTTGTAAAAGTCGAATAGTGTCTTGTAATGATTCGCATTTTGTATGTATTTTACTAAGTCAATTTTAAATGCGAAGTGTAGCATGCGAAGTTTCAGTGTATTAGACTTAGTATACTTTTTGTAAGTTCCCTATAAATAGGGACTTAGGCTTGAAGTAGAGATAGATATCTAAACACAAAAACTCTCTTCAGCCTATTCTATAATCAGTCTTAATAAAAGGAGATCTGATTAATATTTACTTCATGTGTTCTTTATCTTTCATCATTCAAATCTATTGTTTTACATCTTAATTCTCGATAACAATTCTCAACACGAAGCAAGTCCCAAAGCCCCGAAGATCCCGAGAAGTGCGATTCCCGAGCCGAAGCTCTGCCGGCGAGGAGCCCGGTTTTTGTGAAGATCTTCCAGATCTACCGATGAATACTACTTCTGCAAGTCGTAGTGCTGTCCGATCATCTTCTGATCAAGTGAGTGTGTAGTTACCTTCTTCTAACGCATAAATACGAAGTATTTTATACGAAATACGTGTTATGTGTATATTTTGTTGATTATATGTGTGAATGTATATTCATTTTCTCCTATCTCATAGATCTGATTTATTCTCTATGAAATACGTGTTATGTGGGTGTGCCTCATCTGTTATGTGGAATATGTATTGAATGAGAATGCTATACATGTTTTAAACTATGTATAAAAATATATATTTTTATCTACTAATATGTTGGGTAGAACATGGGTAGATAGTTGATGTGTGATAAACAGATGAGAGGCCTCGATGTTGTTGTTGTTGATCTAGTTATTCAGCGGAGTATGGATAACGACCACAGACTCTTCCTAGACAGTCCTGTGGAACGCTAGCATGTTCATAACCTGTAGGTGTTGTGAACGATGTGTTCACCGATGTACTCTATCCCCCTCAAGGTTGCCTTTAGGATATCTACTGTTGAGGAAACCACTTAGCAGTAATTGTTGGATATAGTGTCTAAGTCCATAACTTTATTTGGTATGTACTTGATCCGACCCAGCATGGTCCATTTGGGTTGCATGGCATTGCAATACTTGGATAGACTAAATGAGAGAATATGGCACTTATGATTATTAATATATTATAAGTTCTAATATATTAATAATAGTGTTATTTAATTAGTATTGATCAAGTATTAATCTAGTATTAATTTGGTGATCAAAGTGAGACTAATTAAATAGATAGGGTTGATTATGAAAATCATCAATTCTTTTATGGTGGATTAATGATCCATGGTTTATGGGTTATGGATGTAACCATTTGGAGCTCCATGGATAGTCCATGGGAGTTACAAACCCATGGGTCATGAGAAATGAAGAGTCATGACAATTATGGGTCTTCTTAATGAAACCCTAATTGTGACACCACTATAAAAGGAACCCTTTGGCTAGCAAAATCATGACCTAGGGTTACTAGAGAGGGCATAACCGATTTTGAGTGCTAGAAGTATTCTTTCAAGTTATTCCAAGTTTTGTGGAATTGTGTGAAGCTTTTGAGGCACAACATTTGGGGTGCTAGGCTCACAAAGTCTTGAAGGAATCCAAGCAACAACAAGGTATGTATTTCTACTAGTTTTTATGTTTCATATATTCCCCATGCCATGCTAGTTAGGAAATAACCTTGAAAAAGAAATTTGCATGTATATAGAGGAAACATAGATTCAAGGTTATTAGGGTTGCATGTACACTTAGGAAGTGTTAGAATGCTCAAAACCCATCAGTGGTATCAGAGCCTAGGATTGTTTTCTGTATACTTGATGCAAAACTGCTTGAAAATCGAAAATTCTGCTCACTGTCAGCTGGACTCGCCGAGTTCATGGGGAGGACTCGCCGAGTCCATGTACAAATTCATCCTACTCGTCGAGTAGGATCATGCACTCGACGAGTAGGTGCGTGCTGGGCAGTCTTTTCGTGTTTTGTAGCTGGAAATGGATTAAAATCATTATCCCAATCTGTTTTGGACTTGTAAAAACTGTTTTTCAAAATGATAATGATTATGTTAACCCATTTTCACATGACTTTTATCAATTTTCAAGAATTGTATATGTGAATATGATTCATGAAATTACTTGGGATGAATTTGTGTTCTTATGAGTTTTTAGAAGATTATAGGAATTATGTGTAACCTCCATGTGTGTTTAATTCATGATCTTAATTGTAATGATGGTGTTCATAACTTGTCCTCAAGTTATGGATAACCAAAAGTCACTTCTTTAAATTATGATTAAAGAACTAAAGAGGTTTCATAAAATGAAGAGTCTTCATTTTTATGAACCATTAAAACTCATAAGTTACAAATTGAAGAGACTTGGAATAGTTTCAATTCTTGCCCTCAAGTTTTGGAATTTGAAAAGTCTTACACTCTAATACTTTAATTCCAAATTAAACCTTAGATTTTCAAAAAGTTTAAAAATCAACACTTATACTATTATTATAATTTTATTATATAGATATGTATAAGAATATGTCGTTCTTACCGTTAGTAGGCCTCATTCACGAAGCCGGTCTATAAGGGGGGTATAAGGTTATTGCCTATAAAATGGTGACTTAATGGGTGTCCACTCTCACCCACCGCTTCCTTGATCGGTGGAGGGTCGTTAGCCGAACGAGTAGGATATGACTTTAAATTCTCATTAAAAGTATAATGAATTATAAAGTAACTATACATTATAACTTCCCAATCTTAGTTACTTTAGGAAAATGTGAATTTGGTGCTAGCCCATAAAATTACACTTTGTACCTTACAAAGTCGTTAGTGGAGCGTATGTGGTTAACCGGCACACTAACATGGACTAGTAAGAGTGGCAAAGGGTAACTTGACTTTATTATAGATCGGTGGAGCGTGTGTGGTTAACCGGCACATCGATTAGGTAATATTGTTAAGGGTACCAACTCAATTTGTATGGTTATTCACACCTTGTTTGTGATCCTCGGCATCCCAGTCACAAACTTGAGAGGGCACATTCGAGATTCAAACATGCCATTGATAAGTTCAATGTATCTCAAAAGATCTAGGAGTTTCAAAACCAATAAAACCTAATAATAAAATATTTCGTCTTATGGTGGAAATTGGTAAATCGTCATTTACCTACCTTCAAATATTTTATAGTGTGGATTACGGCATCCCTCTTCCACCTATAAATAGTTTGTTGGATCCTAGCCTTAATATTTCATTTGGGTGACCTATTAAGGATTCTTAATCTAATGAAACTTATCTTCCTTTTATTCCAGATGTCTTCCAATAACGTTGTTGGCTCAAACCCGACAGGCTCCTTTTCCCTAATGAACTTGTATGGTAAGGTCATCTTTGATGGATCCAACTTTAATGAGTGGATCAGAAACATCAGGATGATTACCCTCTATGAGCACAAAGAATATGTCCTTGACAGGGAGCTTAAGGTTGTTAATGAAGCCACTGCTACTCCAGAAGAGCTTGCGGAGTTCATTGCACATGAAAAGGATGCCACCAAGGTGTCCTGCATCATGATGGCCACAATGACTCCGGAACTCCAAAAATCTTATGAAGATTTTTACCCCTATGAGATGCACCTAGATCTGATGGAAAGGTACCATCAGAGCGTGCGTCAAGAGAGGTATGAAATCATGTCCTCCATGATAACCGCAAGGATGAAGGATGGTGAACCCATCACCGGTCACTTGCAGAAGATGCAGAGGTTCGTTGACTGGTTGCTAAAGCTTAATGTTGACTTCCTTGAGGAATTGGTGATTGATATCATTCTCCATTCCTTACCTCAAAGTTATGATCAGTTTCGTATGACTTATCATATGAACAAGGAGGAAGTCACACTTAGCAAACTTCAAGGACTCTTAAGGACAGCTGAAAATGGCCTTAAGGGTAAAGCGGTTGCTACTTCTACTCCTTTAACATCCCCTGTTCTTGCAATTCGGCAAGGGAAGGGTAAGAAGAGGAAAAGCCCTTCAAAGGGTACCAATGGTAAGACTCTTGATGGTTCCTCTTCAAGTGGGACAAAGAAAGGTCCCATTACTCCTTCTTCGAACCCAAAGGAAGCACAGTGCTTCTATTGCCAAGATAAGGGACACTTCAAGCGAATCTATGCCAAATATCTGCAAGATGTAAAGGATGGGAAGGTTAAACCCACCCATGCAGGTATTTACACAATATTTTCTAACAACTCATCTAATGCTAATTCTTGGGTGCTTGATACAGGGTGTGGTATTCACATTTGTACTGATTTGCAGGAACTAAGAAGAAGTGAGCAAGTGGAGCACGGAAAGATAAACTTAGTCATGGGCAACAGGAAAGCATCACTTGTTACCAAGATAGGAGTTTATTCTTTATTGCTTAATAATGGGTTAATTTTAGATTTGAATAAGTGTTGTTACTCGCCTGAAATGGCGAGAAATATTATTTCTTTTCATGGCTTGTACAAACAAGGTTTTACATTTTCATTTGATAATAAAAATGGTGCTATTAATGTTTATTACAATGATGTATTTTACTTTAAAGCAATACCTTGTGATGGTGTATATGAAGCTGTGAATGTTGTAGACAATTTAGGAAATAATGTGTTGTATATTGATTCTTTTGATAGCTTGGACAAAGCATACTTGTGGCATTGTCATCTTAGACATGTTAACAAGAAGCGCATAGGCCAACTCCAAAAGGCTGGAGTCTTGGAATCATTTGACCTCAAGTCAGATGATAGTTGCGAATCTTGTTTACTTGGAAAAATGACAAAGTCACCCTTCACAGGTACTTGTGATAGGGGTGAAGGTTTGTTGGACCTTGTACACACGGATGTGTGTGGGCCCTTCAGAGTTGCTACAAGGGATGCTAATCGTTATTATGTGACTTTTACTGATGATTACAGTAGATATGGATATATTTACTTAATCAAGCATAAGTCAGAAACCTTTGAAAAGTTCAAAGAGTTTAAGCAGGAAGTTGAGAATCAATTGGGCGACAACATCAAGATGCTCCGATCCGATCGGGGAGGAGAGTATCTTAGCATTGAGTTCCTTGAATATCTTAAGGAATGTGGGATTGTCTCACAATTGACACCTCCCAGGACACCATAGTTGAATGGTGTAGCTGAGTGGTGCAATCGAACCCTGTTGGATATGGTTCGTTCCATGATGAGTCGAGCTTCGTTACCAATCTCTTTCTGGGGGTATGCCTTAGAGACTGCCGCCCATATCCTTAATCTAGTCCCTACTAAAAAGGTTGCCAAAACACCTCACGAGATGTGGACTGGGAAAGTGCCCAATTTGGACCACATCAAGATTTGGGGTTGTGAAGCTTTTGTGAGGCGTGAGACTCATGACAAGCTTGAGCCCCGAAGCGAGAGGTGTATTTTCATCGGCTACCCACAGAGATCCTTTGGTTACCTCTTCTACAGACCCAGTGACAATGTGGTCTTTGTAGCAAGAAGAGGAATCTTTCGTGAGAGATAATTCATAAGCCAAGGGGACAGTGGAAGGCAAATTGACCTTGAAGAGCTTCAAGAGTCAAGTGGTGAAGGAACCTCAAATGCTGTCAGCCAACCCGAGGAGGAAACTACTGTTGAGCCGATAGACGAGTCTGTACCTCCAAGACGTTCCACTAGGGTGAGGAACACACCTGAATTTTATTATGGTTATCACATCACCACTGATGGTGATACATTTATCAGTGATAGTACACTGATAGATTTGGATGAACCTAATAATTATAAGGAAGCCATGGCAGGCCCTGAGTCTGCAAAATGGAAGGAGGCTATGGACAGCGAGATTCAGTCCATGTATGACAATCAAGTTTGGAACTTGGTTGACAATGTACCAGGTCGTAAGACAGTTGGGTGCAAATGGATCTTCAAGAAGAAGACCGACATGGATGGGAAAGTACACACTTATAAAGCGCGACTGGTTGCAAAGGGCTTTACTCAAACTCCGGGAGTTGACTATGATGAGACCTTCTCACCAGTAGCTAAGATTAAGTCTATTAGAGTGTTGTTAGCCATAACTGCATTTCATGACTATGAAATATGGCAAATGGATGTCAAAATCGCTTTCCTTAATGGGAAGTTGGCTGAGGATGTTTACATGGCTCAGCCAGAGGGTTTTGTCGATCCAAAATACCCTAATAGAGTGTGTAAGCTTGAAAAATCCATTTATGGATTGAAACAAGCATCTCGTAGGTGGAATCTTAGCTTTGATGAGAAAGTCAAAGAGTTTGGCTTTTCTAGGAGTGAGGATGAGTCTTGTGTGTATGTCAGGGCTAGTGGGAGCATAGTTAGCTTCTTGGTGTTGTATGTGGATGACATACTTCTCATAGGAAACGACATCCCAACTTTGTAGTAGGTTAAGGCCTGGCTTGGGAAGTGTTTTGCTATGAAGGACCTTGGGGAAGCTGCCTATATCCTAGGGATAAGGATATTGAGAGATAGGAGTAAGAGACTAATTGGACTTAGTCAAAGTACTTATGTGGATAAGATACTGAAGAGGTTCAATATGCAAGATTCCAAGAAAGGAGAGTTACCAATCCAAAGTAATGCCAAGCTAAGTAAGACTCAAAGTCCGAGTACAGAGGCTGAGATAGCTGAGATGAGTCAGATACCATATGCTTTCGCTGTGGGCTCGATCTAGTATGCTATGACCTGTACTCGCCCTGATGTGGCCTTTGCTTTGAGCATGGTCAGTAGATATCAAGGGAACCCTGGCAAGGCACACTGGACAGCGGTAAAGAACATTCTCAAGTATTTGCGGAGGACTAAGGACTGGGTCCTTACCCTCGGAGGCAGTGATGACTTGAGAGTGGAAGGATATAGTGATGCTAGCTTTCAAACTGATAGGGATAATTTCCGCTCTCAGTCAGGTTGGGTCTTTATCCTAAATGGAGGAGCAATTACTTGGAAAAGTTCCAAGCAGGAGACAGTAACTGATTCGACTTGTGAATCAGAGTACATAGCAGCAAGCGAGGCAGCAAAAGAGGCGATATGGCTAAAGAACTTCATCGGAGACCTTGGAGTTGTGCCAGCTATAAAGGAGCCAATGGAAATTTTCTGTGACAGTGAAAGTGCGGTTGCTTTGGCGAAAGAACCAAGAGATCACAGGAGATCTAGGCACATTGACAGAAAATACCATTTCATCAGACATAGAATAGAAGAAGGACTCCTCGTGGCAAAGAGGGTATCATCAGATGAGAACCCGTCAGATCCCCTCACGAAGGGACTGAGCAGGGTTAAGCATTTATAGCATACAAGGCGCATTGGGCTGAAGGATGATATTAGTTTCAATAATTAGATTCCTGAAACTCGTAAAATGTAATTGACATTTGATGATAAATAAAATTTGTTATTTATTTATGAGTAAGGTGTTAATATCTTGTGTTGATTGTTTACTATGTTTCAATTTTGCATGTTTTGACTTCCAGAATAATCATGTTATTATTCAAACCATCCATAGTCGGTCAAACTTTGGAAGTAAGTATTGATTCAAGACTGTCATGAATTTGGCTTGTATGATTTGTCTAAAGTGCTTTAGACAATGCAATGGTTGCTACAACATTCATGAGTACTCATAAGGGCTGAGTATTGGATTCAACCCACGCTCACTTGCATCACTTCATGGAATTTATCTCAAGTGATCGTGTGACGGTAATATCATATAAATCTTCAAACCTAGAGATATGAGTTGTTGACTATGAGTTGGTTATTCATTGATTGTACGAAAACGCATTGGTAACTCGATGTTATAAAACGTGCCTTTGTGAGTAATTCAACGAGTAGTTAGTACAAGCATATCAGTCGAAGTTTATCTGTTCCTTCAAGAAATAGAAGCGATATCTGGGCCCCTCGATGATTTGGTTTTGACCTATGTACCGGGCCCGGTCAGAACCTAATTGATGTGTTCAATTTAGTTCTATGTCGAAACAAATCGGAGATCGAGAAACAAATGCTGGACAATAAGTAAGACCATGTTCCATGTGTTTGTCCGGCTGATATCATGAGAGCAGAGGATTATATGATCACTTATCTTAAATGGCATATCATCATCATCTCAGTTCCAAGAGACTTTGAAAGAGCTACGATTGCTAGTCGGGTTTTGAAGTCATATTTGCAAATATAGTTATTAGACTTATCCAAGTGGGAGACTGTTGGATATAGTGTCTAAGTCCATAACTTTATTTGGTATGTACTTGATCCAACCCGGCATGGTCCATTTGGGTTGCATGGCATTGCAATACTTGGATAGAGTAAATGAGAGAATATGGCACTTATGATTATTAATATATTATAAGTTCTAATATATTAATAATAGTGTTATTTAATTAGTATTGATCAAGTATTAATCTAGTATTAATTTGGTGATCAAAGTGAGACTAATTAAATAGATAGGGTTGATTATGACAATCATCAATTCTTTTATGGTGGATTAATGATCCATGGTTTATGGGTTATGGATGTAACCATTTGGAGCTCCATGGATAGTCCATGGGAGTTACAAACCCATGGGTCATGAGAAATGAAGAGTCATGACAATTATGGGTTTTCTTAATGAAACCCTAATTGTGACACCACTATAAAAGGAACCCTTTGGCTAGCAAAATCATGACCTAGGGTTACTAGAGAGGGCATAACCGATTTTGAGTGCTAGAAGTATTCTCTCAAGTTATTCCATGTTTTGTGGAATTGTGTGAAGCATTTGAGGCACAACATTTGGGGTGCTAGGCTCACAAAGTCTTGAAGGAATCCAAGCAACAACAAGGTATGTATTTATACTAGTTTTTATGTTTCGTATATTCCCCATGCCATGCTAGTTAGGAAATAACCTTGAAAAAGAAATTTGCATGTATATAGAGAAAACATAGATTCAAGGTTATTAGGGTTGCATGTACACTTAGGAAGTGTTAGAATGCTCAAAACCCATTAGTAATGTCCGTCCCGATGAAAATCCTAGATTAGGTCCCTTGAGATAGATGTTGTTTTAGGGACATAAAGTGAGGATAACGGGAATGGGTAATCGGGTTATTGTTGGTTGGTGAAATTAAATATAATTATTTATTGTGGGTTGAAAACCCTATATGCTCACCAGGCTCCCAAGCCTGACCCACTCAGTTTTATTTGTATTATAGGAAGTGGCGCAAGGGCATAAGATGGATGAATCATCAAGTTGTTTTGTTTGCAAGTCTGTATATGTATATATTTGTTGAATGACTTGTAATGTTATCGTTTATGCTTTATGGTCTGTATCGGAACATGACATCCCGAGTTTTGATTATATAATGAAAATGCATCTCTTGATGAAATGCTTTGATAAATATTATTTTATCATATTTTGTTTTGGGAACAAATTCCGCAGCTCTTTTAAATCAAAAGGATTTACTCTGAAATTATTTTAAAAAGCATAAATGAAACCGGTCTTTTCTGGCCGAGATTTCGGGGATGTCACATACTCTATTCACCATGAGATCACAATCTTCCACCTTATGTCTGATGTAATGGTATTTCTTGAGTAATCCTTGACCTCCGATGATCTTTAGGTTATTTAGTCAAGGTGACTGTACCCTATTTTTCACATGATATTTCCATATGTTCTTGGATTAATGGAACAACTTTGAGATCACCAATGAATTTCTTTAAATTGGTTGCTTCCTTTGCGGATTCACTAGCTACAATGTACTTGGTCTCATAGGTAGAGTCAGACACTATTTTCTACTTTGAACTCTTACAGGTCACCACACCACCATTCAACATGAATGCCCAACTGGATTGAGAAAAACATTCATCTTTATTCATTTGGAAACTGGCATCACTATACCCCTACTCTTAGTTCATATTTTCCACCAAAAACTAAGAACATATCCTTTGAATTTCTCAACTTAAAAATATTCTTTACTACTATCCGATAACTTTTTTCGAGGTTGTCCTAATATCGACCTACCATGCTCTCAATATATGAGACATCAGGACGAGTACACATCATAGCATACATGATCGATTCTATAGTCGCAACATATAGGACTCGAATCATTCTGTCCATTTCAACATCATTACTAGAACATTGAGTCTTACTTAATTTTATAGTACAATGCATTGGTAGTTGAAAGAACACATCTTTTGGAATTTTCTAGTGTGATGCATGGGCAGTTCCAAGAACATATCATTACTGGAACATTAAGTCTTACTCAAATTTATAGTATGAAGCATGGACCGTTCCCCTTTTTGTGGAATTTTTCATATTGAACCTCTTTAATATCTTATCAAAGTATGTACTCTGGCTAAGTTCTATTAGACGTTTTGATCAATCTCTATAAACCGTTATTCAAAGTATATATGTTGCCTCTCCTAGATCCTTCATAAAGAAAATTTTCACAAGAGAATATTTTACTTCATGCAAAGTTGGGATATCATTTCCTATAAGTAGTACGTCATCCACACACAACACTAGAAAGGTTATAACACTCCCAATTTTATTCCATTTGATCATCTTTGCCATCGAAAACCAAGAATATATCTTTTGAATTAGATCCTTCCAAGTATATATGTTTCCTTGCCTAAATCCTTCCTAACGAAAATTTTCCAAGCAATTTTTTTGCTTTTTGCAAAGTTAGGATGTCATTTCCTATAAGTAGTACATCATCCACATACAACACTAGAAAGGTTACAACACTCTTACTAGCTTTTACATACATGCAAGACTCATCTTCACTTCAAGAAAATCCAAATCCTTTGACCTTTTCATGGAAGCAAAGATTCCAGCTATGAGATGTTTCTTTAAGTCAATACATTGAATTTTAAAGCTTACACACCTTATTAAGATACTTGGCATGTTAAAAACCATTTAGTTGTGTCATATACACATCATGTATTAGTTTTTTATTAAGTAAAATGGTTTTAACATCCATTTTCATTACCTCATAATCATAGAAGGCAGTTATGGAAAACATTATCTGAATTGGACTTGAACTTAGATACTGGTGAGAAGATTTTCATCATAATCAATCTCTTGGGTTGGACTATATCCCTTTGCCACAACCTTTCTTTGAACATGTGTATATTCCCATCCATTTCGGTCTTCTTCCTGAAGATCCATTTGCAACCCACCATCTCCAGACCGAGTGTATGTAACAAATTTTAAGATTAGGTATAAGTTCTCTGATCAAACCACCATGAACCCCACTGTAATAGGACCTCTTACATAATATCCCATGTTGTTGAATACAATTGAAGTTATTATTCCCATAATTACATATAATACTTTCTTTGTCTCCAATTTGTTTCAATCGTTAAAAGAACAAAACTATATTCTAAAAAATATGTACTATTTGATGCGTTAAAAATAAAATTGAGCTTTAAGTGTACATGTGAGAAATTGCAATGAAATTGGGTAGAGCATACTTTTACGACTTCGTGGACATAAAGAACGTCGAAGCGGAGGTCATATGCAAAAGATCCATCTGTTTTAAGAAAACAAATTATAACATAATTGATTTTTCTTGAAAAGAAAACCAAAACGTTCTATTTGGAAATTTGCACATCTTGTTAGGAAATTCTGAAAAGGTTTTTGAACTCTGACTAGGGCCTAATATTTGTTTTCAAATCTACAATATTTTTAACCCGAAGTTAAGGAGAATTCACAAAAACTATTAGAACGGGAATTTTATAGAAAAACAAAACTTTGAACACCCTTTTCACTTAGGTGATGTTTGTTTTTTGTCCACAGATCTTCCTGACCTCTTATGTCTGCACGACGCAGACCACACGCAGACATTAGCTTTCGCAGACTGTTTGTCTTTTTGAAGACTGTAGACCTAAAAGTGTCTGCACGCCCTCTTCTTGGCGCAGATGTGGACGAGAGTCTTCTAACATCTTCAAACATCTTCTAGCTTAAAAAACACATATACTTTCTTTTTTTGTTTTTTTGAATTTATATTTATTCCAACTTTATTAGTGATAAACAATTTGAAAAAATAGTTACTATACTTCAAAAAAAAAAAAGTTCGACGACACAAACGTAATATTTTTGACAAATTTATAAATAAAAGTTTATTACAATAATGGTCGTTGAAGTTATATATATATATATATATATATATATATATATATATATATATATATATATATATATATATATATATATATATATATATATATATTCTTATATTTTTATGCCAAATTTCATAAAACATTATTAATAAAGCATCGTCATTTTCTTAGAGAAAATATTTATGACACGTTTTTAATTGATTTAATTGAAGAAATCAAAGTTTATTTCCATTTATTTATTTATCAAATTATTTGATTCCTAATTACAATATTTAGAAATAACTTTGCAACCAAAACTGTTGGATTTTATCAAATATATACATTAACTTGTACTATTTTATTTTCAATTTTTATACAATAATACATAAAAGTTGATTTAGATTTGTTAATTATTTATAACAAAGTCATAAATATATTAAAAAATCACTGTGTAGTTTAAAAAAATCAGTTTATTTAGATTTTAATTTATTTTAGTAGCTTACAGATGTTAAAAAAACAAACGATCTTCTTTTTTCAAACTGCAGACGTTTGGTTCACCTCTTATGCTGCAGAGGTCTACAGATATTGTCCGCAGACTGCAAACATTTTTCCTCAGAAAAAACAAACAACACCTTAGTTTCGTCTATCGGTTTGGAATTTTTATTGCATTTTTGAAATAACCACATTCAGGGCAATTAAAAACACATTCGGAAAATCTTTACAAAGTCAAATTGCTTGGCACGAGAATTGAGACAACAAATGGTGATGACTTCACCATGATGATGTCACCACCATGACATCATTCTATTCCATAAAAGTGAACAAAATCCTTCCAAAAATTTTCACTTCACTCACTTCCATGCTCTCTTTCTCTCCACTTTCTCTCTTTATCTCGGTTCTCTTCCCATCGAAATCCGTACCACCATCGGCGGTAGCTCTAGCGCTGATCCTAACCATTTTCCGCCCCTCCTTCCGCCTAATCTGCCTCAAAAACACCCACTACCATCTTGTCGATCAAATAATGCTATCTCTGAAGAGCCCAACCGACAAGAACCGCAAACGAGAGATAAAATTGGCGAGGGGAAGAACCACTGGTAGCCATGCGCCCGAGTGACCGGTGGTCCTCCTCCGACTGTTCTAGCCAAGCTCCGACATCCCGTTTTGCGTAAAAGTTGGTTTTTTTTAGTTCCTGTTAAGCAAATTTGCGAACTTATGTAGTTGGTTTGTCCAAAATGTGTCTCGTTCCAAAGACGAAAATGCCTGAAACTGTAACACCGCAAATTTCAACCCAAAATTTTTTATTAACACTTTAAATGTTTATTAGAATCACAATTACAAGATCTTAAAACATTTATCAGAGTATGATTAAAAGTTATCATGTACACAAGTTCCCCTATTAATGCAATACAATCGAGTCGTGCCCCTCCTTTATTACATAAAAACCTGAAAACATTTAAACTACAAATCGTAAGCACAAAGCTTAGTTAGTTCCCAAAATTACCACACATAGCACATCACAAATAAACAACTATGGGTTATCAGCAACACTAGAGACTCCCGAAGTCTCAGTGAGCAAACAGCATGCCCTGTGGGTTATCAGCAACCATGGAGACTACCCAAAGTCTTAGTGGTCAAATAGCACGCCGGATGGGTTATCAGCAACCCTAGAGACTACCTAAAGTCTCAGTGCACAATAACACATATCACACTAACAACAAACAAGACCCAACCGGTCAGCACACATATATATTACCACACAGGTTCATACTAACATACAAGAGTCACAAAGAAAACTAGCACCCTACATACATAATTTAGTGAGTTGGTATTGGTGCCTTCGATTCACAAGCACATGGAGAAGACTAACTTCAATCTGAGATAAACGAGATACACGCTCTGTTGTTACCGAAAGCCTTACACTGAATATATATAACAAATTATCCTTAATCAATAATTAAGATAACTGTGAAAATCCAAGGTCCAATCTATATTTTATTTTACCAATGGGTAAAAGACCATTTTACCCTTCCCATATTTGGTCCAATATTCCATGGCCCAACCTCCAAAAGGCCCAAGGCCCAAAAGGCCAAAATGAACTTCTCGAGAGTACACCCCACGTACCAATACCATACGCCCCACGTACTGCCCGCCGTTGCACAACGTACAAGTCACTGAAGCGTAAAGGCCGACCCAGAGAGGAACGTACCCACGAGGGCACCACTAGATGTTGTAGATGAACCTACCTCAAGGAATCCATGTATTGCGTTGATATACTCATCAAAGGGCCAAAACTCAGATTAATATCTTAATGGTTAATACCAAAACCTCAAAACACGAATCTAACCCTTATGGGGTGTCTTAAGTCATAAAGTTCCCAACTTTATGACTTTGCATGGCTTAATGGCGTTCAACTCACAATCCAAGCTTCCTAACTTCATAAAAGGTCACCAATTCCTGCATGAGAGGATAATACTTCTCAAGGTCCAAACTTTATGACCTTATGACCTCAAAAAGGACCAAATATAAGGCTCAAAGGTTCTGGAGTAACTTCTATTCACAAGAACTATAATATTGGGACCAAAACATAACAATACCACCCAAACTAGATCTACAAGAGAAGTCACCAAGGTTAAGACTTTATACCTCCATAAGATAGATCAAGATGCACAAATTCTAGATTGACAAGTTCCTAACTACCCAACACTTCTCCAGTGAGCTCCTTCCTCTTCAATGTGTACCAAAAACATTCCAAATCACTCAAAAGCCCCAATAATGTTCAAATGAAGGCTAGGGTTTCGATTTTAGGGTTAAAGTTGATGGAAGCTAAAGATAGTAGGGTTTAGTCATAAGTTATGCCCTTTAAATAGGGCCCAAGACGCTAAATTAGGATTTGTACCTGACTGGGTACTCCTTGGGTACTCCTGGTATGCCCAACATACTCTAAGGACTATCATCGATCATCCATCCTAATACGCCCGACGTGCTCCCTGTATGCCCAACTACTAGGATCAACCCTAAAACCACCAAACTTCTGAAGACCATAACTTCTTCGTTCTAAGTCTGATTTCGACGATCCTTATATCCACAGAAAAGGTAATGAGAAGCTCTACAATTCTATTATATCTCTTTAGCCTTAGAACTTTCCAAACATAAATCCAAGATTCATAAAAGGCTCGAACTATCAGTTTACAATTGTAACATTGGGCTCCAAAGCACAAACGACCTATTAGATCACATAATCTATTTTACCCACATCTGAATGGGTCTAAACCTCTCTTTCCCAAAGCCCGAAGCCTTATTCTAACGTTCACGACCTAAATTATGAAACAATTTAAAATAGGGTGTTACAACTCTCCCCCACTTAAATTAGATTTCATCCTCGAAATTATTCCTTACTATCTCCTCTACTGTACCAAACGATCTTGGATGAAATCCTGAATCACGAAGTTTACTGGGTAAGTTACCTCAGTCCAATAACACCCACCCTTACTAATTTCTAACCCAAAATAGTATAAATCACAAGCCCTAACGAAGAATGAATCCTAACTTTGCTCTAAGCCCACGAGTGTCCAACCGTTACGACTAAAACTAAAAACCATAATCGATGTCTGACTCCCAGGAAGACAGAACCATTCCAAACCATTCCTACAATGACTCAACTTAATAACCTGAACCATACAAACCTATCCCTCCTGAACAAATTTATAGATACCCGAAACATATACGCCCCGACCACTTACCAGTACCAAAAAATCTTGATCGAAAACAATGTCAGCTCCAAAATCAAAAAATGAATGGGTACGGATGGTCCTGGTCTATCCACTAACACGACTCCATTAGTTATTCACTCCCAATCAAGGACAACTCAACCAACCAATGCTCCAACAATCATCAAGTCCATTTCACCCTAGTGATGGCTACAAACTAAACTGAGTTCTCACATAACATTTGGCCCCATCCTAGCCTACGGTTTACCCAAGTATTACAAATGTTGAGGCCCACTCACAACCCTTCACCCAAATCTGTGATATAATGCCACAAGCCAAGTCATAGTCTTTCATCACTATCACAACTGCTACCCACCTAGCGAATGGTATAGCTGCTCCACAGTCTTACATCACTCCCGCAAATGCATACTAACATAGTGAATGCCACGAGTCAAGTCATAGACTTTCATCACTATCACAATTGCCTACCTACCTAGCGAATGCTACAGCTACTCTGAATTCTTACAACACTTCCACAATATGCATACTAACCTAGTAAATTCTATGGCTGCTAGTCTTACATCACTCCTACAACCACATACTAACCTAGTGAATGCTACGGCTACTCCACAGTCTTACATTACTCCCACAACCGCATACTAACCCAGTGAATGCTATGGCTTCTCCGTGGTCTTACATCACTCCCACAACCGTATACTAACCTAGTGAATGCTACGGTTGCTCCACGGTCTTACAACACTGCCACAACCGCATACTAACCTAGTGAATTCTATGGATGCTCCACAATCTTGCATCACTCCCACAACCTGAACTAGATCACAAGTTAACATAGGATGATACCATGCTGACTGGCCTTCCTAGTTAATCCTTAATCAAACAATATCTTATTCGCACCATCCAATTATCTTTTTAAGGCCCCGCGGGCTAAATGCTAGTATGCTCCACACTCACACTCCAAACCATTATTGGATTCTTCCCAACCTCAAGGAACCCTAGTGCTCCCTCTATACATAACGATTTAAAACCCTGACATGGTCACAAGTTCTAAAATGGCTCGCACTTAGAACTATCCCCTGACGGTTCCAAGTGACCATCCCTCACTTGGATTCATCTGCATTCTGATAACCTCATAATCATTAGATTACAGAGCCTTCCCAAAATCTTTGTACCCAAACGGTACCTCACTAAGCTTACTAGACTAAGAGCCCACAATTAAAAGATATCAGATACTCACACCACAAACCAGATGAGCACTTAACTACTCTCGACAAAGATTCTCGTATCCAAATTACCTTCCTTCGATACAATTCCACATCCTTTTACAATCCGAATTAATGCCAAGGAACCTAAAATACCTACAATTTGAAACAAAATGATACTCACTTCGTTGCTTTACTTACTACCGAATCAAAATCGAGTTTGATATAGACAATAATTCCATAATCCAGCAAATTAGGGAAAACGTACCCAGAAGCTATGATATACCATAAAAAGAGCATGAAAATAGGTTGTTATATATAGTGACCTCCAACTTATGTAGCTCGACACCTTCGAAACATCCCAACTATTGACAATGAACGAGAACAACCAACAATTGAGAATGCATTGCCAACTAACCCAATAAACCAATACACTGCTGACAAAACCTATGTAGATCTACATATAACCCAACCAAAAGTTAATTGACAGATCAACCACTGATTATCTTGGACTATAGGTAGCAACTTATAACCTGTTGACGAATCCTCCAAACATCGATATTCAACCCGAGCGACCCTGTAACAACCAAAATTTTTCCAACCAATTTAAACTTTTCAAAAACAACCCAAATCCATTAATTATTACAAAAAGGTTTTCAGTTTGTTTATTATCAGAGTATCCCAGAAACATCAATGTAAAAATGAGGAGCGGTACGATCACGCCTTCGCCTTGCCACGATCTCCTAAAGTACCTGAAACAAAACACTGAAACTGTAAGCCCGAAAGCTTAGTGAGTTACAACCAAAATACCAACCACATATAACCATACTCATATCATATCGCAATACAGATCAGCCATGCATATCGAGTCTACAGTGTGACTGGTCCGCCCGCACCGAGCCTTCAATCCACCTAGTCCACTCTCTGAGTCTACAGTATGACTGGTCCGCTCGCACCGGGCCTTCAGTCGGTCTGGTCCACTCTCCGAGCCTCGGCACGTCTGGACCGCCCTCTTGGGGCCTTTAGTCTATCCGGACCGCTCGTTGGGCCTACGGTCTATCCGGTCCGCCCTGGGTATGTTGGCCTACAGCATAAAGTAGGACCCGCCTCAACCCAACCCCAAAAACAAACAACCATGTGCACATAAAACAGTTAATCACATAACAATCCTCAGCCAAACAAACGGTTCTATTAGATCATATAAAATAACAACATCCTATCCAGGATACCGACCTAACCGGTCACTAACATAACCTTACCCTATATACTAGGATACCGACCATAACCAGGTCACTAACATAATACCATCCTAATTACCAGGATGTAGATCTAGCAAATCAATAACATATCAAACAAATACCCGGATTCCCATCCGATAATGGGACGACCTTGGCGCGTTAGACCCTGTTGATATAGTGAGGATAACTCACCTGCAACTGCCGAACCGAACCACGAAAGCAAAATCCTGAAGCACTGCCTCCAACTCCAACACCTATAGCCATCAGTGATCTATTGACATAAATATCCAAATTACCATATTACCCCTAAAGGTCAAATTCGTCAAAGTCAAAGTCCTGGCTTAAGTCAACCTTTCTGATTGACTCTACTCGCCAAGTCAACCCACTGACTCGCCGAGTTCTTAAACTCAGAAAACTCTCATATCACGACTCGAATTGCCGAGTCACCCCATGACTCATCGAGTTCAACAATCTCCGAGTCCTATCCTGTCCAACTCACTGAGTCACCACTCAGCTCACTACTCTGAGTCTTAACCCGAAGAGGTTGGGGGTTCTGCGTTGTGACTCGCTGAGTCCAAGAAAAGACTCAACGAGTCCATGACAATCTTCATCAGACTCACCGTGTTGTTCTTCCAACTCGTTGAGTCCAAGCTCATCTTCATATGACTCACCGAGTCCACCTATGCGAATCGCCGAGTCTCTTCATTTCTTCATCCATACAGACCCTTTTTGATCCATGCAAGGGCTCCAAACTATAGATCCATCTTTCTAGGGCATGTCGCTTACGTAAAGTTGCCACCTTTACGTGAAAACAAGGAGTTATAGGCCCAAATCATCCTAGGGCTAAGGTTTAAGGCAAAGATGCTTCACCAACAAACCAAGGACTGATACTTTATGAGTTTCTGGACTAAGACAAGTCTAGATCTAAAGTAGCAACCTCAGACCTAGACCCCTAACCCGAAATAGATCCTAAACATGCCAAAATGGCCCCAAATCTCATTCAAGAATAGACCTAGATGCAAAAGAGTCAAGGTAACAACTTGTTACCTCCAAAATGTGCCCAAGATAAAGTAGATGCTGGATCTACACCAAACCCTTGATGTTAGCCTCTTGTTCATCAAGCTCCCTCCTCAATATTCCACCTCCAAAGCTCAAATCTCTTTAACAATGGAAGCTCTTACGATTGTAGGGTTCACTGACTCTCAAGGGAAATAAGGAGGCGGAGGGGAGGAAATTAACTCCTTTAAATAGGGTGCAAACCCTAAGATTAGGGTTTTCTCTTCCCAGCACCAACTCGTCGAGTCCAGCTGCCGACTCGGCGAGTTGGTCACTTAACTCGCAACCAAATCCCGCTCCGACTCGACAAGTAACCGCACCCACTCGTCGAGTAGCTCCCTCAATGTACACTCTAGACCCTTCAATCGTACTTCTGAAATTTGGGATGTTACAACTCTCCCCCACTTAAATTAGGCTTCGTCCTCGAAGCCTACTGCAGTATACGATTCTGGATAAACCTCTTGCACTGTAGACTCTAATTTCCCTATCAGCTCTGGTCCTTCTAGACCCTACCACTGTACCCCTTTTTTTAAATCAACTTCCTCTCCTGCGGTATCCTGTAAATATTCCAAGCCAACCATCGGCTTTTCTACTTAATGACAACACACATCAATCCAGTATCACCCGATGATACTGCCACGTTCCTGACATGAACACACTCTCGTGACTAGCTGAAGTCAGATATCACAATAATTCC
Source organism: Lactuca sativa (assembly GCF_002870075.4). Classification (NCBI taxonomy): domain Eukaryota; kingdom Viridiplantae; phylum Streptophyta; class Magnoliopsida; order Asterales; family Asteraceae; genus Lactuca; species Lactuca sativa. The sequence goes on from NC_056626.2 coordinate 127,727,787, forward strand.
CTGGGTCCTCTCACAATGCAAAACTAACCTTCCCTTTCAAAACTGGCAAGAACCCGGGTAACTCGCAATATTGGGACTCATCCTGTCCCCTCCCTGAATGTGCCGACGGGATGATGCATCCTTCAGCTTCTAGCAACCCCCATGAATTAGCCAGCTAAATCTCATAACCATTTTCACCTGGCCCAATCAGCCTCAGGCTGGAATACCAAACATACCGAGTCCAATCAATCATAGGGTACGATCATCCTTGTGACGGAATACCCTAGATTGGAATACCACCACTTACATAACCCAAGCCTATAACCATACTTGGAACCCAAGGATCAAACCTTGTAGCTCCCTCAAACTTCTCTGAGTCGACATAACCGAGTACGTCTCGTCCAACCTCGACAATGCGTCTACTCCAGCACTGCCACAGTAGGAACATATCCATCACGATTTTTAAGCCCATGACCTTCGATTGGAATACCCTCACATGCTTCTCAGCACAGGTCTAGCTTGCTACCGATTCTATCAACCCCGCTACTCCCAATACCAATGGGAACACGCCGTTATCCCATAATACGTATACATACATTGAAAGTAATCGCATAACTATCAGTCAATACAGAGTCTTCCGCATACCTCTCAACATTTTCGACACTTGGGGATAATCCCACTGTCTGCTATATCATAGTAGTATCCTCCATGCTTGCTCATAGATCCATACTACATACAAGGTCTGTAACATAATTGAAATACTTTCGATCATCCATTCACACTACTGCTTTCCCTTCCATTATTCAACGAAGTCTACTCGACGACCTTTACCACATCATCAAGTGCCACGGTGCTGAAACTCCACTCTACACTACCCATTGTAGAGCAACTGCTACTCCATAACTCCCATATACTCCGAATCTGATCACATAACTAACAAAGCCTATACATGGCCTTTAGCTAACTCCATTATCATGATCAATACTTGGGGCCAGACCTATTGATTGCTATTGCATGGCGACATACTCACTCATTCTCTGCATACAGGTCTACTAACACATACAGAGTCTTCAGCATGACTGGACCGCCTTACCAAGACTTCAGCCTATCTGGACCACCCTTAGAATCTTCATCATGTCTGCACCGCCCTTCTGGGCCTTGAGCCTGTTTGGACCGTTCTTCGAGCCTTCGGCCTGACTGGTACGCCCACCGGCCTTCAGTCTCTCCGAACCGCTCAAAACTGTTGTACATCACCCTGAACCATTCTTCCCGAGAATCTCTCCCATGCAGTCTGTTCTAGCCCTCTTGGGGTTTCGAACTCCAGATCCATCCAATGAATTTTTTTAACCCGACCTAATCCCAGGCCTCACGTCGATCAACTACCTTATCTGAAACCATGGTCTGTTCCCTGCTCTAACCAGTCCACACTCTTGGCTAAAGACACTGCTAAATCCAAACAGCTAACCGACCCTAGATGTTTGCTGATTTACCTGAGAATTTTCTAATTCTCCCCACTTAGTGCACCAACTACTAACTACTGATGGCGAAACCGGCATGGATCGATTGACCCTACTTGATATAGTCCCCCTTCTCCATGAACTGATTCCCTCTGGAGTGAGCAACCTCCACAGAATAATTCTCCCGTCATCGCACATCCCGAACTCCAAGGAAGTTCGAATCTCAACTGAACACTTCTCATATCGTAGTTTCTATTCCTAGCAAAGAGATCATATATCTTATCTTCCGATCATCAATCCTCCTGGATGCTAACTGACTACAGCTCTTAACTACTAAGATCCTCAATCATACTACGAATCATGCGGAAAGACAGACAGGTTTACAATACCACACAAATAACAAGATAACAAGATGGAAACATACCCGCAGCTGCATCTGGATCTGCCCTGACCTCTTCTGTTGTAAGCTGGAAAGCGCGTCCCTGAGCCCTTGGAAGCTCCGCTCCACCCTGACCCCCACCCGTAATCCTCAAATTGGTCGGTGTTGGAGCCTGCATCGGTCTTGCCACAAGCTGTGGACAGTTGACCGGGGCCAACTGACGACAATCCCTCGCATAATTCCCCTATCTCCCGCACTTGAGACACGCACCACCAGACCTACAAACCCCGACATGACCCTTCCCACGCTTCTCAAAAGTGTGGCTGCTCTGACCTCCAATCCTAGAGTCGACGGTTTTGGACCGTTTCGGCGTCGACTGCGACTGCACCGAGGCCTGCCTTTGCTCTCGCAACTGCAATTCAATCTCCAAATCACGCCGCCTGGTGGCCTCCTGCAACACTAACAAGGTATCACATCTCTGCGTGGACACAAACTGTCGGATATCCCTCTTGAGCATACTCAGATACCGGGACATCTGAGCTTGCTCCAAAGCAAACTCAGGGAAAAACATCGCCCTCTCCGTGAACATCCTGGTGATCTCCATCACCGACTCTGAATCCTACTTCATCGCCAAGAACTCCTAAGCCAACCTCTGTCTCTCTCTCAACCCGTGGAACATAACGAGTACTGAACATCTCCTGAAATTGATCCCAAGTAACCGCAGCCCGCTGCGCATTAGAATAAGATCCCGTAGTCAACCTCCACCAATCCTTCGCTCCGAGCCTCAAAAGGTTCAGAGCACACCTCACCCTCTGATCCGCATGGCATGGACACGTGAAGAAACAACCCTCCACATATGACAACCATCTCATAGCAATGATCGGATCTTGAACTCCATCAAAGGTAGGGATTCGTATTATCGAAGTCCCGATACTGAAAACCTCGACTGGCTCCTCCCCTGCTGCTGCTACAGCCGTTGTAGCTTCCACGGCAGCCGTCTTCGCAAGAGCTGCATAGCGCTCATCAAAGTACTCAACCATGGCGGTCTTGATCGACCCAAACATCTCCGGAAACTGAGCCCAAAACATAGCAGCAACCTCATCATGCAGGATCTCACGAATCGTTACATCCAACTCATCCGTACTCATCTGACGAATGACCTCGGGTGGTGTTGATCCACCCTGACCACCGTCTCCTAATCCCAATCCAAAACCGGATCCTACCCCAAAGCGTCTTGTAACCACCATACTGCAACACACCAACAAGACCCTTACATACATCACATACCCGCCCGATAACTAAATTATAACCGACACCCTAGGGAGTTGTGAATTCCTTGATACGCGTATGGGTCATGTGCTTTTAGTAGTACAGGCTAATACTACCTTCCACACCTACCCATATTTGTCTCAAGTATCACCACAACACCCTAACCATATATGCACGCACAGCGAGCACTCAATCCTCACTCCTAGAGGAATGATGAATATCGCATATAAGGAAACCCTAGGCTAGTAGTCATCACATAATCAGGTGATTCTATCATGCAATTCCTAAAGATCCATAGCCTAGTACTAGCATATTGTTCTGACATATCACATAATCAAATAACTTGTATGGTATCTTGGGGTCTATTTACTGGCTCCGGCTGACCATGCCCATTGCATCCTCCTTTACTTATTTTGAAAACCATTTTGAAAATCTTTCCTTGATTTGAGACTGGATTCACACAAATGTTCCTCCAATTCACTCAAACCAAGGCTCTGATACCAACTTGTAACAACAAAATTTTTTCCAACCAATTTAAACTTTTCAATAACAACCCAAATCCATTAATTATTACAAAAAGGTTTTCGGTTTGTTTATTATCAAAGTATCCCAAAAACATCAGTGTAAAAATGAGGAGCGGTACGATCACGTCTTCGCCTTGCCATGATCTCCTGAAGTACCTGAAACAAAACACTGAAACTGTAAGCCCGAAAGCTTAGTAAGTTACCCCCAAAATACCAACCATATATAACCATACTCATATCATATCGCAATACAGATCAACCATGCATATCGAGTCTACAGTGTGACTGGTCCGCCCGCACCGGGCCTTCAATCCACCTGGTCCACTCTCTAAGTCTACAGTATGACTGGTCCGCCCACACCGTGTTGGGTTATGAGCATTCTAACACTCCTAAATACCTTGGATCTATGTTTTCTCTATTATACATACAAATATGAACATCCAAGGTATTATCCTAATCTAGCATACAAAACAATGAATATAACAAGATAGAATACATACCTCTTTGATGTAGAATGTCTTCATGAAGCTTGAGTGCCTAGTGCCTCAAGTGTGACACCTCAAATGTTTCACACAACACCAAATACACATGGAATGACTTGAGAGAAATCTTCACTTCATGAAATCGGCTAGCCCTTCTATTACACACACTAGTGGCCGATTTTGGTCAAGAATAAGATGCATATATAGTTAGGGTTACACCATGTAAACCCTAATTGACATGGCCTTTCATTTCCATGATCCATGGGTACAAAAACACCATGGAGCATCCATGAAGCATCATATGGGTTTTAGCCCAACTAGATAATCCATTGAGCAATAGCCCACTATATAAGTATGGATGATGATTTACACAATCAACCCATATATTTAATTAGTCTTCTTTTGATCACTTAATTAATCCTAGATTAATTCTTGATCAATACTAATTAAATAATCGTATTATTCTTATTATTAATATACTAGAACTTATAATATATTAATAACCATAAGTGTCTTATTTCTCTCATTTAGTCTATCCAAGTGCATGATGCCATGCAACCCAAATGGACCATGTCGGGTCGGGTCAAGTCTTACCAATTATAGTTATGGACTTAGACATTAATCCAACAATCTCCCACTTGGATAAGTCTAAAACTATTATTGCGAATGACTTCAAGAACCGACTGGCAATCATAGCTCTCAAAAGCTTCCGTCGAACTCTGACCTTGTAGATGAACTCTGACCTTTGTCAATGACTTGTCCATTAGATAAAGGATCATATATTCCTCCATTCTAGATATCATAAGGACTGAGACATGGATTATAAGTCATTCTCTCTGCCCTTCTGTTGTTTCCCGATTTCTGATTCATGATGACTAACTAATTGAACAAATCAAATTAGTCCTAGCCCGGCCGAGCACTTCCATTTTTCATCATCAAATCATCAAGGGGCCCACAGATATCACTTTTATCCCGAAGGTAAAAGGAATGGATAAACTTCGACTCATATGGCTTGTTCTACTACTTGTTGAATCATATACAAAGGCGCGTTTTATAACATCTAGTTACCAATGCGTTTTCGTGCAATCAATGTACTATCAACTCATAGTAACAACTCATATCTCTAGGTTTGAAGAATATAAGATATTATCGTCTCATGATCACTCGTGATAAAATCCATGAAGTGATTCCAATGAGCGCGGGTTGAATCCAATACTCAGAACTTATGAGTACTCATGAGTGTTGTAGCCCTTTGTCCAACATCTTAGACCTCTACAAGCCAACCCATGACAGTCTTGATTCATATCTACTTCCAACATATGACTGACTATGGATGGTTTAAATAACTTAGTCATTCAGAACAACGACCTAGTTATTCTGGAAGTCAAAACATGCAAAGTGAAACACAATAATAATCGAAAATATGGTCTCAGAACTTATGAATATAAATAAAACACCTTTTATTTATCACCATATGATTACACATTATTCATTGTATACTATTTCAGCTATCAACTTTATTCTTGAATTAAAACAATAGTAGTCCCATGCTCCAAGCATGTACACTATGTTTTCTAAACACTAGTCATGCCACACACCAAGTATGCATACTATGTTTGTCTATGATCTTTACTTTGTGAATTAGATCAATTGAACGTAACCCCAATGATCCCTTTCACAGTTCCAAATCCTTACTGCAAATGCAAGAATTCCAAATTCATGCCATTTACTGAAATCTGTTAGATTCTAAACTTATATACATTGATCCTCTTGTAATGATTACGCACAAATTCAGAAAGTCTTGACAACAATCATTACAGAGCATTCCAAAGGAGATCAGCTCCTTGGAAACATCCTTCTTGCATTAAGTTTCCTAATCTTAAACAGATTGAATAATTTCTAACTTTGAAACATTTCCAGATTCCATTTTGACTATCGCTTCTGAACAAGAGTTGCCTCCTTACAAATTATGTCAATATGGTCCTTCTAGAATTATCATTATACTTCCAACTGTCCTTGAGCAACCAATCTTTGGTAAGCCTTAGATTGTCCTCGACAATTGTTTAATCCTTTTAGTCATATCCAATTCTAGACCTTTTCCCTTCTTAATGCCCCTGACATTTGGAAAATTTTAGAAAGGATGAATATAGCACATGTAATCAATCCTATATCCGAAGCATATGGGACATGATTCATGATGTCTCACATAAACACTAAACTAGTCTTTTGCTATAATATTTCCATCTCAATTTGCCATGTTCTCATAATTCAGACTATGAAAAGGGATGCCGTAATCATAATCAAATTTTAGAACGCAAATAATGGACCCATATACAGAATTTCCTTATGTTGAGCCATTCCAACATGAAATTCATATATATATATATATATATATATATATATATATATATATATATATATATATCCTTGACTAAATGATTAAAACCTCAATCTAAGCTTTTAGAATTGAATTGAAGTATAATTTCCTCTCCCTTAATTATAGCAAAACAACTCTTTTTCAACCCCTGCAGCCTCACGAATTGAAACTTTTGTTTTCTATAATTAACGTTGCTAACTTGCAACCTGTATCATAATTATCATGCTCCCACTAACATGATGATTATTAGCATAAAACTTATGCTCCCACTAGCTTTGACATGTATTCAGAAATTAGCTGACTTTCTTACCAAAGTTCAGATTTCTGTTACTAGATTGTTTTGATAAAACTTTATCAAAATCATACACCTCTTTTAGATAGCTCACAGGTGTGTCTAAACAATTTTATAACTATGAAAAGGGATGTCGTAATCATAATCTCAATTGTTTAGACCTTTTCCACTTCTCACAAGTCCATGTTAGTGTGCTGGTTAACCACACAGCTCCACTAACGACTTTGAGAATGCAAATATCACAATTGCTATCTAACTAAAATCTACTTAGTGAAAGTGTTTCCTCACCATCATTTTCATGTATCGGAGAGAAACCTTATGACACTTAGATTTAATGGTGTATGTGTTCTTATCCATGTGAATTGTCAAAACCATAGTCACAAGACGAGGATAATGACAAATCCAAGCTCATATGGACTGAACTCAATCTTAATTTCTTGCCACCTGGCAGCTCAAGGGCCTACCATTGGTTCCAAGTTGTTATGCAACCAATTGAGAACTCTAAGAACTCATATGCAAAGCCAAATTTAACCAGAATGGGCACAGAATATGTCAACACGATAGGTTATAAACCTCAAGTCGTGTGCTAGTGAAGAACTTCAAGTTTTATTCTTGATTAGTTCTTGAGACTTTCAAGACCTTTAAGACTCCCACTGTCCCCTTGACCTATAAGACTTTCTTGCCAAATATTCAAGAGATAGTGTGGATTCTTAATCAAGACAAACACTTAACACAATTGGCCTAAGTTGGTCTTTGGTTTATCCAAAACATCACAACTTACCAATTTCAAATGTACATGAGTAGAAAACTTTTACTCTTACATTTGACAAGTGTTTTAAACCTTCCTCTAGGATATGTCACTCAACTTACAGTCTTGGAGTATGACTCTAAGACTTGTTTTGGAATGAAGTATGACTCATCTTCTTGATTTGACCACTTCAACAATTCATAGCTCCTCTTCTTAGCTATCAAAATGCACTTAGAGGATGAATTGCGATAAGGTCTCTTAATCATTAAGATGATCATATGACATGATCCTAAAGTACTCTCCCATCGTTTCAGATTTGTGAAACTTTTATCTTTCTGCCTAAATTGATTCTTCGTATTCGCTCTGCCATACATTGGAACCTTTTCCAATGTCTTAGAGTTACACTTAAGCTTGTAAGTATAATCATATTTACTGAGCTTTAGTAAACTATGACGAATAGTCTTATCGATCTTTTGTGGTGGACTTAATCAGTGCACAAGAATGTGTATTCGATCCTTTACTTGACTCACACATCCATGTGAACAAGTAGTTAGTCTTAACTTTCCAATACTTGAAGGTTCTCATTCATCATGCTATACAACTGGCATGATTCCAAGTTCCGGTCCAATTGAAACTTGGGTGGTGAGAATCTTTCCTTATTTGGTAAATTTAGACATTACCACAAATGAAAGAATCAATTTCATATTTCCACTCTTTCTATTAATGGAATCTTATAAGCAACAAAAATTTTCACAGATGTCATTGTAAGGATATTTTAAAATAAATAAAATCAGGGATTTTCCTTTTATTTTAAAACCTTGCGGAAAAACTATCCTTACAATGCAAAAGAGCATGAAAACTTTGTTGTTATCTATTCCTAAGCAATGTATCATAACTCCTAAGAAGTAGCTCAAGAATTCGATCTTCAAACTATGCGATAGAAATCCATCTACGCAATCAGATTCAACATATTCTTTCTTTAAGTTTCTTCACTTTTCTTTGATTCTTACAAACATCAATATGTGACCCAGTCACATCATGTATCAAGAATCTTAGTATAGAAACTTAGCAGAGTTAGATAGTGGATTTTATCTGAAGTAGGGTCAAACATATTGACTTTAACATCCTTAGGTAAAATTGGCAGCTTCGCAACTAATGCCCCTTCCTTTGGCAATATAAACATATGAACCCTTTGGTAATGGTACCGGTACTATCACAGACTTAACTTTTCTCTTTACCATTTGGTCAACCGAGTTGACTATGGCCGATCCCTTTCCATTGGGAAGAGAATGCTTTTTCTGGATTTCCAGTGTCCTCATTGTCAATTTCCATAGAGTTTTAGGAAGTTGATCTTAGAAAATAGATAAGATCATTAAGGGTCTTGTCATAGTATTTTTCATAGGAGTCCCAAAAGAACTCACTATGTGACTTAGAAAGTAGTTGAACCACCAACTTTCTCAAGACTTTGACACCCAACTCTCCCGGCTTGTCAATATGTGACTACATCTCCAAGATGTGACCACACATAGACCTTTACTTGCCAATAGGGCTCGAGTGACCTTAAACTTTTCAGGGACTTGTGGGTTAGGGAGAATAATTGGAGGAGGTGAAAGAAGTATGATTTCCATGGGACATCATCTTCATTTAGGGAAGCTTGTTTCAAGAGATTTGGGAAGATCATAAATGTCTAAACCAGACATGTTTTGGGAGATATTCAAGATAGTTGATTTAAAGTCCTTAATATAACACCCAATATGAAATATTAAGGCTAGGACCCTACAAACTATTTTATAACATAGAAGAGAGATGTCGTAATCCAAGCTATAAAATATTTGAAGGTAGGTGAAAGACGATTCACCAATTTCCACCAAGATAAACGAAATGTATTATTAGGTTTTAATTGGATTTGAAACTCCTAGATCTTTTGAGATTCATTGAACTGTTCAATGGCATGTTTCAATCTCGAGTGTGCCCTTCAGGTTTTGTGACTGGGATGCCGAGGATTACAAAACAAGGTGTGAAGTAACCATGCAAATTACTTGGTACCCTTAAGTGTTTACCCCTCAATCGATGTGCCGGTTAACCACGCACGCTCCATCGATACTATGATAAACATTAAGTTACCCTTTGCCTACCTTGTTAAATACGAGTTAGTGTGTCGGCTAACCACACACGCTCCACTAACCGAGTTAAACAAAGTGCAAAGTGTAATTTCATGGATTAGCACCTTATTCACATTTTCCTAAGTAACTAAGATTGGGTATTATTAAGAGTTTAGTTACTTAGTATTTATCATTAATACTTTTAATGAAGGGAGAATTATAGTCCTTGTCCTATCCGTTCGGCTAACGACCCTCCACCAGTCAAGGAAGCAGTGGGTGAGAGTGGACACCCATTAAACTGCCATTTTATAGGCAGTAACCTTATACCCCCCTTATAGACCGGCTTCGTGAATGAGGCCTACTAACGGTAAGGCTAACTTTACTCCTATACATACATATATATATATATATATATATATATATATATATATATATATATATATATATATATATATATATATATATATATATATATATTATTAACTTATAATATTATAAAGTATAAGGGTTGAATTTTAACTTTTAAAACTCTAAGGGCTAACTTGGAATCAAAGTATTCATAAGTGAAAACTTTTCAAATTCCAAAACTTGAGGGCAAGTTTTGAAACTATTCAAAACTAATTAATTCCATAACTTATGAGTTTAAAGTAGTTTAAATCCAAAGACTCTTCAAGTTCCATAACTTGAGGACAAGTTATGGAAGACTTTAAACTAATAAAAGAATTAACTTATCTTTATTTTATAACTTATGGAATTAATTAAGGTTACCCTTTATTTTATTAATTATTTAATGAAGAGACTTTTGAACCTCCATAACTTGAGGACAAATTATGGAGTCATAAAACCATTTAATTAGAACTAGACTCTTCATTTTGTAACCTTTGCCAACTTTTATGAGTTTTATGATTCTTAAATGTGACTTTTCATATAACTTGAGGACAAGTTACAAAAGCACACTTTGGAATCAACTCTTAGATTAAAATGGATTGAAATCAACTATTTCACACAACTTTTCTATTAATATAAGAACAAGATAATTCAAATAAAACCTTTTCATGTAATTAGTCTAAACCTTAAACTAATACGAAACATGAATCTATTGACAATTATCTTTGAAATTGGATTAGTATGAACATTACCACATCAAAAACAAGTTTATACGTTCAAAAACATCTTAGGGTAATGTTCCTAGTCCAATTCCAGCCAAAAAACTCGAATGTATGCTGTCTGGGGGTCCAACTCGTCGAGTGCACGAACCAACTCGACGAGTTGGATGCTTTTTGCCTTGGACTCATCGAGTCCCTTCATGGACTCGGCGAGTCTGCTGAGCAGACAGCATAAAAAATTCTATTTTTCAGCCAATTTTGCAAGTATAACAAGAAAACAAGTCTAGGCTCTGATACCACTGTTGGATTATGAGCATTTTAACACTCCTATGTGTACATGCAACCCTAAATACCTTGGATCTATGTTTTCTCCATTATACATACAAATATGAACACCCAAGGTATTATCCTAATCTAGCATACAAAACAATGAATATAACAAGATAGAATGCATACCTCTTTGATGTAGAATGTCTTCATGAAGCTTGAGTGCCTAGTGCCTCAAGTGTGACACCTCAAATGGTTCACACAACACCAAATACACATGGAATGACTTGAGATAAATCTTCACTTCATGAAATCGGCTAGCCCTTCTATTACACACACTAGTGGCCGATTTTGGTCAAGAATAAGATGCATATATAGTTAGGGTTACACCATGTAAACCCTAGTTGACATGGCCTTTCATATCCATGATCCATGGGTACAAAAACACCATGGAGCATCCATGAAGCATTATATGGGTTTTAGCCCAACTAGATAATCCATTGAGCAATAGCTCACTATATAAGTATGGATGATTTACACAATCAACCCATATATTTAATTAGTCTTCTTTTGATCACTTAATTAATCCTAGATTAATTCTTGATCAATACTAATTAAATAATCTTATTATTCTTATTATTAATATACTAGAACTTATAATATATTAATAACCATAAGTGTCTTATTTCTCTCATTTAGTCTATCCAAGTGCATGATGTCATGCAACCCAAATGGACCATGCCGGGTCGGGTCAAGTCTTACCAATTATAGTTATGGACTTAGACATTAATCCAACACACCGGGCCTTCAGTCGGTCTGGTCCACTCTCCGAGCCTCGGCACGTCTGGACCGCCCTCTTGGGGCCTTCAGTCTATCCGGACCGCACGCTGGGCCTACGGTCTCTCCGGTCCGCCCTGGGTATGTTGTCCTACTGCACAAAGTAGGACCCGCCTCAACCCAACCCCAGTCAAAAAACCATGTGCACATATAACAGTTAATCACATAACAATCCTTAGCCAAACAAATGGTTCTATCAGATCATACAACATAACAACATCCTAACCAGGATACCGACCTAACCGGTCATTAACATAACCTTACCCTATACACCAACCAGGTTACTAACATAATACCATCCTAATTACCAGGATGTAGATCTAGAAAATCAATAACATATCAAACAAATACCTGGATTCCCATCCGATAAAGGGCCGACCTTGGTGCCTTAGACCATGTTGATATAGTGAGGATAACTCACCTGCAACTTCCGAACAGAACCACGAAAGCACAATCCCGAAGCACTGCCTCCAAATCCAACACCTATAGCCATTAATGATCCATTGACATAAATATCCAAATTACCATAATGCCCCTGAAGGTCAAATTGGTCAAAGTTAAAGTCCTAGCTTAAGTCAACATTCCTGATTGACTCTGCTCACCAAATCAACCCACTGACTCGCCGAGTTCTTAAACTTAGAAAACTCTTACACTCGACTTGCCAAGTCACCCCATGACTCGTCATGTTCAACAATCTCCGAGTCATATCCTATCCAACTCACTGAGTCACCACTCAACTCACTACTCTGAGTCTTAACCAGAAGAGGTTGGGGGTTCTGTGGTGTGACTCCCCAAGTCCAAGAATAGACTCGCCGAGTCCACGACAATCTTCATCAGACTCGCCGAGTTGTTCTTCCAACTCGTCGAGTCCAAGCTCATCATCATATGAATCGCCGAGTCCACCCATGCGACTCGTCGAGTCTCTGCAGTCCTTCATTCATACAAACCCTTTTTTAGCCATGTAGGGCCTCCAAACTGTAGATCCATCCTTCTAGGGCATGTCTCTTACGTAAAGTTGCCAACTTTACATGAAAACAAGGAGCTATAAAGGCTGATACTTTATGAGTTTCTGGACCAAGACAAGTCTAGATCTGAAGTAGCAACCTCAGATCTAGACCCCTAACCCGAAATAGATCCTTAACATGCCAAAATGGCCCCAAATCTCATTCAAGAATAGATCTAGATGCAAAAGATTCAAGGTAACAGCTTGTTACCTCCAAAATGTGCCAATCTGAAGTAGATGTTGGATCTACACCAAACCCTTGATGCTAGCCTCTTGTTCTTCAAGCTCCCTCCTCAATATTCCTCCTCCAAAGCTCAAATCTCTTTAACAATGGAAGCTCTTACGATTTTAGGGTTCACTGACTCTCAAGGGCAATAAGGAGGCGGAGGGGAGGACATTAAGTCCTTTAAATAGGGTGCAAACCCTAAGATTAGGGTTTTCTCTTCCCAACACCAACTCGTCGAGTCCAGTTGCCGACTCGGCGAGTTGGTCACTCAACTCGCGACCAAACCCAGCTCCGACTCGACGAGTAACCGCACCTACTCATCGAGTAGCTCCTTCAATGTACACTTTAGACCCTTCAATCATACTTCTAAAATTTGGGATGTTACAGACCCAAATGGATCATGACCTAAACATCAGCGACCCCAAAAGATCCACTGACTACAACGAGCTCCCTAACCAACAACTTCCTGCTATGAAAACAACTCGTGCATTCATGAGCTCATACAATAAATGTAAACTTACTTTTCACCTCTTCTTGGTCACATCTTGAACCAAAGCCTCGCCTATCCAGACCGCAAAGCCCAATAACCCTTTCTTCTAAAACTATGAACTCAATAGATCAATGTTTTTTCTATGTGGTATACCTAATTCTCCCCCAAATGAGTTCAAACTATCACTAACTGACGTTGTAAACAAACCACACTTCAAACAGACTCAACCAGATACATACATCCTTGACTCTTGGAATGTGTAACACAATGCAAGATAATCTCCCTAATAAAGACCCACTCAAAGATATTCTGAATCTCAGATGGAGACCTCAAAAACTTCCTAGTCATAACTACTTCTATCATCAAGAATTCCATATAAATACACAATCCATAATTCTGATAACCGATTCATAGCACCGATTCTCCATCTAAGAACAATTAAGATACCACATACTTCGCCTCTAAATGACCTTCACTCCATCACAAGACACAATCATAAAACATGAGGCATCATCCTCAAAGTCATGATACAATATAGACAATGAAAGTTTTTGTTCTTGATTCACTTTTCCTAATCACCTGGAACAACCTTCCAAAACATGCTCTAACTGAACTCAAGGAAGGCATACCCCTGGTCCTCATCTTGTACAGTCTCCATGAAAATGACTCTTTTTCCACATATGAAATTTTATCGAGGCGATTAAAACACAGGAATCCTCTCATGCATTTCCACCTTTGTTGTGGATACCGTAACCATCCGGTTTCCCCCATTGGGTCATCATCTGATCTCTACAATCATATGCTCGTTCTCTCTTCCCCTAACATAGAAAACTGGAAGAACAGAATCCTTATCATAGAAAATGACATTATAAGCCATCGGATGAATGCTCAATCTAAAGACTTCAATCCTCAATCTGCTCATCCCAACTGCTCCTTCATTGAGTCCCACGACTCATACTGACACTACCTCAAGAAGGGCCCCAAGACCTTGAAATCAACTACTCATCAATGTCTACACTATTCACCCCAAACTGACATGGCTATAATCACCAGACCCATCTTATTCCTCAGCATCCATAACCGTAAGGATGATAAATACCAAAATGTTGTAATGGATTCATGGTGTCAAACCATTTTCCTACCCTCCACTAGCTCCTTAGACTTTCCGGGAATTTCCTTGATTTAAATACGGATCATGTGTTTTCAGCAGTACGGGCCCATTACTGCCTTCCACACATATTCTTACATTCCTCAGAATCATCCCAAATCCTCTAAGTCACCTCAATATAGTAATACCCTCCAAAATCCGATAAACAACGCATCACTTGAACTAAAGCTCTTCCTAGGATCTCCTACGATTCCCACCTTACCCTGCCATCAGCTATTGAAGGACCTATACTAATGTCAGTTCACTACTTCACGAATACAATTACATGCAACAAAAGCTTTGATAATCCTTCGACAAAAAGACTCAACCCTACAACGATAGACTCAAACGAGAGTTGCACAATAAGGCCAAGTCAACTACTCTAAGATTAATTAACCCTAAATACATGTAACTTAACATATTAATGAAATAACTAACTTACATCAATATGAGTCCTACAACGCACAAAGCAAGCACCATTCGAGCCTCAAGAACTAATAATATCACATAAATAGGAAGTCATATCTCAAGAAGCTCCTAAAGATCTCTAGTCACTAGCATGCATCACTGCCAACTCACACAACACGCATAAAGGCATCTCTCCTCACCAGGCATCCTACCATGCAACACTGAGCATATCCTTAGCCTTGATCTAACATGAAATTCTCATATAGTAACATCAAACATCAATCATAAAACATACATGGGTATTTCGGGAAGTACTTACTTGAGCTCGGTTGATTACACGCATCACACCCCTTTTTATTTTAAAAAATCTTTCTTAGAAAATCATTTTCTTGTAGAAAAATTTACCAACTCCTTAGTTTGAGTTCAAACACACCCGAGAGTATGCCTGAAACCCTCAAACCAGGGCTCTGATACTAACTTGTAATGCCCAAAATTTCAACCCATATTTTTTGATTAAAACTTTAAGTGCTTATCTGAATCACAACTAGAAGATCTTATAACATTTATCAAAGTATCATTAAAAGTTATCATGTACACAAGTTCCCCATTGATGTGATGTAATTGAGCCGTAACCCTCCTTATTACAAGAAAACCTGAAAAAATTTAAACCATAAATTGTAAGCACAAAGATTAGTAAGTTTCCCAAAATACCACACACAACATCGCACAAATAAACAACTATGGATTATCAGCAACCCTAGAGGCTTCCTGCAGTACTAGAAAATTGCCCTTTAATGACACACAATGATTTACGATACGCATTTTTATGCGTCCTAAAAATAACGTCTGTTTAAAAAAATGAAGGATAGAGAACACGCATTTTTGCGTGCCCTAAATAAAAAATTAAAAACACAGAGGGCACCTATGTTAAAATGAGTGTCGTGTAGAGATGTCGCTTTATATTTTATTTAATGAAACCTGTGTTTTCTTCTTCGCAGCTTGGGGGGAAATGAAAATCCCAAAAGTTTGAAAGGCCGTCATTTTATCCTCTACCTTATTTCCATAGTTCTTCTCTCTCACTTATCAATACCTAAAAAACCCAAATATCATCACCCCTGCTTATTTCTTGCAATCTACGATGACGATCATGAAGTTCTCAAAAGTGTTCAAAGGATTAGGAATCAAGATCATTATCGGGCTAGGAATTCCTGAGAGATATAAGGACAATCTAGGATCGAATGGGTTGTAACAAATGTTCTCTCATGACATAGGTCACTGAAAATGGAAATTCACCATTTTCATATTCATTAGGTCTCCAAGAGTTTCAAAGGGGGGAAACAATTAGTTGACTAACTAAATCATTTTATTTGTTCATGTTCCTTTATTGAGGTTGTCTAAAACTCAAGATGTTGACCAATTCCTTGATTTGTGTCCTAATTTCTTTTCTATTTTGGGTTTTGGAAAGAATAATCTTTGATATGGATTGATGATTGTGATATAGTAATCTATTGTCTTCTTTTTCTTTTCTTGAGGTTGTCTAAAACTCCCATATTTATATTTTACCTTTTTTCGATATGCTTTAAGGCTCATCCAGTTTCTGATAAGAAAATCGACAGCATCAACATGTTTGATAGCCTTGAAATTTCGAGTTCACTGATTCAAGCTTCTCGTATCATGTCAATTAAGTTCAATTTATATTGTAACTTGTTGATTTTGTAGAACTTAGTGCTTGATCACAATCCGGTCGTTTTTGAAGTTGTGATCATTTCGTACATTATTCTAGTCATTTCGAGTTGAGCTTCAAGTTTGAATCACAACTACGCTGATCTATAGGTATTTCCGAAATTAAAGGCAGTGAATTTCCGGTCTTCTTTTTCTATTTCATGTTATAAGTTTTGATTCATTTGTAGTAATTCATCATATCACATATTGACCTGGAAGAAAACTTAAGAAGTAGAGTGAAATTACTAATCACCTAATACTAAATGTTGAACGTGAAGTTTGAATTACTTTTGCGAACACTAAGAGGTATGTAGTTTAAGGTTCTACATAGCTAATTCAGAAGATGACTAAAGTTTGAATTACTTTTGGTGGAGAAAGTTATGTTTGATATTAGTGTTGGATAAGGTGTCTAAGTCCATAACTATATTTGGTATGTACTTTACCCGATTTAGCATGGTCCATTTGGGTTGCATGGCATTAGAACAATTTGGATAGACTTTTGTGAGAATAAGATATTTATGATTTATTAATATATTATAAGCTCTAATATATTAATATGAAATCGTATTATTTAATTACTATTGATCAAGAGTTAGTTTGGAATTAATTTTGTGATAAAAAAAGACTAATTAAATAAATGGGGATTGATCTGGTAAATCATTCAGTCTTATATGGTGGACTTATGATCCATGATTCTTCATGTTGTGCTAAACCCACGTGGTGACCCATGGATACTCCATGGAGTTTAAAACCCATGGATCATGAGGAATGTGGAAAGTCATGAGTTACATGGTGTAACCCTAATGTTCACACTATATAAAGAAGCCTCGTACTAGCAAAATCGACACTTAAGATACACAAGTGAGGGCTAGCCGATTTTGGTGCAATATAATCTTCTCTCAAGTTATTCCAATTGTTGGTGGTGTTGTGTGAAGTATTTGAGGTATCACATTTGGGGTGCTAGGCTCACAAAGTCTTAAGGAATCAAATCTACAAGAAAGGTATATCATTCTACTAGCTTTTGTATTACATATACTCCACGATATGCTAGTTAGGATGAAAACTTGGAAAAATGAAAGTTTGCATGTAAAACATAGATCCATGGTTTCTAGGGTTACATGCACACCATAGGAGTGTTAGAATGCTGAAAACCCATCAGTGGTATCAGAGCCTAGGCTTGTTTTCAATTATACTTGATGCAACTTGCTAAAGAAATCGATTTTCTATTCATTGCTAAGTGAACTCGCCGAGTCCATTGGGGGACTCGATGAGTCCATGTTGAAATTCATAAAATTCGTTGAGTTGGTTCTTGAACTCAAAGAGTTGAAGGCCCTGAGTGCAGAATTTCGAGTTTTAATGCTGGAATTGTGCTTATCCAATTTCAAAGATAATTGTCAAAGTTTCAAGTTTTATATTATGTTTATATGATTCTTGAAAATTGTTGATATAAATTATGCATGCTTATGAGTTTTCTTAGATCATGGAAATTATTTAACATGCTTGTTAGTTTAATTGTTGATCTAAATGCTTTTTAATGGACTCCATAACTTGTCCGCAAGTTATGGAATTCCAAGAGTTTTTTCCACTAAAATCATTAAAACTCATAAGTTATAGAAATGATAGGTTTTGAACAGTTTCAAAATTTGCCCTCAAGTTTTGGAATTTGTAAAGTCACTTTAGAATACTTTAATTCCAAACCCAAGAATTTTAAAAGTTTAAAATTCAACCCTTATACTATTATATTATTAAAAGTCTAATAATTATATTTATGTATAAGAATAAGTCAATCTTACCATTAGTCGGCCTCATTCACGAAGTCGGTCTATAAAGGGGGTATAAGGTTGTTGCCTATAAAATGGCAGCTTAATAGGTGTCCACTCTCAACCACCGCTTCCTTGACTGGTGGAGGGTCGTTAGTCGAACGGGTAGGATAGGACACTATTTCTCGTTAAGTATAATGATAATTATAAGTAACTAAACCTTTTATAAATTCCCAATCTTAGTTACTTTAGGAAAATGGAAATTAATGCTAACCCATGAAATTACACTTGGCACCTTCCTAAGTCGTTAGTGGAGCGTGTGTGGTTAACCGGCACACTAACATATACTAATAAGGGTGGAAAAGGGTGGCTTAAGGTTTATCTTAGATCGTTGGAGCATGTGTATTTAACCGGCATATCGATTAGGTGATAAAATTAAGAGTACCAAGCTAATTTGCATGGTTATTCACACCTTGTTTGTGATCCTCGGTATCCCAGTCACAAACTTGAAGGGAATAATCAAGATTTAAACATGCCATTGAATTCTTCATTGAATCTTAAAAGATCTAGGAGTTTCAATCCAATTATAACTTAATAATATGTTTCATTTTTCATGGTGGAAATTGGTAAATCATCATTTACCTACCTTCAAATATTTTGTAGCTTGGATTACAACATCCCTCTTCCAAGTTATAAAATATTGTGTTGGGTCCTATCCTTAATATTTCATTTGGGTGTATTATTGAGGACTCTTTATCTAATCTAAACTTGTCTTTCTTCCTTTTCGGATGTCTTCGAACAATGCTTCTGGCTCAAACCCTACCGACTCCTTCTTTCTCATGAACCTTTGTGGGAGAGTCATCTTTGATGGAACTAATTTCAATGATTGGATTAGGAACATACGTATGGTCACTCGTTATGAGGACAAGGAATGTGTCCTTGACAAGCAGCTTAAGGTCATTGATGAGTCATCTGCTACACCCGATGAAATTCTTGAGTACACTACCCATGAGAAGGATGCCACTAAGCTATCTTGTATCATGTTGGCTACCATGACAGCAGAACTCCAGAAATCCTATGAAGATATCTACCCTTATGAGATGCACCAAGACATGATGGAAAGCTACCATCAGAGTGCTCGTCATGAAAGGTATGAAATCATCACCTCCATGATAACAACAAAAATGAAGAATGGAGAGTCCATCACGGGCCACCTGTAGAAAATGAAAAGATTTGTAGACTGATTGCTAAAGTTAAATGTGAACTTTGATGAGGAGTTAGCAATAGATATCATTCTACACTCCTTACCCTCCTGTTATGATCAGTTGTGCATGACCTATCATATGAACAAGGAGTAGGTCACACTTAGCAAACTTCAAGGACTTTTGAGGACTGCTGAAAGTAGTCTCAAAGTTAAGAATGTTGTTACCACTCCTACTACCGCCCCTGTTCTGGCAATCGGTCAAGGTAAATGGAAAAAGAGGAAGACCCCTTCGAAGGGTACCAAGGGAAAGTCTCTTGATGGCTCCTCTTCGATTGGAACCAAAGGTGGTTCTACCACTCCCTCTTCTAACCCGAAGGATGCAAAATGCTTCTATTGTCATGAAAAAGGGCACTGGAAGCGAATCTGCCCCAAGTACTTGTAGGACGTTAAGGATGGGAAAGTGAAACCCACCCATGCAGGTATTTACACTATATTGTCAAATAACTCACTACATACTTATTCTTGGGTACTTGATACAGGTTGTTGAATTCACATCTGTTCTGATTTGTAGGGCCTAAAATGAAGTGAAGATGTGGAGCACGGGAAGATAAACTTGATAATGGGGAATAGGAAAGCTTCACCTGTCACCAAGATTAGAGTTTATTCTTTATTGCTTTGTAGTGGGTTAATATTAGATTTGAATAAATGTTGTTACTCATCTGAAAGGACAAGAAATATTATTTCCTTTCATGGTTTTTACAAACACGGATTTACTTTTCATTTGATAATTAATGTGGTGGTATTAATGCTTTTTATAATGGTGTTTTTTTATTTTAAAGCATTACCTTGTGATGGTGTATATGAAACTGTGTCGGTTGTTGACACCTTAGGAAATAATGTATTGCATATTGATTCTTCCACTAGTTTGGATAAGGCATCCTTGTGGCATTGTCGTCTTGGACATGTCAACAAGAAGCGTGTAGGACAACTCAAAAAGGCTGGAGTTTTGGATTCATTTGATTTAAAGGCAGACGATAGTTGTGAATCTTGTTTACTTGGAAAAATGACTAAGTCACCCTTCACTGGTACTTGTGCAAGGGGTGAAGGTTTGTTAGACCTCATACACATAGATGTGTGTGGACCCTTCAGATAGTTTAAACAAGAAGTGGAGAATAAGTCAGAAACCTTTGAGAAATTCAAATAGTTTAAACAAGCATAAGTCAGAAACCTTTGAGAAATTCAAATAGTTTACTGATGATTACAGTAGGTATGGCTATATCTACTTAATCAAGCATAGGTCAAAAACCTTTGAGAAATTCAAATAGTTTAAACAAGAAGTGGAGAATCAGCTCGGCGAGAAGATAAAGATGCTCCAATCCAGTCAGGGTGGTGAGTATCTTAGTATCGAGTTCCTTGACTACCTTAAGGAATGTGGAATTGTTTCACAATTGACACCTCCTAGGACACCATAGCTGAATGTTATGGCTGAGAGGCGCAATCGAACCTTGTTAGACATGGTTCGTTCCATGATGAGTCGAGCTTCGTTACCAATCTCATTTTGGGGGTATGCCTTAGAGACTGCCACCCATATCCTTAATTTAGTCCCTACCAAAAAGGTTGTCAAAACACCTCACAAGATGTGGACTGGGAAAGTTCCCACTTTAGACCGCATCAAGATTTGGGGTTGCAAGGCTTTCATGAGGCGCAAGACTCGCGACAAGCTCAAACCTCAAAGTGAGCAGTGTATTTTCATCGGCTACCCACAAAAATCCTTTGGTTATCTCTTCTACAGACCGAGTGACAATATTGTCTTCGTGGCGAGGAGAGGAGTCTTTCGTGAGAGAGAATTCATAAGCCAAGGAAACAGTGGGCGGAAAATTGACCTTGAGGAACTTCAAGAGTCAAGCGGTGAAGGAACCTCAAACACTAGCAATCAACCTGAGGAGGAAACTCATGTTGAACCAACTTATGAGTCTGTACCTCTGAGGCATTCCACAAGAGTTAGGAGCACACCTGATTTTTATTATGGTTTCCATATTACTACGGAAGGTGATGCATTTATCAGTTATAATACACTGGTAGATTGGATGAACCTAACAACTTCTAGGCAGCCATGGCAGGCCTTGAATCTGTCAAATGGAAAGAGGCTATGGACAACGAGATTCGGTCCATGTATGACAATCAAGTTTGGAACTTGGTTGACAATGTATCGGGTCATTTGACAGTCGGATGCAAATGGATCTTCAAGAAGAAGACCGACATGGATGGAAAGGTACACACTTATAAGGCGCGACTAGTTGCGAAGGGCTTTACTCAAACTCCGGGAGTTGACTATGATGAGAACTTTGAAGGGTTTTGATCATTCTAACACTCCTAAAGTGTACATGCAACCCTAGAAACCTTGGATCTATGTTTTACTAAGATACATGCAAATTTTATTTTCCAAGGTTCTTAACCTATCTAGCATGGCATGGGGAACTTGAAACATAAAAGATAGTAGGAAAAACATACCTTTCTTGTTGCTTGGATTCCTTGAGAACTTTATTATCCTAGCACCCCAAATATGATGCCTCAAATGTTTCACACAACACCACAACTCTTGCAATAACTTTGAGAGAAGTACATTATCACTCAAAATCGGCTAGCCCTCATGTTCTACACATAGTGCCGATTTTGGTAGCCCATGGGGTCCTTTTATAGTGGTGTCACAAGTAGGGTTACACCATGTAATTGAAATGGCTTTTCATTTTCCTTGATCCATGGGTTTATAACCTCCATGGACTATCCATGGAGCACCTTATGGGTTTTAGCCCAATTCAATAAACCATGGATCATTAGCCCACTACATAAGAATGGATGATTTACACAATCAACCCCATATATTTAATTTCTCTCCTTTTGATCACCAAATTAATTTTAAATTAATTCTTGATCAATACTACTTAAATAATATTATTAATATACTAGAAATTATAATATATTAATAAACCATAAGTGTCCTTCACTCATTTAGTCTATCCAAGTGTCATGATGCCATGCAACCTAAATGGACCATGCCAATCAAGTCAAGTACATTCCAGAAATACTTATGAACTTAGACACCTAATCCAATAGTCTCCCACTTGGATAAGTCTAATAACTATAACTGCAAGAATGACTTCAGGAACCGATCAACAATCATAGCTCTTTCAAAGTCTCACGGAACTGAGATAATGATGATATGCCATTTAAAATAAGTGATCATACAATCCTCTACTCTCATGATATCAGTCGGGCAAATACATGGAACAATGTCTTACTTATTTTCCAGCAGTTTGTTTCCCGATTTCTGATTTGTTTGAGATAGAACTTAATCAAACACATCAATTTAGTTCTGAATGGGCCCCGTACATAGGTCAAAACAAAATCATCGAGGGGCCCAGATATCTCTTCTAATCCAAGAAGGAACAGATAAACTTCGACTCATATGCTTGTTCTACTACTTGTTGAATTATACACAAAGGCACTTTTTATAACATGGAGATACCAATGCGGTTTTGTGCAATCAATGTATAACCAACTCATATTCAATAACTCATATCTCTAGGTTTGAAGACTTATATGATATTACCATCTCACGATCACTCGAGATAAATTCCATGAAGTGATACAAGTGAGCATGGGTTGAATCTAATACTCAGAACTTATGAGCACTCATGAATGTTGTAGCAAGTCTTGCTATGTCCAACACCTTAGACATCTACAAACCAACTTCATGACAGTCTTCATTCATATCTACTTCCAACACATGACCGACTGTGGAGAATTTAAATAATATGATATACCATAACATAATTATTCTGGAAGTCAAAACATGCAAAATGAAATGATAGTAAACGATTAACAAAACATAGCAACACTTTACTCATAAATAAAGAACAACTTTTATTTATCATCAAATGTTAATTACACTTTACAAATTTCAAAAACTATCTAATTTCCAAAACTAATATCATCCTTTAGCACTATGCGCCTCGCATGTTGAAGATGCTTAACCCTACCCAGTCCCTTCGTGAGGGGTTATGTTGGGTTCACATCCAATGATACCCTCTTTGCCACGAGGAGTCCTTATTCTATTCGATGTAAGATGAAATGGTATTTTCTGTCGATGTGTCTGGATCTTCCGTGATACCTTGGTTCCTTGGCTAAGGCAACTTCACTTTCACTATCACAGAAAATCTACATAGGCTCCTTTATAGATGGTACAACTCCAAGGTCTCCAATGAATTTATTTAGCCATATAGCCTCTTTTGTTGCCTCGCTTGTTGCTATATACTCTGATTCGCAAGTTGAATCAGCCATTTTCTCCTGCTTGGAGCTTTTCCAAGTAATTGCTCCTCCGTTTAAAGTAAAGACCCAGACTAACTGAGAGCGGAAATTATCCATATCAGTCTAGAAGCTAGCATCACTATACCCTACTACTCTCAAGTCATCACTCCCACCGAGGGTAAGGACCCATTCCTTAGTCCTCCACATGTACTTGAGATTTTTCTTACCGCAATCTAGTGAGCCTTTCCAAGGTTCCCCTGATATCTGCTGACCATGCTTAAGGCAAAGGCCACATCAGGACGAGTACAAGTCATAGCATACACGAGCGAGCCTACAACGGAAGCATACGGTACTCGAATCATCTCAGCTATCTCATCCTCTGCACTCGGGCTCTGAGTTTTACTCAGTCTGGCGTTACCCTGGATCGGTAACTCTCCTTTCTTGGAATCCTGCATGCTGAACCTATTCGGCACCTTATCCATGTAGGTACTTTGACTAAGTCCAATTAGTCTCTTACTCCTGTCTCTCAAAATCATTATCCCTAGGATATAGGCAGCTTCTCCAAGGTCCTTCATAGCAAAACACTTCCTAAGCCAGGACTTTACTTCTTGCAGAGTTGGGATGTCATTTCCTATGAGTAGTATGTCATCTACATACAATACCAAAAAGCTAACTATACTCCCACTAGCCTTGACATATACACAAGATTCATCTTCGATCCTCAAAAAACCAAACTCTTTGACTTTCTCATCGAAACAAAGATTCCATCTACGAGGTGCTTGTTTCAATCCATAAATGGATTTCTCAAGCTTACACACTCTATTAGGGTACTCTGTACTGACAAAAACCTCTGGTTGACCCATGTAAACATCCTCGGCCAACTTTCCATTAAGGAAAGCGGTTTTGACATCCATTTGCCATATTTCATAATCATGAAATACAGCAATGGCTAACATAACCCTAATAGACTTAATCTTTGCTACTAGTGAAAAGGTCACATCATAATCAACTCCCGGAGTTTAAGAAAAGCTCTTTGCAACCAGTCGCGCCTTATAAGTGTGTACATTACCATCCATGTCGGTCTTCTTCTTGAAGATCCATTTGCACCTGACTGTCTTACGACCTGGTACATTGTCAACCAAGTTCCAAACTTGATTGTCATACATGGACTGTATCTCGCTGTCCATAGCCTCTTTCCATTTAGCAGCCTCAGGGCCTGCCATGACTTCTGTGTAGCTGTTAGGTTCATCTAGACTTACCATTGTGTTATCACTAATAAGTATATTACCTTCCGCAGTAATATGGAAACAAAAGTAATGCTCAGGTGCATTCCTAACTCTCGTGGAACGCCTCAGAGGTACAGACTCGTCAGTCGGACAAACAGTAGTTTCCTCCTCAGGTTGATTGCTAGGGTTTGAGGTTCCTTCACCACTTGACACTTGAATTTCTTCAAGGTCAATTTTCCTCCCACTGTTTCCTTGGCTTATGAACTCTCTCTCTCTCTCTCTCTCAATCCTCTCCTTGCTATAAAGACCACATTATCGATGGTAAGTCTAGATGAACCTAACAGCTACACCTCTCACTCCGAGGTTCTTTGTGGGTAGCCGATGAAAATACACCTCTCACTCCGAGGTTCGAGCTTATCGTGAGTCTCACACCTCGCAAAAGCCTCGCAACCCCAAATCCTGATGTGATCTAGATTGGGAACTTTTCCAGTCCACATCTCGTGAGGTGTTTTGGCAACCTTTTTGGTAGGGACTAGATTAAGAATATGGGCGGTAGTCTCTAAGGCATACTGTTATATGCATTTTATATGCATCTTTTAGCACAATTTCCTATGTATTTCATTATAAAAAGCTAACTAACTCCCGATTATTCTTATGTATTTCGTGTAACATGATTATTTTGAAGAATGCATGTACTACTTACGTTTGTTACGACTTTTCAGGGCCATTTGGAGCACATGGATGATTGCGCAAGTTCGGGATGCGTTTATGGATGCTTTCGAGCTTAATTGGAGTCTAGACCAAGTAGGGATGCAGGGAAATGATCAAGAACTGCTTGGAAGGGTGAACGACGATCAAAAGAGCCAAAAAAAAGGAACATGCGATCGCAGGTTGGGTCGCAGGTTGCCTTCGAGGTTTTGTCGAGCCAAAAAAAATCATCAGCTTAGGAAAAGTGATACATGCGATCACAGGTTGTGCCCTTGCGATCGCAGGTTGGTCAATTTGCGTCGGAATGGCAACGTGCTTCATTAAAAAGTCTCGTAACTCCTTTTGGGTGATACATGCGATCGCAGGTATACCCTTTGCGATCGTAGGTATGATGTTTTGACAGCTAGACGTATAAATACAGGCCCATACTCTTCCAATAACCCTAATTGCGATTCCTAGCGATTCAAAGGCGATTTTTAGAGGGTTTCAAGTGAAGAACGCAAATCTAAAGGAGACTATTCGATTCCTATTCATAGTTTAGTAAGATTTATCGTTTAGATTCTATTTCCACTGTTTGTAATCCGTTTTTAGCCATGTCATGCTAAAAACTCAAATTTCAGTTTCGCAAGACGTAACCTTTTCGTATGATTAATCATTAGGCATTTTTTTACTATTATTATTGTTTAGTTTGATCAATTATGTGTTAAATTGAGTGTTTGATTTTGATTTCAATTTCCGTTGCCCACTTAAATTGTTTGTGAATCATTCTAGTCGTCTAATTGTTTAGATCCATAATTGTCTAGATTAATTAATAAAAAGTGACATATATTAGATTAATTCTACATTTAGGGTTAACTCTAATATGAAATGATCAAACAAGTTTTAACGCCTTCGAGCTTATGAAAGGTATTGAACTTTACTGGAATTACACTGTGTCTAATGCAACTTTTCTGTGTTAGTCAAGAGCTTGTTTGGTTAATTTAGTAAAAAAGATATACTTTATTCGAATAACTTATTTTGATTAAATGATTTTTGTAATAAAGGTCATTAGAGCTTGTTAATGAACCTTAGTACTAGTTTAAACAAGTGCATAGTCAAATATTGTGTTGAAGGTTAATTACACGCTTAGGGGAGTCACCGCGAAACTGGAATTGCTTTCTCTTAATTATATTTTCATCACTTTAAATTTAGTCATTTTCTTGTCATTTTCAATTTCTATTATTTTAATTTTCAGAAATAAACCCCCCCCCCTTTTTATGTTTATTGCATTCATCAAGAATTAGTTCATACCTTACGCAAAGAGGTGTAAACGTTAGAACGTGTCCCTGAGGATCCAACCCTGCTTACCTGTACTACCTGTTAGTGCAGTAAAGCAGTTTATTTTATATTTTTATTCGTTAAATCGTGTACGACAATGGTCTTAACATATTGGCGTCATTGCCAGGGACACGGTAAAACACTAATAGTTTTATGCCAAGATCTTCACGTACAGGTAATCTGATTTTTAATCCAAAGATTGAGAAGAGTGCTAGGAAGCTAAAGAAGGTGGCAAAACTTCAAAAGCAACAAATAGGAACCTCAACCTCACTCACACCACAAGGCACTCCCTTGTGGAACGAACCTGAACCCTCATTTCAACCTTTTCCAAAAGCACCACCTACCTCACCCATTAACAGTCCGTTCAAAACATACTCATCATCATCTTTAGACAAACCCAAACTCACAGATTCTTCTGAAACTGAAACAGAATCCATCATGAGCGAGAACGGAGATGAAGCTGAAAAGACTCTCGATGAAGCTAAAAAGACTCTCTGCGAGTCGGCAACACAAGAGGTTACCCAACATCCCTTGTGTAACACCTTTCAAGAAGCTCAAAATTTTGAGCTCAAATCCGGCTTAATCCATCTGCTGCCCCCGTTTCGAGGCCTTGAGAATGAAGATCCTCATAAATTTCTCAAGGAATTCCATGTTGTCTGCTCTGGAATGAAACCGCATGGAGTTACTGAAGACCAGATCAAACTAAGGGTGTTTCCCTTCTCAGTTCAAGATGCAGCAAAGGAGTGGTTATAAGACCTTCCATCTGGTTCAATAACAAGCTGGAATGAACTCGCCAAACTATTTCTATAATAATATTTTCCCGAGGAGAAAGTGTCAAATCTACGCAGAGAGATTCTAGATATAAAGCAAGACAAAAGAGAAGCTCTCCACACTTATTGGGAGCGATTCAAGAAGATATTAGTTTGATGCCCACAACATGGCTTTAGTGATTATCAGCTATATAAGTGTTTCTGTGAAGGATTGATACCCATGGAGAGGCGAGTAATAAATGCATCTAGTGGATGGTCACTTTCAAACATGACACCAACAGAGATCGGGGCACTAATAAAGAAGCTGGCCAATGAATTAAAACATTCAGCAACTGAGGAAGAGTGGTACCCAGACCACCCAATAGGAGTCAAGGAGATGAGTAACACCCACCTGGAATCCCAGAATTCAGAATTGACCAAAGCTATCCTTTTGTTGACAAAAGAAAAATGTATTGAGCCAAAGGTCAAACCTTGTGGGATCTGCTGCAAAACCGAGCACCCAACTGATATCTGCCCACTACTTCAAGAAGATAATGACTATGTACAAGCTATGGGAGGATTTCAGCAAAGGCCATTTGATCAGTATCGCAACAACCAAGCTTGGGAGGGCGTCAAACTAACAATTTCCAGCCAAGACCTCAATAGAACTTTCAACAAAGAAACGAATACCAAGCTCCACCCGGGTTTCAGCAATCTTTTCAGCAAAATCAGCACCAAAGCAATTTTTAGCAACCACCTGTTCAATCATAAGCTAGTAGTTCCAGCATGTGTTTGGAAGACATAGTTAAAAGTCTTGCAACTAGTACCCAAGCCTTCCAGAATGAAACAATGTTTAGCATAAAAAATCTGGAGCAATAGGTATCGCAACTCATGAACTCCATGAGCAAATTAGAGCACACACACAAGGAAAATTCCCATCTCAGACTGAGAAGAACCTGAAGCACAATGCTTGTGTTGTCACCCACAGAAGTGGTAAATACTACAAAGGACCAGATCAGCAAGAAGATGAGGAAGAAGAGATCGTGGTTGAGTAAGAATCTGAGACAACTGAAGAGGTGCAGAAAAAGATGGACCTGCTGAAGCTGAAGTGAAAATTACCCCTCCTCCTTTTCCCTCAAGACTAAAAAACACGAAAAAAGAAAAGGAAGATAAAGAGATTATGGATTTCTTTAGAAAGGTTGAGTTAAATATTCCCCTTCTTGATGCAATTAAACAACTACCCCGATATGCTAAATTTTTAAAAGTTATGTACTTCAAAAAGAAAATTAAAAGGAAACGAAACAGTTAAAGTAAGCAAGAATGTTTCAACAGTTTTACAAAAAAGGCTACCCCCAAAGTGTAAGGATCCAGGAGTATTTACTGTTCCTTGCAAGTTGGGGAACCTTTCAGTGCCACGAGCTATGTTGGACTTAGGAGCTTCTATAAATGTTTTACCACATTCAACTTTTAAAACTATCGGGGTAGGGCCTTTAAAAAGAACAGGAGTCATCATTTAGTCAGCTGATTGTTCTTTGGTGCACCCAAAAGGTGTGCTGGAAGACGTTTTGGTTCAAGTGAATGAACTCATATTCCCAGCTGATTTCTATGTTTTGGATATGGGAGATGACGACTCACCAAACTCAGGTTCCATTCTTTTGGGGAGACCATTTTTAAAAACTGCCATAACCAAAATAGATGAGTATGATGGTACCCTTTCAATGGAATTTGATGGTGAAGTTATCAACTTCAATATCTATGATGTCATGCATTATCCTTACGATATTTCAGTCCTCAATTTTATTGATGTAATTGAACCACTAACTATAGAATATTTTGAGATTGCTAACCGTGAGTCACTAGCATTAGTGCTCCACAGAAATTTATCTATTAATGCAACTCAGGTTATATCAAAAAATTATGTGGTTGATAGAGAAGTTCAAGAGATGGTAGCTCATATGGATAAACAGAGAAAGTTGAGGTATGGTACCCACACTCTTAAATTACCAATTTCTAACTCATTGATTTTTCCTTCTATAGTGCAAGCTCCCATCTTGGAGCTGAAGACACTTCCAAAACACCTAAAATATGCATATCTAGGAGAAAAATAAACGTTACCAGTTATCATATCCAACAAGCTGTCAGAAAAAGAAGAGTTTGAGCTAATCAGAATTGTGAAGGAGTATAAAACCGCAATTGGGTGGACTATTGCAGACATCAAAGGACTCAGCCCATCTCTTTGCATGCACAAAATTTTGACGGAAGAGGATTATAAGCCATCGCGACAAGCCCAACGCAGATTAAACCCACCAATGATGGAGGTGGTTAAAAAAGAAGTTATGAAGTTACTGGATGCTGGGATGATATACCCAATTTCTGACAGCAAGTGGGTCACCCCAGTTCAAGTTGTTCCCAAGAAGGCTAGGGTGACAATGGTAGAGAAAAAAGAAGGAGAGTTGGTTCCAACTCGGGTTCAGAATGGATGGCACGTTTGTATTGACTACGGAAAATTAAACGCAGCCTCCCAGAATGATCATTTTCCTCTCCCATTCATAGATCAGATGCTAGAGAGGCTTGATGGAAAATCTCACTACTGCTGCTTGGATGGATTTTCAGCTTTCCATCAAATTCCAGTTGCTCCAAAAGACTAGGAGAAAACTACTTTCACCTGCCCTTTCGAGACATTTGCGTATAGGCGTATGCCCTTTGGACTCTGCAACGCACCCGCTACCTTTCAAAGGTGTATGGTTAGTATCTTTTCTGAGTACATCGAAAATATCATAGAAGTCTTCATGGATGATTTTACCGTCTATGGAGAATCCTTTGATATTTGTTTGAAAAACCTTACAAAAATTTTACAAAGATGTATAGAAACAGACCTGATCTTAAATTTTGAAAAATGTCACTTTATGGTTGACCAAGGTCCGATTCTTGGACATATTGTTTCAAAAAGAGGTTTAGAAGTTGATAAAGCAAAAATAGATGTTATAAAGAGCTTACCCTACCCGAAGAATGTTCGGGAAGTGCATTCCTTTCTTGGTCATGCAAGGTTTTGCAGGAGGTTTATAAAAGATTTTTCAAAGATATCAGTTCCCATGTGCCAGCTGTTGCAAAAAGACATTGAATTTGACTTCAATGAAGGTTTCAAGAAGGATTTTGATGTGCTGAAAAATCTTCTTACTTCTACCCCCATCATTCAGCCCCCAGATTGGAGTTTACCATTCGAGATAATGTGTGACGCCAGTAACACTGCCGTTGGAGCTATTCTAGGACAGAAAAAAGACCGGGTTCCCCATGTTATATACTATGCATCAAAAACTTTGGACAACGCCCAAACAAACTACTCCACCACAGAAAAAGAGTTGTTGTCAATTGTTTTTGCATTGGAAAAATTTAGACAATATTTTTTGGGCACGAAAGTTATAATCTTTTCGGATCACGCAGCCATTTGGTACCTTGCTGCCAAAAAAGACTCAAAGCCAAGGTTGATTAGATGGATTTTGCTGCTACAGGAATTTGATATAGAGATTAGGGACAAAAGTGGGAGAGAATATTTGGTAGCTGATCATTTGAGCCGACTCACCCCACCTGAAGACCCGACACTGATCCGCGAAACATTTCCTGACGAGCATCCATTCACTGTTCAGAATCCTCCTTGGTTTGCTAATATTTTGAACTACTTGGTCTCCAAAGAACTCCCTTCAGATCTCACTCGAGCCCAAAAAGATAAAATAAAGAAGGATGCGAAAAGATATGCTTGGGACGAGCCGTATCTATGGAAACACTGTGCTGATAAGGTGATTAGAAGATGTGTGCCTCAAGATGAAGTCCATTCAATCCTGAATTTCTGCCATTCAGAAGCTTGTGGAGGGCTTATGGTCCACAACGAACCGCACGCAATGTCTTGGACAGTGGTCTTTATTGGCCTCATTTCGTGACTCTTTTCTATTTTGCAAAACTTGTGAAAGGTGCCAAATGACTGGGTCTTTGACATCTCGTAATCAAATGTCACTTACTCCGAT
Organism: Lactuca sativa; assembly: GCF_002870075.4. NCBI lineage: Eukaryota > Viridiplantae > Streptophyta > Magnoliopsida > Asterales > Asteraceae > Lactuca > Lactuca sativa. The sequence continues at coordinate 127,759,893 of NC_056626.2, forward strand.
CTTGGGTTGTGAAATTTTTTACATTTGGGGTATAGATTTCATGGGTCCGTTTCCGCCTTCTTTCGGGTTTGTATACATCTTACTTGATGTGGATTACATGTCCAAATGGGTCGAGGCAAAAGCTACACGAACAGACGATGACAAGGTTGTGGTTGATTTTGTCAAGAAAAATATATTTGCTAGGTTTGGGACACCAAAAGCCATTATTAGTGATCGGGGTACGCATTTCTGCAACCGCACCCTCGAAGTAGTACTCAAGAAGTATGGTGTCACACATCGGGTATCCACAACATATCACCCGCAAACCAATGGGCAGGATGAAGCTTCAAACAGACAGATCAAGGGTATTATAGACAAAACCATCAATCCAGTCAAAAAAAATTGGAGTATTCGATTGAATGATGCATTATGGGCTCACCGGACAACATACAAAACTTCTATTGGTATGTCACCATATAGAATTGTTTTTGGCAAACCTTGTTGATTACCGGTTGATGTAGGGCATCGAGCATATTGGGCTGTCAAAAATTTAAATATGAGAATGGGTGAAGCTGGTAAGAAAAGAAGAGTGGATATCTAAGAGTTAGAAGAAATCAGAAATTCTGCTTACGAGAACGAAGCAATCTATAAGGAGAAGACGAAAGCATTTCACGACAAGATGATCTCGCGAAAGGTATTCACTACTGGTCAAAAGGTACTCTTATATCACTCTCGTTTCAAACTTATATCCGGTAAATTGAGGTCTCATTGGGTGGGACCTTTTTTTTGTTAATAACATGTTTGATCATGGTGCCATAGAAATTAAGAGCGAACAAACAGGAAAGATTTTTAAGGTAAATGGTCATCGTCTCAAACCATTTTATGAAGGGTTTCAAGTTACAAATGAAGAAGTGGAGGTATTCGAGGTCCTGACTTACCGTAATTGAGGAAACCAAGTAACAATGTCGAGCCAACGACAATAAAAAGGGTAGCTTGCCGGGAGGCAACCCGGGCGTTTGTTTTGGTTTTTGTTCGACTTCTTTTTAATTTTTGTGTGTTTTTAGCTACTTAAATCGTCTTTTTTTTTTAACTGAATTGTGTTTTTTAAAATAAAAGGAACAGAGAGAATTTAAAAAAAAAAAGGTTGAAAAACGCAGTTTTTGTGGAACCTGCAGTCGAATGTCCTGTCTTTGCGATCGCAGGGTATGATTTTTTTAGTCGCAGGTGGTCATCGAGTTTTTTTGGAATTGTTTTCACGAAAAAAGCATACATGCGATCGCAGGTTCCCCCCTTGCGATCACATGTATCTCGTTTTTGTTCCGAGCAGCACGTTTGAACATTTAAAAATCGATTAAAGGCAATTTTTCAAAACCTGCAATCGCAGGCTCCCTACTTGCGATCGCATGTATCAAATTCTTTTCATATAACCGTTACCTGCCACGAAAAACATACCAACGGTCATTTTTTAAAAACCTGCGATCGCAGGTTCCCCCTTGCGGTCGCAGGTTGTGTTTTTGCTATAAATACCGATCGCATCCTCATTTGTTACCACCACACTTCAAAAGTTCCCTCTGAAATCCACTACATTTAGAGTTCTTCTACCAACAAACACCCAAATCACTCGTTTTTCGTCCAAATCAAGCAAATAAGGTATCAATCTCTGATGTTTACTCCTACAACATCTTTACGGTAACGAAATCATGTTTTCGTGGTTGAAATTCTCAAAACATCTCATTTTGTTCATTTTGAAATTTGTATTTTTGTGAGTTTCTTTTTCAGATCTATGCTTCGTTAGTGATCCGCAGACCACAAAAAGTAGAAACGTATGCTCACGACGCAATTTAAAAGAGATTCATCCGGACGATATTTCAAAAATCAAAAAAAAATTCGGCACGAAAAATATACTGCTGCTCAGCGCACAGTCAGGTATCTTCGTTCATGCAGACAGGGTGACGCTCCATAGCCGTAATACACTGTCCAGGCGGACAATATCACGGTAGATTTAGGTTCACAGGCCGCACTTGACTGTTACCAGCGGCTTCTCGACCGCGAGATTATACCACAAGCCTGGGCCCCTAGCCGCACACTAATGCGAGAACTCCATATTTATGATGGTGTTCACGCTCTTTTTTCCAATATTGGCTGGGAGCGCCTATTATCTGCGGATTTTGCCACTTGTCCCCTACTGACCCGAGATTTTTTAGCCAAGTTTAGTGAGATAAATCATGAGGGAAACCTAGCTTTTCACATTTTTATTACCCCTCACACTATTCACGTGCACCAGTTATGTACTATCTTCCATACCCCCATCACCAGTTTATTCCAGCCCACCCCCGCTTTTGACGTACGCGAGTTTTGGTACTCCATCACTGGTTTGGCCTCTTATGATTCAGCCTCATCCGTACAGACTAGTATCGTGCACCCTGTTCTCAAAATTGCATTGAAAATTATATGCAATATCATTTATGAGTAATTTGTATTTTACTCTTGGACTCGGCGAGTTGGAGGCCCAACTCGTCGAGTAGACTCGACATTGTGCGGGAGCTTTGCTGATCGACTCAACGAGTAGAAGCTTTCTGGATGAAACCTTAATATTTAGGGTTTGCACCCTATTTAAACGAGTCATCTCGTCCCAAACCAGCCTCCATCGTCCCTCCCAACCCAGAGAAACCCTAAATCGAAACCCTAAGCCTTTATTGAGTGTTCTTTTGCTTTTTAGTGCCTTTTGTGTGTATTTGAAGTTGCAAAAGGAGAAGGAAGCTTGGGAGATCAAGAGAGAGCAAGTAGATCCAGAAGTTTTGGCACATTTCCTGCTCATTTGAGGTATAAAGCTAATACCTTGGCTTTTCAATACTTAAATCTTGATTTTGGGCTATTTTCTACCTATTTCTAAGCTTTAGTGAAGCTATACTCGGATTTACACACTTCAGATTTGGAACTATTGAGGGTTCCCATGGCATAAAGGTGCCAACTTTATGGCCATGGGAGACTCATGCAACAGATAAACCCCTTTTTATGGCTTTTTGAGCCAAAAACCCCATGCATGGACATCAAGTTCGTAGCTTTACGTATAATATGGACCCTAGGAGGTCAGATCTATGGTTTGGATGCATTTTGACTGATTAAAGTCGACTGTATAGTTTGGGACAAAGAGGGACTCGACGATTCGTTCATGGGACTCGGCGAGTCGGGACGTATTTTCCATCAAATCCTTTCTGTTGATGGACTAGATGCTAAGATTGAAGGTCCCTCAGTTGTCTAGGCTCATTAGGGACCTGGAAATCATAGAACTCGGCGATTGTATGAGCTAACCCGGCGAGTTCAAGGCAATGTCCCAACCATATGAAGACGGACTCGACGAGTTCAAGGAGAACTCAGCGAGTCATAGACTAAATTCCTTCATACAGATGAAGTTGGACTCGACGAGTTCAAGGATGAACTCGGCGAGTCGGTTGAAGAAGGTCCCAATGTTTTGTTGAAAGGGAACTTGTCGAGCTCTTGCTAGACTCGACGAGTAAGGATCGAGCTGTAACATTTTGTGGACGTGGGGACTCGACGAGTTGGTGGACCAACTCGGTGAGTCGAGTCAATCGAATGTTGACTTTGACCAAAGTTGACTTTGACCAAGGTTTTGACCTTGACTTTGACTTGTACGTGAGTTGACCCTTGTAGGAGTTATAAGTATGAAATGGTAATTTAGAAAGGATGTTGTGTAGGGATCGAGGAGTCGAGAAGCTTTGATTTCCATACCGAGGACAGTGCAGACACTACACGACATTAAGGTGAGTTACCTTCCATTAGAGGTGGGTCTACGGCCACAATTTCGGCCTACTAACAGGAGCTGTCTTTAGATGATTGTCTTTGTGATAATTGTCTAGGTTTGCTACTACCTGATGTGTCTTATGTGCCGGCATGATATGTTATATGTGATAGTGGTAGTAGGAGGGGAATAGTCCCCCGAATCGGTCATTGGGACCAAAGGGTAGGTCAATACCCCGGATATGTATGGCCGTATGATTATAATATGTTATTGTGTGGTAGTAGTAGGGGTGAAATAGTCCCCGTTGCCCGTTGAGATAGACCGAAGGGTAGGTCGGCACCCCAGAACGACCTGGCATGGATAGTTCAGTACCCCAGAATGGATTGACATGGGTAGGTCAGCACCCCAGAATGGCTTGACATGGGTAGGTCGGGAACCCCAAAATTGACCGACAGTATGTATGTTGTATGGTATGTGGTATGATGGAGGAACTCACTAAGCTTTGTGCTTACAGTTTTCAATTTTGGTTTCAGGTACCTCTTCATCTAAGGGGAAGGAGCCGACAGGGTAGAAACGCATCGCACACACATGCTTCCGCATTTGAGAACCCTGAGATTGTACTCTGACATTATACTATTTGACATTATGATTTTCGAGACATGTAACTATGGTTTTGTAGTTTGATGTGATATTAGTAATGTTTTTTGTCAAACAATTTTACAAGTAATATAATTAAAAACAAAAATTTATGGTCTCGGTTTTTAGGATGTTACATTCAGGTTCATTTGAGACCATACTAATTTTGGGAGAACGTGAGACGCAATCTAAAATTAATTTTAAAATGTAAAATAAATGGAAAAATCCAAAAATTCTTTTTTAATTATTATTTTCGTGACTTTTTTTTACCTAAAAAATTAATATATATATATATATATATATATATATATATATATATATATATATATATATATATATATATATATATTCAAAAATACATGAAATATTCTAATAGAATATTACACTGTAAATATTCTAATGTGATTTTTAGAATGTTAGAATATTCTATTAGATTTGTCAGATATGTAAAATATATTCTAATATTCTACTAAATTATTCTAATATTCTACTAGAATATGTAAAAAAAACAGTATTTTATTTATTTATTATTTATTTATTTTAGTATTTTTTTTAATTTTTTTTTTGAAAAATATAAATGACGAAAATCATATTTGAATTTTTTCTTTCGGAATTTTCAATTATTTTGCATTTTAAAAATATTTTTTATCTACAAAATGAGTGACTAGAATTGCGACTCACGGTCTCACAAAATTAAGCTATTTCACATGAACTTAATACTATATATATATATATATATATATATATATATATATATATATATATATATATATATGGGAGGGGGGGCATCAATACACTGTTAAGTACAAAATATATTTGGTTAATAATTGTAAAATTACATATAGATGGTTAAGGCATCGATGTATTTTTTTTTGAGAGTGTGTCCTGTGTAATTCTCCTTTTCTTGTTTAGTTATAATTTCAGCAGATTATATCATGATGTATGACTCGAATGAGATTAAATACAAAAAAATAACTCTTAATCGGTCCGGATGTATGTCGTGTTTGTATGTTGAGATAGCTCAGCCTAAAATTTCATTTGTGGTTTGTCAGGAGTGGTGACCGAATAAGGCGGATGTTGTTGATTTTGGTTGTCATACGGTTAAAACCATGCGTGATCAGGCCCGTTCTAAAGGGTGAGCGAAAGGGGTGACAGTCAATGACCCATCTTAGGGGCCCAAATTTTTATGGAAATTGTTATGTTTAGAATATAGTACAAATAATTTTATTTTAATTATTGAGTTATTAAAAAAAATGATGAAATTTATGTATTTTAAAGGTCCATTTTTTTCTCTCACCTTAAACCCAAAATATGTTTGAAATAACTGTACCTAATTCGTAATGTTTACCATGACCCTACAATAAAATATATCATATAGTCTCCACCTCTTATTTACTCTTATTTATCACAGCCCGCACACTCTAGTTGACAAAAAAAAAGCAATTTGCCATTTTAAGAAAATGCTCCACAAAGGTATAAACTCTACAAAAAAAAATAATAAAAATTAAAAAAAAATAAAAAAATAAAATAAAAGTGGTACTATGGCCCCTCTTAAAACCGTAGGTTTTATGTCATTTTTCCTTGTTCTTCTACAATGTTATTTCGAACGTTCTTATGTTTTGTCTTGGTAAAATTTAGTTAGGTCATGCAACTTTCTCTTTAAGGACAAGATTTATAACCACCTTTAGCTTTTCTGCAGATTTAATGATTTATTAAACACTCGATTTAGTTAATAACTAATTGAAAGCCTCAGCAAGTGACACGTGTGGATGTTACTATTATTATTTATTAAAAGGTAATAAACAGTAATACTCGGTATGTCAACAGAATCAATTATAATAATTTTAAAAAAGTTATATCATGTTACGTAAATGAAACTTTAAAAATTAAGATATCTAATTTGAAATCAATTTTGTGAAGTGAAAGGGAAAAATACCCGTTTCGTGTCGTCGATAATATGGTGGTGAAAATAAGTTAGGTATAAAAAAAAGTTTAATAAAATAATTTTCTACTGCAAAACGAAATATGCCTTGCCCTTTTTGGTAACGCAGCTTTATGTTATTGGTAGTTATAATTAAGTTTGGTAGTGCACCTTTTCTCTTTTGAGATGTTTTTAATTAAATTTTAAAGTAACTGAATAGGTATATATTGTCCAATTAAATAGAAAGAATTTGGGGAAACCGTTGTTATTTTTCGTTTTATGAAATTTGTTTAGAATGATATAACTTGTTTAAAATAATTTAAAAAACTTAAGTTCAAATAAATAATCACTCAAAATAAATATTTGTACTTTTAGATTCCCTTGTTTTAATTGTTCAAATACATCATCGAACAATATTATAAATATCGATATCTTCAATTTTAAACAACTGGGATATTCTTTATCCTCCATTTCTTTCTCCAAGACCATATCTTCCCATGATAAACTTGGCATGAAAAATATCCTTGATTGCATCACAAAGATTTGATCGTGATCTCCAAAAATGCCTAAGAATATAAAAGACCTAAAATTATGAAGGAACCAAATTTTTTATTCTCATTAAAGTAGAATTAAAATCGTATCACTAAAGCATTTGAAACACTATTTATAAACTTGAAACATTTTGATCTATATATATCAGATTTATTATAAATATAATCAAAAATCATATTGTGGATCAATCTAAATATATAATCACAATTCATGGATCAATAATAATGTTCTCTATTATAAACTAGGTGTGAGACCCATATGTTATACGAATTTGATAAAACAAAAAAATTAAATATAAAAGTTTAAACAAAAACTTATTTAAATTTGAAATTTAAAATTTAAATTTAAAATTTAAAAGGAACCATATTAAATACTATATGAGTATTAATATTGCAATTTATTAGTTATTTTTAATTAAGAGATGTAAATATGATGTGTTAATTAAGAAAAGATAAAAAAAAAATGAGAAAATGACAAATAGAAAAAACATTTATTCAAAAATACCAAAAAATGACATGTGTCCAAGTTAATAAGAGAGTTGCATGTGACAAAATTATTTTCATTTATTAATGATGATATGAATGAAATAACATATTAATCTTTTTGAAGTCAATTATACGAGAATAGTTTTAAAGTCTTTTTAGTATTTTCATCGTGATAAATTAACAAACATCAATGACAAATTTAACAATTAATGTGCATTATATATTGATAGCCCAATGCTAAAACATAAGGAGATACAAGATTATTATTATGTTGTAGGATTGAGTTTCAAATATAAGATTTACATCGAAACCCAATTTTGTATGTCTTTTTAGGTTGATCTAGTGGTTCAAACTCATTTAAAAGTCAACAAAAATATATATCCTCACCATTTTATATCACTTATATTATAATGTTTGATGTTTACTTCTCGTCAGAATATTTCTTCATAAATGACGTCTGAATGTCAATCTAGTGGTTTAAACTCATTTAAAAATCAGTGAAAATGACATACTCACCATCTTAAGAGATGTTATTATGGTTTAAAATCTCGATTTCTACAACAAGTAAATGAAGACCCCAATAAGGTCAATCCGGGAGATGTTTAGTGAGTTTAAACCACTAAATCGACATTGAAGGAGTCTTCATTTATTTGTTTTACAAATAGAGCTTCTAAACCACAATAACATCTTTTGAAAGGATAACTATACATTTTTCGCTGACGTTTAAGTGAGTTTGAACCATTAGACCGACCTTCATTTATAGAGCCTTTTTTACAATTTGAAACTCAATGTTAAAATCGAAAGTTTGGTAACTTAGTGACTTTATTGCAATTCCGGAAAAATGGTTATCGTGAGAGTATTGAGAACACTACTAGAAAAAAGGCCTTTTACGACGCTCATTGCGCGTCGTAAAACGCTCAGACGACGCGCAAATGCGTGTCAAGGAAGGCCCTGTCATAAAGAGAGACGACGCGCTTTTGCGCGTCGTCTATAGACGACGCGCATTTATGACGCGCATTTACGACGCGCAGTTACGACACGCAATGCGTATCAAGGAAGGCCCTGTCATAAAGGAAGACGATACGCATTCGCGTGTCGTAACCTTACGACGCGCGTGTTAATGACACGCAATGCGTATCAAGAAAGCCTCTGTCAAGAAAGGCCATGTCATAAATGAAGATGACACGCATGTTTGCGTATCATAATTTTAAATGTTAAAAAAAAAATTATTTTTTATAGATTTACTAATTTTCAAATTAAATTTGCATTTAATGCCTCACAATATAAAATAAAATATCATATACAAAAAATATAATCCATTTCATAAAATTTAATGTCATACAAATAAAATACCATAAATAACAAAGATAATTCATTTCACTAATATGTCAAATACAAATAATTATTCCAATAGTGACTAAATGTTATAAAAAAATGAACTCAAGAGAAGCAGAATATACAATTGCATTATCTAGCTTACTATCTGCCAACAACTCTCCGTGTGTTTGCTTTTTGTTTGAGTCTCGTTTCCTCCAAAACTACTAGATACAATGGCTTACCACTTCAGATGCATCAGGAGTGAGTTCAATAAAAGATCCAACATCCCTGTAACCCTTCTTTCTTCCCAACCCAGGGACTTTTTCTATTCTTCAGCAACCAAGCATCAATCATAGGATTTTCGACCAATTCCTTATCCTCTATCAATAACACCAAGAAATCCTACACAGATAAAACCATGATTCGGTTAACAATTACTGGTTTATAGTTGTATAAATATACTCTTACTCACCATAGAGGAAATATCATATTTAAACAAGTTGACTCTCTTTTCTATTAACCAGTAATCAAGAAATGGGCCCACAAGTAAAAGGGATCCAGCCTGGATAGGTGTTGTATGTCCCAGCAGATTGAAAGAGCTTAACAAGTATTTCCTTTTGAGATAATGATGGAAGACAAGTCATCATCTTGTATTCCTATAAGAAATCAGTTGATCACAAACTACATGTGCAACTGCAGGTATACACACACATACAGAGAGAAAGAGAGAGAGAGAGAGAGAGAGAGAAAGAGAGAGAGAGAGATAGAGAGAGAGAGAGAGAGAGATAACCTTGGCATGTGTCATTATCTCTTTAGCCCAAGAGAAGAAATTATTGTTGTTGATGTTGCACACCAGAAACAAGAGATTGTGAAGAAACCTCTCAGAGGAGCAAGTCCAAGAAACCTGCATAAACTTCAAAGTAAACATACATGTTATATTTTATATTGTGCTTCAACATCTACCAAAGGGTATTGTTGTCTTTTAACAACAATATAGCGGAGATGATTAATAAATTTGACTCAAAAACCAAACATATTTGAAGTTGGATGATGATTAATAAAAACCAAACATATTTGAAGTTGGATGATAATTAATAAATTTGACTCAAAAACTAAAAGAAAACATATAATTAAAATGACCTTAATCCTATTAGCTAAACAAAATACACTAATCCCATTAGTGAATAACCAAATAAAAATGAAACAAAATAGCCCAAATCCTTTTGATCTTCAATCCATATAAAGATTCAAATTAATACTCCATCTTAATTTCTAAGAGTATTATAATCCTATCAACAAAGAACTAACTAAAAACCAAGCAAAGTGGACCAACATTGAAGACAATCAAGAAATTAATAGTAAAATATTACAAAGCCTCATAAGTACAGTGGTGAGAGGATCGGATCCAAACTAATCATTCCTTAAGTCTTGTTTTTTTAACTAAAAATCAACTTAAATTTATAATAAAGCTAATTTATTAAATTTCATGCCCCCTTCATTGTTATGCCTTTAACAGCTCTTACATACATACATCAATTCATTGAAACAACTCATTTCATCCAGACATCAGTATATTTGGTGTGTATGAAGGAAGAAAGAAAGTACCTCCTCATTAGACCAATTATCATTTAGACATTTTAAATCGTTACCCTTTGGTGACCAGATTAGTCCCTCTATCATGCCACTGAATTGATCCATTTTATTTCCCAATATAGCCAACTCTCTCCAGCCACGTTGTCCACACATCATCTCATCCATTCTGCATAATGATACCAATTTCTTCAGATAACAGACAATTTAAAACAGCCATGTATTTGGTTAGTGTGAATAGATAACATAGAAGAGTAACCTGAGAAAAGATTTCTGGGCAGCAGTTCCAATATCACCAGCAGCATAAGCTTCCTGCTTCAGGACTTGCTGGTGAAGATACTTGGCACAGAACTTAGAGACTGCCTGAACTGAAAGATAAAAAAAAGCTTAGTGAGGATTGTTGGAACAGGTCCCAACCTTCTCACTCACACAACACAGATATATATGTATGCAGAAAGCAAATATAGAGATACAAAAGTACTTTGGACTCAAAGCTGCTGCACACTGACTTCTCATATTCAGAAAGCAAAGGCTATATATATAGCCTGTAGTACATATCCAATGGAAACAAACTAAAACAGTCTACAAACTAGCTAACTACTCCTTAAGACTAGGATGCTTTAAAGACCAAGTATACCCACATGCACTTCTAATGAACTAGTCAAGCACCATTTATTTTAACTAAATAAATCAAACAAATACTAACCATTAACCCATACCCATATCCATATCCTGAATCAAGATTACCCAACATTCACCCCCTAATCTTGATTATCCAAACCTCTTCCACAGTTCCTCCTTGCTTATGGATAGCTTCTGTATTTTCTGCCATCTCTTGCTAAATTTTTGAGTTCCAAAAAAAACATGTCTTGATCTCGTTCCTGCGTATTTTCTTCTTGCTTCTTGCTTGCTTTCTTTCTTGCTCTCTCAATCTTCTTTTGCTGAGAACCTATCTTGCTTTCTTGTCTGCTACTTGCTACAGACTTGTTTTTCTTGCTTCATGCTTGCTAACATTTCTCTTGCTATCCAAATCATTCTTGCTACTTGCTTTAAGAACACAAGGTTCTTATCTCTTGATCTTGCTAAACTTACTATTTTCTTCCTTGATTCGAACTTTCTTGTTTGGTCACTTCGAATCTTATTACTTGCTATTCAAACCACTTAGGTTTGATCTTGCTATCTTGCTTTAATCTTGCTCTATCTTGCTTAGACTCTTGTTGTACCTTGCTTCAATTTTCTTTCCTTCTCGATCAAAAGTGATCGCTTGCTGCTTCTTTCTTCTTTCTTGCCTGCTAACATGTCACACAGTTGTGTTGTTTTTTTCTTCTTCTTCTTCTTTCTTCTGATCACAAAGACCTAGCACCACCGAGTCCTTTTTCCTGCTTCACTCTCTACAATGAATCTATCTCTCGGCAATGGAGGTGATCGGCTCCAACAATGATCGACCTCTTCTCTCCTGTCTCTCTTCTTTCTTCTTTCTACTTTCTTCATTCTTCTTTCTTCATGTCTTTTCTCTTTCTTCTTTCTTCTTTCTACTTTCTTCATTCTTCTTTCTTCTTGTCTTTCTTTCTTTCTTCTGATTGTTGCCAATCAAACATTCTTTCTCTTGTCGACCTGCTGCTGCTTCTACTGCTCTTGTTGCCCTGCAGCCAAAAGCTCCTCCATCCGAAAGTCGACTCTCAAACTAGCTCTCTTCAACCTGCTCTGATACCCATATCCATATCCTGAATCAAGATTACCCAACAAGGACACCTTATATATGAAGAAACAAACATGTGTGTATATAATCTATATCCATATGCTTACCTCCATGGCCATCATAAACGCCAAAGAAAGATGTGGAGTTGTCCAAGTCAAGTAAAGCAGCATGCTACCAAACACCTCATATTGACACATAAAATCTTGGTTAATTACTATAGTGATCAATGTTTGGGCTGACTGAAAGTTGTATCATAGAGAGATATAGAGAAAATTCAACAAGATTACAAGAGCATTAAACTATCATACCTTTTTAGAATATAGAAAATCCAAACAGGAACAATAGCTTATATAACTAACAAGTAGCCTATACTAGGGACTTACAACATCTTCCATTGATGTGCGCCATCCTTGCATGGATGAGACTCCATATCTCAGTTTCTCATTCTCACCATTGTCGGATGTTTTATCAGTTTTAGGTGTGCTTAGGTAAACCCCCATATCTAGTAATCAACCCGGATGGTAAGCCTAAAATCCCAAAATCATCAATCACAATTACAGAAGTTACAGTTAGATATAAAATTAGACGCCACATCTGGCATGCTAAAGAAAAATACAGCTATATCACTTCATATGTACAGTATATTATCAGACACCTAAAACCAGTACAGTTCAGATGCATCATGAAAACACGAAACAAATAAAGGCAACGAAACCAAAACACCAAACATAAACACAGATTCCAAACGGTCATGCCCTAAAATGCTAAGCCTAATTGAAATTTCAAACAATTATCGAATCAATGGCAAATCTAACGTAATATTAGATATTCCACAAATTCCAAATCTAGAAAACGAAGATGCTCACATAAAGCCCAATCACGATGGATCAATGATTTCAAAAACGAAATGACAGATTAAGGGTGAATCGAATTGTAAAAATTATCTATTTCTAAGCGAGCATCCGAGTGTAATTAAGATCTAAGCCGCATCACAACAAATCAAATATTCAAATTAACAAAACTTACGAGAGATTGGAATTGTCCGTACAGTTTTGTTCCAGTGGCGGATGAGGCATTTTATCAAACATGTTGCGTGCATCATCGGTTCTTCCCCATTTACTGTATAAGTCGATTTCTCGATTTCTATTTCTCTTTCTCCCATTCCAGTCTCCGACTTTCTGTTGCTGTGATAGAGAGTTTCCTTCCATCGCTGGGATTTGAGTAGTGCCACCACTCCTCCGAAGGCTCTGAGTTTTCTCGGTCTAGGTCACCAGACCTAATGTTGCTGGCAAGGGCAGGCGAGGTGAGATTGCTGGAGATGAGGGGCTCCATCGGCTGGGTGACGCTGGAAAGCGTTGGACGGTGGGGCAGGGCTAGACGGAGGTCAGAGGTGGGATGCGCCAACACCAAGAGAAACGTCGGAGGTGGGATAAGCTGTCGACGTCGAGAACCGAGAAGAAGATAAAGGGTTTGTCGAAGTGAGAAGGAGAGAAAGGGAAGTTGAAGAGAGAATGAGCAGTACAGGAGGGCATAATCGGGGCAAGTTCTTGAAAAAAAAGCCCTAGCTACTAGGGAAATTAAAGTGGAGGGAGAAAAAAAAGGAAGGCGGGGATTTTAAGTTTTTGGGATTTCATTTTCCCCGGATGGAACGCGCGCGTTCTATTAAAATTTATAAAGCGACGGTCGTAGACGACACGCAGGTGCCCTCCATGTTTTTTTTTTTGTTTAGACACTAATTTTAGGGCACGCAAAAATGCGCGTCTGAAATCCTTTAAATTTTGGAAGAGATGACATTATTTTTTAGACACTCACCTTTGCGTATCATAAATCACTGCGTGTCATGGTTCGCGCGTCGTAAAAGGCTATATTTCTAGTAGTGGAACCAGTAATTTGGTTGATATTGCAACTTGAGAAAAAAAATTGGAGTCAAAATCGAAATTTTATGGTAATATAATGACTTTCTTGCAATTTGCCCTTTTCAAAAACATAAAAATAAAAAATAAAAACAATTATTATTGTCATATTTATTTAAAATGTTGGTTAATAACGATTAGACAAAATTGCAAAAATGGTCCTTGTGGTAAGCATTTTTACCAAGATTTAGTCCAAATCTCGACTTTTTTGGCTTCATGGTCCTTTTGATGTAGTTTTTTTATGGTTTTGGTCCCTCTATAAACTGAAATGACTGTAATGTCCATATAATATTTTTTAATGTTTTTTTAATTAATTTAAATGAAAACGAAAATAAATATTGAATTTGGGCCCACATCTCTCTCTCTCTCTCACTCTCCCCACCCCAACCCATCTATCAATCGTCTTCTTCCTTCTTTCAAATACACGTACATCACTCATACATACACACACTGAACCTTCTTTCAAATACACGTACATCACTCATACATACACATACTGAAAAATGATTCTACAGAAACTGGTAAGAGCAAAACACCTCGACGAATTGTAGTAGAGATATGGAAAAAATGATTTTCTTGAAGAAACATAAATTTGAGTTTTTTTTTTTGTCTAAATTCATACACACACAGACACCCATGAACAAACCTATCTAATTTATGGGTTCTTGACACACACATGCATGCAAAATGACTTTGTGTTTCTGAAAATTTTCCACAAACTCATCGAGGTCCTAGACAGATTTTAGGGTAAATCATTTTCGATTTCGTTTCTAGGCACACACACAATTTCGATTTCGACTTTGGGCACACATAACACCAAGAGGTGATATTTCCCACAACCTGAAAGAAACTGGACCTTTCGATTTTATGGTGCATTACTACATTCAAACTGCAAACAAACTCATTCGGTTTAACCAAATTTCGATCAACAAACAACAATGGTGTCGGAGGTGCCAAAATTGAAATTAGGTTCATAGGGTCTAAGTCGTTTTAGCACAGGGATTGGACTGTATGGGTATGACTGGGAGTCACGGACCCCCGAAAAAGGAATCTGATATGATTAAACTCCTCAATCATGTCATTGACTCCGACATAACCTTCACCGACACCTCAAACGTTTAGGACCCTTTCACTGATAAGATGTCTAAATCCAAACCTCATCTTCCAGATCATGATCGAAGAATAAGAAATTCCAACAAAACCCAGATAAGGAAAACTTCAAAGCTTCAAAACTGAAAGGAACCCATTTATCGAATCTGAAGTGATAAGTGGTTTCGATTTTCAAATACAGTAAATGATTAGAGAAATGAAAAGGCTGTACAAATCAAACTTAGGAGATTAAAAAATCACAAAAAGGGGATCTTTGTTCTGAAAAGAGCTCCAAATCAATGTACTCCTTCCTAATACACTCCAATTCATCACTCATAATGTTTTTTTAAAGATTGGCACCTTGTAGTATAGGTTGATGGAGAAGACGAAGAAGATGGGTTTCGTTTTTGGAGGATTAGGTGGTGACAAGGGCTGATTTCCTTGAGATCCAATTTTGCAATGGATATGGATTTCCCTCTTTTTCCTTCTAGTTCTCAAATTGCAGGTTGGGATGGTAATAATTATAGCTGATGAAGGTCTCTTCGGAGATGATCTTTGATGGCAAGATGAAGACCAGGGTTAGAGATGGTCACATAAGGTGTTTGTTGGTGTAGATTGAGCGGTTAAAGAATGAAGCTTGGGTTCAACATTCTTGGTCTATGGATGATGGTGGTTAAAAGGAAGACAATGAAGGCTTATGATCTAGAGAGAGAGAGAGAGAGACCCTCTTTATTTCTTAATATATATATATATATATATATATATATATATATATATATATATTAAAAAATTAAAGAAAATGAAAAATAAATACATGAGAGGCATTACAGTCATTTCAGTTTACTGAGAGACTAGAAACGCAGCAAAACTAGCCCAAAAGGACCATGAAGCCAAAACTGTCGAAGTTTGGACTAAACTTCGGAAAAAATACATAAAACAGGGACTATTTTTGCAATTTTGTCTAACAAAAGAATTAAATTCTTGAAAGAATGGGCAATTGTACTTATTTTTTATTTTATGTAACTAATGTTATCATTTAATCATACGACATTATTATGTTACGTTATGAAATAATAGGCTTGAAGGAAATTTAAACAATTAACAAATATTCCACCAAAATAAAACTTTGAAATTATACAAATATGCAAAAGTGATCCCTATGGTATAATTTTTTTCTGAGGTTAAGCCAAAATCTCAATTTTTTTGGATTGAGGTCCTTTTAAGTTAGGTTTTTTTTTTGGTCTTGGTCCTTGAACAACTAAAAAGACTAAAATACCCTTTTATTTTTACATTTTTTAGTACTTATTTTTATATTTTATTAATTAAAAGACAAGAGAGGACCCACCTCTCTCTCTCCTTTGCTTTGAGACTTGTACAATACGTATTCTTATAGCTTCATCTTTCGTAAAAAGCCAAACCCACTTTGACCTTGAATAATCATCGTCTCCATCAAACTGGACAAGGAACAGGAACAGACGGACGAAAGGCAAAACGACGGGAGCTGCGGTGCATATGGGAAATCGCGAGAAGGGGCAAAGGGGTCCCTCGAGACCGAAGACCGTTTGTGGGTTTACTCTTTGTCTTCACTGATCGGGAGAGGGAAGAAGGAACATGAATGGAATCAGTCAAAATGGTGATTCGGTGGTCGAACAGATCGTGAGAAGGAGTCAATCTCCAACAAACTCCCTTAGGCTCTTCGCTCGTCGTCGGTGGCTACAAATCGAGGGGAAAAGGGAAATGAATGGTGTAGAAACCCATCTTTATAATGAACGGTGAATGCGGAAGTAATATATCTCGAGATTAATCGTGTTTTTGTAAGTATGAACACGAAGAACATATTATGAGTTCATGGAAGAAGGCTAAGAACAAAGAGAGATACTAATATATTTCATGAAGAACATGGTGGGAGAGAAACTCTCCCTAGGTGGGGAGAAACCACCACTTTCTCTCTCTAGAGATTACATTGGAAAAGTAAGAAGTGTGAAATTAGAAAAGAATTACAAGAAAAGTGACCACCTCTCCTTTTATATATGAGGGAGAGTAAATACACCTAAAATTCAATAAAGGGAAAAATAAAATCTAACTATCACTCATTATTTGTGGAGCATTTACATGCATCAACATTCTCTCCCTAAATGCTTACAAATGATGAGAAATACAACAAGTGATACAAGGCTATAATACAGTAATCCAACTAGCAAGTATGGTAATATAATGAAATCAAGTGTTTGATAACCAATGACCGGATATCAAAAATCAACAAATTATCGGATGGAGAGTGTCGGATACCAAGAGCTAAGATAGCTCTCCCTAGATGTTTGAAGGGTCTCGATAAGACACGAGAAATAGAGTAAAGAGATACTCTTGCAGTCATGAGAAGGAGGGTGACATAGTTGCTGAAGTTGTGCTGAGAAAATAATCTGTTGTGCCAAAAATATATATCCAAATATCCAAACTACGATGCTGGAACTCTCGTAGTGGCTTCAAAGAAAATAAAGTCCACATGCTCAAGATACATCATTCGTTAACCAAAAATCATAAGCAACAAGTCATAAAATCCCATAAAGTGAAGAATGCGAAACAACTTTGTTGATCAATCGCTGTTGCGGTGCAAACATCACAAAGAATGATATGAAGTCCGACTGCGGTATGAGTATTCTTCCAAAAATAATAACCGACATGAAGTAACCAATGTGACAAACCAAGGTTTGGTTGTGGCAAAAATTGGTGTTAAAAAAATTGGTTTTAATAAAAATTGGTTATATAAAAAAAATGGCTAAATAAAAAAAATTGTTGTTAAAAAAATAATTGACGAAATAAAAAACAATTTGCTGAAAAAAAATTAATTGAAAAAACATTAATGCAGAAAAAAACTGAATAAATAAAAAAATAAAGTTTTGAAAAAAAAAGAGGGTTTTTTTTAAAAAAAAAGGTAGGGAAAAGGAGGAGAGGAGGGGAGGGGAGGAGATGGAAGGAAGAAGGATGAAGGAAGGGGGAGATGGGCGCTGGAGAGAGAGGGGGGCGAAGTCTGCTGATGAACCGGAGGCAAGAGGAGGAACCAGAGTCATGGAGGTTCCGGATGTAGGCTGATTGCGGGTTTGGGATTAGACTTCGGATGGAGGTTGGTTGCGGATGGCGTGATTGGGTGCGGACGCAAGGAACTGGCTGCGGTAGGCGAGGTAACAGCTAAGTTGCGGTGCGAACCGAAAGGGAACGCCTGCGGACTGAGGCTGCAGTTCGAGCAAGAGGCGATCAACAGTGAAGGGTAGGCTTGCGGTTCTAGGGCTACTGACCGAGGCTGCGGACGGGACCTGAGAGGATCTCGGATCAAGGCTAAGAAGGGGCTGCGGGGAGGCTTCTTAGGAGGCTCCGGTAGGCAGTTTTTGGTTGCGGTTCTGGGCTCCGAGAAGGGCTGAACAGGTGATGAAAAATGCTATTTTTTCATGAAAAAATGGTACCGCAAAGGCCACTTATTCATATTTTAATGTGGGAATCCTTTTATAAAGCATTCTAAGTCAAAAGTGGGTATTAGTAAGGTAAAAAGAAGAGTGTACAGGTGTGTTTTAGGGACAAAAGCTAATGGGATTGGACAATGTCACATGGTTTTTGTCTTTTTGAGGGAGTAAATAGTGGAGTACTCTTACCCAAAAGAGTAACAAGGACAATATGTTTTTTGCAAACAAATATTATGTCCAAAATAATTCAATTTTGAGATCTACAGCAACTAATACATGAGAATCAAAATCTTCATACCTCATGATGATGAAAGTTGCTGGGAAAGAAAATTTTGCAATAAGAAATACTTTTCTCCACTTTCTTCAAGAAAAATAAGCCCATAATCTTGTGTCTTCTCATCCAAGGAAAAAAGAACTCCCTGGAATACATCTTCAACCTTTTTAAGAGACCACAAAGTTAATTCTTCTCCCATTTTTTCTACACTTCTTCAACAGAGAAATACTAAGAACTTCAAGAATATCATTTTCCAGCAACAAATAGAACGAGCAGCAGCATCAACAATTTATTTTACTAAGATAGAATCACCCAGAAGATAAAACTAAGAACAAACTCATAAAAAAATTTTGGTTTGAAACCCGAAAATTTTTCTTGCAGAAACACGGAAAAATCATAAGATAATCACCGAACGGGAGTCGTTCCCTTGAACTAGTCGTGAGATCTTCAAGGTACGGCTTTGATACCAATTGTAGGAACCCATCTTTACAATGAACGGTGAATGCGGAAGTAAGATATCTCGAGATTAATCGTGTTTTTGTAAGTATGAACACGAAGAACATATTATGAGTTCATGGAAGAAGGCTAAGAACAAAGAGAGATACTAATATATTTCATGAAGAACATGCTGGGAGAGAAACTCTCCCTAGGTGGGGAGAACCCACCACTTTCTCTCTCTAGAGATTACATCGGAAAAGTAAGAAGTGTGGAATTAGAAAAGAATTACAAGAAAAGTGATCACCTCTCCCTTTATATATGAGGGAGAGTAAATACACCTAAAATACAATAAAGGGAAAAATACAACCTAACTATCACTCATTATTTGTGGAGCATTTACATGCACCAACAAATGGATCGAATGGAGAAGGAAGTAGAATGAAAGCAGAACAGAGGTGATTCAGTGGAGGTTTGGTTTCATCTCCAAAATGAAAGAAGAAAACAAAGACAACTTACGCTACCGAGTGACTATTATAGCGAAAGGGGCTACTCCAGTGGCCTCCTTGGATGTTCTCCTTCTGTTCCATTGGAAAAACATGAGGGATGAGGGGAAAGAAACACCGAGGTAGCAATGGAGGCAAGCGGCGATGCTCATGGGGTGTTTGGTTGTTTCTGATCGACAGGAAGGAGGGGTGGAGAAGGGTTTCGGTTCCCCTTTTTGTCATCGATGGTGTAGAAACGAGAGAGAGAGAGAGAGAGAGAGAGAATGGGGTGTAGGCCTATTTTATTATTAATAAAATATTAAATTAAATAGAAAAAACATAAAAAATATATATGAATAGGGAAATTTAGTCATTTTAGTTTTCGAATGGACCATTTCCATATAGAAACATGGCGAAAAGGACCATGAAGCCAAAAAAGTTGAGGTTTGGACTAAATCTCAGAAAAAATCCATACCACAGTAACAGTTTTTTGTAGTTTTGTCAGGGTATCAGCTCTCCCCTGACGGCTATCAATTATATGAAGAATAGGTGCTTGCACAGGCCTAACAGCAAGCAACGAACAGTTGGCCTTCATATAGCCAATCTGATCACAGTGATAACAAACTCGAGTGCCCTGCTGTGGGGGTTGTTGTTGCTGGTGATAATCTATGACAAAAATTCCCTCCTTGACCATATCGAAGTCTACCTGACATATTCAAATGCTTATTTATCTCTTAATCTGTTAAGTCCGTTTCTAATACTTTCCAGAAAGCTTCATGGCAAACTAGTGGTCCATAAAAATTGTAACTTTGTAGACATGCGTATCCAATGCATGTCCTTCACCAAACTAGGTTAAACTAGTGAAAAATAGGATCAAAACCCCATACATGGCACCATAACAAGATGTGAGTCCAAATCTGAAACATATATCATGATATTGGCATAATTAATCATATAATTCATGCATTATCATAATATTTTATGTTGTATTTGTTTCAAATATTGAACAAAAGGTACTTAATTAGTTTAAAATTTCTTTTGCAGCAACAAAGACATGTGAGGAAGGAAAAGCAAGTGGAATTGGCAATTAGAAGCTTGGATCTTGGATGTTGAAGAAAAATAAGAAATTAGAGAGGAACAAGGCATGTTATCTCCAAACATGGCATGTTGACCTAGAAAACTGCAATGGAATAGTGCCTTGATGTACACACGTTTTTAATGAAGATTCACGAGGAACCTGAATCGGGGATGAGGGTCGTCTCCTGTGGTCGGAGGTAAGCAGCGTGGAGGAAACGCCAGTGTTGAGCAGCGTCTCTGCTTCTTTCCCCTTCCTCTTCTTCCGCCTAAGTCGAACCCTGGAGGCCATCACCGATTGCGAATCGATAAGATCAGCAGCCATCAGACCTCCTTCCTTCGCATCTCGCAGCTAGAGAAGAACAATTGAAGAAAGCATGAGTGAGAACGAAGATGAAGTGTGTAACGCCCGTGTTTCTGGGATTGCCATTTTTAGCAATGTAATAGTCTAGGTTAGCCATTGTAACCCCAATTTGAAATAATAAAAATGTATTATTTGTGAATTATGTGAATTATGTGATTTATGTGTTTATTTTCTTAATTATTATAAGTTAATGAATTAAGAATAAAATAAGCGTCAAAATTTAAGTGTGAGATAAGCCCGATATCTTTGCATAAAGTTGTAGTGGTTGAAACAAGGATTCCGGAGATATAAGGAATGCCAAAATCCGAGTTATAACGAAGAAGTTATGACCTGTCGAAGTTTCGCGACAGAACCGGCACGACGTCGAGTGACGTAAAATATGAATTTAAGATAGAGCGATATTTAGCCTTAGCGATCTAAACGAAAGTCGTAGATTTCGTTAAACCGAGAGCGTGCATAAAAGGAACGCCCAAATCTGACTTCGTATGAGGAAGTTATGATTTTTCTAAAGTTTTGACTTAGCAGTATGCAGCCCGAATACTCGATTTGAGATCGAGCGGTTTTTAGCCGAAACAATCTAAATGAGAATCGAAGATCTCGTTGTTAGTAGCGAAACGATGAAAAGTTAGGCGAGAACGGACGTCAGACGAAGAAGTTATGAATTTATAACGAAGTTTTTCTGTCCCGGCCTTCTAAAAATAAATAATAAAAATAAAAGTCAAAATTAGCCGACGGAGTCTAAATGAAAGTTGTAGAGTATGGTCTGACCTTCGCGTGGATATAAAGAACGTCGAAAACGGAGCTCGTATGCGAAAGTTACGCAATTTAGAAGTTCGACGAGTCAATTACGCCCCGCGTAATTGAGTACGCCCCGCGTACTCAGTCGGATGCAACTTGTCTGACCAATACTCGAGTGCCACCAGTCGACGCATGCAGTGACGTCAAAGTACGCCCCGCGTAACCGAGTACGCCCCGCGTACTGAGTACGCCCTGCGTAATTTGAGATTACGCCCCGCGTAATCCCAGACCCTCAGCCTATAAATAGAACTCGAAATCAGCCATTTTCTCTTGTTCAAACTCTTCTCTCTCTCTAAGTTTTGCCTCGATTTGCGTGCCAATCATATCCCGAAGCCCCGGTATTATTCCCGAGCCCCGAAGCGAGATCCGAAGCCCCGAGAATCCCGAAGAGCGTTATTCCCGAGCCGAAGCCCTGCCCGCGAGGAGCCGGTTTTTGTGAAGATCTTCCAGATCTACGGAGAGACGCTACTTCTATAAGCCGTAGTGCTGTCGGATCATCTTCTGATCAGGTGAGTGTATAGTCCCTTTTCAATACGCAATATTATGAAGTATTTAATATAAAATACGTGCTACGTGTATATATTTTGTGGTTATATGTGTGAATGTATATTCACTCTCTTCTATCTCATAGATCTGATATATTCTCTATGAAATACGTGTTATGTGTGTATGCCTCATCTGTTATGTGGAATATGTATTGATTAAAGCATGCTATACAGGTTTTTAAACAATGTATAAAAATGTATATTTTTATCTACTAATATGTTGGGTAGAACATGGGTAGATAATTGGTGTGAAATAAACAGATGAGAGGCCTCGGTGTTATTGGTGTTATTCTAGTCATTCAGCAGAGTATGGATGACGACCACGGACTATTCTAGACTGTCCTGTGGAACACTAGCAGGCTCATTACCTGTAGGTGTTGTGAACGACGTGTTCACCGGTGTACTCTATCCCCCACATGGTTGCCTTTAGGACACTTATTGTTGAGGAAGCCCCTCTGCAGTAATGTCCGTCCCGATGAAAATCCTGAATATAAGTTCCTTATAATAGACGTTATTTTTAGGAACGTAAGGTGAGGATAACGGGAATGGGTAATCGGGTTGATTGTTGATTGATGAAATTAAATATAATTATTGTGGGTTTGAAAACCCTATATGCTCACCAGGCTCCCAAGCCTGACCCACTCAGTTGATTTGTATTACAGGAAGTGGCGCAAGAGCTTAAGATGGGCGAATCATCAAGTCATTTTGTTTACAAGTCTGCATATGTATATATTTGTTGAACGACTTGTAATATCATCGTTTATGCTTTATGATCTATATCGGAACATGACATCCCGACTTTTGATTATGAAATGAAATCATATTTCTATATGAAATGTTTTGATAAACATCTATTTTATCATGTTTTGTTTTTGGGAACAAATTCCGCATCTCTTTTAAAATCAAACGGATTTACTCTGAAAATGTTTTAAAAAGCATAAATGAAATCGGTCTTTTCTGGCCGAGATTTTGGGGATGTCACAGTTGGTATCAGAGCATTAGTTTAAGCGAACTAGGAATTTGTAGGATTTCTAGACTTAAACTTAAGATGCTAAATGGAGATTGGGAGGTGTGTGTCTGATAAATTTAGACACAAGCACTAGTTTATTTTAGGAGAGTTGCCTAAAATGCTTTTATGTGCTAAATGTTATATGTTGCCATATATGATATTATTTGTTCGGATCTACGGTTTGTTGCCAACCGGATCTGAAGGTTTATGTGTTTAGGATTCTAAGCGTATGTATACGATATTAGAACTAGCATGTAATCGTTTGGAGTAATAAGGTGAAATTATTGCGGTGTATAGATCAAAAAAAAATGGTGAGAACAAGAAGCGGAGTTGGAAATGCTGATGAAAACAGGAATCAACCACCTGTAATTCAACAAGTACCTGTCGTAGCTGATGCACCTGAGCCGATAACAATGGCTGGTGTACAAATGATGATTCAAATGATGTTGGATCGTCAGATGGAAGAAACAAGACGCCTGCTTAGGCAGAATCGTGAAGAACCGTCAATTCAAGCGGAAGAGCCCGAGGAGAATGGAGGGCAATCTGAAGGAGAAAACTTTAGTGGAATCATTGGTCAAGTCGAACAACCAGTGGTTAGACGCAATAACCAGTATGGAGGAAATGATGGTCGTGGGTGCAAGTATAAGGATTTCATGGCATCCAAACCACCATGTCTATCCGGAAGCCCGACGCCGGTGCAAGTTATGGACTGGGTCTCCGAAATGGAGACTATGTTTGAAAGTTGCGAATGCAGCAACAGGCAGAAGACCGCTCTTGCGATCCCCCTGCTAAAATCTGGCGTGTTGAGTTGGTGGAAGCTGTTAGCTGACTCTATGCCCAAGGGAGAAGCAAGCAAAATGTCTTGGGAAGACTTTGTGGAACAACTAAAAATGCAATACTGCTCCGAGCAGGACCTTCTGGAAATCAGTAATGAGTTTCAGAATTTGAAGAAAGGGAAATTGAGCGTTACTGAATACGCTGCAAGTTTCACAGAAAAGATGAAGTTCATCCCATATTTGGTGCCTACAGAACTCTCTAAGGTCAACAAGTTTGCCCTTGGACTACCAGCGGACTATGGTCCAATGGTTAAGCAAGCAACCACATTGAAAGCCGCCATCTGGGCTGCTAGAAATGTTGAGACCCAGATCAGGGAAAAAGGTCTGGAAAGGTCAGAGGTTGGCGAAAAAAGGAAAATCGATGGATTTTCAGGGTCCAGCAAGAAAAGTAAATTCTCGAAGTCTAGTTTGAGGGGAAGTGGAGGAAAGGTAGAAGCGAAATGGTGTGACAAGTGCAAGAAAAAGCATTATGGGAAGTGTGGCGGGGAAACCACATGCTTCAAATGTGGAAAGCCAGGGCATTATGCCAATGACTGCACCTTCACCAAGAATGTTTGTTATGGTTGTGGTGAGGAGGGGCACATCTCAAGGGATTGTCCGAAAAAGAAGGAAGCAGCAAGACCCAACATTCCGCCAAAGCCAAAGGCGAGAGCATTCCAGATGACACTGGAAGCTGCTAAAGATGAAGCTGATGTCGCTTCAGGTACCTTTCTCGTTAACAAATTGCCTGCCCAAATTTTATTTGATTCTGGAGCCAACTACTCCTTTATATCGCATGAATTTGGTAGAAAACTAGCTTTGCCTGTTGATAGACTAGATAATGCTTTATTAGTCGAAGTTGCTAGTGGCAAGTTTGTACCTGTTAGCCATCGTATGAAAAACATCTTAATTGATCTGAATGGAAATAAGTTCCACGAGGAATTATTGCCTATCGAACTTAACGGTTTCGACATCGTTTTGGGAATGGATTGGCTTAGCGCCAATGATGCCGAAATTTTATGCAAGAAGAAAATAGTGAAAGTGAATCCACCTGGGAAGGAATCATTTATGGTGTACGGAGATAAACGCAGAGTAAACTCTGGAATCATTTCTCTAATGAAAGCCAGAAAATGTTTGACCAAGGGGTGTACATCATACTTAGCATTCGTGATCGACGCTAAGAAGGAAAAGAAGGTGATGCAAAATATTCCTGTTGTGTGTGATTATCCGGAAGTATTTCCCGAAGATCTTCCTGGATTACCGCCTGATCGACAAGTAGAATTTCGTATCGACTTGTTGCCCGGAACAACGCCAATTGCAAAAGCACCTTATCGATTAGCACCAACGGAGATGAAGGAGCTAATGATGCAACTTCAGGAGTTATTGGACAAAGGTTTCATTAGACCTAGTTCATCACCCTGGGGAGCTCCGGTGTTATTCGTAAAGAAGAAAGATGGGAGCATGAGGATGTGCATTGATTACCGAGAGCTGAATAAGGCAACAATAAAGAATAGATATCCGTTGCCAAGGATTGATGACCTATTCGATCAGCTACAAGGTTCCAGTTATTTTTCAAAGATCGACCTGAGGTCAGGATATCATCAGCTGAAAGTAAGGGAGCAAGATATAGAGAAGACCGCATTCAGAACGCGATATGGACACTATGAGTTCTTGGTTATGTCGTTTGGACTAACCAATGCTCCAGCAGCATTCATGGATTTGATGAACAGAGTTTGTAATCCGTTCCTTGATAAATCTGTGATAGTGTTCATAGATGACATTCTGATTTATTCAAAAAGCCAAGAGGAGCATGGCAGGCACTTGCGAGAAGTTTTGGAAGTCTTGAAGAAGGAGAAGTTGTATGCGAAGTTCTCCAAATGTGATTTCTGGATTCGTGAAGTCCAATTTTTGGGTCACGTGGTCAACCAAGAAGGGATAATGGTTGATCCAGCGAAGATCGAAGCTGTGATGAAGTGGGAACAACCGAAAAGTCCCACGGAGATCCGAAGCTTTTTAGGATTAGCCGGATATTACCGAAGGTTCATCCAAGGCTTTTCTTCGATCGCTAGTCCATTAACAGCTTTGACCCACAAAGGAGCTACTTATGCTTGGAGTGATAAGCATAAAGAAGCATTCGAGAGACTAAAGAAGAAACTATGCGAGGCACCAATACTTTCTCTACCCGATGGGGTTGAAGACTTCGCTGTTTATAGCGATGCGTCTGGGGTTGGATTGGGTTGCGTTTTGACCCAAAGAGAAAAGGTGATAGCATATGCGTCTCGACAGCTGAAAGAGCACGAAAAGAACTACCCGACTCATGATTTGGAGTTGGCAGCGGTAGTTTTCGCACTGAAAATATGGAGGCATTACCTCTATGGCACAAAGTGCAAACTTTTCACTGATCATAAGAGTCTCCAATATCTCTTTAGTCAGAAAGAATTGAATATGAGGCAACGACGCTGGCTGGAATTACTTAAGGACTACGACTGTGAGATACTTTACCACCCCGGTAAGGCCAATATTGTTGCTGATGCTCTCAGTCGGAAGGTCAACCTTGAAAAGAAAAGGCCAAGAGCGTTGAGAATTGAAGTTGTCTCGACTATTTTGGAAAGTATAAAGAAAGCTCAAAGCGAAGCTTCTGAGAAGAATAACCGAAAGGAGGAACGTTTGGGCAAAACGTTGGTGTTCGGCATAAACAGTCACGGACTAAAGGTATTCCAAGATCGGATTTGGATACCGAAGACAAGAGGAGTCAGGGATCTTCTGATGGAAGAAGCTCACAAAACCATGTACTCGATTCATCCCGGTAGCACAAAAATGTATAGGGACCTGAAACCCTATTATTGGTGGCCGACGATGAAGCTCGACATTGCGAAGTATGTGGCCGAGTGTGTAACCTGTGCAAGAGTCAAGGCACAACATCAGAAACCATACGGGAGTTTAGAACCATTACCTGTGCCTATGGGTAAGTGGGAAGACATTGCTATGGATTTTGTCACTAAACTGCCCAGAACAAAAAGTGGTCACGACATGATTTGGGTGGTCGTTGATCGATTCACTAAGAGTGCGCATTTCATAGCAGCCAACGAGAAATGGACTATGGAAAAGCTTGCGAATTCTTACGTGAAGGAAATTGTGAGGCTTCACGGTGTTCCGTTAACAATTGTGTCGGATCGTGATAGTCGTTTCACCTCACGATTTTGGAAAAGTCTACAAGAGGAATTGGGTACCAAGTTGTGTTTAAGTACAGCTTACCATCCGCAGACTGATGGTCAGAGTGAAAGAACGATACAAACACTTGAGGATATGCTGAGAGCGTGTACCTTGGAATTCCTAGGTAATTGGGATGAACATTTGCCTTTGGTAGAATTTTCCTATAATAATAGTTTTCACTCGAGCATAAAGATGGCACCTTATCAAGCATTGTATGGACAGAAGTGTCGTACGCCGTCTTGTTGGCTTGAGGCTGGGGAAAAGCAGTTTATGGGACCGGAGTTGGTTCATCAAACTGCTGAAAAGTTGAAAATAATTAGGGAAAGAATGTTAGCAGCTCAGGATCGTCAAAAGAGCTATGCTGACAAAAAGCGAAGACCGATGACTTTTGAAGTTGGAGATTCGGTTTTGCTTAAAGTCTCGCCGTGGAAGGGACTTATAAGATTTGGTAAAAGGGGAAAGTTAAGTCCAAGGTTTATTGGACCGTTTAAAGTTCTTCAGAGGATTGGGAACCAAGCTTACAAACTCGAACTACCAGAAGAACTGAATGGAATTCATAACACTTTTCATGTGTGTTACTTGAGGAAGTTCATGGGAGAAGTTCCCGACATAATTCCACTTTCGGAGTTGAGGATCGATGAGAACAAAAGGTTGATCGAGGAACCGGAGGCAATCGTTGACCGAAAGACTAAGAAGTTGCGACGTAAGATGGTTGAGTTAGTGCTTGTCCGATGGAAACACACGAATGGGCCGAATCTCACCTGGGAGACGGAGAGTGACATGATGAGTCGCTATCCGCATTTGTTTGCTGGTGTGTGATTCCGGGGACGGAATCATTCTAAGGTGGAGAGAATTGTAACGCCCGTGTTTCTGGGATTGCCATTTTTAGCAATGTAATAGTCTAGGTTAGCCATTGTA
Source organism: Lactuca sativa (assembly GCF_002870075.4). Lineage (NCBI taxonomy): Eukaryota > Viridiplantae > Streptophyta > Magnoliopsida > Asterales > Asteraceae > Lactuca > Lactuca sativa. Next base: position 127,788,219 of record NC_056626.2, read on the forward strand.
ACCCCAATTTGAAATAATAAAAATGTATTATTTGTGAATTATGTGAATTATGTGATTTATGTGTTTATTTTCTTAATTATTATAAGTTAATGAATTAAGAATAAAATAAGCGTCAAAATTTAAGTGTGAGATAAGCCCGATATCTTTGCATAAAGTTGTAGTGGTTGAAACAAGGATTCCGGAGATATAAGGAATGCCAAAATCCGAGTTATAACGAAGAAGTTATGACCTGTCGAAGTTTCGCGACAGAACCGGCACGACGTCGAGTGACGTAAAATATGAATTTAAGATAGAGCGATATTTAGCCTTAGCGATCTAAACGAAAGTCGTAGATTTCGTTAAACCGAGAGCGTGCATAAAAGGAACGCCCAAATCTGACTTCGTATGAGGAAGTTATGATTTTTCTAAAGTTTTGACTTAGCAGTATGCAGCCCGAATACTCGATTTGAGATCGAGCGGTTTTTAGCCGAAACAATCTAAATGAGAATCGAAGATCTCGTTGTTAGTAGCGAAACGATGAAAAGTTAGGCGAGAACGGACGTCAGACGAAGAAGTTATGAATTTATAACGAAGTTTTTCTGTCCCGGCCTTCTAAAAATAAATAATAAAAATAAAAGTCAAAATTAGCCGACGGAGTCTAAATGAAAGTTGTAGAGTATGGTCTGACCTTCGCGTGGATATAAAGAACGTCGAAAACGGAGCTCGTATGCGAAAGTTACGCAATTTAGAAGTTCGACGAGTCAATTACGCCCCGCGTAATTGAGTACGCCCCGCGTACTCAGTCGGATGCAACTTGTCTGACCAATACTCGAGTGCCACCAGTCGACGCATGCAGTGACGTCAAAGTACGCCCCGCGTAACCGAGTACGCCCCGCGTACTGAGTACGCCCTGCGTAATTTGAGATTACGCCCCGCGTAATCCCAGACCCTCAGCCTATAAATAGAACTCGAAATCAGCCATTTTCTCTTGTTCAAACTCTTCTCTCTCTCTAAGTTTTGCCTCGATTTGCGTGCCAATCATATCCCGAAGCCCCGGTATTATTCCCGAGCCCCGAAGCGAGATCCGAAGCCCCGAGAATCCCGAAGAGCGTTATTCCCGAGCCGAAGCCCTGCCCGCGAGGAGCCGGTTTTTGTGAAGATCTTCCAGATCTACGGAGAGACGCTACTTCTATAAGCCGTAGTGCTGTCGGATCATCTTCTGATCAGGTGAGTGTATAGTCCCTTTTCAATACGCAATATTATGAAGTATTTAATATAAAATACGTGCTACGTGTATATATTTTGTGGTTATATGTGTGAATGTATATTCACTCTCTTCTATCTCATAGATCTGATATATTCTCTATGAAATACGTGTTATGTGTGTATGCCTCATCTGTTATGTGGAATATGTATTGATTAAAGCATGCTATACAGGTTTTTAAACAATGTATAAAAATGTATATTTTTATCTACTAATATGTTGGGTAGAACATGGGTAGATAATTGGTGTGAAATAAACAGATGAGAGGCCTCGGTGTTATTGGTGTTATTCTAGTCATTCAGCAGAGTATGGATGACGACCACGGACTATTCTAGACTGTCCTGTGGAACACTAGCAGGCTCATTACCTGTAGGTGTTGTGAACGACGTGTTCACCGGTGTACTCTATCCCCCACATGGTTGCCTTTAGGACACTTATTGTTGAGGAAGCCCCTCTGCAGTAATGTCCGTCCCGATGAAAATCCTGAATATAAGTTCCTTATAATAGACGTTATTTTTAGGAACGTAAGGTGAGGATAACGGGAATGGGTAATCGGGTTGATTGTTGATTGATGAAATTAAATATAATTATTGTGGGTTTGAAAACCCTATATGCTCACCAGGCTCCCAAGCCTGACCCACTCAGTTGATTTGTATTACAGGAAGTGGCGCAAGAGCTTAAGATGGGCGAATCATCAAGTCATTTTGTTTACAAGTCTGCATATGTATATATTTGTTGAACGACTTGTAATATCATCGTTTATGCTTTATGATCTATATCGGAACATGACATCCCGACTTTTGATTATGAAATGAAATCATATTTCTATATGAAATGTTTTGATAAACATCTATTTTATCATGTTTTGTTTTTGGGAACAAATTCCGCATCTCTTTTAAAATCAAACGGATTTACTCTGAAAATGTTTTAAAAAGCATAAATGAAATCGGTCTTTTCTGGCCGAGATTTTGGGGATGTCACAAAGTGTGCATCAATTCAGTTGCTAAGGTTTCTGTCCTTGCCACTTGTTCTAGCACTTCAAGTAAGAGCATTACAGAGAGTGTCCATGGGTTCATTGTCAAAAAGGGTTGATTAGGGTTAGGGTTTTAAAAGACGATGGGTGGAGAAAACTAAGTCAATTGTTACCTTAATTATAGGATATTATCTGTGGAAAGTAATTATCAAATTCCCTATTTACCCTTATTTATTTATTTAATTATTTATTTTTATTTTAAATTTTGATTGGCTCGCATTTATACATACAATAACACAATACTTACTTTAAACACCTGAACCTATATATATATATATATATATATATATATATATATATATATATATATATATATATATATATGGTTTGGTTCCGGTGAGAACTCTTTATTCGGTGATGACTCGTGAGAACACCTTAAAAAACTGAAAAAAAAATTACAAATTATAAAATCAAACATAGTATTATATTGGAGAGAAAATAAAAATTGATTTTTTTTTAATCATTAAAATTGAATCATGGGTTATAAAAAGTGAATCGTAGATCATAAAAATGATCCATAATTCAATTTTAATGATCCAAGTTTTTTTCTCTCCAATTGTAACACCGTGAATTTCAAAATAATTTTTCGCATAATATAAAACATTTTCATTTAATTTTCATAAAACATCAAGTTTAAAACTCCAATCCATATCATACAAAATCCCAAGATCACATATCATAAAAATCCCATGCGTGTGTACAGATCAAGCCGGCGCCTTCCCACGGTCATCACTAGTATCTGAAACAAACAACACTAACACTGTAAGCACAAAGCTTAGTGAGTTCCCAAAAATACCACACATAACACATATTAGCCACTCGAGGCTATAACTCTGTGGGTCCGTAGACCCTACTCTGTGAACCCACTGGTTCTATCTCTAGGAACCTTCCGGTTCCAACTCTGTAAACATGCACAGTATAAACCACATAGGAATAATGCACTACAACACATAAAATACATATAGCATACAAATACTCTGTCACATAACTCTGATTACCTACTCAAGGAAAAGTATAGTGAGAAGACTCACCTCGTATATCTCGATAACTCGCAAATCCTAGAAATCACTCGTGCTCGATCCTCCGAGCTATAATCCTCCTATAACATCATATATCTCTAATTAACACTTTTACCACTAAGGTTGACTACCCCTATCAAGTCAACACTGGTCAACTCTGGTCAACAGTCAACGGTCAACTTTGACCGGACTCGGCGAGTGCACTAGGGCGACTCGGCGAGTCTATACGTGTTCACTGACTCTCTAGGATCCTCTCCTGACACGTCGAGTACACCCCCAACTCGACGAGTCCCACCTGGCATGAATCGCGGGGCCACCACGACTCAACTCGTCGAGTCTCAAGAACAACTCGGCGAGTTCCAGCTCGACTCAGTCCACCTGTCAACCCTCTCTAACTCTCCCTGACTCACTGAGTCAACCCTTAACTCGGCAAGACCACTCGCTGAGTGGTCAAGGATAATCTTCATGCTACTCGCCGAGTCTGTTCTTCGGACTCGGCGAGTCCATGCCATGCATCAACTCAATCTCGCTTCTGAGGTCAGATCTGCTCCATCAACTCATAGATCTGGCCCTCCTAAGCACATTCATCACATAAAGTCACAGTCTTGGCTACCATGAAACGCCTACAAGGCTTCTTTTGAAGAAATGACCTCTAAAATGGCAACCTAAGTCTCCAACCCAAAAGGAAGGACATAAAGCATGGCATTTGGGACTCTCTGGACCTACTAAGGTCCAGATCTAGGTACCATATCCCCATGGGACCTCTCACACTCCAAATACAAGGCAAACAAGGCATGAAGAAACCCTAGATTTGACCATATCAACAAAAACACGAGAATAAGCTCTGAATGATACCTCAAGAAGCTTCCTCTGACGAAATGGAAGTAGATCCAAGCTCCCCAACTCTTCTAGCTTGACTTTCCCCTTCCTTTCTTGCAAACACACACAAAATTGGTGAATAATGGCCTCTTATCTCACTCACAAGAACTCTCAGCTGTTTTGGTGCTCTCAAGGTCAAGGTAGCCGCAATGAAGGGCCATAAGGTCCTTTAAATAGGGCTTAGGACCGGGAAATTAGGGTTTCATTAAACAGCGCGGACTCGCCGAGTCCAGGCGCGAACCTGCGTCCAGAACCGCGTTCCTACTCGGCGAGTTTGAGCTCCAACTCGCCGAGTCCCCTCACAAAACACCAAAAATATATGAATAAAAGATACCTGGAAATCTGGGCTGTTACAATTCTCCCCCACTAGAACTAGACTTCGCCCTCGAAGTCTCGCTCTGCAAATAGCTCCGGATGCTGCTCACACATCTCACGCTCCGGCTCCCAGGTCATCTCTGACCCCTTCCGATGTTGCCACTGAACCAACACCAGGGGTACCTCCTTGTTCCTCAGAACCTTGATTTTCCGATCTCTGATGGCCACTGGTCTCTCAGCATAATTCAGGCTCGCATCCACCTGAATATCCTCTAATGGAACCACTGCCGACTCGTCGGCTATACACTTCATCAGCTGCGACACATGAAAAGTGTCGTGAATCTGCCCCAACTCTGCTGGAAAATCCAAACGATAGGCTACTCGGCCTACCCTCGTGATCACACGGAAAGGACCAATATATCGGGGCCCCAACTTGCCCATCTTCCTGAATCGAATCCCTCCTTTCCAAGGAGAGACCTTCAGGAGTACAAGGTCGCCGACCTGGAACTCAAGCTCGGACCGGCGCCTGTCTGCGTAACTCTTCTGTCGGCTCTGAGCGGTCAACAACCTCTGTCTAACCTGTTGGATCTGCTCTGACATCTGAAGCACGATCTCTGTACTGCCCATTACCCGCTGTCCAACCTCTCCCCAACAAATGGGGTTCCGACACCTTCTCCCATACAACAGCTCAAAGGGTGGCATACCAATGCTCGAATGATGGCTGTTGTTGTAGGAAAACTCAAGGGCAAATATGTATCCCAGCTACCCCCGAAATCCAACACACATGCCCGGAGCATGTCCTCGAGCGTCTGAATCGTCCGCTCACTCTGACCGTCTGTCTAGGGATGATATGCGGTACTAAAATGCAGTCTAGTGCCCAACTCCTCATGAAACTTCTTCCAGAATCTGGAAGTGAAGCGCACATCACGGTCTGAAACAATCGAGATCGGCACCCCATGCCGAGATACCACTTCCCTCACATACACCTCCGCCAATTTCTCTGCTGAAGAACTCTCGCTGATAGCAAGGAAGTGAGCGCTCTTCGTCAATCTGTCCACAATCACCCAAATTGCATCAACTCCTCTGGCAGTCCTTGGCAATTTGGTGATGAAATCCATAGTGATATGTTCCTACTTCCATTCGGGAACCTCCAATGGCTGCAACTTACCATGCGGCCTCTGGTGCTCGGCCTTAACCCTACGGCAGGTCAAGCACCTCTCAACAAACCACGCGACATCCCTCTTCATACAGGGCCACCAATACTCCTTTTTCAGATCCAAATACATCTTAGTGGCCCCCGGATGGATCGAAAATTTCGACCGATGCGCCTCCTCCATCAAAATGGTACGCGTTCCTCCCACAAACGGTACCCAGATACGCCCCTAAAATGTCATAAGCCCCCGACCATCGGTAACGAACTCTGAAACCAAACCAACAACTCGTTCCCTCTTCTGCATCTCAGGTTGCACAGCCTCGGCCGGTGCCCCACGAATGGTGTCCAACACTGGAGCTATCACGGTCAATCTCAAACATACATCCCGCAGCGGGGTGCTCTCCGCCCTGCGGCTCAATGCATCGGCTACCACATTAGCCTTACCTGGGTGGTACAGGATCTCACAATCATAATCCTTGACCACATCCAACCACCTTCTCTGACGCATATTTAGGTTGGGCTGATCCATCAAATACTTCAAGCTCTTATGGTCCGTGTATATCGTACACCGAACCCCATACAAGTAGTGACGCCAAATCTTGAGGGCGAACACTACCGCCCCCAACTCTAGATCATGGGTGGGATATCTCGTCTCATGAGGCTTCAGCTGCCTCGATGCATATGCTATCACATGCCCTCGCCGCATCAGCACCGCTCCCAACCCCAAAATCGATGCATCACAGTATACCACAAAGTCCTCCATGCCTTCCGGGAGGGCTAACACCGGGGCTTCGCACAACCTTTGGCGAAGTGTCTCAAAGGAGGCCTGCTGCTCGGGACCCCATGAAAAAGCAACACCCTTCTGGGTCAATCTGGTGAGTGGCACTGCGATCTTAGAGAAATCCTTGATAAACCTCCGATAATACCCTGCCAACCCCAGGAAACTCCTGATCTCGGAGGGTGACCTCGGCACCTCCCAACTCATCACCGCCTCAACCTTGGCCGAATCGACCAATATCCCTTCCTGTTTAACGAGATGTCCTAAGAACTGGACCTCCAGCAACCAGAAATCACACTTGGAGAATTTGGCATAAAGCCTCTCCGATCTCAGAACTCCGAGAACCTCTCTCAAATGCTCCTCATGCTGCTCTCTAGATCTCGAATATACCAGAATGTCATCGATAAATACAATCACCGACCGATCCAGCATCGGCCTACACACTCGGTTCATGAGATCCATGAACACTGCCGGGGCATTGGTGAGCCCGAAAGGCATCACCACAAACTCATAATGCCCATAACGCGTCCTGAACGCTGTCTTCTGGACGTCCTCATCTCGCACCCTCACCTGATGATATCCAGACCTCAAGTCGATCTTGGAGAACCAAGATGCTCCCTGCAACTGATCAAACAAATCGTCGATCCTTGGCAACGGGTAACGGTTCTTGACCGTCAGCTTGTTCAACTCCCGGTAGTCAATGCACATCCGGTGTGAACCATCATTCTTTTTGACAAACAGGATAGGCGCTCCGCACGGAGAGCTGCTCGGCCGAATAAACCCCTTTCCCAGCAGCTCCTGAAGCTGCGAGGATAACTCTTGCATCTCTGGAGGTGCAAGATGATAAGGCACCTTAGCGATAGGCGCGGCCCCCGGAACCAAATCGATACTGAACTCCACTTGCCTCACAGGAGGCACACCCGACAACTCCTCGGGAAATACATCCGGGAACTCACGCACCACCGGAACCTCCTCAACTGAACTCGGCCTCTCGGAATCCACCCGCGTATCCATCACATACGCCACAAAACCCTTACAGCCCTGCTGTAGACACTGCCTTGCCCTAGCGGCCGAACAAAACGCTGATCCTGAACGTGTACCCTCGCCGTACACCGAAAGAACTCCCCCACTAGGGTCTCGTATGGTCACCAGCTGTCGCTCGCAGTCGATAACCGCACCGAATCGACTCAACCAGTCCATGCCCACAATGACACAGACATCACCCATCGCAATAGGAACTAGATCAATCAGGAACTCAACACCGAAAATCTCGACTACGCACCCTCGGAGAACCTCCGTGGCATATATCACCCTCTCATCAGCTATGGACACTCTCAGAGGCCGACTCAACGCCTCAAGACTAACACTGATATGTTGACTAAAGGCCAAAGATACAAAAGACCGACTCACACCCGAGTCAAATAACACCAAGGCAGGTACAGAATTCACAAGAAAAGTACCTACGCACAACATAATATAAGCATAATATCTCAACATCAAAATAAATATACGAAAGAATACATACCAGCCACGACATCGGGCGATGCGCGGACCTCCTCCGCGGTCAGCTGAAAAGCTTTCCCTCGTGCCCTCGGCGCCTCGGCCTTCACTGGCCGACTCTCTGTAGCTCTGATGGCAGCAGGGGCAGATCCCTGAGGTGCTCCCTGAGATGATCCTCGCAACTGCGGACACTCTGCCTTCCGGTGTCCGGTCTAATTGCAGTGAAAACACACCGCAAACCCCTTGGGGCAGTCCTTGGCCATGTTCCCCTCCTTGCCACACTTGTAGCAAGATCCCGCTCTACAGACTCCATCATGACCCTTGCCGCACTTCCCACAAGTGCGGCCCTTCTGGCTCCCTGGTTTGGGATCAGCGGGCTTGGCCCGCTTGGCTGCCGGCTGAGACTGTGCCGGTCGCCGATCCCTCCCCTGAGACTCCGCCTCCTCCCTGGCCTGAGTCTCTAGCTCAATCTCCCTCTTCCGGGCATTTGCCTGAAGCTCAGCAAATGTCCGGTACGAGGAGTTCGCCGTGAACTCCCGAATGTCTCGCCTCAAGATACTCAGATATCGGCTCATGCGTGCCTGCTCGGTGGACACGTGCTCAGGGCAGAACATCGCCCTCTCATGGAACATCCTGGTAATCACTGTAACCGACTCAGTACCCTGCTTGAGGGTCAGAAACTCCTAGGCCAAACGCTCCCTCTCCACCTGGGGAACGTACTCATCTCGGAACATGGCAGTGAACCTCTCCCAGGTCACTGCCGCAAGCTCAGCAGGCGTAAAGTGCGCCGTCACAAACTTCCACCAGTCCTTCGCTCCCAAGCGAAGCTGGTTCAGCGCGAACCGAACCTTCAAATGCTCAGGAGATGAGCAAGTGAAGAAACACCCCTCTATGTCAGAAATCCACCTCATAGCTGCCACCGGGTCCTAGGTCCCATCAAACTCTGGTGGTTTTGTGTTACTGAACTCCTGGAACAGCAACGCATCACCACCTTGCGGCCTCACGGCAGCAATAGCTGCGGTGGCCGCTGCAATAGCAGCCTCAGAAAGAGCGGCATAACGCTCGTCAAAGGTCTCAATCAGCGTGGTCTTAATAGACCCGAACATCTCTGGTATCTCTGCCCTGATGGCCGCAGCCACCTCCTCGTGGATGATCCGGCGGATCTCCTCATCATTGGTATCACTGCTCTCAAGCATCAAACGTGTCCTCACCATGATCTACCTCTGAAATGCAACATACGATAAATTAGATTCCATTCGAGCATACTCACACTCGACAACTCATCCCTCCTTGATCCTTGGTATTCCAAAGATTCTTACTTGGGCTGTACACCGCTCCGGTGCTTTCAGTAGTACGGGCCCAATACTACTGTCCGCACCGTATCAGAATACACCCCAAGTCCTCCTCTTCGGATCCCAAATTCCAAGTACTCTATCATGCATAGGCTACTCTCTAATAGATCTCTCATAAACCCCTCGCTGCTACCTACTCACTCTCAAGCATCTCATAGCAGCTCACCTCTTCCTAGGCTAAGGCATCATAAATCAGGCCACTCTAGTCCTAATAGGAATACCTAGCCTACTCTAGCATGCGAATACATCATATCAATATCAATATCACATAACATGAGGGTATTTCGGGAAATCACCGTTCGGGCGCGGGCTGATCGTACACACACTCTGCTCTGCGTTTTTCCAAAATCTTTTACTCTTTTTGAAAATACTTCTCAAATCCTCAGTTTGAGTTCAAATACGCCCGAAGGTGTGCTCGAATCCCTCAAACCAAGGCTCTGATACCATTTGTAACATCCCCCTCTGGCACGTATCACAATATTGTCTGCTTTGGGCCACTCGGCACGAGGACTTCCCAAGGGTCACCCATCCTGGTACTACTCCCGCCCGAGCATGCTTAACTGCAGAGTTCTTATGGGATCTGCTGCCCTCACGGCTTTAAAACGCGTTGTGATAGGGAGGGTATCCACACCCCTTATAAGGAATGCTTAGTTCTCCTTCACAGCCGATGTGGGATCAGATCTAACCCACTTTCACCCCCCATTATAGGGTTCGACGTCCCCGTCGAACACATCGACCCGTGCCCTGGCTCTGATACCAAATTGTAACACCGTGAATTTCAAAATAATTTTTCGCATAATATAAAACATTTTCATTTAATTTTCATAAAACATCAAGTTTAAAACTCCAATCCATATCATACAAAATCCCAAGATCACATATCATAAAAATCCCATGCGTGTGTACAGATCAAGCCGGCGCCTTCCCACGGTCATCACTAGTACCTGAAACAAACAACACTAACACTGTAAGCACAAAGCTTAGTGAGTTCCCAAAAATACCACACATAACACATATTAGCCACTCGAGGCTATAACTCTGTGGGTCTGTAGACCCTACTCTGTGAACTCACTGGTTCTATCTCTGGGAACCTTCCGGTTCCAACTCTGTAAACATGCACAACATAAATCACATAGGAATAATGCACTACAACACATAACATACATATAGCATACAAATACTCTGTCACATAACTCTGATTACCTACTCAAGGAAAAGTATAGTGAGAAGACTCACCTCGTATATCTCGATAACTCGCAAATCCTAGAAATCACTCGTGCTCGATCCTCCGAGCTATAATCCTCCTATAACATCATATATCTCTAATTAACACTTTTACCACTAAGGTTGACTACCCCTATCAAGTCAACACTGGTCAACTCTGGTCAACAGTCAACGGTCAACTTTGACCGGACTCGGCGAGTGCACTAGGGCGACTCGGCGAGTCTATACGTGTTCACTGACTCTCTAGGATCCTCTCCTGACACGTCGAGTACACCCCCAACTCGACGAGTCCCACCTGGCATGAATCGCGGGGCCACCACGACTCAACTCGTCGAGTCTCAAGAACAACTCGGCGAGTTCCAGCTCGACTCAGTCCACCTGTCAACCCTCTCTAACTCTCCCTGACTCACTGAGTCAACCCTTAACTCGGCAAGACCACTCGCTGAGTGGTCAAGGACAATCTTCATGCTACTTGCCGAGTCTGTTCTTCGGACTCGGCGAGTCCATGCCATGCATCAACTTAATCTTGCTTCTGAGGTCAGATCCGCTCCATCAACTCATAGATCTGGCCCTCCTAAGCACATTCATCACGTAAAGTCACAGTCTTGGCTACCATGCAACGCCTACAAGGCTTCTTTTGAAGAAATGACCTCTAAAATGGCAACCTAAGTCTCCAACCCAAAAGGAAGGACATAAAGCATGGCATTTGGGACTCTCTGGACCTACTAAGGTCCAGATCTAGGTACCATATCCCCATGGGACCTCTCACACTCCAAATACAAGGCAAACAAGGCATGAAGAAACCCTAGATTTGACCATATCAACAAAAACACGAGAATAAGCTCTGAATGATACCTCAAGAAGCTTCCTCTGACGAAATGGAAGTAGATCCAAGCTCCCCAACTCTTCTAGCTTGACTTTCCCCTTCCTTTCTTGCAAACACACACAAAATTGGTGAATAATGGCCTCTTATCTCACTCACAAGAACTCTCAGCTGTTTTGGTGCTCTCAAGGTCAAGGTAGCCGCAATGAAGGGCCATAAGGTCCTTTAAATAGGGCTTAGGACCGGGAAATTAGGGTTTCATTAAACAGCGCGGACTGGCCGAGTCCATTCCTTGGACTCGTCGAGTCCAGGCGCGAACCCGCGTCCAGAACCGCGATCCTACTCGGCGAGTTTGAGCTCCAATTCGCCGAGTCCCCTCACAAAACACCAAAAATATATGAATAAAAGATACCTGGAAATCCGGGCTGTTACACCAATATAGTACTATGTTTGATTTTATGATTTGTATTTTTTCAATTTTTCTAAGGTGTCCCCAAGAGTTCTCACCGAAAAAAGAGTCCTCGCATGATCATGTTTATATATATATATATATATATATATATATATATATATATATATATATATATATATATATATATATATATATATATATATATATATATATATATACAAGAGTTATATGGAAAACAAAAAAACCATAAAAATCATAAAAATTTATAAAAAAATATCTAGACATCATAAAACTTTTATTTACTTTACACATCAAAAAAACGCAACTTTTTTTAAAATTTCGCTGAAAATAAAAAATAAAAAATCAATTTTTTTTATAATTTATTTTTTCAAAAAAAAAATTCAACGATTTTGTGTTAAAATGTGCGATTTAAAAAAAAAAAAGTTTGTGATCTCTAAATATTTTTTATGTATTTTTAGGGTTTTTTGTTTTCCATAGAACCTATATATATATATATATATATATATATATATATATATATATATATATATATATATATATATATATATATATATAGAAGTAAGTTCATATAAAAACAGTAAATAATGTGAAAACGTAAAAACACTATGTTTATGTTGTTATTCTGTAATAAATGTTGTATATGTGTATTGTTGAAGTAATTCTAATATGAATCTTAACGTTTGATTATTCATATATATTCATTAGAATGTTATTATTCTATTGTAAATTTATGTTTATGTTGTTATTCTGTAATAAATGTTGTATATGTGTATTGTTGAAGTAATTCTAATATGAATATTAACGTTTGATTATTCATATATTCATTAGAATGTTATTATTCTATTATAAATTTATATTTTTGTATTTTTGTAGTAAATTCTAATTTTAGTTTTAACATGTAGCTATTCATTTATTCACTGCTGAATAATGACATAAAGTTGTGGATACAAAATTCATTCTAAAATAATAACATAAAAATAGTGTTTTTATGTTTTCATATTATTTACTGTTTTTGTTTGAACTATCCTCACACTATATATATATATATATATATATATATATATATATATATATATATATATATATATATATATATATATATATATATATATATATATATATATATATATATATATATATATATATATATATATATATATATATATATATATATATATATATATATATATATATAGCCACACCTTTACGCCACAAGCTATCACCAAACCTTGAGGGTGTCCAAGTTAGCAGCATGCACCTTGCATGTCATGTAATTATATGGCCTTACAAAATGCATGTCTTGTAATTACACAACCTTACGAAAATACGATACTTTACCCATGATATTAATAAAGTTTATGGCTGAAAAATTAGTTGTTAGCTAAAATGTTAGCTAATAGGTGAAAGGCAGGGTGTTATATGAAAAAACTAACTAATGACTAAAAAACTAGTTGGTAAAAAAAACGTTTTGTAAAATAACTGATAAGATAGCTGAAAAATCTAAATTGACATAAACTGAAATTATATATATATATATATATATATATATATATATATATATATATATATATATATATATATATATATATATATATATATATGATTTTTACAATTAATTAAAGGTTATATTTGAAATTTTTTATAAAACTTATGAAAAAAAACTAGTCTAAATATCTTTTTAAAAATCTAGCTTATAATTTATTTTTTTGTTTCTCAAACATAATTAGTGAAAAAGATAAAAATAAATAAATTAGTTTTTCTGCTGATTATGGTACACTGAACATAACTTTAATATAAATACATCATATCATATCAACTTGAAAACTTAATTTAAAACATAGACATAGAGAAATGATAAAAACACTTTGTATGATTTTAACTTTCACATATAAATCATAAATGAGTAGATTATTAAAATGATTGAAACATTTTTTCTTTGATATTTTAAAGTTGGTCTAAATCTTCTTAATATCTTAAGATATTTTTTTTTGGTCTTTTGAAATTAAATGGTCCTAGAAAAATACTATATTTTTGAAAAATTGGAATACAATATTCTTTTTAGTCTATACATATTTTTCTTGTGTCCCTTTCGTTCTCATGTACGAGTTATGTGTTTTTGTGTAGTTTATTTTGTCTTGAGCAGGACGAAGTGTTTATTTATGCTTACTCACCACACACTATATCTCTCATTCACGCCAAAATCGATCTCATTCTCTCTCTTTCTCTCAATTTCTTCCCCAAACTACCTCTAATCTCTCTCTCTACCTGTTTAATTCAGTTGGGTACATTTCAAATTCATGTAGATTCGAAAGTTATGTGAACGCATGCTTTTCTGTTCGTGAACTTGCCTGTTCAACTTAAACTCGTCTTTTCTTCTTCGTATTATAATGTAAGAGCAAAGTAAGTAATTTGTTCATCATTTTCTCTCTTTAGCTATTGTCCATTAGCAATACTCATGTGAATCTTCCTTTTCCGTATTTTCATCATGAGTTCTCGCTAATTTCACCCCAAGAATAGAGCCTACTTCAATTTTGGCAATACCCATTTGCTTCAAACAGCTTTAGATCAGTTTGCGTTCCTCTTTGATAAATGGGTGTACGCTAAATTCGGGTTTTGGCAGTCGTCAGTTTTTGAACTTCTTTGAGGTTTCAGATATCCCGCGATTTGATTTACAGACATGTAATTCGTACGCTGGTTGATATCGCATTGTTACTGTTCGATGATTTGCCTCCAAGAACAAGAGTTTAGAAAGATGATGGATTATGTTCTTCCGATGGATCAAACTTAAATTGAGATTTTTGTGAATGGAGGATATGCTGATGAATTCTTTTCGTTAGTAACTTTCCCTCTCATTTGCCTATGGAGTTCAAATAGGGAAGTCCACCTTCATCTAGTTCACATTCATCACTAATTGATTCTTCTGATATTCTTACCAAAACCTTTTATATTCATTCTTTTTATGAACCCCCAAGATGTAATCATCAGCAAGTGTACATAGATTTTTACTTTCATGAGCTTCATCAGGGGTCCTTATAGTCATATACCACAAACTTACTAACTCAACAAAAGAATTCAACCATCACAATGAAGTAAAACTCCTAGTGTTTCTGCCCATTTCTAGACGCATTCGTTTGTTTTGAGTTATTAGTAATAGTATCAGCCTTGTGCTTTTTATTGTCGCCATTCCTATTTCAAGTTTGTCTTTCAAAAAAGAGAAACATTCATCATGGAAGAAACATTTGTTCCCTTTCGTGGAATCAAGAAAGATCTCAAAGCCAGACTATTGTGCTACAAGCAAGACTGGACAGGTGGCATCCGTGCAGGAATCAGGTTTGTTATTCATTTTATTGTTACATTTTAAATTCTTGTGAATATATAGCTTACATTTGATGTGGTAGCTCTAAAAAGATGATTCTTACATTTTCATGATCAGGATATTAGCTCCAACAACATACATCTTCTTTGCTTCAGCAATTCCTGTTATATCTTTTGGGGAACAACTAGAAAGAGACACGGGTTTGGAAACTTTTTCTAGTGTGAAAAATTTTCTGATTTTGTTAACATAATAGTAAATCTTTATGATTGCTTATATTGTTACAGAGGGAAGCCTAACTGCAGTTCAAACTCTAGCATCAACAGCAATATGTGGCATCATACATGCTATAGTTGGAGGACAACCACTGCTTATTCTAGGAGTTGCAGAGCCAACAGTGTTGATGTACACGTTTATGTTCAAGTTTGCAAAAGATCAAAAGGATTTAGGGCAACCCCTTTTTCTAGCTTGGTCTGGATGGTACTTTCTAACTATTATCCACTTTTTATCACTTAACTTAAAAAATATATAATTTAAGTTGCGTAATCTGAATGAGAACAGGGTTTGCGTTTGGACTGCTTTTTTGCTGATTTTGCTTTCTATTCTGGGTGCCTGCTCAATTATCAATAGATTCACACGTGTGGCTGGTGAGTTGTTTGGTCTTCTAATCGCAATGCTATTCATGCAACAAGCTATTAAAGTGAGTATCACTATTCTTCCATTCATTTCACACAAACTTTTTCGAATAAGATTTGCTAATATGATACACATAAATTGTATTTGATAGGGAGTTGTGGAGGAGTTTGGTATTCCAAAAAGTGAGGATCCAAATCAACTTGCTTTTCAACCTTCTTGGCGATTTGGGAATGGAATGTTTGCACTGGTTTTGTCTTTCGGTCTTCTTATTACTGCTTTGAAGAGTCGCAAAGCAAGGTCATGGCGTTATGGAACAGGTCAGTCTGCTTTATTGCTAGTATCTGCTTTCACTGTTTATGTATTTCACCTTCCGTTTTAATTAATGTTTAAAGGGTGGTTACGTGGATTGATTGCGGATTATGGTGTTCCTTTTATGGTGGTTGTTTGGACTGGTGTTTCATATATGCCGGTTAATGATGTCCCAAAAGGGATCCCAAGGCGGCTTTTTAGTCCCAATCCATGGTCTCCTGGTGCTTATACAAACTGGACAGTTGCCAAGGTATTAAAAAAAAATTATCTTTTTTTTCTTTATAAAATTTATAGTATTTTATACTTTGATGCTTAAATTTCCTGCAGGAAATGTTGAAGGTGCCTCCTGTTTATATTGTTGGAGCTTTTATTCCAGCAACCATGATTGCAGTGCTTTACTATTTTGATCATAGTGTTGCATCTCAACTTGCTCAACAAAAAGAGTTCAATTTGAAGAAACCTTCTTCGTATCATTATGATCTCCTTCTTTTGGGCTTTCTGGTAAAGATCATTGCTTTAATTGTCCAAGATCATAAAACATCGTTTTTTTACTGTTTTTTTTTTTTGTGTGAATCAGACTATTCTATGTGGGCTAATTGGCATTCCTCCTGCAAATGGAGTTATTCCACAATCTCCAATGCATACAAAGAGCTTAGCCACTCTAAAACATCAGGTACATCTTATTATTATTATTATTCAAACTAGAGAAAATGTTGAAATTTTCATAATACTTAATGTCCATTTGAAACAGCTTCTACGAAGGAAACTTGTGGACACTGCTCGAAAAAGTATAAACAAAAGTTCAAACTTGAGTGAGCTATACGAGGACATGCAACAAGCATACAACGAAATGCAGACTCCACTCGTTTATCAAAATCCATCAAGTCTGGTAAACAATCTTTATCAATTACAGTTGTAAACAGAGTCTTCTTGTATGTTCTGCTTTCATTAATTTGAATAATTTCATTTCAAACAGGGACTGAAAGAGCTAAAAGAGTCGACAATTCAGCAAGCATCGAGTAGTGGTTACATAAACGCACCGATCGATGAGACTGTATTTGATGTCGATAAAGATGTTGATGATCTTTTACATGTTGAAGTGAAAGAACAACGACTTAGCAATGTGCTACAAGCGTTAATGGTAGGTGCGTGTGTTGCTGCGATGCCTGTTCTTAAAAAGATCCCGACTTCAGTTCTTTGGGGGTATTTTGCTTTCATGGCGATCGAAAGTTTACCGGGGAATCAATTTTGGGAGCGGATTTTATTGCTTTTCACTGCTCCAAGTCGAAGATACAAGTAAGTTTTTCAACGGATTTTATTGCTGTAATTATGATTTTGCGATTGATTAGCAATTTGGGAAATGAAAAATTTGGATTAGGGTTTTGGAAGAACATCATGCGACGTTTGTGGAAACTGTACCTTTCAAGACTGTTGCTGCTTTCACATTGTTTCAGACGGCTTACTTATTTGCGTGTTTTGGCATAACGTGGATTCCGATTGCTGGTGTTCTTTTCCCACTTTTGATCATGCTTCTTGTTCCTGCGAGGCAATATTTGCTTCCTAAGTTTTTTAAAGGTGCTCATCTTCAGGATTTAGATGCAGCTGAATACGAAGAAGCCTCGGCCACACCTTACAATATGGCCTTCGGTGTAAGTCAACTAAACAATAATAAAATCATAAAAAGATGTAAACAAAAATCTACTTTTCTTGAGTTTAACAACTAATTTATGCCAAATGGTTGCAGGACGATGAGACTCCAACAAGAACTACCCAAGTGGATAGTGCAGAAGTACTGGATGGAATTATAACAAGAAGCCGAGGAGAGATACGCCACACAAGCAGTCTAAAGATAACAAGTTTGACCCAAACTCCAATACAAGATATGAAGCCTATGTATAGTCCTCGTCTCTCACAAAGGGTTTATAGTCCACATTTAAACGAGTTAAGGGGGGTTAAGAACCCTAACTCGCCTGGGAAAGGGCTACAAATCAAGAAAACTCCAAGTCCACGTTCATCTATCCTTGGTCAAACCAGTAATGGTTCATCGTCTTGCTAAAAAAATAGTTGTGTGCTTATGTTCAAATCATGATTTTGTAGGTGTTATGTCTCTTTATAATGTATGTACTTTGTGGAAAGAGTGTACATTTTCTCTTTATTATCTAATTTCATGTATGTATGCATAGGTGGGCAGAAAACATGTTACCAAATTTATAATGGAATAAAACTTTTATATATACTTGGATCAAGATTCATGTTATGACCTTCTTGAAGCCAAAAAAAAGGGCTAAAGTCATGTAATACCCATCAACTATTCAAATGTTGTTGCTTGAGTCGCCAATCATAGGTCACTAAACATATAAAGTGTTTTCAATTACATGATTAAAGAAAATTTTAAAAGGATAAACATGTATTCAATCATATGGCATCTTGCTAGCAAAACATGTTCAGTAGATGCCATGTAGAAGTGAATAAATGAAAATACATTATAGGTTTAGTGACTTGTTAAACATCGACATGCCAATAAAAGATCATGAATACTCGTTTATTTCAAGATAAATGGTGTTTTGTTACCTTAAGAGGAATAACATCAAAGTCCGGTTATATACAAAAGGGAAGACACTACACAACTAGTAAAAAGCTTGTACTACTACATTTCCTTTTCATTAAACCGAACTTTATCTCAAGATAATAGGTTTTCTTTTTTTTTATTTCATATCACTAAAAGCAGACAGAAAGATACAAAATGTAACATCATCATCTATTGAAATGATGAACTTGGAAAAGGGACATGGGGTGGCCCTTCAAGTGGCTTGGGATGAATTGAAAGGTGCAATGGTATGTACTTTACCATTCTTTTGTTGCTATAACAAAATGTAATGTTTTTGATCGATGTTCTTTTCAACAAAACTGTACTATGATTTATCTTTGATTGAACCCCTTGTGCATCATAATGAATAATACCATTCAATCCCCACCAAAAGTTTTAGTTGAATGATTTGATAAATGAGGGTACATTTGTTAGTGGAATACAAAGGATTCATTCCACTACATATTATCAACTAGCTCAACTTGTACCCTTATGTTCTTTAATATATATTCGTGGCTTCTTTTTTGTGAAACAAATCGCTAAGTGACCATCTATAATCACTTTTTGGGACCCTACCATATAGTTTGTCCCTATAGTATACCATGTTTCTCTTTAATGTTACAAAAAATGTAAAATACAATATTTGTTTCGGTCATTGTAAACTTTATCTTGTATACGGTTTATAGAAATATGAATGAAGATATGATATTCAAATAGTTAAGACTTTTTCTTTATGATAATTTAAAATACATAACTTAGATATTAATAAAGAGATATAAAATAAAAAATGTGGCCATAATAAAAGTACGATCTTAATTGTAGATACACCCAAAGTATTATAGCTTATAAAATGTTTTGGACAACGAAAGCATCTCAAAATTTATAAAAAAAAAAATAAAAAATAAAAAAAAAGTAAAATTAAGACTATGTTTTGGGTGTTAGTTTGAATTATCTTTTCATGTTTATCAAATGGGTTGGTCCCTTAGTGGATAAAAGATGATTTAAATGTCATTGACACGTTTCATTAGATTACGTAAAATAATTTCCTAAGTAAATGATGGATATGGACTCTAACTATATTTTATTGTGTGGATAGTCACCAAAATGACAATTTTGTATCTTTTTCATCTTTTGGTTGTCTAATGATCCAATCGGGAAGTTCATATAAATTATAATTATAGCCATTTATCTCATTGAAATCGTTCTTTAATAATCCTAAAAGTTAGATGACAATTTTCTTTCAAAAGAAAAGTTAGATGACAAAATCATATCGAATAGAACATCAAAAAGCAAGCATGAAATGAAAAAAGAAAAATCAAAACTTTTGTTCTTCATTTGTATGCATAGGTTAGGTATAAGAGCCCAAAATTTTAAATAAAATTTTCGCTTTTAAATTCATTTCAATCATACGGTAATCATATAAAAACAGTCAATAGTATATCATAATAACATATTATCAGAGTACAGAATCCCAAAATCACTTGATGCGAAAAATCATAGGTAGATGTGGTGTGATTAGTTCAGGCACTTCCCTTTCGAACTGGAAGTACCTGAAACATAAACTGAAAACCGTAAGCACAAAGTTTAGTGGGTTCCCCCAAAATACTTCATACCACACATACATAACAGTTAAGCATATATGGGTGCTTCCAACCCTTTTCGGTCTCTTTCAACTGGTATTGGGTATATTTCAACCCTTTCGGCCTCTTTCAATCGGTACTAGGTATATTTCAACTCCTTCGGTCTATTTCAACCAATATCGGGTCTATTTCACCCCTACCACTACCACATAATATCATAACAACAGAGTCACATAAACATCAAGCAAATACATGCATAACGGACAATTTTCACGAAGACAATCATCATACTACAAGCATAAACGAGTGGGCTGACACTGGTGCCTTCGACCCACAAATACAGTGAATGAAACTCACCTCAGACTGAAGATATCAAATCACACTCAAGCTGCTGACTCACTAAATCACAACTATAAAGTCCTAATTAGAAATTAGGTCAATAATCTAACCCGATAGTCCAAACCCTAAATCTTGACTTTAAAAGCAAAGGGTTGCTGAACCCTTGCCTCATTGGGGCTATAAGGCCAAAATCCAAACTAGCCCAAACGACATTCCAAGCCCAACTAAAAGACCCTAAGGCCCAATATGGGTCCAAGAGCTCCAAAATGAAAGTAACTATGCACTCACTTGTTAAAGTGATGTCTCAAAATTCTGGAAGCGCTTCGCTTCTAACAATTTTCTTTTCCTTTGACGAAACCTAGTATCATTATTACTAGATTTTAGTCTAATATTTACTGCGACTAATTATTAGTATAGATTCATCATTACCTCAAAGTCTAATTCATGATCTATCAAGTAAGGAACAATCAGGTAGGATCATATCGGAGGTAGGGTCCGTTTGGTATACGAAGTATGCTGTTTGGAAATCCCACTTTAAACACCTCACTAAATCACCTCCTACACATCATCGCCGTAAGTAGATCACTCGGTATAACTACTTGGAATCACTAATAAATCTTGTTTAGAGGTTCATAATAACGACAATGAAGATAAATATAAGTTATACTTAAGGTATGGTAAGCATAACTCACTTACTGGGAGTTTTAGCGAGGAAATGGGCTCTGCACGGGTAGAACTTCTAAGCTGAAAACTCTTCTTCTCGGAGCCTTCTGACACTCCGGTACTCGCCTCTAACACTTAGGAAGTGTTAGGGAAGGAAAAGTGGCTATGGGGGTGTTTGAGAGAGAATGGGATAAGAATGGTGTGAGAAATGAGGTGATTTGCGCCTCTATTTATAGGCTGGGAAACTGACCTAAACAACGTGTTATAAGCCCTACACGACGTGTTAGGGTGCCAAGTGTCACCATCTGGTGGTGAGTTGTGGGGAGGAAGTTGTGGCTGAGATGGTGCCACTTGTCAGCTTCGGAATTTAACCCATAAATTAATTATCTTTTAAATTCCGTAACTTTCGCATACGAGCTCCGTTTTTGACGTTCTTTATATCCACACGTAGGTAGCGACATGATCTACAACTTTCTCTTAGACTCCGTCAGCTAATTTTTAGTTTATTTTTAAAGTTACATTTTAACAGGATTATACAGTTAAAGTTCGCTAAAAAAATCATAACTTTGTCATCCGACGTCTGTTTTTGGTTGTCTTTATATTGTTGAGCTCTTATTAACGAGACATTAAATTCTCGTTTAGGTGGTGTCGGCTAATAATCGATCGATATAAAATTTGATTTCCAAGTTGTGTACCGCTATGCAAAATCTTAGAAAAATCATAATTTCCTCTATCAAAGTCAGATTTGGACGTTCTCTATATGTACGCTCTTAGCTTAACATATAATACGAATTTCGTTAGATCGTAAGGCTAAATGTTAGGTCTAAATTATGGTTTATACTTTGCTTTTTTAGGCATTTATAGTTTTCGGTCTAGGACCGAAATCAGTCTTAGGTTTTCGGTTGGTTGGACCGAAATCACATGTGATTTTGGTCTGTCCTTTGGGTTTTGGTCTTGGGTTTTGTCCATATTTATAAATAGTGTGTTATTAGGCGTGTTTAGTGGTCAAACAATAGAGAAGAGAGGAGGCATCGTGATTAAGGGGCTGCTATTATCATATTAACGTGTTCTAGAGAGAGAAACAAGGAGAGAATGTGTATGTGTGTGAATCTTGTGTACTGGATCATTATTGAATATTATTGTGTGCATTGAAGATTCATCTTGTTCTTCTTCTTCTTCTTGTGTATTCTATCTTGCATCATCCACTTGATTAGAATTCCGCACCATCAAGTGGATCAGATTGATACATCAAAGCGAATTTGGGACATATAATATAATCTGTCAAATTTGTCAATATCATTTGTATTTAAGTGGATCACAATACCGGTGATTGACCAGAGTTAAACATGCAGGTGTGTGTTGATAAACGATAATTGAACTGCTTGACAACTTTGATCCAAAAAGTCTTAAATTTAGTCATTATTTTTGTTTTTGTTAAATTTGTTCATAGTTTTCCTGTATGCAAAAATTTAGGTGGAGAATAAAAAAAATAAAATAAAAATAAAATCATAAAATAAAAAAAATCCAAAAATATGTTTATTTCTGTTTTTATTTCTTTTTTAGAAAAATCAAAAAATCCCAAAAAATATTTTTGTTTTACTTTTGAGTGTATTTTATTTTTGTTTTTTTACTTCTTAGTGATTTCTATTATGTGGTAAGTTTACTTTTAGTTTTGTTTTTATCTCAAAAAAAATCTTTGTCTTGAAAAGAGAATTTAAAAATCGGAGAACTTAAAGGAAGAAGAGACTTAAGGAGACTGTAGCGGAACTTTCTGAGCCAAGGTTACATCCTTGAACAACTATGGTGAGAAGGTTTTTTCATAACTCTATGATCCACAAGGACTTTCTAGTCAACGGATACTTTTCAAGGGGCAACGGTGATCATTGAAGAATACTCATTCGAAAGAACAAGAAGTGAAGTTGCTGATGTGATTCAGAAGAATCAGTCTCTCTGTAATTTTCTCAGAAGATTCTCAAAGCTGAAAGTGCTGAATTTCAAGAATCCTTACAAGAAGCCTCCACACCCAATGTGCGTTTAAAGTCAAATTTTTGAAGAAAAACCCAACTGTTCCAGATGAAGTCATTCATATAGAAGATTCATATGTTCATCTTGAAGTTGTGAAGAAATCGGAGATAAACGTTGAAGCCAAGCACAAAGCGAAGATTGAGAAGAAAAGCAAGCTACAAACCTAGGGGGAGTTTGTTAGGTCATAAGAAAAGAAAGCTATAAACCAAGGGGGAGATTGTTAGGTCTAAATTTATGGTTTATACTTTTATTTTCTTGGCATTTATAGTTTTCGGTCTAGGACCAAAATCAGTCTTAGGTTTTCGGTTGGTTGGACCAAAATCACATGTGATTTCACCTGGCCTTCGGGTTTTAGGCTTGGGTTTTGTCCATATGTATACATAGTGTGTTATCAGGCGTGTTTAGTGGTCAGACAATAGAAAAGAGAGGAAGGATCATGATTAAGGGAATGTTATTGTCATATTACCGTGTTCTAGAGAGAGAAACAAGGAGAGAATGTGTGTGTGTGTGTGAATCTTGTGTATTGGATCATTATTGAATATTATTATGTGCATTGAAGATTTATCTTGTTCTTCTTCTTCTTCTTGTGTATTCTATCTTGCATCATCCACTTGATTGAGATTCCACACCATCAAGTGGATCAGATTGATCAAAGCAAATTTGCGACTTACACTAAAAAGTAGTTTATCAAAAATTTACTTTTTAGTTTTTACGATACACGGCGTCGTGCCAGTTAAGTTGTAAAACTTCGACAGGTCATAACTTCTTCGTCATAAGTCGGATTTCAACGTTCTTTATAATTACAGAATCCTTGTGAGACGTACTATAACTTGGTTAAGATTATTTATCCTAAATAATCTTCTATCAAAAAGTCATTTTTAACACTTATTATCTTTAAATTGATTACCCCGAATCTGCGGGCATTACATTAGCCTCTCATTATAGCAGAAAAACACATTAGATCTAATTAAAATAAAATAGACATAAGTTTGATAAGCAAACCAACTAGATCAAAGTTGAATTCTTCTAAATCTTCTTCGTTCCTTCAACTTCACTTTAATTTCGATCTTCTATGGGGTTTCTATGAGTTCTTAGTCATAACTGACCATAGAAAACCGAATGCAACTCTTTGATTTCGACATAATGTCTGGGTTTTTATAATTATAGAAATCTTAACACCATGTCGTAGTTGACCGCCACCACGATGTGGTCTTCGAGTAAATCCCATGTCGGCCAAGTAGGCATGAAGATCGTGAATACTCCACTCGCAACGTTGTGGTCATGTTACCACTGTAACATCCTGAGATTTTTGAAGGTATTTTTGAAGCTACTCTTCTATTATTATTTTGTCATTTGTAGTCCCTGGGGGTTAAAGGAGTCGACCCATGAGAAGCCTAAGGGCTAAAGTTGCAACTTTGGGATCAAGAGAGTACACTGAGTGTACTAGGCGCGCCCGAGTATGCTAGGCGTACACTTGTGTACGCTGGGCATACTCACGTCAGGTGGAAACCTTAATATTTAGGGTTTAAGTGCTATATAAACAACCTTATGAGCTCATAACCCTCCCTTACCTCAGCCTCCACTGTTTAGAGCTGTTTTCCCCAAACCCTAATCGTTTCCTTAAGTGTGTGAGCTTATAGAGTGTATTTTGAGTAGTTGGAGAAGAAGGTGTTGCATCAAGGAGTTGGAGAAGGAGAACAAGCTATTAGATCTGAAGTTGTTTGGTGCCCTAGAAGCTCCAGAAGGTAAAAAGCTTCAAACTTTATGCATGTATGTTATAGATCTTTCCATTTTAGCTTTAAGGAAACATTTCTTGTCCCAAAAGTCCCAAGTTGGTGCATGATATGATTTGGACGAAATGAAATATCCTTCTAAACTCTTGAAGAGGTCCTAAGTGATAAAAATGATGTCCCAATAGCTAAATGTGTCTCATGATTCTTATGCATATTTGGTCAATGGATCTGAATTTTGGGCTTAAGTTCTTAAGTCATTAAGCACTTAATAGAGGTTTGGCAAAACCTCGCGTACGCCCCGCGTAGTTTCTGTACACCCAGCATACTGAGTCAACCACCCCGATGGTGTTCAACGCAAATGGAAATACGCCCAGCGTACCAGAGGAGTACGCCCCGCGTACGCCCTCTATTGGGCTTTTGATACTTTGGGCTTTGGGGTTGGGCCATTCTTGGGCCATTTTGACATGGGCCTTGCTGGACTTTCTGAGCAATGATGTTTTGGGCTAGTTTTGGTAATGGATTCTAGAATAAAGCCCAGCTAGGGAGTGGGGACCAATTTCGAAAATTGGGCCATTAATAGGCTTATGTATATGGACTTTTAGATAGTGAATTTGATATTGGGCCTTGGCCCAAATTAGAGAAAAAGGTGTATAGACTATGTGGATTCTTAGTCAATATTAGTATTCCCATTTATTGACTTAATATTTGTTATTTTGAATAGTTCGGGATTTGTGGTGAGACATTGATTTAGGAGTTCCATTCCTTACTACAGTTCGATAGTTGTGAGGTGAGTTTTCCTCACTATACTCAAGGGTCTAAGGCACCAAGGCCAGCCATTTTGGATTGTTAATATGATATGTTATATGCTTGAGTATTGTATGATCTGTTAGATCAGTACCCTGGTAGATAGGATGTTATATGCGGTTATAATCGGTTAGATCGGTTTGTTTGTCTATAGACTATTATGTGGTTATCTGTTATATGTGCACATGTTTGATTGGTGGTTGAGGCTTATCTACTTTGTGCGAAAGCCAATAGACCTAGGCATTCTAAGCCGATGGTTTTGGGTCGTGAGTATTCCATCCCGAGGATGATTGGACTCGTAGTATGTGGGCATTCTAACCTGTTGGTTGTAGGCCTGGGGTATTCCATCCCGAGGATGATTGGGCCCATAGTATTTTGGCATTCCAACCAGATGGTTGAGGGCCTGGGGTATTCCAACCCGATGGTTGACTGGACCCATAATATGTTGTTCGTGATTATATGTATATTGTTGTGTATATGAGTATTTTGCGGGAACTCACTAAGCTTCGGTCTTACAGTTTCATTTTTAGTTTCAGGTACATTAGATGATCACGGGAAGGCGAAGGCGTGATCATACAACTCCTCATATTAATGACTTGTTTCTGGGAAACTCTGATATTAAACCATTTTGAAAACATATTTGTAATAATTATCGTTTTTTGAATATTTTAAAAAGTTTAAATTTGGCATGATTTTTATGGATGTTACAACCACGATGTGGTCTTTAGTCATCTTATTTTCTTCTTTTGTTTTTGCTTTGTTTTCCTACTTCCAACTCCTCGTATGCTCCTTTTTGTCCCGAGCAAGTGTTCGCTGCTACAAAACATATTTTAGACATAATAAGTATCTTTTGTTCCATATTAAGCATACTTGTAGCTAAAATTATTAGAAATATGTATTAAATATGTTGTTAATTATGCACATATCAAAATAACCCACACTTGGTTGTTGCTTGCCCCCATGCAAAACTGGTTTTTTTTTATTGTCATCACATCAAGACTTTAGCTACCAACATCGCACAAGACAATCCACTTTGAGCCTCTCCGTTACTCCAAGACCACAATGCATGTATAATTGTTTATATTTTTTCTAAGAACTTCCCCAATCCTAAATACTGACAATCTTCATAAACACCTCCCCACTTCTTTTGAACAACGCTCATTTTATGCATCCCTCTAAATCTATCCCCATAAAACTTTCTTAACCTTAAGGTATTTTCGGTTAAGATCCCAAGCATACATATGGAAAAATAACCTAAAAAATAAAATTACATTAAATAATAATAACTAGGCAAATTGCCTTATTCTTGAGTCTTCAATTTTTGAACTTTTCTTCATAATATTTCTTGATCTTCAAAGCTTTGTAGACTCTTATTCTTTCAACTTTTGCAACTTTTTTTCTATTTTTTTAATCATCCAAAACTAAAAATCCTATAAAAACATATGCTTAATCAAGGGAACTTAACTTCAACCCTTATTGGTTAGAGGTATTAGTCTAAGGTGCAATAACTACATAAGCTCTCGTGCATACATTTCTGGTACACGATGTTAAACATATTGAAACCCTCAAACTAAGCAAGGTAGTGTTATTGTTCCCTTACTTCACTAGGATAGGGAAGCCATAAATATACTATAACATCTATTGGCTCAAATAAACATTGAAACTCTCATCGGATCGTCCCACACAACGCTAGCAACATAGATCACAACATAACAAGTTTTTAAACTAGGTTCAATTTTAGATTATTATTTCAAATATTTTTAATAATTTTAAAATTCCAAGTCTTTTTTTTTTCAATTTTTAATCAGAATACTTGTTTTCCTATATTTAACCCTACCCCACACTTAAATGATACAATGTCCCCATTGCATATTTAAACAATTAAAGAGCATATAATTGAGGGAATTGAAACGGAATCCTATTAGGAAAGCTTGGACTTCTTGTGAATGCAAATGTGCCAAATTGGAATAAATCAAAGAACCAATCATCAAATAAAGTGTGTTGAAACTTAAACATGTCTTGGGAAAGCAACGCCACTACGTGGTGTAGAACTCGAAGTCGTAAATGGTTGAGCAAAATAAGATCGCCATGACATGGTCTAAGCACGTCACATCATGGTTCAGTCAGATGCAGTCGCGATAAAATAAATTGCCATGACGCGGTGATGATGGCCACGTCGTGGTGTCTTCTCAGAGAGTCTTTTAAGAACCAAAGTAATGCATCGACTCTTCTTAATGGTTAAAACCATTCCCGATCTTTCTTTTCTAGTAAATATTCTTCAAAATGCTCTTCTCTTCATCATGTGGGATCCCCACACTTATCTAAAAACATGGTCTTCGATTGTGATCTTCAAAAATTGCACGACTTCTTCATCCATTAAGCTCCTTCACCACTTCACATACTTCCTTTCTAATACCACAATATTAATTTAGAAGACTAGAGAAATACATGATCAATTGGTTAGACTAAAAACACTAAACCAAAATAAACTAAAGATGAAAAAGAAATTAAAGTGAAAAGAAAAATGAAAACTTTAAAAACATGTGGTTGCCTCTCGCAAAGTGCTTCTTTTTGGGGAGTCATGATCTGTACTCCTTCCCACTCTATGTTGTTGTGGTTGGGAGTGAGATCTCCCTTTTCTCCTTTTTCTCCTTTTTCTCTTTTTTCTCCTTCCATTTTCTCTTGTAAGCTTGAACTCTTCTCTTGTATGCCTTCTTTGAATTCTCCTTCTTCTTTTTACTTTCATTGTCTTCATATTTGCGTTTTACCCCTTTGCCTTGCTTATTTGCCTTGTTTACCTTATTGCCATCTTCATTAGGATCTTCCTTGTCTTCCTCCATCTTGATTATAGTTGGCTCCTCTAGTTTCCTACCCATGTATTCAGCGATTATCCCCACTTCTTTATACAAATCATCTTCTATTTTATCAACTTCTTCCTCTTGAACCTTATGTGTAGTAAATGCAATCACCTCAAAGACCATGAGAATCGAGGATCTTGGTTTCGATCGTTTGACTTTTTCACCATGATGCTCCTCCTAAACCCTCAACTCTTCTTGCATCATTTTTTTTAATTACAACTAGCTCATAAAAATCTTGTTCCATAGCCTCCATCTTTGACACTTCATCTCTTGGCTCTTCATGATTTACTTTTGGACTCATCTCAATGGTAATAACACCATCTTCCACACGAAGTGTAAGCTTTGATTCATGGATGTACACTAATTCTCTTGCGGTACTCAAAAATGGTCTTCCCAAAATAATCGGAAGTTCTTCATCCTCCTTCATGTTGAGAACCACATAGTCAACTGGAAAAACAAACCTTCCCACTTTTAATAATAAATCTTCAATGATTCTTTGTGGGTATATGTTCGATTGATCCACCATTCGAATGGTCATCCTTGTGTCTTGGAGCTTTGGTAATATGAGCTTTTGGTAGAAAGACTATGGCATAAGATTAATGCTCTCACCCAAATCGGCTAAAGCATTAATAGAATTTGAATTGCCAAATTCACAAGGAAATGTGATTTAACCTGGATCTCCCATCTTGATTGGTAATCCTTTGATAATCGTGGCTAAACACAACTCATTAAGAACTATTGTTGAGGCCTTTTCCAACTCCTTTTTATTGGTCATCACATCTTTTGCAAACTTTGGAAGTTTCACCATTGATTTGAGTAATGAGGCGTTACTTGAGAGTCGGAGCACTTGTTTCATAAATTTCCTTTTTTTTGGATCTAGAGAATGTTTGATTGGTCGAGATGGGAATGGCAAAGGAGGCTGATATGAATGAAAAGATGAAAATTCTTCATCCGCTCGAGACCACGACGTGGTGAAGCATCAGAGTGCACTTCACTTTTTGGACTTTTAGCTTCGGGCTTCTCTTGTTCCAAACACGACTTAGGCTGCGTTGTAGCTCCTTCATGGGTCATTATTGGCTCAGAACAGACCTCTTCTTCAGTGTATATCACCATGACATGAGGTTGTGACTTTGGGTCTTGATTTTTAGGTGGAAATCTTTCATTGAAAAGTGTGGTCAATTGCCCAAGTTGAGTCTCTATGTTCTAGATGGAAGCTTGATGATTCCTCACATTAGCATCAGTAGTATCATGTCTCTTTTCAGATGCTTCCATAAATCTATGAAGTACCGACTCAAAATCCAGCTTCTTTTCGGGTGGTGATTGATCTTTTTTATAGAAACTTCTACCGGTTTGTCTATACTTCTCATCATTTTGCTTCTTATACTATTCATATGGTAACCACTCCTTCTTGGGTTTTCTCCAATCTTCATCATACTTGTCACCGCTTGATTAGAACACTTGTGCTTTCTTGTTCCCATTTTCATCCAAATCACAATCCTTGGTTAGATGTGGACCACTACAAGTATCACACCCAACTCTAGTGGCATGAATGGATTGATCTAATGTTGTCATTTGCCTATCCATAAAATCTAGTTTAGTTATCTCATTCCCTCATCTCCTTTTCCTCTAGTAACATCGTCTGGTGGGTTGTGGTACTCACGAGAGTGCTTTGCAAATTCTTCAATCAACTCTTTTGTAGTTGCCAACTCCTTCTTTATCATTGACCCTTGTGAGTCAAGAAGTTTCCTAGTGATTACATTGACTCCATCATAGAAAATGGAAACTTCTTGTTGAACATTAAGATCACGTTGAGGGAAACTTCTAAGCAAACACGTGTATCTCTCATATGCTTCATACAATGATTCTCCAACTTCCTGTTGAAAGTTAGAAATCTTCTTTTTAGGCTTTGAAATCTTCGAAGGTGGACTAAATTTCTCAATAAAATCATCACGAAGGTTTTCCCATGTGGTCATGGATCCGGGTGCAAGAGACTTCAGCCAAACCTTGGCTTCACCGGTAAAAGTCACCGGAAGCATCCTTAGTAACACGGATTCTCTTGGCACATTAGGAACATGAAAGTAGTTGGTAATGTCTTTAACCTCATCAATGTGCTTGAAAGCATCTTCATACTCTTTCTCGGTGAAAGGTATGTCCTTGAGCATGGATACAATGTGTCATTTGAGCTCGAAACTTCTATCGGCTAGTATCTTGGGTGGAACTAGACTTGACCCATGTTCTTCACATATCCTCGTCTTGTAATCACCCATCGTCATTCTCATAATGCTTGCCATCAATTTAACCTAAATCTTTATCTCTTCCTTGTCTGAACTTCCTTCGGTAGAGGATTCTGGCTAGTATCCAATTCCTTTTTTCTGTGGCATCCTCTCAAAGCTTTCAAATCCTTTGTCTGATTGAAAAGTGTTTATTGACTCGTTGACTTTCTTGTCCTTCTTCTTTTTGTGAAAAGCAGATTCTAGGTCTTGAAGTAGAGGAACGATAGGAGTTTTAGATCCTCGGGTCATAAATCAGTGAAACAAAACAAAAACACATAAAAGGAATAAAAAACACTAAAATAATAAACTAAATGAAGTGAGACCACGATGTGGTTGCATCTCAGAGAAAAACTAGAATAAAACAAATGCAAATAAAGTAACTATTTGTGGTTTTACCCAAGGTTGCAGAACTCGCTACTCGGTACCTGCTTGACCGACTACCGAGTAGCGAGTACTCGGGGAGTACTCGGATTCGTTAATTCATGTAGAAATATTTTAAAGAAAATTTTATATGTCAAAATCATAAGTTAGAATCATAATTTGATTGAAATATATAACAAAATTAGATACAGTTGAATACATAAAACTTGAAATACACACATCTGTCTCAATTCGTGAATAATTACTAAAAATTTAAGATATATA
Source organism: Lactuca sativa (assembly GCF_002870075.4). Classification (NCBI taxonomy): domain Eukaryota; kingdom Viridiplantae; phylum Streptophyta; class Magnoliopsida; order Asterales; family Asteraceae; genus Lactuca; species Lactuca sativa. The sequence goes on from NC_056626.2 coordinate 127,819,736, forward strand.
TATATATATATATATATATATATATATATATATATATATATATATATATATATAATCACATGTGTGTATTAAATAATAAATCATTAAGTGTATTATACATATTAATCTTGAAATTCTTAATTTTTTTTCTCTTTTTATGACAATTTTGACCCTTTGACCAAGTTTGACCGACTTTAACCGAGTAAGACCGAGTAGGCCCGAGTTGGTGAGATATTGACCGAGTTTTGACCGAGGTTAACCGAATTTTGACCGAGTTTGACTTAATCCGAGTTTTTTTTTGCCGAGTTCACAAAACTCGCCTCAGTGGAGGGTCGATTCTGAGTACTCAGCCGAGTAGGCCGCTTTTTACAACACTGTTTTTACCCCATAAAAAGGATCGAATAACTAAAAGCAATTAACTATAAATCAAATAAGTCATTCCCTGTTATAAACCAAACATACCAAAAATCACATCATCTCGGAAAATCTTATCCACATACACCAACAACTAATTTCATTTCGGAAATAGAATGCATCTAAGCATTGTAACATGGCGCAATTAACTTGTACATTCCAAAATAAATATCCCAACAGTCTAAAAAGCACATACTCCGAACTTATGACCAATTGTTCAATCTCTTACCCCAAAATCATATTTTTGTCTTTTTCTAAACACCTTTTTGCATGGGATAATAAGATCAAACACCACCTTTTTAAAGAGAACTTCATCTTCTTCAGCAAACATATTTTTCCATAAACTCAAATTCAACAGCAGCAAAATGTAATGAACAGTAGCAACGAAATATTTATTTTTCTAACAACATCACCAATAAAACAGTAAATAACTCACATAAAATTTTTCAGTTGCGAAGGCTGAGAAAATCTTCAAGAATGACGAAAATCTTCAAGATAATAAACCAATCGAGATAGTTCCCTTGAAATAATCATGAGATCTCCAAGACCTTGTTCTGATACAACTTGTAGGTTCCCATTTTATCGATTGGATAGGTGCGGAAGATATTACCAAGAAGATAATCGTGTATAGACATGATGAAAAATATATGTGAGTAAAACTGTAGTAGATAAATAGAGAGATATAAAATATTACAAGAACACTCATGGTTGGGAGAGATAACTCTCCCATGATGGGAGAGATCCCACCACACTCTCTCTAAACTACAAAGTCTACATAGTGAACACTTAAAATAAAATGACCATAACCTCCACTTTATATACTAGTGGAGGGAATATGCTTTTCATACAAGGAAATATTCTAACCTAATAAACACTCAACATTGTAGAGCATTTTCATGCTCCAACAAACCATAAATGGGGTCGCTCATCCCTCACGTTGTCGTACTGTCACACCCCAAAACCGATAACGGTGGAATACGTTTCGGGGTGGAGGACGTCATGTACAGTATCATCACAATTGCATAATAGTAAAAACAAGAAACATATAACCATTGCATTATATAGTGAGTTTAATTACAAGTGTGTTTTGTAATGTTAAGCAAACACCAAAAGTAATACAAAAATAAGAGATGGATCTTCTATGCTCCACCTTCTCCAAAATGCTGCACATGTACCTGTCTATCTTTGACCTGAGGATACAAGTTATTTTGAAAACGAATATCAGCATAAAGCTGGTGAGTTCATAAGAGTTTAGTGTGAGTTTTTGTATAAAAAGCATTAGAACCGATAGTATGAAAACCTACAATTTACATTCATAAGTAGAAGAAAAACCTAGAAAATCCTATATTTTCCAGAAATATATTGTAAGTGAAAACCTTTAAGAAATATGTAGTTTTCATCTTCGAAAAACCATTTATTGTAAAATTATAATAGTGAAGCTCAAATAAGTAATGCAATATGGAAGGTTTTGCATGTAGTCAATAATAGTGATGTAGACTTCCTTTAGTGTTAGATACTTGATTACTTCGGGATATTAATTTAGTCTTTAGTTTAGTATTTTAGTGTGGTTATAGTGTATTTCTTGTATGTTTCCAATAGTGTGAATAATAGAGGACCCCATGACCTTCCCGGTCATGCACAGTGTAGTGAAGTAGTGGCACCCCTGGGCCTGTACGGCTCGGACTGCAGTTAGCCGTCAGGATGTAATAGTGTCTGCCCCGTATAGATCTATACATATAGCGTCGTCTTCCTCTCAGAAGACTTTGGGCATAGTGCGTAGCGATTAGAGTATCTCGTAGTGGGTTAGTGTGTTATCTCTTGATTAGTGCTTTCTCCTGTATTATAGTGTAGTAGTCTGTTGTATAACTCGTATTGTGTTCTCTTATTAGTGTATGGTACCATAATAGAGGGTATTATAGTGTGTAGAGTAGTAGCTATAGCGAGTAATAGTGGCCTTAACTATACCTATTATAGTTAACTTAGTGTGTATGATTCTTGTCAGTTTAGTGGTTTAAACATCGAATGAAATGAAAATACTCGTATCCAACACTAATATATATGATATATAACTAAGAAATCAACAACAGTCGGACGGATAACAACTACCCTAAGCCCACAATCAAACAAGAACAAGAAATAAGGCGAGCTATCGGTCCTAAGTCCTTTAAGTCTTACTTATATAAATATATTGGTGTGGTTACATTTTATAAGGAATTTATTTAATAAAAATCTTGTCAAAAGGGAACATTTAGAAAATTGTTTATTTATCCAAAATAGTTTTGAAAACGAAAATCCTTTTTATAAAACATAGTAGTAAATCACATGTGATTTGCACTACGGATAGTGAATCACATGTGATTAATTTCTGTAACATGAATAATTGACTTGTATAAATTTCCATAAACATGTATAATTGACTTGTATCCCCCCTAAAACATATAAAACATTTGAAAGGTTCATTAAAGGGGTATGAACTCACCTGAAATCGCGTAAATCGGGTGAATCGGGTAAATCGGGTGAAAGTGTCGGTTGAGCGTTTTGTACCAAATAAAGACTTGTGCACCTTTTAAGACCCTAATGTCATATGAAATATGTATTTTAAAAGAAATTAATCATTTTATGCTTTTCATTAAAGTATTTAGGCATTCTAGCATTGATTCGGGGTCTTAGGGCTTAGAAGAGGTTCCCGGGAGTAGTACAAGGCCAACAGGGGTTTACGGGGGAGTCCAAGAGTTTACTCCCTTGGAGTTTACGGCCCAAAGGCCACTCCTTGGGAGTTTACGGCCGTAAGCCCCTAGGCTTGGCCGTAAACTCTTATTTTCCTCTAAAAGTGCAAGTTAAGGCCTTATTTCAACTCCATATATTTCTAGTAAATGCCTAGGACCAATTTGGAGGGTTAAAACCTTCATTTGGTGTCATTTGGGGGAGTTTACGGTCCAAGCTTGTGCTTGGGCCGTAAACTCCATCTTGTCCCTCAAAATGGATTGTTAAATGGTCCTAAGCACTCCCTTAAATCATAACTAAATTCTAGAAGGCCTTAGGTGAGTTTTTGGGACATTTTGGCATGAAAATTGGGTGTTTACGGCCTAAGCACAAGCTTGGGCCGTAAACCCTCTTTTAGACCTTAAAAGCTTGTGTTTTCATGTCCAAACTCATCTAGGCTATTTCCTTAATTAGTATACAAGCCTAAGGGAAAGAAAATGGGACTTTTAACAAGGAAAAAGGGTGTTTACGGCCTAAGCATGTGCTTGGGCCATAAATCCTTTTTAGTGCTCTAAAACTTATGATTTTGATGATCAAAGGCTCCTAGGTACAACCCCTAACTAGTATCCAAGCTTAAAAGAAGAAAAATGGGGACTTTTGGCCATCTTTAGGGTGTTTACGGCCTAAGGAGCTTCTTAGGCCGTAAACTCCTTGATCATGACTCATTCACATGATTTTTGAGCTATAAACATATTGATACATGTTTAGAATAAGATATGGAAGAAACTCTTACGTTTGGAAGCCGGAATTCGCGGTTTTGGAGTCGGAATCGGGTCTAGAGAGAGAAAGTAGTGAGAGAGTGTATGTTTGGGGTGGTAAAAGGGTGTAGAGTGGCATTCAATTTCCTTAAGTATGCCTCGGGTATTGCACCCGGTACACGGCTACCCGATGCTAAAGTTTAACGGGGTTATAACTTTTTACCCGGGTGAAGTGGTTAAAAGTAATATAGCTTTGTTTGGTTAAACGGGGTTAACCCTTACAAGTTATATTTACTCATACTAAAGTGATAATGTCAAGGAAATATAAATAGATAGATATTTATCTATTGACGACTCCAATTATTACGGAGATTAATTCATAACGACGAATTCCGTTAGTGCAAACGGGATTACGTAACGGCAATAAATTTGGGTTGTCACACGTACCCCCATGTCTCACATCATGAGAACATTTTGAAGCGAAAAGTCCATATTTTATGTCTTCGATCCATTAAGCCTTGCTCTCCAACTATCCAGAGGGTCTTATAATTTCTTAATACAGAAGAAAGTTGATGCTTTTAAGACGCATATGTCCAATACATGTCTAGATCTCATTTAGGTCCAAAGTTGAAGAAAAGACATTCAACTTTCAAACAATGCTCCAAAACTCAACCATTCCCTAGATTTGAACTCCAAGACACTCTTAAGGCCCTTAAAACCCATAAACATACCAACTTTATGGTTTCCATTCATTCAACATGCCCAATCAAGAGGAAAAGTGGGACAAAACTTAGATCTAGCCTTATATAACCATAAAAGGTATGAGCTTTTTCACTTACAATGGTCCGTAAAAAATGTAAGGTGATGTTGATGACGATTCCTTACAAGCCACATCACAATACCACCTTCTTCTTATTCTTTCCTCCTTCCAATCCTAGAAAAGCTCCAAAACCACCAAAGTTTAACCAAGGATGGGCACTAGGGTTTTTTTGAGGTGAAAGAGGGTTTGGGGATGATAAGAAACCCTAAAATGAGGTTAGAGATGCTTAAATACGAAGGAAACCCTAAAATATCATGGGCTTGGGCTGCATCGCTCCTCACGTTGTGAGCTCTTATTTCTCACGTCATGAGATCGGTCCTGGAAAAAAGCTTCATGCATCTCATCTCACGTCGTGAGCCTCCATGCCTCACGTTGTGAGGATCCTTTTTCCTCCAAAATCCAAGCTTTGACTCCTTGAAACCCTAATTTGATTCGTTCTGGAAAAACGGGTGTTACAACTCTCCCAACTTAAATTAGATTTCGTCCTCGAAATCACTCCTTACTACCTTCCAGAAACACCAGATAGTCGGGACACTTCTTCCAAAATCTTGATTCAGACTGATGAGACAACTCAAGCATACAACAGTTTTCCAAAAGTGTAACCGAACCCATCCTTAGCAAATCCCAACGATGAACAAATCCTCACTCCACAAGTGTTCACCCCTGAAGAATAACCATTACTACTCTATCCAAAATCCGAAATCCGAAAACCTTGCCTTACTCCCTAATGATCAGCCCACTATGGTTTATTTCTAATGGACAAATTATATTGATTACCAACTATCTAGCTATTATGATCAAATATCTAGGCCTACCAATTTATGAATGACATAGCAATGATCATGCACAAGTTAAACACCAAATTGCTAATAGAAAAATTGGACTATGAATGATATTAGTTACTCTCCTATGATCAAGTTAAGCAACCAACCACTAATTATGACTAATTATGCTCTCTAACACAGTTAATGTTACTAGCTTTAATTAATTAAACTAAGATCTGATTAATCCTAGATCTAACGATTTAATGATCATAAACAACTAGGAGATAGATTCATGCAATTAATATGATCAATTAACACACAAAATCTTATTTATAAGCAATATCAACTAGAACTAAAACATGCTAGTGTTTATATATATATCAAACACAAGTAAAATCAAATATAATCATCCGATATCAAAATCAACACATATGTATCAAGTTCATCTTCACCAAACATAAGTAAAAGGTTTTTAGCCTCTCATTATAGCAGAAAAACACATTAGATCTAAGTAAAATTAGCTAGACCTAAGTTTAATAAGCAAACCAACTATATCAATGTTGAATTCTTCTAAATATTCTTCAATCCTTCACCTTCACTTCAATTTTGATCTTCTTTTGGGTTTTTAAGAGTTCTTAGTCGCAATTAACCTCATAAAACCAAATCCAACTCTTTGATTTCGACCTAATGTCTGGGTTTTATAATTCTAGAAATCTGACCACCACTTTGCGGTTGACCGCCACCACGACGTGGTCTTCGAGTAAATCCCATGTCTGCCAAGTCAGCATGATGATTGAGAATATTCCATTCGATGTGGTCTTCAGTCATCTTCTTTTTTTGTTTTTGCTCCCTTTTCATGCTTCCAGATCCTCGTATGCTTCCTTTTTATCCCAAGCAATTCTTTGTCTCTACAACACAAATTTTATACATAATAAGTATCTTTTGTTCCATATTAAGAATAATTGTAGCTAAAATTATTAGAAATATGCATTAGATATATAGTTAATTATGCACATATCAAATGTAAAACTGAACTTTTAACGGCTGGTCTTGAATTTGGAATAATTGCACGGATCGGACTCTTGTCCTTAAAGGTTTTTACTACGCTTCTATCGGTTGTAAGCGACACACTAAAACGCCAGGATTTAATGCAGATTTACTGAGTTTCCAACAACAATGGAAAAACGATAAATGCAAAGAGAATACTCAGAAAGCTGGAAGAATCGCCAAGAGATGGAGATAACTTCAAAATTTGTGTGTGTAAACGGATCCTAGGGAGATGTATTTATAGGTGTGGAAACACACTAGAAGGAAGAAAAGGGCCCTCATACGCCGGCCCGTAGAAACCCTAGGGCAATGACTTGCTCTCCAAGCAAGCCGTTTTTTGAGCCTTTTAGAACATTTTGTCACATGAAGTCAATTGTTTGACCGAATTGGTCAAACCGACTTGACCCAAACTCATCAAAAATAAAAGCTCCTTAGCTCCAAGTGACTGATGCATAATGTGAAGTGCAAAATGCGCCTAAATCTCACCATTTCACTCACTCACGACGTCGTCTAGTGCTAGGTTAGGCTAGGTGGGCGTATGTGGGCTTCGCCCATTCCTTTAATCCACTAAAACCTATGAAGGCCTATCAAGGGAAAAACCTTATAAACCCACTAAATGTTTCTTCCCCCACCAATGTGGGATACAGGAAACTTACCAACTTGCAATATTTCCTCTATAATTTCCAACCCCCACGAAGTTAGAAAGTTTCCTTTCACTCTAACATATGATGTCACTTGGGTGTCACTTTTCATCTTGAAATATTTCCTCTATAATTTCCAACAATCCCCCACCAAGTTGGAAAGTCTTTTTTCACTCTAACACATGATGTCACTTGGGTGTCACGAAGAGTAAACCCTAGTTTAATGAGAGAAACAAGAAGAGACCAATTCAATGTTATCCTTATAGGTTTAAACTATGAACCTTGTGACATCTCCGGTTTACCCCCACACATCACATGTCGGCTTTGCATTCTCCCTGAGTGTTAATATGGCCATGACATATAAATCCTTTTCATCACCCATTAGAAGATAAACCACAAATCTTCATTTGAGACAACACCACCTCCAGATCATATAGGAAAAGTTCTACAACATCTTCATTTCTTAGATGTCTCCAAAACTTTGTTAAGAGTCGTAACTCAACCTCGTTCTCGGCAGCGATGTACTATCCTACCTCACATGGATCTATCATTAATGATAGTACCTTCTATCATTAGTGACTTCGTTGTTAACCTTTAAACTTGAGAATTAGGAGCACTAATGCCAAGTTGGGTTTCCATCGCAAAGCAATTTTATTCTGGTTTTAGATCCATGACTCTCATGGTAGATGTAACCAAATCTCTCGTCAGAGGTTTGGTAAATGGATCTGCCAAGTTCCTACTTGTCTTGACATAGAAAACTTTGATGGTACTATCAGTTAGTTGTCTCACAAAATTGTGTCTCAAACCTACATGTCTCGACTTCCCATTATATATTGAATTGAAAACTTTAGACAGTGTGGCCTCACTGTCACATTACATAGGTATAACTGGCATTGGAATATCCCACAAACAGATACCCATGAATAGATCTCAAATCCACTCTGCCTCTTTTGTAACGACCAAAAAATGAGGGGTAAAAATTTCATTTTTAATATAACCCAAACATAGATATCATTTATTCCAATCATTCCAAAACATTGTTATTTAAAACATTGATACCATTTATTCCAAACATTTCAAATCATCATTAAGTAAAACATTTATCAGAGTTCATCCCAAAATCATTCATTGCGGAAATCACAGGTGTGTGCACTGCGATCAATCCGAGCTCTTCATTTCCAAATCGATGATACCTGAAACCAAAACTATAAACCGTAAGCACAAAGCTTAGTGAGTCCCCCACAGCATAACCCACACACAATCCACATAACACATACCATATTAGCTATAAAAGCTACATATATCACATAAGCCATTCATACATAAACTTGTAAGAATGCCATGAGTTTCCCCACATGGTCTTTACCTAGGACTGCCATGGGCTACCCCTACATGGTCTTACATCCAATGTCATGGACTAGCCCACATGGTCTTTACCTAGGACTGCCATGGGCTACCCCAAATGGTCTTACATCCAATGTCATGGGCTATCCCACATGGTCTTTACCTAGGGCTGCCATGGGCTACCCCACATGGTCTTACATCCAATGCCACGGGCTCCCCCCGGGGTCTTCCATGCAAGTATCACAAAGACAACTAGCATAACACATATCATATAATCACTAGCATACCACTTAGCATAAAGCTAACTATGATACCACATATCTCTACCACACCTAGTATACCACATAACATAAAATGGGCCGGCTTTGGTGACTTAGACCCATTGGCATGGTGAGAAGACTCACCTCGCACTACAGAAGCCTTCCGCATGAATTCCTTAGCTGCTACCCCCGCCAGCTTCGCGAGCTGTCACTACCAATCAATATACCCCAATTAGATATTGGGTCCCATACCATAATCCTTAATCCATGCATAGAGTAAAATGACCATTTTACCCTTGCCCAATATGATCCAAAACTAAGGCCCAAACCCAAAACAAAAGCCCAACATTATAATGTCCATAAAAACCATCAATGGCCAATTTTCTAAATTGGGCCCGGACCATTCTAATGGACCTTATACTAAAGCCCAATATTCTCCTTAGTCAATAAGCCTGACCCAATTGGCCCACGAAGGCCCATAACAACCTAGTCCAAGAATTGGCCCAAACCGAGACCCTTAATGCGAAGTCCATTTGTATATTGGTCCATAAGGCCCAATGGGCCCAACTATTCCATTATTGGCCCAAAGATACATTCAGGCCCAACTATCAGCAAATCCAGGCCCAAAACCATTAGGGCCTAAAGGTCTGAAGTCCACAAAGGCCCAAGACCTACTGAGAGCGTACGCCCAACATACATCTTCTGTACGCTTAGCGTACTGGGCAAAAGGGTTGTACGCGTAGCGTACTACATTGTACGCCCAACATACAAACGAATGATGCACAAAATCCATTAAGTTCTTAATGCTTCAAACCAAGGGACCAAATTACATATCTGAGCTCTACCTAACGTCTTAATCCATAAAGCCACTGACTTGGTGACTTATATGACCCACATGAACCCAAAATCAAAGTATAACAATCTACTTCCTTGAAAATGACCATAACTCTTGCATGAATCCATTAAGACCTCCAAGATGGCAACTTTCTGCCTTAGGGACTTAGTTAGCACCAAGGGTGGCAACCCTAAGCCTAAAAACGGATTTGGAACCATAAAGCTCCTTTCTTGGGACCAAAAAGATCCAAAAACTCAGCATAATAGATCTAAGCATTCAATGGTCAAGGTCATAACTTTATACCTTCAACAAGCTGAAAATAAGTCACAAAAGCCAGATCCATAAGCTTCTTCTTCATCTCCGTCTTTACATCTAACTCCACCTTCTTGAAAATGGGCCAAACACTCCAAAAATGGACTCCATAAGCTCAAAATGCTACCATGAATGGTATAAAATGATTTCTAGGGTTTAGAGGGGTGGAGGCTGAAGATATTAGGGTTAGGTTCTAAGATAAGGATATTAAATAAGGTCCAAGACCCTAAAATAGGGTTCAGATCTGACTGGAGTATGCCCAACGTACATATGGTACGCCCAGCGTACTCCGGGGAACATTTGCGATCCTCCTGGTCAGTACGCCCAACATACTCCAAGGTACGCCCAATGTAATACCTTCTTTGCTTGTACGCCCCGCGTACACTTTGTGTATGCCATGTGTACTCGGCTAATCCTGAAAACCACGAAACTTCCGAAGGCCATAACTTCTTCGTTATAACCTCGATTCTGACGATCCTTATATCCACGGAAAGGTGAAGAGAAGCCCTACAATTCTAACAACTCAAACCTCTCTTAAGACCTTCCGAACAAAATTCCATTTTCCATAAAAGCCCAAACTGCCACTTTACCGAAATACCTCGCTGCTCCAAAACATGAACCGAACACCCGGATCACTTCTAATACATCACCCGTACCCAAAAGGGCCTACATCTTACCTTCCCAAGTGCCATAATCCTTAAAATGACCGACCTTTGAGCAACCGCCTTAGACTAAGAGTCAATTCAGAACAGAGCGTTACAACTCTCCCCCACTTAAATTAGATTTCGTCCTCAAAATCATGCATCACCGTCCCCGACATACCAGACAACCTGAGCAACATGGCCACAAACCCGTGAATACCACAGCCTACCCAAGGCAACTGAAACCAATCCTCAAAGGATTCTAGAACACAGAGATGAACGAATTCCTTGCAACCTGATCACACCTATTCTATCTAAAACCTGAAGTCTCGAGATGCTCTGTCTCCTTGACAGACTGCCCACATCGAATCATCATCGAACTGATTTCACAAGAAACCAGTCTAGATAGAATACTTCCCACTCGTAATACCTTGAGGCTTCCTAAATAAAAAAATCACCGGTCAACTGCAACTATCGAATAACCAGCAATTCCACAAACAGACCCCAAATCACTGAAGTCGCTCCTACTCCTCTTGCTGCCACATGGCTGCTTTCCTGGAGAACACCCGGGGACCTCCCTGGTCCCAACCTGTCTGCCAACTGTCTGGAACACCTCACACATACCCGATTGCTAAGCCAAAACACACTCAACAGTCCCCTGTGACCTCCGACGGATACCTTGTCTAACCATAACAGCCCTATCTACTTCAAACCATTGATCCATCCGATCGAGATAGGCTGACAACCTGTCGCCACTGAATCCGTCGCAAAAAGGTGAATACTACCAGAATAGCTATAGTCTTACATCATACCTGGCCTCCTTCGACCAACCATTTCCTGATTCTGACATGTCATGGCTCTATTACAGACAGAGCCACCCGAGACACATCACTTTGGCTTAAACTACCATCAAACCAACCCGTTCACCACCCTGGAATTCTACCCTTGATGCCCTTGGCATATAGATTCCTCACATCCCAACTCACTGAAACAAAATCCCGCACGAATCCCGATTCGGGTTCCTATCCAAATCCAAGTTGTTGACTCCGGTCCTATCCAAAGATCCTCGAATCGGCATTTGCATAATGTACCATGACTTCCATTCATCCTTTACTCGACTGATTAATAAATACCCTTAGACGATTCCCTAAGACTTCCAGTCTCGCAACCGGTCCAACCACCAGGTTCTTATGAGATCCAATAACAGGGCTACCCAGTCGTAGCCCTACAGAAACATGCACTAATCGATCATAAGATCCTATATTACAAGGTCCAACCCTTAGATTCGCAGTCTCTACCAGTTCCATCCTAAATTCTCATAACCATTCGGGCTCGCCCCCGGATAACTAATCGGTCAATCACCTCTGGTCCTGATCCTAAATAAGTTGTGGCTCCCCCACAACCCTGTGAACTAGCCTACCCTAGTCCAAATCACCTGAAAGAATCTATGAACGCTACGGCACCCCCGCAGTCTTACAACACTCTCTACTTCTAGTGAATGATATGGCTCCCCGTAGTCTTACATCACTTTACCCTAACTGACCATTAGTGAATGCTACGGCTCCCCCGTAGTCTTACATCACTTTCACCCTTGCTTCTGTCGTGGATACATGGACGGTTCTCTCCCACTTAGATTCAACTAAGTTCGCTCGGCACACGAAAATTGAAGTATTCCCAATCCTCATTACGTTCCAATGTTCACCATGCTAACGGATGGTGCTTACCAAAGATATCATACCAAAAATATCCCTGCCCAAATAGCACACTACCTAAAATCCAGATAACACTTCTTGTATCCCAACAACATCAATGACTTCAAACGCTTAAAAAAACGATATTACACTCAAATCTCGGAGTCCAACGAACGGATAGTCTAACCAAACCTCAGCAACAACTCTCTCTTCCCTCGGCAATCCCGATGGCTCTTCCAAACATAAATACTAAGTCTAGTGAAACTAGTCATAACTCCCTCGTTCAATCCCTTGAACCAACCCAGAAAATGACTGGAGCAGGTGCACTCACCGCTCCTCCCTGATCGTCAGACAGTCAACCTCCCTGTTGTCCACCTAAATACAACGAAAATATATCAGCTTGCTCCCTATGGGCAATCCCTGAAGACATGGCCAAACCTGCTACACCCGTAGCAACCCAGATCACTGAACAGATTCCGACAATGACTCGAAGCAATCACGGTACACACCGAATCCGCTCCGCAAGATACATTCGTCTAAAGATCTCTCAAAGATTCCTTGACATGCTGAATGGAATCTAAAAACCCTTGCTAACTCATAAGATAGCAAAAAACCAACCTGAGATCCAACTTATCATAATTCCCAAGCGATACAAATACCCGGTATCCACCGGAAATGGCTGAAGAAAGCATATCCACAAACATCCGAAGGAATCCTGACCACCTCCCCCTGTGATACCTCGACCACCCTGAGAGCATGAAGTACGCCTCATTCTGATCCCAATGACAACCCAAACCCTTGGAACGAAACTTCATCGCACAGTTTCTATAAATGTTGCACTGGATCCGACCATGCTGGCCTCTCAAAAGCTGATCCAAACCCTTGGGTCTCCGCCCGAAACCCTCCAATAAATTCACCTGACCTAAACCTCTCTCATTGAGGTACTCCTAATCAATCTTCCGTCCTTGGTTCTGAGATCCATGTCATCTAGGGTCTCGCACCCTGACACACTCACCAGCTCAATCGCCAACGGCTGAACTATAGTAGCTGGAGCAACCTCTGCTCTAAAGTGACTATAAACTATTCCCAAGACATTGTTTCAAATCCAAAAGCGCAATAAATAGCACAATCAACCCTTGCCCCTTGATACAAGAGATCCAAGGAAAACTCGAAATCCTAGCAGTCCTTCCACTAACTGGCTCACCACCGGAGCTGGGACCAAACCCTGATCCCGCCCATGCGTGCTCATCCTCATTCTGCAAAGCAGCTATTCCCATGCTCAAGGCATAACCAAGAATTCTCCTTCCCGGGCTTCTTAGATTCTCCAAGACTTTCCCTGATTTGAGTATGGATGATGTGCTTTCAGTAGTACGGGCCCAATACTACCTTCCACACCTATCCATACTTTCCTACGAAATCATCCCGAATCCTCTAAGTCACCTACTCCCATGATACACTAAATGTCTGCTAACAAGCAAGACGATCTCTACCGTAGCACCTCCTAGGCTCCCTCTAGGTACCCAACTTCACCGAATTGCTCCACTAAACTCACTGGAGCATATCCTAGGCTTTCCTAGGTTCCCAACCTCGCCCAGTCCTTAGTTGCTGAAAGATTCTCAGTAATGTCAACTAGCTATCTTATGAATATGGCCACATGCAATAGAGATCAGATAATCCTTCGAGTAATAGGCTTAATCCTAGAACAGTTAGACTTAGACGAGAGCTGCGCAATAGGGCCAACTCCATCACTCTGAGATTATCCGGCCTGTGCCACATATGACCTAGAAAATTCACTTAGTAGTTAGCTCACATTGCTACAAGTCCCACAAAGCACAAAGCAAGCAGCATTCAGATAACGGAAAACTAACCAACATATTCCAGTCAAACAATTCTATCTATATGTCCAATTCACAATCAGGTGACTCAAGACACTAGTCTCATCCTGGGCTTACCCTAGGGTAATCTCCATCCCACAAACTATAATAGAACATTCGGCCCATATACCACAACCCATGCTGTCCACATCCACCCTCGCTGTCGGCTGCCTTATGCATGCAAATTATACACATAATAGGATCTAATAGGCTGTCGAATAATAAACTCTACCCTAAGACCACAGGAAATAAGGTCAAATCAACTATTATAAGGCTATAAGATCCTAACCGTATACAATTTTGAAAACATACACATTGTAGTTACAAATACCAATTATCATTCTTATTCCAGGATGACATCCAATATCCTCATGGCTACAAGCACCACATAACATGCGAACCTATTGCTGACTACTCAACACTAGCATGCAAGTCTACCAGCTCATACAACATATACAAGAATCTCCCCTAGCCCTAACTAGCATGCGATTCACAGATTCATAATCATATCATAACAGACAACATATGTGGGTATTCTGGGGAAACTTACTTGAGTTCGGTTGATTGCATGCACCACACCCTTTCTTGTCTTGGAAAACCTTTTCCTTGAAAAAAATTTCTTTTGAAATTTTTTTGAAAACTTTACAAATCCTCAGTTTGAGTTCAGACACACCTGAAGGTATCCCCGAATCCCTTAAACCAAGGCTCTGATACCAGCTTGTAACGACCCAAAAATCATGGGTAAAAATTTCATTTTTAATATTACCCAAGCATAGATATCATTTATTCCAATCATTCCAAAACATTGCTAATTAAAACACTGATACCATTTATTCAAAATATTTCAAATCATCATTAAGTAAAACATTTATTAGAGTTCATCCCAAAATCATTCATTGCGGAAATCATAGGTGTGTGCATTGCGATCAATCCAAGCTCTTCATTTCCAAATCGATGATACCTGAAACCAAAACTACAAACCGTAAACACAAAGCTTAGTGAGTCCCCCACAGCATACCCCACACACAATCCACATAACACATACCATATTAGCTATAAAGGCTACATATATCACATAAGCCATTCATACATAAACATGTAAGAATGCCATGGGCTACCCCACATGTTCTTTACCTAGGACTGCCATGGGCTACCCCTACATGGTCTTACATCCAATGTCATGGACTAGCCCACATGGTCTTTACCTAGGACTGCCATGGGGTACCCCAAATGGTCTTACATCCAATGTCATGGGCTATCCCACATGGTCTTTACCTAGGACTGCCATGGGCTACCCCACATGGTCTTACATCCAATGCCACAGGCTCCCCCCGGGGTCTTCCATGCAAGTATCACAAAGATAACTAGCATAACACATATCATATAATCACTAGCATACCACTTAGCATAAAGCTAACTATCATGCTACATATCTCTACTACATCTAGTATACCACATAACATAAAATAGGCCAGCCTTGGTGCCTTAGACCCATTGTCATGGTGAGAAGACTCACCTTGCATTGCAGAAGCTTTCCGCATTAGTTGTTGCCCCGCTAGCTTCCCGAGCTGTTACTACCAATCAGTATACCCCAATTAGAAATTGGGTCCTGTACCATAATCCTTAATCCATTCAAGTGGTAAAATAACCATTTTACCCCTGCCCAATATGATCCAAAACTAAGGCCCAAACCCAAAAAAAAGCCCAACATTATAATGTCCATAAAAACCATCAATGGCCAATTTTCCAAATTAGGCCTGGAGCTTTCTAATGTACCTTATACTAAATCCCAATATTCTCCTTAGTCAATAATCCTAACCCAATTGGACCACGAAGGCCCACAACAACCTAGTCCAAGAATTGTCCCAAACCGAGGCCCATAATGCGAAGTCCATTTCTATATTGGTCAACAAGGCCCAATGGGCCCAACTATTCCATTATTGGCCCAAAGATACATTCAGGCCCAACTATCAGCAAATCCAGGCCCAAAACCATTAGGGCCTAAAGGTCCGAAGTCCACAAAGGCCCAAGACCTACTGAGAGCGTACGCCCAACATACCTCTTCTGTACGCTTAGTGTACTGGGGAAAAGGGTTGTACGTGTAGCATACTACATTGTACGCCCAGCGTATAAACGAATGATGCACAAAATCCATTAAGTGCTTAATGCTTCAAACCAAGGGACCAAATTACATATCTGAGCTCTACCTAACGTCTTAATCCATAAAGTCACTGAGTTGGTGACTTATATGACCCACATGAACCCAAAATCAAAGTATAACAATCTACTTCCTTGAAAATGACCATAACTCTTGCATGAATCCATTAAGACCTCCAAGATGGCAACTTTCTGCCTTAGGGACTTAGTTAGCACCAACGGTGGCAACCCTAAGCCTAAAAACGGATTTGGAACCATAAAGCTCCATTCTTGGGACCAAAAAGATCCAAAAACTCAACATAATAGATCTAAGCATTCAATGGTCAAGTTCAAAACTTTATACATTCATCAAGCTGAAAAAGAGTCACAAAAGCCAGATCCATAAGCTTCTTCTTGATCTCCATCTTTACATCTAACTCCACCTTCTTGAAAATGGGCCAAACACTCCAAAAATGGACTCCATAAGCTCCAAAATGCTACCATGAATAGTATAAGACAATTTATAGGGTTTAGAGGGGTGGAGGCTGAAGATATTAGGGTTAGGTTTTAAGATAAGGATATTAAATAAGGTCCAATACCCTAAAATAGGGTTCAGATCTGACTGGAGTACGCCTAGCGTACATATGGTACGCCCAACGTACTCCGGGGAACATTCGCGATCTTCCTGGTCAATAAGCCAAACATACTCCTAGGTACGCCCAGCGTACTACATTCTTTGCTAGTACGCCCCACGTACACTTTGTGTATGCCCCGTGTACTCGGCTAAGCCTAAAAACCACGAAACTTCTGAAGGCCATAACTTCTTCGTTATAACCCCGATTCTGACGATCCTTATATCCACGGAAAGGTAACGAGAAGCCCTACAATTGTAACAACTTAAAACTTTCTTAATGCCTTCCGAACAAAATTCCATTTTCCACAAAAGCCTGAACTGCCACTTTACCGAAATACCCCTCGGCTCTAAAACCCGAACCGAACACCCGGATCACTTCTAATACACCACCCACACCCAAAAGGACCTAGATCTTACCTTCCCAAGAGCTATAATCCATATAATGACCAACCTTTGAGCCACTGTCTCAGACTAGGAGTCAATTCGGAACAGAGCGTTACATGTTTGCCAGTTGTTACTAAGGCAATTAGCTCTGCTTCAATCATTGAATGAGCTATGTATGTCTATTTCTTGCTCGCCCAAGAAATATCAATACTCTAACCACTGTTTTCCAGTGCTCTATCCCTTGATTGACAGTATATTGACTCAGTTTGCTTACAGCGAATGCGATGTCAGGTCGAGTGCAACGGTAGTGTACATCATGCTCCCAATTTCGCTTTCATATTCTAGTTGAGCCTCTGCGCA